>NC_046342.1:15883047-16586381 GCF_000738735.6 Corvus cornix cornix | reverse complement strand
TGCAATGTTAAAAGTCAGACTCTGGTGTGAGCTCTGGAGCAGCTGCCTCCATTCCATGGTAAACCTTGACTAATTGCCAGGGAAAACCTCTAGGGCCCTTAACAGTACTGGGGGATCCTTCTTAAGTCCTCAGCTCAGCACTGAGCCCAGGCTCCCAGCTCCTTTTCCAGGCCTGCCTCCACCATCCTGCAGCATCCAGGATTTTGGAATGGGATACAGAGCAGGCCCTGCAGCACCCAGGATTTTGGGATGGGACACAGAGCAGGAGAGCTGCAGCAGTGCGCCCTAGAGGTGACAGACGTGGGAACATCAGGCACTTGAACGTGTGCCACGAGAGCTACAAATCCTCACAGAATTTTAATTGAAAAAAAAAACCAACAACCCAACCCACCACCAAGCCAACTCCCTTTACAGCAAGGGCACAGCAGCTGATTTGCATACCTTAGGGGTACATTTTATAAGCAATGGGAGGTGATTTAGCTGCGTGACTCCCATTGTTGTTAATGGGAGCTGTACAGCTAAATGATGAAGCGTTGAAAATGTGAACTCCTTAATATTTCAGTTGACTTTAATTTTTATTTTTGAGCTAACACAGTTAATTAGACGGTATTTTCCTAAGGTATGTCCACAGCAAAGTGCTATTTATGAGCTAACTTAAAAACCCGTTCTGCCAAATAGAAGCATAAACAAATATCTCTCATGCCAAAAAATGCTCTACATCACATGCAAGTACTTTTAACCATGGCAATAAAAGCTTGTACTGAGTTACTGCTATCTCTAAGATTACTCACTGAAGACTAGTGCTAATACAGCTTTTTGCTAGGCTGGCTACATGGGTTTGGAAATGAATACCGGTTCCTTTACCACAAGCAAAGTTTTTCTACTTACTGGGCTCTTATTGCTTATTTCAGAAATCTGCAAAATATATTGCCTGGAGATAAATTTGTGGAATTGTATTGGCATTAGTAATGACACTGATTTAATTTTTATTCTAAACTGATGAATCAACCCCCAGACTGTGCCAGGACCCACGTTCCCAGAGCTGCCTGAGTGTATCAGTATTTCACAGCCAGCTGCTCTGCAATTTGCCCTTTCTTCCCCACATCACTACAACGCCCTAAAACGACCACTTGCTTTCATGGATTTTATTCTTTCCATATCACACTTGACTTCTGCTACTTTTGTCCTCAGCTTATTCCCATCTCCATTCCCCCTTTCTGTACCTGCACCCTCACTCTCTGAAGACATGGATGCAGTATCTCAGTTGAAGATTTTCTTCTTTTCAGTTAGTCCCCCACTGCAGATCAATCATTATTTCCTGTTTTTAAGTGATTTAATTCTCACATTTCAGTTTATCTATCCCATTTCTGACAATAATTTACCTAACAACATCACTCCAGTTCTTTCTGCTGAATTCTGGTCTTGCAATGTGCTGGCATTGTCAGCTTTTACACCCAGTGACACATCAGCAGCAAACTCTACAGGGCTAAACCCAAACACTTTAAAATGTTTTTGATGAGCACTCAGCTCTGGGGTGGGACGCAACTGAAACTCCTTGTGAAATAGTTTTTTACCCCTTTTGGCACAAGCCCAAAGTTTAAACCCTACTCAAGAATATTACCAAATATTTCATACACTTGAGCCCACAAACAACAACAAATAGTTTTCTTTTGTGAACTGCAAATAAAAATGCAAGTAAAAGAGCAAACACCACAAAACTGAGCCATGCAAAGATTTCCAGCAAGACTTCAGGCAATTGAACACGAGTTGTATTCAGCTGAGATGTCAGATCTCAAAACCATCTCAGCGTAGTGCAAATGGCCTGGTTTTTCTTTTTGATTCTTATTGCTTTAGTTTTGTTTATTCTTATGTAACCTGTCAGCAAAACTTACCCTGCTCCTGGACTGTTTGTGGTCCCCTGATATCGAGAAGGACAGCTTTGCTTCTGCTCCTGCCTGGTGCAGTTATCGTATCCACCTTCGTTTGCCGGGCTGGAATCCTGTGCCTGTCTGTGTGAGTGGCACTAGTCACATTCAATAACACTTTGCTTGTGCATTTAGGCCTCTCTTCTGCACAGCCTTTACCAGCATGTTTACACGCCTCTAACCAGGGGGATTTAGGTGGGTGCCATTAAATCTGCGCCTGATGTGTTTGTGCAGGAGGTTTACACAGCCCAGGGGTGCTGGGTGTGGGAATGGCTGGGGCTGCAGTGCACACGGAAGGCTACAAATCCGCAGGGAATGTTAATTGAAAAGTTACATCAAATGCACAGCAGGTGGTTGGGACTGTAATGGTAAAAAATCAGCTCAACCAGAGGCAAGTGAACTGCCCAGCTGCCACTTTGGTAATTGGGGGTCCCTGCAGGGTGGTTGAGGGGTTGCTGAATTAGGGACTGGCAGGGTTGGGGCTGGGAGATGGGGACCAGGCATTGTCCTGGCAAATCTGCACACCCAGGTGACTTACACCTCTAGCTTTTCATCAGCTTGTCTTTGGGGTTTGAGGTAAACAGGCTGTGGAGGGGATGGAAGTGTGGCCGTACATGCTATAGGATTTTGACATGACTCAGAGCTGTGGTTGGCCTCAGGGTGTGCTCCTCCTACAACTAAAACTGCAAACGTCTTCCTCTTTGCAGAAGCAATCGGAGTCCTTCCCTGTTGCTGCCTTCTTCCATCAGCTGGATGGCTGCCACTGCTCACTCTTCCCTCCTGGAGCTTTCCTTCCTCCATTCCCAAAACTTTTAAAAGCAAGCTGCACACCTCTATTTTGTGCACAGCAGAAACAAGTGCTTCCTTCTGCTATTTCCTCTAAAGGAAGAAGTGTTTCATTTCTGAACATGATTTAATTTTGTGTAGCTTTTACCTTTCCCTCCTCTTTTGTCCCCACATTTTTTGACACAAAAATACTGGTTTTCACACAGCTTGTGTAGATTTATTGAGTTCAAAGACTGTGAGATTCTCTGAATCTGAAATTGCCTTGATGTGGAATAGAGGAAATAACTAAGAAACATGCCATGGCCTTTTTCCTCCATTTCCATGCAGCTCTCCTAATAAAGCAGATGAGAGACAGATTTTGCTTACAGCATTCATAGTTGTCACAGTGCTCCTAACCCTCTTCCTGCTCCCCCTCCCTGTCCAGGAGCTGTAAGCAAGGACACACGAGTCACATCAGAGGCCAGCAACGCTTGTACCTGATGCTGCATTTCCAGCTTGCTCTGTGCCTTCCTGTCTAAGGTGTCAGATTCCTGCTAGAAGTATTTGTAAACAAAGCCCAAGAAAACTCCTAACTTTGCCTGGAGCAGTGCAGCATGAGTGTTACAGTCATGGAGTGAAAGCCTCTAGGAGGAGCACAGATGTATTTGCCACCTACCCCACGGCACTGAGCTGTGAGCAGGGGCCAGCAGCATTCAGCTGCTCTGTGTGCACACACCCCACACCTTTCCTTCTCTTTATCAGTGTCTAGTTAAAATCTAGTAAGCCTGAACAAAAAGAGCCATACTTGTTGAAGGCAGTAAATAAGGATGTGTTGGAAAATGAGTATGAATGAATTTTAGCCACATGATGAAAAAGAATACACATGGAGTGGCTGAATTCTTGGAAAATTCTCAGGTGTTATTTGATAGCAAATGGTAAAAAATGACAGATCATAGCAATGACATCAAGATGACATTTTTCAACCCAGAATTAATCCAGAAGTGGTCCAGTCAGTATTTTCTCTGTATGTGACACTCCAGTTGATAGTACTGGGTTATATTAATATTGCTTTTCGTGGAAGCATTTATTACTTTAAAAGTGCCACTTGATAGCCTGCAACTAGGGTTTCCCTGGAAATGCCTTCATATAATAATTTAGATATATTTGATATTAAAAAGTTTAGCCCCTGTTTGGAAATAGGGGCAGGAAAACGCTTGTTTCCTAGTGCCAATTGTCTGAACAAACAACTGCACCTCTTGCAACCACCACCACAGCACAGATCTGTCTCTGCATTACTGGGCTACCAACACAACACTTTTAATCACATTTTGATTAAAACTAACTGCTTAACTTAAATGCAGAATGGGAAGGAGTTTCATAATTGCCTTGATGTTTTTGGTATTCTGCTCAGGTAAAATAACTTTGGGTTTGGTGGTCACAGTGCCTTGAGCTACACATAGCAGCATTTTCCAAGTAGTTTGAGATCAACCATGCTTTTAAAGCTGATACCTTCCATCCAGCAGCATAAGCCCATCTCACCTCCTTGCGGTCCCTGGGAGCTTGATGTGCTTTGGGAGTGAGGGTGTGGGGAGGGCTCTGGGCTCCAGCCCGCAGCGAGAGTGGAGGCGGCTGCCTGCTGGGTAATGGCCTCAGCTGGGCCATTCTGGACACAGCCTAGGGACCTCACACACTTATGGCCACCACCAGAAGCACCCACAGAAAGTGATAAGTGTTATAGTGCAGCATAATCCACTCTTCAGCCTCAAAGAGAAAGATAGGATCATACTGCCTTCCATTCTCAGATAATAACCATTGCATGGAGGCAGTTACAAGACCTATTTATAGGGATGGTTTTAGCTGCCATCTTTATCCTTAACAGGAAGGGACTGATGCTTTGGACTGGTGGCAACTTTATGCTACTCACCCATCGCCATATCTTTTTATCTGAATGTGTACTATGTGGTTATGTTTCCATTTGGATGACTTTCACATTCTTTAGATGGCAAATGTTTTCTGAAAAATGATAAAGAAGAAGAGGTTCAGGTAGAGACTGAACTGAAAACAGGTTGGGATTCTGTGATGAATGACCCACCTAGGCCTTGTTTGCCTGTGCCTGGAAATTTGGGAGAGGTTTATGATGAGCTGTTTGTGTAACCAAGCTATGCAAACTAGTAAAAACAAGTCATGTGTAAGAGAGAGGGAACATTGACTGCTTTGACAACTGCTTTGCCATTGCTAAGGAAACTGCTCCCTTGGTAACCATGGTCAGTACATCTGTCTTGTTTTATCTCCAATTCTCACGTAGACACCATCATGGAAAGAATATTAACACAACCAAAACACAAACATTTCAGAAAAGCACAAGGCCTGTATTAATTTATTCACTAAAAAGTTTAAGGGAGATTCTGCTTTGGTGTTGATTATGGCTTTGCCTTTCCTGAGATGTGCTCCTTAAATATTAACTTATGCAAAGTAACAATTTATTCTTTTGTTCTGCTTTGTACTTCTTTAAAATGTGATACTTATTTTCTTTTAGCTCTCCTAATTTACCTAATGCAATTGGGCTTTACAATAGGAAAGCCTGAAGGCTGAGAAAGCTTTTGCATCTGTCAAAATAAGAGTTTATGTTCTTTTGCTAAGGAAAAAACTCTTACTGACTTGAGCAGAGTAGGACAAATGAAAGTCCTAATCTGAAGAACAACAAACTTTTAAGATGTCTCTGAACTTTTTGAGCTGGAACCACATGACTTCAGAAAGATCTTTCTTGCCACTCCTGCTTAAATCCCTTAACAAGGAAGAAAACCAGAAATGTCCACAGGAAAATCTGAGAAGAAATCCTGGATGTAGTTTTTGCCACTTTTTAGTGAAATCAGGATATTTGTCAGTACCTACCAGTAAATCAGATTTGAAATGTTTATGGAAGTACAACTTTACACAAAAGAATAATGTTTACATCCACAAAAATCCCAAATCTATTGAAGCAAAAGAAATAAGCCTGGTACACAGGATGCAAAGATTCCCCATGGCTTTCTATCCATAGCATCAGGCACAAATGAACACCCTTTGGGTCATGTATTGCCTCAGTTCTAAGATACCCTATACTCAGGTGTTAGAAGCACCAGAGGTAGTCAGGTTTCTCAGTAACTTTAGAAAAGCAGAATTTTCCTCTTCTCATAAAGGAGGGGGAAAAAGCTTGGATGAAAGAGGAGATAAGAGCTTATAAGTAAATTTGAAAGTGTCTGCTCTCAAGGTGGACATGGTGACTGCATGAAACAGGGATTTCATGCCATATACATTCCTCCAAAAATGACAAATCTGATGCCTTAAATGCCAGAAATGTGGTTTGTGCATTTACTGAGAGTGCATGTAGAGCAACAGCAAACTCCTCTTTGGTAAGGACAAAACAACCATCCCAACTAAGACCAAGAACTTCTCCAGCCTTGTGTCCTCTCTCTAGCAGCAGCCAGCAGGGAAATCACAGTGGTACCTCTCCATATACTCTGCCAGTGTCCCAGTAAAAGAAAGGGATGTTTCCAACACAGTACATCAAGGAGTACAGGAATATCCAGGGACTTCAGCGACTGACTGGTAGAAGATTTTGGTCTGATTTTAAGAACAGTGCAGAGGCAGCAAACCATGGCCTCTCATGGTGGTATAAGCATGCTGGCACCCCACTGTGCACGTCACATCATTTGTGGTGGGAATGAGCTCTGAGGGAAGAGTTACTCTCAGCTTCTTTCTTTTGACTTATCTGTTGATGATAGTATGATCTAGCAGTTACTTAGCTTTGGCTAACACAGTTCAGCATCCGCTCCTATAGCATGGATGTTACAGTATCATCAACAGCAAACCTTCCTTTCACATTAGCTCTGCATGTGTGAAGCATCCTGCCTTCATATCTGTTCTTTTAACAAAGGAAATGCAGTGAGAACTATTGTTCTGCCCATTGCAGAAGCTTTGGGACACTGGCAATGCAAACATCCTTTTACAATTCTGTCATGCATCCTGACCTTTCATTTTTACTGGAAGTCTTTGCAGATGCTTTGTTTACCCAGTCCCATTTACCATAAACAACACAGCAATTGGCACTCCCGAGATGTTTGGTTTAACTTTGTCCAGAAGCCAGAACCAGTTGCACCACTACCACTGGTGCAAGGGAGTTGCCATGAGTCATTTCTCCTAATTCTTTCCCTCTCAGGTCTCCAGCTCCAGTGGCACACCCATGAGATCTCTGCTTCACTTCCCCTGTATGCAAAGTGAGTGACACAGCACCTCATCCCTCCCAGGAGCAGAATGGGACTACATGGATTTTATGCCCCTGGATATTATCAGGGAGCAGTGAGTGGGGTCTGTGCTCTCCCTAGGGGAGAAACTCCAACAGGAACATCATGCCCCACTGCCGTGGTAGGGTGGCAGCCACCATGAATCACAGCCCCTTTCTCCAGTATCTGAGTGAGAGGAGCAGGCAGACCTGCAGATGGGGGCCAGGTCCAATCAGAAGTCCAGGTAATAAAGCAGCATCAGAGGGAAGTCAAGCTGGAAGTCAGTGCATGGTCAGGATGAGTGGGTTGATCACTCAGCTGAAGACCAGCTCAGCTCACGAAAAGCAGCAAATTTTCTTGGCTGAGCTTAAATGGGCTCCTAGGCCTGCTGGAGTGGGTGGAGGCACCAGGCGAGGCTGGTCAGGGTCATTAAGACTTACCAGTACCTTCAGGTTCCCAAAAAATATCACAACAGCAGGAGTCAGCTAAATAAAGATATTTACAAAGCAACTGACACCTCGACACTTTCCCCAGCTGAAATGCTAAGGAAACTCTGCTGACAATTTTCTTTTCATAGCTACTCCAGAAAGCAGGGCTAAGGCATGACAATGAGGAAGATAGGTTTTTCCTTTTATTAAAAAAAAAATCCAACTACATTACTGTGGAAAATTGAAATGTAATTACCCTGACAGATATAAAGATCAGTGTACACAAGTATATTTAAGCTTTTGCAGAAGACCACACTTTGGGAAGCTTGTTCTAGCCTGTCTCTAGGTTTGCATGCATGTGAAGTCCCTCGAGTTTGGATCCAGGCAGTGGAAAACAGAGCAGCACAACACTTAGTTTAGCAGCACATGCTCTGAAGCGTACTAAGTACTGCCTGTGCATGCTGCTGAACCTCCTCACCAGTCACTTGCTGTGGGATAGCTCTGGGATTAGGGAGGCGAGGGCTGACATGTGAAATCTGTGCCACTTACTTAACTGCTCTGTCACAATGAATTGGGCTGCTCTGCCTGTGCTAGCCTGGAGAAACAAGTGGCAGGGCCTTGGCTGGCATATGCTGACGGAATAGGGAGAGAGCCTGTCCCTCCGTGTGGCAGGGTGACAAAGCCTCCAGGGGAGGCACAGGGCTCTGCTCTGGTCTCTTCGTGTCAGCCGAGGACCTTCTCAAACTGGTCTCTGAAGGCTGATGCTCCCACTCAGTCCAGAGCGCGGGAGCCCTTGGGTAGTGTGGTGCCAAGGCTGCTTTGAACCAGCTGGTCTGGTTCTGAGGGGGCCTGAATGATGGCTGAGATGACAGGCTGGCTGGACAAGGGCTCACCAGAAAGTAGGGCAGCAAAACTTTCTAATTAAGATAAAAATACCTTTGTAGTCTTTGTAGTGAAGGGGAGCCGCGGCACTCAATCTAAATGTTTCTGTCCAAAGAATGAGCAAGAAAGAGCTTTCTTAGATCCTTTACCTTTGCTTTAAAGAGACAAGAGATCATCTGACAGCAGGTTTGTTAGGCTCACCTTCCAATAACGAGGCTGTTGTAGGAGCTGCCTGCACTCTCACAGCTGAGCCTGCACAGCCCTGCAGCCAGAGCTCCCACTACCTCCACAGGCACACTGCCCTCTCTCCAGACAAGAAGATCCTCTTCTAAAACAGGAAAACATCACAATGAAAAGCAAAATGGGCTGTAGCCCTGCTAAGAAGAGCTTGTTCCCAAATCTTTCCTGGACCCACACACGATTCATTCCAAGACGTTGATAGGCACCTCAGGAGCCAGGCTGTGCCTTGTGGTCAGGAACCCTCCTGAGCTGGCTGGCAAAGAAAATGTCCCTGAGCATGATGGGGAGCAGGAATGGTTTGATGAACCTCTGAAGATGTAATAAAAAGAGCACAAAACAAGTTTGGAAGGGACATGAAGATCATTGTCAGTTTGAAGGAGTTTGCCCTTGAGACCCATGGAGAGCACATCAGCTGGCTCCAGCTCACATGTTTTCTCCAGCACTCCAGAAAAAAAGAGGCAAAGTACAGTATGTACTTGTCTGCTGAGACATTTAGATTGGCTACTGACACTCTGCAAATGTTTATAAAGAAAACAAAATGTGGATGATAGCCATTTTCATTAAACTGTGCAGATTCAGTTCACCCCGAATCACAAGATCCCTGAGCCATTTTCTTGCCCTTTTGGAGACATCTACTTCCCAACAGCGCTGAGGCTGTGTGGCTCTTGCTGATGTTTTCTTACTTGATGGGTCTGGTGCTGCAGGGGGAGGCATTGCCCGGGCCAGGTATCTGCTCCGTATCTGCAAGGCCTTGGCCCTGTCACCTCGGGTTGATTTTAATCAAGTCAAAGCCAAGAGGCGGAAAAAGACAAAATTAAAACTTCAAGCCTTACCTGTCCAAGGCAGAGTTCCCTCTTGCGCACCATGTAAAATTGTCAAAAAAGCTTGGTGGCTGGTTCCTTGAGTGCAGGGAGGCTTGAGAGCTTCCTTTGGGCCAGGCAGCACATCCTCTCTCAGAAGCAGGAGCGCGGATTTTTGATGATGTTCCAGGGATGTTTCCAAGCTCTGCCACTTGCTGCACCTCAGCATGCAGTCGCATTTATGCCTGTCAAGCATGAGAATTCCATACTGAGTTATATACACCGTGACCACGACAGAGCCTTCAAAAACATGGGGACTGCAGTTCTGGAACCATCGCTCCCTGTAACCACTCCCCTGCCTCCAACATGGGTGACTCCGCTAGCCTTGGGGTGAAGGAACTGACAGTACTGTTGAGAGCAGAGACATAATTTCATGTGCAGCCTGGTCATTCTATTTACTGAAATAATCTGTCCCCAGGAACTAATTTGGCTCATTGTGGGTGGGTGCTGTCTATCTCTCCCGACTTGTCTCTTGCTGAGCTTGTGAACAGCCAGTCTGCAAACCATGGCCTGAAACACACTGGCACCTGGGTCAAAATGTCCTGTTGAACTGTGGGACAGAAGGAAATGCCCCAGGGTGCCTTTGCCCATCAACAACATCCTTCTGCAGCAGTGCAAAAATCAGGGTGGGCCATGACATAAGCTCATTTCTCCCTTCTTGCACCAGTTACACCATGGTACAAACCATCCATCAAGGTATGAAGCACTCCCAAACATGCTTGTATGGTAGGACTTTGTATCTACTGTGCGCAGACGGGACAGAGTGTCCCCTCTCCTCACTGGGACATTTGCTAAACCCATTTTCCTTCTGCCTTCTTGTCATTTCCTTGTCTTGACGCCTGTGTATGTGATGTGTGTGTATGTTCTACATGCAGGAACCCTCATTTGAAGCCAAAAATGGTGTTGCCTTTGTATCATGGTGTCCCAAGCAGCCACATATCCCACCCTCTCTGCAGAACTCGGGCCAAAAAAGTTTGCTTCCCTTTCGGCGCTGCAGTGCTTTTGGATGTCAGAACCAGCGTCAGCCCTCTTCAGAGACCAGAGCAACTGCTGTGAATTTAAAACAAATATTTTTCATCTTAAATGCCATGGCAGGTCAGCTAAACAGAAAAGAATAGTTGGTAGCAGGGTTGAAACGACAGCGGGGTGGAGTGTTTACAGCTCCATCAACAGCTCGGTGTTAATGAACTGAGTCCGAAAATTACCTCTCTATTGATGGAGGCATGGATGGAGCACAGAGATGAGAAAGATAGTGATTGCCTCCAGCTGCAGGCAGAACTTGGAGAGTGTTTATTTATCACTTGGAATTGAATGATTTTTTTGGAGAGGGCAGTAAAATTCTGAAAAGCGCAGTCATGCAGCTGCCTGCAGCCTGGCACTTGTGTCAGCCGTGCAGCTCCAGCTCTGGGGGTGCAGGATTTCATCCTGTCCAGGGAGCATCTCTCTGGGCATGAGAAGGAAAAGCCTCA
Source organism: Corvus cornix cornix (assembly GCF_000738735.6). Classification (NCBI taxonomy): domain Eukaryota; kingdom Metazoa; phylum Chordata; class Aves; order Passeriformes; family Corvidae; genus Corvus; species Corvus cornix. Next base: position 16,575,550 of record NC_046342.1, on the reverse strand, counting down.
ACTGTGGTCAGCCCTTTGCTCTTTGTGTGTGTGTGTGCGTGTGTAACAAGGTGTGGTTTTTAACCAAAAGTGCCAGGCAGGGAAAATATGGCTGCTTTATACTGACTGACTGTAAAAGGACTGCAAATACATCAATGGAATAATGTCTCCTGCATTGCAACTGCTGTAGCTAATGGGAATGTTATCATGGAAGGTGTTATTTTTGACCCCGATTTCTCCCTTTGCCTTGATTTCTAAAGGAGGTGTTGATAGTTCTACAGCTGAGCAAAATGGTCAAGGAAAGATGTCAGCAGATCCTCTGTTTGAACTTCCAATGCACCAGTAATCCAGATGGGAAGCTCTTCCAGGATAGCCTCTTTTTTGCCAATTCAAATTTTGGGGAATATCCCCAGCACAGTTTCTTCTGTCCAACACAGCCATTGTTTTTGAGGGATTTTCGCACAGCATCTCTCTACAGAGGAGCTTTAATACTTTGAATTGTGCTGTGAATAAGGGCTGATGTGTTCAAGGTGTGTGGCCTGGTGCCACATGAGCAGTCCAAACACATCAGCACTCAGCACTGCCCTTTGTCTCTGCTTGTGATTTCTGAGGATAGTTTGCTGTGGTTGAGGCATTTCCATAGGTCAAGAGAGAGGACACCCCAAGAAATTCCACTCTTCGCCTATTAGTAAAATTAATTTATAATTTCTTTCATAAATTTGGGCTAGTAAATGGATTATTTTGTTGGTGTTTTGTGTTTGAGGATGAGGGCTGCATCAACCACCAGCGTTTTTTTGTCCCTGGAGGAAAAGAATTTATTTTAAACAGCACTTTCTACTTATATAGAATCGCAGAACAATTTAGGTTGGAAAAGAGCTTTTAAATCATCAAGTCCAGCCATTCACCCAGCACTGCCAAGTCTGGTTAAACCTCCTACAATTAGCCTTGGCCATTTGATCCAGCCTGTCCAGATCCCTCTGCAGAGCCTTCCTGCCCTCCAGCAGATCAATATCCCCACCCAACGTGGTGTCATCTGCAAACTGACTGAGGGTGCCCTCAATCTCCTCATCCACATCAACAATAAAGATATTAAACAGGCCTGGCTCCTTCTGACCCTTCTTTTAAATGGGTGTCACATTTGCTCACTTCCAGCCAGCTGGGACCTCCCCAGTTAGCCAGCACGGCTGGTAAATGATGGAAAATTCAAAGTATATATTTAAACACAAACAACAGAAATAGTTCTAAATGCTTGAAACGTGCTTTTAAACAATTTAGCAATGCAGAGTAAGTATACCCTGTTGAAGGCAGCCTACAGAAATGTTAACATCCTCTCAAGGTAAATCAAGTAATGGACTGTTGGCCTATTTTTCAAACCGCTTCTCCTCAGTATCTTGACATTTGATAGGATTATCTATTACTGTTGGATTTTGGTTGACTCTCTGGTATGCCTGAGAAGATTGTCATCTTGTGATTTAAAGATAATAGAGCCAAGCATGTGAAACTGCACACAGAGAATAAACCTTTGACTCAGAACAGAGTATTTTGTTAGAAAAAAAAAAAAAAAAGGACAACTTTGTCTTGAGCTCAGTTTGATACACTGGCAGTTAATGAAATTATCCAGCAATAACTTTCCATTCTAAATATTGCTGTGCTATTTTTAAAAGGCTCCTATGGCATGCCACGCAGGGCGGCCCGAGCTAACAATACCAGATATCTGAAGAGGGTGAGTGTGATTAAAGACTTGTGACAATAGCTAATGTAAGCTTTAACTAAAAATGTCAACTCCATTTGTTTTCAGCTTTAAAGAGTTTCTGGATCACAATGTGCAGGTAGGAGTTCTAACAATTTCAAGATTACACTTGACCTAGTAGAAAAGATGATCATGTAAAAAGTGACATGAACTGGGACTCCGTGTGCGCACGTGTGGATCCGTGTGCCTGTGTATAAATATGTCAACACTGGAAAAGATCCTCACAGTTTTTCAAAATATGCAACACCTATTTTTATTATAAAGCTTCACAACTGGCGATTAAAAAAAAAATTGAATGAGCTAGAGTGGGCTTTTTATTACACATGGCTTTATTTCTTTGAATTTCAAAATTACCTAGCATGCATTTTCAACTTTGGAACAATTTGCAGGCTGTTTTCATTTCTATTTAAAAGGGCTAAACACTGAGAATGTGCCTCTGCTTTGCATTCTAATTGCATGTAACTGATTTGCACAGCAGAACAAAAACCTAATTTTCAGATTAAGAATCATGCGCTAAGAAATAATTATTGTTTTACGAGAAAAAAAGGTTTTCCACATTTTTCCCCCTTGCCCAATTTATGAGAACTGTTTGCCAGTTTGCAGGTTGCCAGCCTTCCCAGAACACCAACTATTACTCTTTAGGGACTGCAAAAAGGTAGACAGAGACACGAGGCATGCAACTGTTTTGACTGCATTCTTTTGCTTGCAACATAACACTTGCTTTTTATTATTTTATCTTCAACAATCAAGGGGTGACTAAATGGTTGCAGGTGGTGATGAAAATAAAAGCCATCCATCATTATTTATTAGGCATGAAAAAGATACACAATAATGTAATTTAATCCCGGAGCAGACAATTATTTCCACATATTGATAATACAATGTGAAAACTGTCATGAATCCTAATGTGATGTTCGCCTTTATTGGTGAACCACTAGTAGCAATGCAAATAATGAAATTGTATCAAAAAGAATAAAAAAGTAAGTATTTGCATATACCAATAGTGTCATAGAGAAAAACACATCATTACTAACTTTGGAAAATATAATCGTAGTTTGTATGTTACTTTGGCTTTGAAGTTTGCAAATGCAGGTGCAAAGTGTTCCTCTAAGTAAATATTTTATTGATTTCTGCATCATCAAAATCATTTCACAGGTTTTGATAAGGGAACTTTAAAGCCATGAACATGCAGCTGTATAATCAGCACCTCTTTACAGAGACCTGCAGATCTCCCTGCTAATCTATTCACATATTTGTGCACGACACTTCCTCCATTAAAAATAATTTAAGAAATATCTTTGCTCCATCTGGGCCTGATTGAAAGCCCATTGAAGTCATCAGAAAGACTTGCATTGATTTTGGTGGGCGTCAGACAGAAGCCCTTTGTGGCTGCTTTCTATAAATAAAGTTGGCCTCCAGTTTGGGCAGAGCAGCTCTCACAAATGTATTCAGACCGATGACATTCACCCCTGGGCAGATGTGAGCATGTGCCACTTAATGCCCACTTATGTCTCGTTTTGAAGGCCCTTTTGGATGGACAAAAATATACATATTTTTATAAATAGGCAACTATACATGCAAAGTATATCTGCAACTGCACAGCTAATTTACATTTGAATTACCATATCTGGGCATGCAAATCAGGTAATTACTTGCTCACATATAACCGGCCATTTGCATGCACAAATACCTATTATATGCATTCAAGTCACAGTAATGTGTCTGCAGCACTTAGCTGTATCTCAAGAGAAACTGCAGCAAGGAAGAGGTTTACATTATCTCTTATGGACATGGTGTCTTCTAGACTGATGTAAGTGATATTTGAAATCATTAGGGGGTCTGTAAACTTCCTACATGTGCTGTCCCTTAAACTGAAGTCTCTTAGGCTCAAGCCTGTAAGAGGCTGGAGCACTTGTGGCAGCAAAACCATTAAAAATTAGATACAATTAGGAGGAGTCTCTGACTGTGGAAACAGACCTTGAAATGGTAAAATTGCACCCTGAAAACATTCCTGAAACCACGACAGCTTTTCTGTTGCCCAGAGAAGCTGTGGTTGCCCCACCCCTGGAAATGTGCAGGGCCAGGTTGGATGGGGCACTGAAAAACCTGATCTACTGAGTGGCATCCCTCCCCATGGCAGGGTTGGAATAAGATGATCTTTAAGGTCCTTTCCAACCCAAACCATTCTAGGATTCTATGATTTACAGAGAGGGAAAGATGTTGAGCACATTGTGGGCAAGTCACACAGACTGGGACCCGACAGAGAGCTGGGGAGGAAGGGATGGTGTCCCTGCTCAGTCTTTCCTAAGGTTGGGAGCGGCTGATTTACTCCAGCACCTGATTCCCATCAATCTCACCCGCTACCACTCCACATTTAGGAAGGAGATGCAGAGTGTATTTTCCCAGAGGCGGGAGAGGGAGAGGGGCATCAGCTGGTCTGAGCATCTCCTGAAATGTAGCAGCAGCAGCAGCAGCAGCTGTTTCTTTAGAGAGTGCATGGATTGGAGGCAGTGGCACCACCCAGGCTGGAGGGGCACCCCCATCCAAGGGGAGAGGGTCCAAGCATGACTCCACTACCCCAGGCAGGCAGGTGCCATGGCAGGGAAGGAGCACAGGAGTTGAGTAGTTGCACTTTCACTTTTGCCTTGTTTTTAGGCTGTTGGGAGAAGGACAAGTGGGCTTGAAAAAAAAATACAATGTGAGTTGTTTTTCTCTATTAATCAGTGCTTTTTTTTTTTTTTTCAGCTGCCTGGCTTCATTACATTTGTTTGTCTTTCCCTCCAACTGAGCAGTGGGATCTGATTTTCCTGAATTTGGCTGAAGAGACAAATTAAAGTCTTCTTTGTTTATAATCAAAGCAGGAGTGATTATTTGAACATTTTGAAGGAATCACATAGCATTTTAAGAGTCTGTAAAAAGACAAGAAAGGTGGTGGGAAGTCATCAGATGCTATTTTCTTTAAAACTGCATGGATGGTTTTAACAGAGTCAACCCATGACGTCTGTAGAGTTTCACCAAATGGCCTGGGAACTGATGGCAAATTTGTGAAAACATGCTGGAAATGTTTTGTTGATATTCCTGCTGACATTAGGGGCAGATCCTGCATGTCACCACAAATATTTGGCAGTGGAGGAAACCAGAGATTTTGTTCAGCTCTGTTTGGAATCAGATAGCAAATTGATCTTGGAGACTCTCCCTGGAACTCTTCATATTTTTGGAAAACAAAAGATTTTCAGAGGAAGCCCTGTTTTTATTATGCATGAGATTGTTATGGGAGGAGAAAAGGGAGTCTGTGACTTACACAAAAGAAGAGGGGAATCGGAGCTTTTGCTGGAATTGAACAGATTATTCCTGGCCTTAGCTTTGTGTACTTTTCCCTAGGAACATGGATTTTTATGTGAGAAAAGATTATTTCTGAATTATTTATTTATTTATTTATTATTCTGTCGCCTGTGCCTCGTACAATGGGAGATCAGTTACCTGTGGGGTCAGTAAATGGTCCTAATGGGAGCTGAGGGAAGGGAGCATGCCCAGAGCACGCCACAGTGTTGGGAAACACTGCTGTGATGGGATAGGAATCATGGACAGCTAAGATGGGACACATGGACCTTTCTGGCAGTGCTCAGCCACTCTCGTCTCCTGTGCTCTGCTCTTGCTCCAAGTGGATGATGAGGCACAGAGTGTCCTGACTGCTCCTTTTGATCCACTATCTACATGACCTGGATGAAATCCCAGACCCAAAGAGTTTTTCCCTTAACTCCATCCAACATTTCACCCCCTCTTCCAGTAAGTGACTGTATCCTCTGTGGCAGCAAGGGCAGTGCCCCCACTCACCACAGCAGTATCATCTCCCCATCTTCTAGGCTTCTCCCTTGTTTTTTGGGAAGAGCCCAGGACAGCACTGTGAGGAAATACCTCAGCAGTATTTCCACTGCGTGACTTAGAGCAGCCCAGGCACACTGGGAGCCTGGGGCTCAGCAACATGACCTGCCCTCCCCACAGACACCACACATTTCTGTGTGAAACAGCTCAACCAAGAAGTAGCAGAATTTTCCAGAGGTGACAAGGAAGGACCTTTTGGGGCCATGCTGTGAACGCTTGTATGAGTTGTTGGGTTCCAGATGAAGTGAAGAAAAACTCTCCATGGGAAGCTTCTGACTTCATGGATTGCTCAAACACTGAGCATATTTAACACAGGGCTGGATGTGATAAACTAGATTCATACAGCTATCCAAGGAAAAAAACAACAGGGGAATGTGGCAAGCAGTCAGTTTTGTGGTCTGAACCTCACAGGAAGGACATGTTTTCAGATCAGACCCCGGCTGTAACAGTGAGGCTGAAATAGAAGGAGAAGCAGAAGAGGCTTCTTCTACTTGCAATGCAGTAGAAGTTGAAATGCAGTTGCAACGCAATTTTGAGTTGTTTCCGGGCTGCCACTTTAGCTTTCAGACAAACTTCTAGCCTCAAGGAAATGCTGATCTGCTGAGTTCAAACCAGCTCCATGTCCCCAGGTACAGTCCCACCATGCATCTGGCCACTAGTCCTGCCTAGCTCAGGACTGTGTATTTGTGATGCCCAGATTCTGCTGTCTTACTCTGAATTCTTCTGATTTATGAGGAGGGGTCATGAGGCAGCTGTGACAGAATTCACCTTGCCATGGATAAAGAGCAGTCATGCTCAGGGGAAAGCTCAGCTCTAGCATCATCACCCTGTCTTCAGCATGGTGCTCAAATGAGTGAGGACTGATTGGAAAGAATCCACTAGAGACCAGCAATAGGGCTGAGATGAGGGGAGGAGAGAACTGAGACTGGTCAGGGAGAAACAGGAGATATCAAACATGTAAAATGCTGTCTCAGAGGGACAGGGAATAAACTATTCTCCCTGTCCATAGGGGATATGAGAAAAAGTTGCAGGCTTACACTTAAGTAGGAGAGCCTAAAATCTTTCTAAGTTTAAAAATAGCTCAGAGTAGAAAAGGCAACAGACCCTTTATGGGCACTGGAATAATCTATTAGTATAATTAAACTTGTTGTTTACTTCCAGAAAAAGATCAGAAAGTGGTTTTTTTAAAAGTCCGTTTCATAACTCACGACAAATCTCCCTCAAGTAAACATCCTTTCCAATTTTCATATATCTGCTGCGTCTTCTACCTCTCCTCCCAGGCAGTGATGAATGTAACAAAGTAGTGGGTGGGAAGAAACACAGATAAATATTTTGTAAGTAATGTACTATATATACTGGGCACAGATAGAAATAGCATTGTGCTCATTCTGTTTTCATTCTCACCAGCACAAATCAGGAATAAATCCAGTCACCAAACTCTTTCTATGTGTAAAAATGGAGAAAGTAAGTGGTGAATGAACATGTCGCGAAGAGTTGAATGTGAATTTTTTGGTAAGCCAGCATCTTTCTTTTATTATCTAGTCATGCTTCTGTGCAAGAAGGCTGAGTCCAGTCATTATATGCATTTTTCTCAAAAGCCAACACTGTTATGGGATATACTGGAGACAGTGTGGGTGGAGCACAACAGTATTAAAAAATAAAGCACTGTCTCCTTTTTTGTTTTCCTGTATAAGAACAAATCATTTATTCCCTGCTGGATTTCATGAGTGTGTTATTTACCACTGTTTACTGTAACTAGCTTCCTATTATTACAAAAGTTGGCAGGGTGAGCATGGGTCTGTAGCTTGCCCAGTTGCATTCCAATCCCTTTCTGCCAAAAAATAAAAAAATGGGTTTTCCATGCACCTATCACATGTAGGAATATATTCAGCTGCATTTCTTTGTCCTACAGATGCCAACCTCACTGTCAGAGTTGTCAGGAACATGACTGACCCTCTCTCCCCACCAAAGCACTCTCTGATGGGCATCCCATGAGCACCCCAAGGAGAGGGGCCATCCCAGGGCTGCAGTGGCATGAGACCCAGCCTGATTTCAACCTGGTTGGTTTGACTGCCACACAAACAGCACTTAACTTAGTCTGAGCTAATTTATCCCAAGGAGAAGGTAACCAGATATTCCTGAGCAACACTTCATCAGCTCTACATAAAGACACTTTACAGGGTGTTGCTGCCAGGTGGGTTTGTCCAGCCTTCCCTGGGGAAGTGCCGCCGAGCCCATCCCAGGAGGAAGGTGGCTGAGCACTGGGGAAAACACCACACAGCCTGTGCCTTTGCTTCCCCAGGTGTGCAGGCACAGGGGTTATGCCTGCTCACAGTGTGCCCAAGTGTGGCCATGGAGGAAAATGTGAAAGAGAGAGAGGATTTGGGGAGATGGCCTCAGAGGAACAGTGTTATCCCAGGGACAGCCCCACACTGGGCACAGGTGCTCCTCAAAGCACCACTGGAGTGGCATGACCAGGCTGCAGGAAGTATCTCAGTGGTTTGGGTGATCTCTCTGTGGAGGGTTTAGATGAGCTGCATGTGTTTGCACTGCAGAATCTGCTCTGGGTTTCTGTTTTACATCTCCAAGAGGCCTGTGCCCTTTGTAAATATAGAGGCTGAGGCATAGGAAGAGCTGGTGTGCTTGTGAGAGCACCAGCCCAATAAATGGATATATATTTAACTTTCTGCTTGGTGTTATTTTCTCTCTGCTTGGGCAAACAATATCCTGACTGCTTCCTAGTCCTAATCAAACTGCAGGGTACTAATAAAACAAATCTAAACTAATAAAGCACATTTCATCAGTATTAATCCTCTTAAAGTTATCAGGTTTTCACATCCCTAGATAGGAGTAGTACTGTCTGACATAAAGTTGAGAGATAAAAGTAGGATAAAAGAGCCATTACCATACAACAGCATTAAGTAAAAAATATAATTGCAAAGGCTGAAGTTGATTATTATTTAAAACATGTGTTGGGTGGAGGCACCAGCCAGCAGGAAGCATCTGATGCTGATGAACCCACACAACCTCAGCATGACTGACTTTAGAGTATGAATGTAAAAGATTTATTAATTTCATTTTTTAAGATGTTCTATTTGTTTTGAAAACATTCGGGGTTGCAAAACACATGAATCCTGAAACTATTTCCATAAAGGCTGGAACAGTGGAACAAAATTAGAGGGGATGGGGGTGGGAAACATGGGTATATATTTTTTTTTCTGGGAAGAATTTCCATTAAAATTAAATCTAGTTTAATTATAGCTCCTCAGCAGTGAGTATGTGATTTCTGATTATGTCCCTGGTGGATGCTCAGGTTGGTACTGCTGTGGTTGGATTGAGATCTGCTCCATTTCATTACTTTTTCCTTGAAGAGAAACCTCACTGGTATTCGTGGAAACCATGTGTCAGTTTGTGCAGCGTGTCATTATGTATTATCATATCATACAATTTAAAAAACATTGCATTGTTGCTTCTGGTCGGATTCTCTTTATGTGGAATACAGATGGCATTATTCTAGGTAATTCTCTTTCTTAATTCCAGCCCTCAAGCCAATCAAACAAAGAGAAAATTGTAGATGGATGTGAACTAATTTCTTGGTATATATCCAAAACCCACAAATAATTAGGGATGGGAGAAGCTCAAAAGCTCTGTAGATTTGGTTTGGACACACACTCAAGCTCGACTCTTGTGCAAAGCTGTAGGGGAACCTCCATAATTAAGGCTGTGCTCCATTACACTGGTGTAAACAAAGTCAGTGGTTACACCAGGGAAAGAGAGAGTTCAGAAACTGACCCCCTGGCTGAAGATCTCAGGAGAAAAGATTTTTTTGTGAGATTTCTATTACTTCCTGTTTCTGGTCAGGTTCAGGTCAAGAGCAGCTTTCTCACAGTGCTGGGGCACTGGTGTTCCCATCCCCGACGGGCCAGGAGGCACTGGGGAGCATGGAAATAAAGCTGAGACAGCCTTTCACAGTGCAGGAAAGCACCGCCTTGGGCTGGGTCAAAGCAACGGCCAGAGGTCAGTTTTTATTTTGTCTGAACTTGTTCCTCTGCCCAAAATGGCAGCATGGAAATAACAATGTGAGATACGAGACTCAGTGATGGGGCTGAGCCACCTTGCCTGTATGGCACGAGCTGGAGGTCAGAAAACATGTCTTGTGTAAATGACAGCAATGAAGTTTTTGTCCTATTTTTAAGCAGTGTGTGTCCCCAATTCTGCTTTTGATAGTAAATACAGGTTTTTTGTGACCCATGGCTGCTACTTACCCACACCTCCACCAAATGCTATCACAGCATGACCGAACTCAACAGAGGAAACATAAGCATGAAAGTGCCTGCAATTCTGTGCACCCCAGGCTCAACACTCAGCCAAAGACAACATCACGGAAAGGCTCTCTCTGTTCTGCAACTAAATTGGAGGGAAAGGTGCCAGGTTGGGGAAGAAAAATGCACACAACAAATTTAAGTTGCCAGCTACACCCTGTTGTCTTGTACTACTTATCCACAGCTCCATGCAGTGATTCCAACCTGAAAGCACCAGTGTAGCTTTACTGACAACCTGCTCTCCCCTTGCTTTGGAGATAAGTCTCATCCAGCAGATGACAAAGGCTACAGCCACTATTCAGGGACACATCACTGCAAGGCAGGGGACACAAACAACAGATGTGCAAAAGAGCTTTAGCAGGAGGCCCAGCTATTTCTAAATGTCTGCTTTAGATAGCAGCATTCCCCATCTTACCACCTCCCTCCAGAAGCATTGTCACTCCTGCTGCAGCACAATGCAATAAAGAGCAAAACCAGCTGAAACTTTGTGTATTAACAGGCAAATTTTACTGCTTGCAAGGTGAGAATACAGGATGAGTGAGGTTTTTATATGCCATCAGCTGCTCTGCTCAGACTCACAGTCAGGATAACTTGGCAAAGATGAGTTTTCTGTTGAGCATTGCAGGAGCCTGGAGAAATAGTGTTAGAAAGGAGTACTTTCATCTAAGGAAATATCCTAAACCACTGATGAGCTGCCTGTGTGAATCTCTCTTATGTCTGAATAAGAGGCAACATCAGACCCTGACACTGATGTGGTAGTTGCCCTAGAAAAGAGAAACAAAAAAACCCCAAACAAAACAGCATTTTAAAACAAAGACAGCTGGATTGACAGCGACCTACACAGGCGGCTGTGGCCAGCAGTGACACTGATTGAGACAGACTTCTCTAAACTGGTGACAGACTCTGAATGCCAGATCCCACGATCAGTCCTAAATGACAAAACATACAGCTTTATGTAGCTGTTGTGATTAGGGAACTTTCTGTTACGGTAGGAATGTATGAATATTTTAGCTGCGTTACTGGCCTCCAAACATTTTTCCTTCTTGATCCCTCAGACAAGGATTTGGTGAAAGGGGATCTAATTTTAAATGAGAAACATCTTCATGAAACTTTCCAGGGAAAATCTTAAACAAGGAGCAGTCATCCAGCTCCAAGAACTGGGGAAATGCAGCATCCCTGACCAGTGGCTGCCTTTGAAAGGTTTCATAGTCCCCTGTTTACTGAGGTCATTCAGCTTTCATTTTTTCATGTTTATTAGAAAAATTTGTTGTATTTTTTTTACCAGTTCCCAACAGAAGGGCAAACCCAAGTCCTCTGTGCTATTGAGTTTTCTGCCACACAAGTGGTAATGAGGATACTTCCAGTGCTTTCTGCTGGCTGGAGTATTTGAGCCCCAAGCTTCACAGGAACTGGCGACCACTGTGATAATGAAGTCCAAGACTTTGGGACCACTTCTAACCTTTCAGTTTCTAGCAGATATTACTTATGCAACATCCTCCTCTTCAATTTTTCTATGAATTCAGAAATTTTTAGTGAAGTCCAGACTTTAATGTTTCTCTACTTACTCAGAGGCCAAAGATTCATTCTGGATTCATTATGAATTCATATGTAGACTATCAGCTGATCCTAAGTGAGGTAATTGACAGAGTACATATAATTATTCACCTTTCTATTTGCAAGGTCTCTGGATCAACAAAGAAACCTCCATTACAAGCCCTACATGGATCATACAATTTACTGGGGCAGTTTCAGATGATATACAGACAAGAACAAGCCTATGTCTGCACTGATTTCTAACAGGGAAAAATCTCATCAGACACTTCCATGAGCAGCCTGGGATGTGTCTGAGGATGTGCTGAGGCTCACTGGCCTCATGGCAGCGTGTGCCTTTGCCATGCTCGCTGTGTGATTGCAGCTTGGATCCGTACAAGGTTACTCAGGATCGGTGTGTGTAGCCAAAGAGAAACCAGTCACTCAGTCTCTTCTGCTTCCTCCATCCTTCCCCTTTTCCAGAGACCAATTAATCCAAGCTGGGTCAATCCTAAGCCAGTTTCCCTTTCATACACTACTCCATGCCAAGATGCACGTACAGACAACTTCACTCAATGTTGGGCATTTCCTCACTGCTTCAGAGACCAAGGACTATGACTCCAGCAGATGGTCCTGGCATGCAGAGTAATTTCAGTAGTAGACACAAGTTTCTTATGCCTTCATCAGTCTCAGTGTTCAACCAGAGGCTGATGATACCACTGAGGAAACTTCACAGATTTCATCAATAAAAAACACAGCAAACTCCTCACCAACAGCATCCTTATAACACCTCCTGCAGACTCAGGTCACAACATTTGACCCAGCTGCAGGTCACCTGGAATCCTGGATAGTCCTAGGCCTCTCAAAACCACAGTGCTCTTTGGAAAGGTGACCTGAATTTGTCTGGAAGCAGTGGATTATTATCATAAACTCTCCTGCCTGCTTCATTTACAGGAAGAAGGCCACCCAGACACCTCCTTACCTAAAGGAACTCTCAACTTTCACTTCAGCCACTCATTTACCCCTTCCACATCTATTTTTTTTGTCTCAGAAACCCCATTGCAACCGCTTGGGTCTGCTACAGGATCTGCTTCAGTTTACCCCAGCACAACTCAGCTCTCTCAGTATGGTGCAGACATGATGCTCCATAATGGGCAAAGGATGAGCATCATGCAAATGCATGAGTGATACTGTCAGCACTTCTAGGAAGTTGCACACACAGATCTACTTAGTTAATAATGAGATGTGAACACATTCTGTGCACCTCACTGAGCACACATTTAAGCATATGGCTGCTGAGATAGAATATATCCTGCCAGCCTTTTTTCTTAATTAAAGTTATGCAAGTTATGAAATACTTTCCTTTATAATAAGCTCTCATTCCTGTGGAGAAATTTCTATTTGTTTTTATCTCATTTGAGCTTCAAGGTTAATCTTAGTTTAAGAATCTTGCTCGCTGTGACAGCAACCTCATGGTGCTGCAGCCTGATCCATGTGTGGGTGGGTGTGCATCCTTTTGTTCCACGCTGAGGCTGGATGCTGGCTGAGTGTCCTCCCCATACTTGTTTGTCCTACAGACATTAGAAATAGGTGTAGGTGACTGGGAAAATGGTTCGTGAAGGATATTTTCCAGATCCAGCTGAGGGCCATTAAAATAACCCCAAAGGGGCTGATGCAAAATTTGTGTTTTGTTTTGCAAGACAAGCCAAACGTGAGATATTTCACTTTCTGATCTACTCTGAAGGGGAATTTAATTTTGGAATCCTTGATATCTATTTACTTATTTTATTATATGAGCGCAGCAAGCGATAATTTATTCCAGCATGAAAAGAGATGTTAATAAAAAAGAAAGAATAAAGAGCAAGACATTTAGATCAAATTAATATACATGAAATAAAACAGCAGAAATCCCTGTTTTATCCACAAATAAACTTTTTATGTCCTATATACTTTATGATGAATCTGATGTCATACCGTACATATGTATTGGACAAATACAGTAGCAATACTGAAATAATTGTTCACAGTTATAGGCACTAAAATGAATATCGGAATTATTTACATAAGTCCATCTTCCCTCAGACCTTTGGGTCTACATTAATTTAGGATAATGGCTCAGTTCTTTACTCTAGTTCATCAATATTACATTTTTGTAACCAGCAAAAGCTGTTATCTTTCCTCCTTTTTTTTTTTTTTAGGATATGCAACGAGTAATGTTTTCCAGAAAGATAAAATGCCACCTTTAAATGCTGCCACTGTTGACCACCACTTCCTTTTCTCTGTTCTTTGAAATACTATGGCATTTCTTACTCCATATCTGCTCTCAAATTTTTCTTTCCTTTCCATGCATATTTCTCCTGACTCCCATCTCATCCTCTCTGTTGTCTTTTCCTTTCTTGACTGTAATCCTTTTACTGCCTCTCATGACAATCCCTCACTTACACATTTTTGCTTTAGCTCTCTCCTCCTTTATTCCACTAGATCTTGAATGTTTAGACACAAGGTCCTTCTTACAGGTTTCAATTCCGTGCTAAAATCATATTCATGTCATGTGGGTGGGAAAAGAGGTCCTGACGTGTTGCATGATGTTGTGAGGTCTCTGTCTTGAAAATATCTTCTCTCATGTAACAGGTTCAATCACAAACCCACCGAAATTCTTGTAAAATTCCTCTAAACTTCCACATGTATATAACATTTTTTGTCTCTGATTGTGACCTTGTGAATACCTTGAAATATTGAATACAAACCATCTTAAAACTGGGATGTTATCTATTAAGAATTTTTCTAAAAGAAAACAATATTTGGGGGCCAAAACACGAGCTCCTTGTTGCACATAGAAAAGGCTCTTTCTGTCCTTATAGAGAGGATGTGATTCAGTGCATCCATTGTGTAACCCCATTTAACCATCAAAAATGTTGCCAAGAACTAAAAGATAAAATATAGATCTACTGTTCGTTTTTTCCCCCAGTTGATCTTTTGTGTTTGATCATAAATGCACATTGTGAAAAGATGTCTTATACCTCCAAGCTAAACACTGTTTGCTACTCATTAGTGATTTATAAATGATATTTTCTCCCTGGTGACATATCTTTTGATATGATTCTCTAATAATAACATCCACCAATATTAAAATAAGAACATCCCCATGTATTGTGATCACCTTCAACCACATTTCCTCACTAAAATTAAATTTTAGCACACCAACTGATATTGTATGCATATATTTGTCTACCATCATTATAAATCTCCTAAGGGTCTCAATAAAATGATAGTTTTGCCTCTTTGCAGTAATTCTACCTAATGCTCCAAAGCAAGAAACTAATTACATGCTGACTTTTCACTAACTTTGATCTTTCCAAACTCATACTCTGAAGTTTCTATAGGTAATCATATAATTACAATACACTAAGTGGGATGAAATTAGGCATCAACTTTTCTTTTTCCCATCTAAATAGCATTAACTCTTTTTTGCAAATAAACATTTAATTTAAAATATTAATAATTCACTAGCTTGCTACTTATGATAGCCCAATATATAAGTTTTGTATATAGGATTTCAAAATGAAATCTAAGTATATGCAGACATATTTGTAACAAATATCTTATTCGAACAGAAAGAGTTTCAGTGGAAGGGGCTATGCTAAGAATTCTTGAAAAATACGTTTAAGAAAGGCCAAGGAGAAACGATAGCGGTGCTAGGAAATTACTGATATTTCTCCAGGGAATCTTTGAGCCTCTCAAAAAAATGACCTCATTTGTATTTTCCCAATGAATTGGTATGATATTTCCTGTAAGAAAAATTGAAAACAATTGTTGCTTTCAGCTGAACTCTACTGCTATAGAAAAAAAAACCCCTTGGATTTCCTCTTTGAAAAATATAAGTTTAGCTTACTCCTATTTTCAAGCATAATCATAAGAAAGTTTGATTTTTTAAAGAAAGCAAATATCACAGCCTTCTTAGACAACAGAGAAATAACTGTGCACTTCGATGTTTTTTCACTTCATACTTTCAACCTGCTATTTTAGCCCAGCAGTAAAACCATAATAAAATCCTCCCATCTGAAGTGCCCTGGCCTCCTCCCTGCTCTTCTTGCACACAAATGAGTACACAAATACAAATTCCAACAAGGAGAAATACAACATGGATGTGCCTCTCTTTGGGGTATCTCATCACCCGGGGTGTCCCGCTGACTGCCACGAGGTCAGGGGAAGCAACAAGGAGCTGAATTAACTCACTTTCATGCGTCCATGATTTTATACCCTGCTCTGAAGAAGGGTGAGCATGAGGAAGGACGGAAAACACAGCCCTGTGGGAAAACAGCTCCTGGAAGAGCAATTCAGTTTAAAGAAGAGCTCCAAAATGGTGCCCGGGCAGCGTCCAGTCTGGGAGGAGAGGAGGGATGCTCTATGGCAAACATGACATCACAGTTCCAGGTGTGAGCAGTGGCCGTGGGGTTGAAGGGATGTGGGGTGAAGTGATGTTTCACACGGTGACTCACCACGGCAGATGCTCCAACACCACTGCGCCTGCCAGAGCACCGCAGTCAGAGAAGCAACGTTTTGCCTTTTCCCTGATGTTTGCTGCACCAGCTACTTCAAAGCCTGGAAGACCTCCTGCCCCAGTGCACAGCCTTCCTGGGAGAGCAGGACAGCCGAAACCTCAGCCAAGGCTTTGGGAGAGCTGCCGTCACCCTGCGGGGCCAAACGCCTCCAGCCCAGGGTGGCTTCGCAGATGACGCAGCAGTGCTGAAAGGAAGCATGTTGTTGGTGAAGCAGGCCTCTACCTTTACTACATCCCATATGTGCACCTTGTTTGTCTAATAACACTCAAAACCACAGAAAAATCTGAACACCACATTCACTTTAAAGCTGAATAAACAAAATTTGTTTTGACTTATCATCAATCATGTCATGTGATCACAGGGCATAATGTGTGCAAACGGCAGTTGTTTTATCTGGAGCTTCAACATTTAAAAAATTCAAAACAGTAAAGTTGTTTATTTGACACCAGTGCTGACCCCCAGACTTTAGCACTGCATTCTGACAAAGTGAAAGAAAGAAAACACATTTTGCTTCTTCGTTACTGTGGCATAAAGGAAACCCGACTTCTCAGGAGAGTTTTGACACATTCCTTGCATTTGAAATGTACCAATAGGAACTTTATCTCCTTCTTTTTTATTTTTCTAGAAACTGGAGGAAGAAAGGTGTTTACATGGTATTGCACATGGTAGCAACTCTCATTATGAGCATCTGCAAACACACAGTATGTGCATTTAGCTTTGGGAATTTCATTACTTAAGAGCCCTGTGGTTAGAAAGATGAATTCAGACAGACAATAAGGAGTAATGGTTTGAAAGCCAAGCCACTTGCACAAACTCAGTTAACAAATGATAGGCTTGCAAATAGTTTTTTTTGGGAACCAACTTGAAAAGTCATTCCAAACCATCCTGAAAATACCCAATCTTTTCCCTCTTTGTTTCTTCCATCAATAAATAGAGGCGAAGAGATTGCAACATGGTACCTGTATCTCATTTTGTGTTTACCTGTGTATCTGTGTCTCTCTGGGAGAGAGACAGTGTATTTTGTCTTCAGATGTCAGAAATGACAGAGCATCTAGAAAAGCTGCAGATCGCTGAATAATATGTGTCCATTAAGTATGATAATTAAAGTTTCCTCCTTTTTTTAAGCCTCTAAAATTAACATCATAATTCTCATCTAAGAATGAAGTGCAATTATACATCAGGAACACCTCAAACTTTCACTCCATTCCACACAGGCAGTTTTGTGCTACTTTAACTTCACCATGCTGAGGACAAAGTTTCAAATTCATCATACAGCCCTTAATGCATTCAATCTGCTATTAACTGCTGAGGCATAAAGAAGAACTCACTTCTGGAGAGACATTTGGCTTACCCCTTCATATGATAGGGCTGTGGCTAAGGAGAAGGTCCAGGACTGATTTCTCCTCCAGACACCCTATTTTATCTTGGTTAAGAGTCCATTCAATTGTGTTTCCTCACATTTTAAAGATGATAAAAAATAATAATTAACTTCCAAATAAAGAAGATGTGATGTTATCTTGTGTAATGTTTTTAAAATGGTTTAAAGCCCTCAGTTACAGGAATATACGAGCTAGCATAAATGTTCTCAAGGAAGGGTTTGCTGGGAGAAGTAATGTCTTTTATTAGATCAATTGGTATCTTTTAAAAACATTGACCTGTTTTTGGACACATGCAGGTTTGCTGCTTCCGTTTCAGCTCTGAAGAAGAACCTAGATAACCACATCTGCTGGTCTAATAAAGATTATTATATACATAAACTTCAACAAACCTGTTTCTGCAACATAAATAATCTGCACAAGGGTCTGTGTAACCTCAGAGTGTCTCTGGTAGCAACCAGTGCTGGTCACTTTGGAGGCAGGTGAAGCAGTGCCTTGTGCTGCACTCTTACACTTCATTGAGTGAAGGGCTCACTGGTGCTTTCTACTTCCCATCCCTAGTGAATGGCCTACACATTTTCTTTCTACTTGATCTTTCCTTTCGCTTTTTAAAGTTGATGCTCAGTTGCTTTTCAAATTCTTATACATGTTTCCATCTTGGATTTCATTTTCCATGGTTTGCATGCAGCCCCTGGGGATTAAGCCTTACTGGTAACCAGTTGGCACAAACAACCTCTTGAACTCATCAGACTAATCCCACTGATTCATTTTTTTTTCTCTTTGCTCTCTTCAGTGCATCACCCTATCTCTTTACTGAGTGACTGCCATGGAAATGCAGCCCATCCACAACAAGTGTATGGATGGAACTTCACCCAATGGGATCGGGAATGAAATCACTTATAATAGGAGAAAAAAAGAAAGAAAAAACCAAACCCATTTGCCTTAAGACTAGGAGTCTTAATAGGTTCTTTCCTTTGTTTGTGTTGCCCTTGGGAGAAGTGAGGCTGTGGAAGATGAGTTGTATTTCTACCACCAGCTGGAAGAAGCTCTGTTCAAGATAATGACACACTTGGTGTAAGTTGGGTCAGGATTGGATCAGACTCACAGAAACCCTCCATTCCGCCTCCCTACACATTGGTGTGTAGCTAATTGTATTTGGAGGAATAATTCTAATAAAGATGTGACCTTTAATGCCAATCAGTGGTTTTAATTTTGATTCATAATCAGTCACCTCAGTGTGATCCCTTCTGATGTGTGAGCAGCAGTGAGGCCACTGTGCATATTTACACACAAAAAACAAATATGGGCCCAGGGAGGCATCCCATGGGGCAAATGCATATATTGCAGATCTTAAAAAGAGATTTGTACATTACTGGATCCTGAAGCGAATAAAAGTGCATAAATTCCTAGGAATCAAAGATAAGTCAAAGCGAAAAAAAGAATTCACAAGTAGAAAGCAACCCCCATAGCTCATGAATAGCCTAATTATGAGAGAGCCCCACAGGCAAATGCAAAGTTACCAACACAATTGCCTTTGGAGCTCACAGAAGGGTCAGATGCTACCGTCAGAATATTATCTTCTGTAGCACAGCACCTGGGTCCTGTGCAGTGCCATTCAAAAATCACACCAAAGGACAGTCTGAGGAGGCAAGAGCTGACAGGACCTCACATGGACATTGCTGTAATGCATTCAAGAACTAGTTGTCTTTTCTCATTGTGAAGCTTCTCTCAACACAAACATGTTCAAAATTGATGCAACTTCTGTTTCTGAAATTCTCTGTTACATCCGTAAAAAGCGATAAGAGGCTTCTTGCAGCCTTCGGCGCATGGTCAGGGTGAGAGAAATGCAGATGGCATTGTGTGGCAGAAAGATTTTGTGAGGCTGGCGGTGTCACCTTCCTAACAAGACATAAACCCCTGGTTTTCTCAATTTTGTGAAAGCATAAGCAAAGCTTTCTCTGCCACCTGCTACACAGGAGAAAGCACCCTTTCCTCTCGGAGTTAAGAATCTGCTTGGAACTGTAATGGCAATTTCATTTTTGGCCAAACATATTTCAGCAAAATTTGCAACACATCCTAAACTGTCTGGAGTCAAAGAGAAGCCAGAAATGGCCACGAAAGTGAAGGGGACTGAAGAAAAAATCATCAGACATTGAGACCGGCTCAGAGGAAAACAGAAAGAAATAAGTTTTGCCTGTCATCCATGGACCTCAGCTTCCTTTCCAAATACAATCTGACCTGCTGAAGCTGCTATTTGCTTTCCCCTTTTGCTCCAGCCAGCCTGAATTTTGCTCTCACTCTCACACCTATCTCCTCTTACACTTCTCTTTCCACAGGCTTTTGCAACATGAATTGGATTTGGGAAATTTGGTCCTTGCTTTACTTCCACAGCTGCACCAACCAGCCTGTGACCACCTGGCTCTGCTGATAAGACTATGGAGAATAAATATGACTGTATGGAGAGTTTGGCTGTTTAATACTACTCCTCTCTTTATAGAAATGCCCTTCATAACCCGAGTGCTAAAGTCATTATGCTCGTCTCCAGATCACTTAACAGGGCTCATCTCTTTTACAATGCTAAGAAGCACCACCTGCTAATTAAAGGTACAATATGGTCTCTTTAAATCCTTCTCACATTTAATATCACATGTGCTTAAAGGATATATGCACTCTTGCATTTCTGCATATTTCTTCTCTTTAGGTACTGCTTTTTGCCTGAAACTATGAACCTCTAATTGATGCCCTGAACTACATTCATCCCATCTATACCTGTGCCCCTTGTTTGTGTGTACAGGGATGTCTCCGACACAGGAATGGATAGAGATCAGAGGCCCTTTTTGATCTGCCTCAGTAGTATATAATGTACCCATCAGTGGTTTGAGCCCAATTCAGGGGGCGTAACTTCTTGTAGCTAAAAACACGCGAGATTACAAAAAGCTAAATGCTCAGTTCATCCCTGTTGTGGTCGGGGGGCAAGGCAGGAGCATGCTGATGTTACTCTGTGATCAGGGAAGATGCACAGGGCTGTCTGGGATCTGGAGCAGTGCTGATCGTGTCTTTTATATATCTCAATAGAAATGTCATTCTGGATTAACGGCTCATTAGGAGGAGTTCAGGATGGGAGGACATGAAAAGGCAGAAGAAAAACCATATCGGTTGAAAATGGAGCACGCTAAGCTCATGAGCAGAATAATCTAATGCATTTTTCTGCAATAAAGTAGAGAACTCTGCTCCATGGTCCTAGAATTCCTGGACATAAGTATAAAGTTTTCTCTTTATTTTTTTTTAATAAAGAAGACCCATTTCTTGTGTTGGGCTATAGCCCTGTTTTCCTACTTGCTGTGTTGAGATCCAGGAGCATCATATGGTTTTGAAAGAGGCAGTTTAATCGGATTCAGAATTCATTTCAGGAGAATCTAGACTGAGTCAGTATATGTGGTTTTAACTAAAATAATATTTTGTTGGACTCTAATACGATGTTAATACCCATATGAGACAGGGTAATACCATTCAGTGTTCATCTTAATTAACTAACATTAACTATCATTAGACTTTTATATGGTACAATGCACATTACTCCATAACTCCAACACAGATCTCATACAGCTAGATTATAATGCATAATATCAATCATGGTTTTCTTCAAGCTTTCTTAGCACCTAGCTTTGATTTTAAAAGTTAAGGTCAGTGTTAAGTGTTACACTTCAGCTGAAAAAGTTAAAATCAATGTTAATTAACAATGTTAATTAAATGTTAATCAGTTAAATGAAAGCATTTTTCATCCACTTCCCTGATAAATTGTGGTCAGGTAATCTTGCATACATTGTTTCAGATGTCATATGAATGTGTCATCACCCTTGGGATGACTACTAGGGAAGTCCGAGACAGCCATTCTTGCAAAGATAAAACAAATTGCTTATCTTGGTACAAAGGCAACTAAATTGCACTGGAAATCCAGACTGATGGATCGGAAATTAAAGGCACAGCAAGGCAATACTGCCATTGCCCGTCTCAGTAGTGGCCACAATGCTACCTGAATCCTAAATCTGAGGATTTAGAAGCATTTTGGGTGGCTGTGAGCCTTTGGTTCCTCACCCACTCCCATGGCAATGGAGCCCCTGTGCCTGACTGTATCAGAACCAAGAATTTCTGGAGTAATCTTCATGTGCAGCATTTGCCTCATGGGACAACAGGGGTGTGGGGTTAGTTTAGCAAAAGAAAGAACAGTTAATTTTTTGTGATTGCAGGTCTTGTCTTTGATACCGTAAAATTCAAAACTGCATGAGGCAACTACCAGCAGCTCAATGGCCAAAGTGAATGGGCATGGCTAGTCCTGACTTATCCCAGTTTGAACATTTGAATCCAACCCTATAACAGGATGCTTTATGCTAGTTATTATGAAATATTAGATGAATACGGGGCGTACAGAACACTTGAACTATATAACTGCCATACCATGAGTTTATCATGTGAGCAGGCACAGTCTAATACACTTTCTTAAAACTCACAAAAGTTTTCATTCAAGTTCAAAAACTTTGTATATAGTACTGTAACTGGTATATATATGCATATATCTATGTCTCCCATGTGTATATATAAAAATGCACTATTGTATATAATGTATATGTATTACAGACTAGAAAATTTTAAGCAAGATACAGTTCTTCAAATGCCTTAAAGATATTGCTTACAATTAATTGGATTTGAAATTTATGCTCCAGCTGGACTTCAGTCAAACCCACAGTTCATTGCATGTTACTGAGATGGTTCTTTTGGCTGAGAACTAAGGATCTACCCTGTCATGTAGAAAATCTATTTAAAAAATAAAATAATAAAGCAGTGTCATAATTGACTGTAGATATCAGCACTTTGCATGCCAGTGAAAATCAATATTTAAAGTGTGGTTCCACTTTGAAAAAGGTCTGCATAAATATATTGTGTCCTCCTCATCAGATCTGTCTGGCTGTGTGTTCAGGGAGACAACTCCTGTTTCTGCTGACCAAGTATTATCCCTTCCCTTCAATTAGTACTGAAATGAAAATGCAAATACAGAAAAATTAGCACTTTTAAAAATCCCCCATGAGTGATGCTTTCTGGTAAGTCTGTCAGAGTGATTCAGTCTGATCTGATGTGAACACCAAGTGAAACTTTGGCTCTTCCTCTTGCCTGTACTGGTCATTGGAAATGCTTGCCTGTGAGAGGAAGAGGAGGTTATACTCTACCTGTGAAGAGTTTTGTGCTGTCAGCTTTCTTTGCAGAATCTCTACTGGCACAGACCTAAATCTCCCTACAAAGGGTGTTTAGGTGCCCGCTGTTGCACAGACATAGGTGCTCTGCCACAGAGCACAACCTACAACACTGAGGTTAATTTTGTGGTTCCTCTTAAATCTGTCACGCTGGACCTCAAGAGATGCCAAGAATTAGCCACTTGATAGGAACTGTCATTTAAATCCCACCATTTTCAAGAAAAGCGATGATTCAATTTGGACTACAAAGTGAGCTCTATTCAGGAACCACAGCCCCGAAGTGAAACATTCAAACCCCTCCTTTCAAGATGGGAGAAGACAAACATTGATTCCTTCCACCCCCTACCTTCCTCCCCCAAAACAGGTATTAAATAAAGTTCTGGTATTTTCCCTGGTAGTTAGTGGCTAGAACCATGTCCTGAGCATGAATCATCCTGTACAGATGAATTCACAGTACTCACATCACATCCCACCTTTCAGCATAGATATTGCTTCAAAGTGTACAGGCTTCCTCCCTTCTCCTGCAGTGACCAACTTTTCATGGACTAGTTATTTGTTAAAGCTTGGAGTCATGGAAAGCAAGGAAGATTTGAACAGCAGAGTAGACAGAAAATCAGGTTGTGATAGTCAATTAATTCCAGAGTGAGCTTCACAAGAGTAAAAAATTCTCCCTAATCCCAGAAGCCCAGAAAGAGATATTCCTTCAGCTGTGTAATGAATTAAAGCTGAAAACAATACAAGAATTTGGTGGACATGGCTATGACCATCACCTCCCTTCCTTTTACCTGTTTCCATCTGCCATTGTGTGAGATTTCATAGCTGGCTCCACAGGCCAGATGAGCAGAAGAAACGTGACTCGTGGAAACCAGTATCTGCAGAAGACTGACCCTGGCCTGACAAACTCCATGGGAACTGACAACTTCGAGATATGCCGAACTTTGAGAGGCTTAATGTAGCCTGAATTTCAATACTTCTACCCTTAAGCAACAGCTACTTGGGATCTTTGAGAGTAAAGTGTTGGGCTAAGTGATGGAAGAGGCAGGTAAGAGTGTAAATCCTGGCTGAATTCCCTGTTTTGTAAGCTTAGCAAAAAAAATTCTGCTTCTTCCTCCCCATCTGTCTAGTGTCAAGAGAGAGACTGCTCATTTCTCTCCCCAGA
The DNA here is from genome assembly GCF_000738735.6 of Corvus cornix cornix. Taxonomy (NCBI): domain Eukaryota; kingdom Metazoa; phylum Chordata; class Aves; order Passeriformes; family Corvidae; genus Corvus; species Corvus cornix. Next base: position 16,551,744 of record NC_046342.1, on the reverse strand, counting down.
TCTCTACCTCAGGCACAGTGCCACCTTTCTCCATGGCTCTGAGAGGCAGGAGGCATCTCTGTGCTCACCCTTCCCATTCCTTAGGGCTGAAGCAACCAAAGAGGCTCTTCCCGTAGCTGTGTGTCTAACGGGTAGTGCAGGTAATGACCCCAGGATGTTTTTCCCTGACACTGACTAAGGAAACTCTCCGGGTGAGCGCCCAGTTCCTAGCAGGCTGGAGAGTTTGTTCCATGCTGCTTCTGGTGAATAAGATCATTCTGGGAAGAGATCTTTGGCAGACTCCGCCTAGGACAAAGCAGCAGAGCCATCATAGAAGAATGTGTCTGAAAACCTTGAACATGTAAGAGAAAATACCTAGAATGGCTTTATTATACCAGGACTTGGCTGAGCATCATGGAAGAATGTACAAAAGCATTTATAACCCATGTAATTATTTCTAAGCAGCAGACACATGACTGAGCCCTAGGAGGTACAAAACAAGAGGTACAAACTTACGCAACAGCTGCAACGTTGCTGGAACTGAGCAACAGCTCAGGAAATGCCAGAGCACTTCTGCCCTGGAAACTTCACAGTGATGGAGAAAGACTCCTGGCCAAGAAGGACAGCAGTGTTGATTATGGGAGAGGTAAAAATCACCCACGCTGAAGGCCAGCATGACCTCAGGGCTCTGCACAAGTCAGACTTGTTTAAGCTTAGTTTGATAAGAAAGCCTTGTTTTTAGCAGCATTATCTGTGTGGTTGTTGTTCCACATGCACAGCCTTTCTATCACATTACTTCAGTGCTGTCTCCCGGTTGCATCCTGCCCAATACTGCACAAGTGCAAAAAACCCAAAACTGAACAGCACTGCTTTGAGCACAAACATGGGCTTTTTGTGGAAATTGTAAGCTTCATTTATAGTGCTGTAACCCAGTTTGCTTGGTTATGCCTTCAGGCCTGAAGCGGATTTCTTGAGACACACCAGAACTGGGTACAACCCCCTTGTCAATGCAAGGCATCTCCACTGGGGTGAAGGCAGGCAAGCAAAGCCACAGCATCACTGACTTGTCACCCTCCTCACTCACCTGGGTGTGGGAGACACATCGCCTGGGGACACCAGCACAAAAACTATGGGTCCACCCAACCTTTTGGGATGGTTTCTCATTCCCAGCTGCTCAGTGCATGGGAACTGCAGCAAGAATTTGCTTTAGGAAGAAAATAAGCTATTTTTAAATAGCTTTGCTACCCAGACATCTGGAGCTGGAAAGGTAGGGAACAGGCAAGGAACATTTTGGGATTGAAATAAACATGTTAGTCAAGAGGCCATGTGGGATCATACGACTGGGAGATAGGAAGCCAGAGGAAGAGAAGACTTGGGTTTAGATCCTTGGGTTTTGATGTGCTTGTTCCAGGAGTCCCTTGGTACTTAGTAAGAGAGTATTTTGAAAATATAGTATGTCATGTTGCTGGTGTATTTGGGAGCTATTCAGTACTTTAACAACTGAAGGAAAAAATAGAAGGAAAGGCTGTCCAAAGTGAGTTCTTGAGAGGTAGGAAAAGGGAAGCTGTCGGGTGGGATGAAGAAGGCTTACCCCCTCACAGCCCTACTTCATTCCTCTAAAAACTGATGGGACATGTAAAGATGAGTCAAAACTGTTGTTTCTTACTTACTACGTTGAAAAATCTCCATCCTATCCTATACTGAAAGCTTTCTTCTGTGGTTTTTTTTTTCATCCAAGAGGACAGTGTAGTAACAAACTGCCAAGAAAAGAAACTGTGGTGAGTCACTGAGGAAATTTAGTTGAAATGATAGCACTTCACAAAAATGAAAATTATTACATTTAGTGTACATGGGAACAGTAAAAAGTCCTTTTTTTATTGCTCTTGGAGTTGAATAGGAAGGCACTGATATTTCCACACTGGTATATAATATAATTTTCTTGCCAGCAGTTTGTTTTTCTCTTACATGCAAGTTGTTTTGACAAATATCTCAGCAATTCAATACTCTTGTTAGAACCTGTGCATGGCCATTGTGACTATGTAGAAGTCTAATTTTCTGGCCTTTTTAATTTTAATAATCCAACATCTTTTTTCTCAAAGGAAACTCTAAAGATTTCTGTCCAGCAGCAGCTGGAAGTTTCTGTTTTGAGTAATAATGACAATAATAATAATAATAATAATAATAATAATAATAATAGTAATAATAACATGGAAAATACATGAAAAGTGTCTCTAACATCTTTTATGGCTGAGGATAAACAAAGAGATTTTTTTACATTCATCTCTTCAATCAAACATATCTGAGTAACATCCCTGTAGAAGACATCAAAGTTTAGTATGTTAAATATAGGATTTCCCAGCCCTAGTCTCAGTGGAACATTAGAGGATGATGCACGGAGTAAAAAATTTGGTTACCTTATTTTTCATCTGTGGATTTGGTTGCTTTCCTAACTGTTTTTGCTATTTATGGAACTCACATTATAACGAAGCCTGTTTTTCAGCTGCAATGAATAGGACTTTCTGCTGCTGACTGGAGCTTTTCAATCTGGTATCATAAAGACAGATGAATAACAGTAATTTTCTAATATGTTGGTCAGTGATCTGAAGATTCACTTATTCAAGGTTTCTTGACTAAAATAAAATTACATATAGAGGACCAGCACAGACTAGATGCCGCACTGACTTCTCTGGAAAAATTATTGAAATGAGTTAAGGGGAAAGATTTTCTGCCTATGGTATTTGAGCTAATAAGCTTGGTAAGGCATAAGCAGGTCTTAAGTGGGTTTTCAGCCTTATGTAGACAGTCTGGGTAGGTGAGAAATTTGCATTCTGTCTCAGACAGAAGCATGGATAAACGCAAACCAACATGTCTTGGAGGGAGAGGGAAGCTCCTCTATAAGCTGCACTGAAATATGTTCCTTTGATCAACGTAAACTAGAAGTCTGAGCTGGTAAGTTCGTTAAAGCTGGGTTATGGAAAAGTTTAGCTCTGTAAAACAAATTAGTCCATCTCAACAGAAGCTTTTTTCCTCATCTGTACCCAAATGGGGTCTTTTTCTTAATTTTCAGATATAGTTTCCAGTAGCCAAGTGCCTGGAGCAGAGGCTGGGGGACTTGTGCATGGGGGCTAACAGAGATAAGAGGAGCTCCAAATAGTACATGGAGAGTTCCTTTTGGAGTTGTCACCTCTACCATGAGGAACATTTGGAGAAGTGGAGTTCTTTTTGAGTAAATGCAGCCCTAAGAAAGGCCCATTGACTGAGATGTTCTAGTCTGATGTGTTTAAGTTATGCTGCCTGACTTCAGAAAGAAGAGAAACTAAGATGGGTGGGGATCTCTGATAGAAAGTATTAGTTAATCAAGCCCAAATATACATCTAACCTTCTTATCCTTAATTTGTTTTTGCTTTGAAAAGTTTTAACAGCATTTTCTTTCCCATAGAGTTCCCCTGGACTGTAATTTTCTAGTGACAGAAACCAAACACACAAGTCAGCCTTAGTGCAAAGGAGAACCAGCTCTGGTGTGAGAGTTACATTACAACATGCGAGAGAGGAGTGTTTGTTTTTGTAAGGTTTAAAATATTGTTTCTTTATTTTCCACCCTAGCTCTGAGAACTTTGGCATTTGACTAATTTACTGTGCGTTTAAGGCTGGTAGCAATATTGGAAAAGAAATATGATAATCACATGCTGCCACAAAGCATTCTATACCTCGCTCTCTTTTCCAGCTCTAGTTTCACATGTGTTGGTTCAATGGAATATTCAATAGACATTTATAGGAAATAAATTGAGAGATGAATGTAAACCATATGGCATCTGGAGGTTTATTTGTAAAGCCCCTGCATCAAAGCTTTCTCCAGATCACACCATATTAGCTATGTTTTTCCAGTCCAGCAGAATCAGGAAGGTAACCACAGACTTCCTTGATGGAAAACACATGAAAAACAGAGCAAATCTTAATATGTAGCTAGAGCAACTGTTCAAGTAGCATCATTTAGAATAATTTTATTACTAATGTGTAAGGAGCATTGTTTAGAGATGTATTTCAATCCAAGAAACAAACGAAAGTTAATTTGCTAAGCTTCCCGACTATTAATTTGTCGAACTCCAAGACTATTAAAGTGTATCAAACCAGACATAATTAGTGTTTGTACTTTTAAAGTACATAGGACAATTACAAACTTTCTTGAAATGTGGCACTGAAATTATATAAAGAGTCTTTTTCCACACAAAGCATTTCACAGCCAACCACATCCTTCTAAATAATAAAAAAAAATTGATTAGGCTGAGTGAGAAGTTTGTTTCAATCTTATTTATTTGTATAGAAAAAAAATAAGCTGCTCAATTTGAAATGCTTACTGTTTGCTGGAGTTTGGCAACAGCCAACAGTGCATCTGAAGTCAAATTAAATTGTATGCTCATACAGTATGTTACATAAATCATTAGGAAATGTCAAGAGCTCATATATAGTTGTGTTTTGAGGTTTTTTTAAGTTTCCACTTACTTTCCAAAATAGTTTTCATTTTTCAATGTCAACCCCTTTTCAGCCACTTAGACTAGCTCTAATGATTTGTGTGTTAAATTTGCTCGTCACATGAATATTTTTTAATAACCCATTTAATATTTAATATGCTGCACATATTTGCTGGACCAATAAGTTACAAGTTACAGTGCCAGCTCCATGCTTGTACTCCCATCAGTGAGAGTATTTGCCTTGTGCACCAGAGATTCATGTTCAAGTGAAAATTTTGGAGTGGTTGATTTACTTTTCCTTATGAAGTCCCATTCATCCATTTTTGCCCAGGATGAGACAAAGGACTGGGGCCTGTTTCAGTACTTAACTTTTGGTAGACACTTAAGTCTCCCTGACTTTAATATTAAGCATGTGCTTAAAGACAGACATAAAATGCACTAGCATCTGTAGGAATCTTTCCACTGACTTTAATGGGCTTTGGATTGCACCCTGATATCTCAGCTCAAAATAGCTGTTATTACAGTAATAAATGATTTGTAAAGCCATTCTTCTGAATAGGTACATTTATACTAAGAAATCATAATGACTTCTTTAAAAACTCTTACGCTGCAAATTGATACATTTGGAATAATTGCTCTCCTCTTCATTAGGGTTTCACACTTCTGTAGCACTTTCCAGACCAATAGTTTGAAATCTCATTATGGATTTAGATAAGTATTTCTACTTCCATTTTACAGATGGGCTAAAGGAGGTGGAGACAATGGGCCTCATCCAGAGTAGGAAGCTTCCCATTGACCCAGGTAGGTGCTGAACTGTAAGGTCCAGCCTTCCAGAAGATACACAGGCACGTATTTCACGCCAAAACCCGTGGAGTTAAATATCGAAAATATTTTGTGTATTAGCCTAAAAGGCCTCATGTTCCGCCAAAGCACAAGACGTCAGAGAAAGGTTTTATTCACAAATCCCACTCTCCAATGATCTATCAACAAAGTAGTTCTTTTGTAATATTATAGCAATTTGGGCACAGGGAAGTGAGAACATTATTTTAAGATCCTAGTTAAAGTCATGAATGAATCAATGAGCAGCATCCAGATTCCAATTGGAAATGCTCCCTAGTCCAGGGTGGAGGGAAGGCCAAGGACATATGTTTGATAAGACCTTTAGTAAAGTACAGTGGCATAGAAGTCCCATGGCACTGTACAGTTGGCTACTTTCCAGGCAATGTTTTGACAGGGAGAATTTCTGCTTGGAGAAAAACGGCGATTTATAACATTGGACTGAAAGTGTTAGACTTCCTACCTAGGTATTTTAATTCTTGCTAAGCAACCAGAATCCTGAATAAGCAGCAATGAAGTCAGAAATGAAATAAACCTTTGTGAAATCCAGCCTTGGCTGTTTGAATTTCAAATACCTTCAGAGTTCAGGTAACGTGTGGATCGAGAATTTTAGCTTGAGTCCATCTTTAGTTAAAACTCCCTTCTCCTCATCAATCTCATTCATTCATCAACATCCAGGTTAGCCTTTAAACATATGGCAGTCAATGAATGCCACTCACAAACCTTAGAAAATAAGTATGCAAGCAACATCAGTTTAAAAATATGCAGCTAACTGCTGGAAGCTATTAAAACCCAAATAAACAAAAGAGATTATACTTCAAAGAAATGTCAACAGTTTTTCCTCTCCTAGAACAGAGCAGTTTTCTTTGCTTCTATCCCCAGCCACATCTGGAAAGTGCTTACTGCTTTACATATCTCTAACAATAAAATTAGTTTATTGATTTTTCAGAATTTCCTGATAGATTTATGCAATTTCCAAAACAAAGGTAAACTCACATTCCAGTTAAAAAAAAACAAACTGGTGGTAACTACAAAGAATTCACAAAATCATAAAAACATAGAGTTATGCAAGGGAACAACAAAACCAGGCACTCACTAAATAGTGCTGTACCTCTGTGACTACTGTTAGAGAGCATGAAATTGCAATTTTAATTACTTCCATCTATATAAATGAAAAAAAAATTCTTAAGGCTAATTACGGCTGATGCAAAGTTGAAATGAACCTGCATTTTCAAATAAATAGAAAGATTTTAAAATGAAATCTGCATATTTCATGGAAAGAATGAAAAAGAATAATAAATCATGAATACAGATTCATAGAGCTATACAAAACTTAGATGTCTGCAACTCTGTGTAACTGAAAATTTAGACTCTAATTTCCACGACAGCAAATTGTGTCATTTTAGGCAGTCCAAATGTTGGATTTTTAATTTGCTTAAAATTCCACATTTGTAGCAGCCAAAACCTTCAAAGACTGTTAATTTGATTTTGGTTTACAATTAACTAAGCAGTAGCAACTTAGCCTATACAGAAGACTGCCAAGAAAAATGATATCTTTGGTAAATTACCAAGGATCAAAATGTGGACAACAGATTTCTCCCCTCCCACCCCTCCACCCCCTGACTATTTTTAACTAACAATGATAGTTTTGATAGAGTAAAAGTATTTCGTAGAAAATATAATGACAAGGTACAAATTTTGCCAAATAGTCCAGAATTTCAGAAGTGGTGGTATATATTTAAAGGAGACAAAAAAAACCCCCCAAAAACCCAAACAATTTGAGTGTTAACTATACAGTAAGTGCTCTGTAGTCAAATAAAAAGAAAATAAACTCTAGGAAGACTGCTGCAGAATGGGAAAAAGCAGGTCTAGTTTGTTTATTTATAAATTGGTAACAAGTAGATTCTTTCGCACTAACTAAACCAGACAGTAATTATAAACACAGATTGGTTAAATTCCCTGCACCCTATCAAAGGAAATGAGTTCCTCTCTTTTCCAAACATTGTCATTTGTTTATTGAGCCTCTTTTGGGCTTGATTTCATTAAAAACTATGTAAAGTCCACATCTGCAACCCCCAAAACAATGTTAACCTTGTTAAGCTGATCCAGAGTCCTCATTACAAAAAAATTTGCAGGCAACAGAACCAAGCATTTTAAAAGGGAGCTCTTAGAATACAGAGCAAAGAATTTGGATTATTTTTGTTCCATTACAGAAAACTTATATTGCTATGCAATAGAACAGGAAGCAAACAGTAACCGCCTCAGTAGCTCTGGATAATTAGTTACCTAAATTCTCTGAGGTGAACAAAATGTACTTAGATGGCAGAACATTACTGCTTGTGTGCTGAAACAACAGAGTAATCTTGGTTAAAACGAAAATCACAAATACAGGAGGAAAAAGTCATGTTTAAAATCATTAGTCTTTATCAGTAAAGTACAACTGAGTTCCCTATTAGAGTAACAGTTTTATTAAAAAGGGGATGATACTGCTTATATTAGCTAGCCTCAGATATCAGATTTCAACAAACTTTAGCACTGTAGACGCTATTAAAACATCATTATTAGAGTTGCCATGCTTGAATGATTTAAACTAAAGTGAATTTCACGTATTTGTTGGAAGACAGGAATAATAAATCCTGGAGCTCGAGCTGGTAAGAACTGACCTGGACATTGCAGGCAAAAAGTTAAGAAGTTTCGTCCCGAGCATTTCTTGGGAGTGGGGTTGGTGTTAAGTCCTGTGCCTGCTGTTGGTGAAATCCTGCTGGAAGAGCTGAAATGGGACTGAGAAGGTCTTGTGTTCAGGAGCCTCTAAGGACTGATGCCATATATACCCCGACATGTGCATGAAAAGGTGCTGTTACACCTGGTGCATGATCCCCATGGCCAAAGCAGGAGAGCACTGTGGGAATTACCCCTTTTGGGGCAGATCCCTCTGTCCCCATGGGTTGGGTGCTGTGACTGTAGTGTCCCAAGGTGTACCTGTGATTAAGGCTTGTTCCCATGGCTTAAGAGAAAAATGCACACCAGGGCAACGGGATCAAAGACAGGGTAATGGACATCACCTAATGCTCCTGGACCAATTATCCTGACAAAGTGCAGATGTCTTCAGGGAACACATTGTATTTATTTACTGATTCACAGCAGCACTGAGCAATTTGCTATCTCACAGCCACCTCCTCTGGTCAGGTAATGCTGGGTGTCTCCCACCTGCAGTGAAGGCAAATCAAGGGAAAACAAACAGGTTCCCAAAAGGCAAATCCTCTTTCCATCACTGTTACTGCCCTCCTAATGTTCCTGGGATTGGCTCCTTGATTGTGTATCCATACAAAATTTTCATATGCAATCTACCTAAAAATCTGATTTGTGGCAGGTTTGCTCTTACTAGGGTTCTCAGATATGGTGAGCACTTTGATAAAAAGAAGATAGTACTTCCTACTTTTTGCACTCTGCCACCATTTAATGATACTGAATAAAAATGGTTTTGATTTTTCAATATTATAATTAGAATAAAAATTAAAATATGTTTGAAGATTATGTCTAAAATAAAATAAAGAAGGACCATCAAGAAGAGGGGAGCATATTAACATTCATTTTGATTTTTCTTGGTATATTATTCCCTCTGAGCCCTTATGTATAACTTTAAGTTTGACCCCATACTGAGATTTCCAGCTCTGCTTGTCACAGGGAATTTGGGGCAATTAATGTCTTGAAAGACTGTGCTTTTAGAATAATCAGGTCAGGAACTTTGTCTTTCTAAATACCCTGCTATTTCTCAGGAATATCTGTGGATTCTTGAAATAATATGTTGCAGTAACACTGGGCCAGATCCTTAGCTGGTGCAAAGTTGGCTTTTCTTCATTAACTTCAAAGGGACTATGCTGATTTACACCAGCTGAGGGAAGATGTGGCCCACAGTGTCCAGGTGGATTTAAATCATACACATGAGAAATACCTCAGTACATCCAGGTCTGTACTGAGGTTGAACATAAAAGGCCCGAGTAGCGGGAAATCCACCTCTTTTTATTTTTAAATGCTCAAATGTTTACCAGCTGACCTTCCCCTTTACTGCAGATCTGGGAATCAAGGTGCATACAATAAAGTTCAAACCAATCAACTGCTTTCAGCTGTTCTTGTGCAATGAATTTTTAAACATTTGATCATTAAGACCAATCTATATGCAGGTCAGTTTTCTGAACAGGATGGGAACAGTTTGGGAGCAGATGCCAGGGCACTGACTCATGAAGAGGGACTGTTAAAATAACACAGAGAGCACATTTATCTTGGGCCACCCATCAGGTGAACACTACCAAGACCATCTCTTTGCTGGATGGATGTACAGATCAAGACAGTTAATCTCTAGCAGAGCACCTTTATTAATTGAATGGCAGCACACTGGCAGGGAGTACTCACCAGCCTTGAGATGGTTATCTTATCACAAAGGAACTTCTCTGCAGGTTTTGATCCTTCTCCAACTGGTAAATTCTCTAGAAACAGCACTCTGTGCTGCTATTTACTTGTTTATTCCACATGACTGCCTTGCAAATGATCATAAATGTGAGGAAAAAATTTCAGCTATGACTGTTCACTTCCAACATCTACCACTCGTAATTCACAGAATCTTTGGTGGGCAGAAGCCTTGGGCTATTGATCCCTAAATCCAAATCACTTCAGTTTTATCAGTGGATCACTGGCTGTATCCAAAGGCAACAGGACTTAGGAAAATCATAGAATGATAGAATGCTTTGGGTTGGAAGATCATCTCATTCCAATCCCCTTCCAGAGCAGGGACACCTTTCCTGAGACCAGGTTGCTCAAACCTGACCTCAAGGTTCACACAGTCACAGGCAACCCAAGGTGGGAGAAGAGCAGGGGACTGTCACAAGTCCATTTAGGGCTAATTAGGCTTGGATGGTCTTTAGACACTCAGGTTCAGAGTGATGTTGAATGGGGGCACACCTTAAGTGTTTTGTTTCCTTGAGATTCGTATGCCTTATATCTGGCCTTTATTTAAAGCCCTCTAGTTTTGAAGCTAAGGGAGAAAACGGGCCACTTCTGGCAGGAATAACCAGGGTTGTTCCATTTTTATTTATTATATCTGTGGAGTGGATGATGACTGAAGCTTGCCTGGTTTTATCAACTATCTTAGAAGAGGCCTTCAAAGCCAGAGCTGCTATTCTGAAAACCCATTTCTAACCATTGTACAGGAATGTTTTGCAATTTGCCTAATCTATATATTCATTGATTGAATTCCATTTTCTTCCAGTTCAGTGCTCATGACTGCCATGTACATGGTTGCATTTGTAGAAATGTCTTTACATTTTTTACTCTTTGCATAGACTGTTGCATGTAAACAAAACCACCTAAACACCATTCAGCTAAGCTGCCACCTTGATGCCTCTGGAAACATCAACTAAACCATCAGAAGGGTCCAACTGAGGCATTTTATTTGAGAATGAAATTTAGAAGTCACAAATATTTCCTTTCAGCATTATCCCAGTTCTACAGCTGCTTCAGGCCAGGCATGTAGGCAATTAATTACCCAAAAATACCCCCAAACATCACCTAATTGTGCTTACCGCTAAACCTGGGCCCCTGGAAAATGTCATTACTGGACTTGAACTACCTGGAGAATTTTAACAAAAAATTTTGGAGAGCATTTTCAGGTGCTAAGGACTACCAAGGTTTTTGTAGTGTGTCCAGACACTGTGACATGCCGGTAGCCAAACTAGACAGTATTTGTTTAACTCAAATGATAACATTTGGGTCAAAGAACCAGTTGAACAATATGACTTATTACTTCAGGCTGACCCCAAACCAAACTTGTAACTGCACCAAGCAACGAGGAGTAGGAAACAGAAGGCTGAAGGGGCAAGTCTCATTCTCACACTTGCCAAACACATCACCTTGGCAAGTCACCCAACTTGTCTGTGCCTCAGCTACACTGTCTGAAAAACTGAGATTAAAACAATCCTTAGTCACCTTTGAAAAGAAGTGAGAGATCCTCAAACAAAAGCAGTGATAAGTGTGAAATATTCATTATAATATTAAAGAACAGATGGCCAAAGCAGAGACCCAGTTAAAAGGACTGCACAGAGTTATAAGAAAGTTCTTGGTGTGACGTATGCGCTTTACGATGTGCATTCCCTCAGACAATACATGATGAGTCGGCTGCAGCAGTTTATGTTCTGGATTAGAGCATACACATAAATAAAGCTACGTTTTTATGTGATCCCAACAAATAAATGGGAAGCACGGACAGGAATGTCTAGCTGATGGAAAAATGAGACACCACAAACAAACCACAGCTTGATGATAAAAAAAAGAAGTCTAAGATTTATATGGCACAGCTGGCTATGTGTAGTGCTTTTGTAAGCCTACAGCATCTGGTCACTTGTTTTAAATGTCTGAATAGATAGAGGCCTGAACCTTGCACAACTGTGGAAAAAGAGGCAATGTCTCATGGTAAACCACACAGCCACGCATTGCACAACCCCGTGATGCAGGAGGAGATCCGCCTGACTCAAACACCCTTCAGGTGAGAAGGGGTGGGAGGTCTCCTGCATGAGAGGGAAGGACTGCCCAGCTGCATGTATGTCCTGCCCTCAGGGTATCACAGACATCCACACACCTACGCCTTTCTGAACAAGCTGTGCTGGAACTGGAGCATGTCTTCTAGAAGGACATCCAAGCCTAAAATACTGACAACAATTTTACCATCTCATTTCTGTGCATTTCACTGAATTAGAGTTATGCTAACATACATCACTGGAAAACCTGGCCCGCTGTCCTTCAGCAGCTCTAAAAAACCACTCCAAAACACCCCAGATGTCTCTTTATGAACGTAGATGGTGCTTCTTCACCAGTAAAACCAGGGTGAAATGATAAACCCTCTTGCAGAGAGAGGAGGAAATGGACCCTCTTCATGTTTTCCTTGCAGAGTATTCAAGCCTTCCATTTTTATCACACTATATTTTTACCTGAATTTTCAAGAGACATTGCACAAGTTGTGGGAGAAACATAGTCCCAGCTGTGGTGTGAGTCACTCCACAGAAGGAGGGAGTGGAGCTTGTTGGGCTGCAGGGCAGCACCACAGCAGCAGTGGGTTTGGCCAAAGGGTGGTGAAAAGAGAGAGAGGAAGGTACAGTTTACATCTGTATATGAAAAAAATCTATGGAAAGTCAAGAGGTTGAACGGCAAGAATAATAAAGAAAGTGCAGCAGGAACACACTGAAGACAACTAGACAAATCCCAAATCTGTGCAAATTGTAGCAATCAATGGAAGAAGTTTCTAAGACTTAAATTATTTCACCAGCTTTTAAACCTGCCATGCTTTCACTGGAAAGGTAAGTTGTGGTAGACTCAACCTCCTATTTTTTAAAAGTCTCACAAAACCACAAAGGTTTGTGCTCCCTCTGTTGGCTTTAGGAAAGAGATTTGGGTTGGTTTTGTTTTCCTCACAAATATCATCCTTCATTTTGTTCTGACATCAGTGAAAGGACAAAAATGCATTTGTGTGACGAGATGTTATTTACACTGAAGTTTCTCTTGTTTAAACAAGAAAATGGACGTGCTAATTTCAGCTCCATCCCAAATGCAAAGAAAATGAATAAACATTTAATAAACCAACTGCCAAACTGGAGGAAGATTAAAGTATTTCAGTACTGCAGAAGGAAATACTGCAACCAAGAGAGATAACACTGCACATACGAAGTTATGTCACAGAAAAGTCAGTTGGTATCTGCAACATTGTTTAAGAGTTTACAGAAGCCTACATACCCCAAAACGTGCATTGCTCATAGTATTTTATACTGCACCTACTTTTCTTTTAGCATAGAAAAAAAAAAATTTAAAAATCGGGTAAGATGAAAAAGCCCCACTGCAAAACAGAGATCTAGATGACTGTGAGTCTGAGATGATATAGAAGATGAATATGAAAAAAAGTGTGACAGAAGGATGGATCAAATTATTGCAATTTTTTCCTCTAGTGTTAATTATTTACAATGTATGTTTCTTATCTACAATCTGTTTTTCATTGCATCTTTATTCAGCACAAGGAAGCCTCGATCTTGGTGGGTTTTTAGCTGCTACTGCAACATAAATACTAAAATATTATATTAGAGACACTTGTTCAATTATTAATTTTTAGGAACAGAATATAAAGTCATTATCTGCAGAATACCAAATGGTTTTGGTTTAAATAACACTAATGACTTAATGCCTGTTGGAACAAAATGGCTACACTTTGGCCCTGAGAGGAGGCTGCCTCCAAGGTCTCTGTACCTAACTCATGACCTTAGCCAAAACTCCCAATTTAAATGGATGAAAATGGATAGGTGAGACAATGCTATGTGTCAGATGTGCCATTTGCTTTGGTAGCCTTGAAAGTAAAAGGTGGCTTCCCAGCCTGCACCCATAACCACAGACCAAGGCATGGCATTAAGGCTAAAAACTACCAGGCTCTGCAGCTACTATATAACACAGCAGTGGAAAGGGTGGCCAGCTGACCCTCAGCTCTGAGTATTTGACAGCAGCATCAGTTCATCATCTCCTGTTTGAACTGCTGGCTCCCCGTCCATCCCCTCCCTGCCTGGCTGAACTTGTTTGTTGCTGGCTCCCAGCCCAAGACTTGTGACACTGCAATTAAGCCGGGGTGGCATGTGGAGTCTGTAGGTATTTTAGCCATTTTGCTAAAGCTAGAAAAATCCTGACTGAACTGGAGCAGGAAAACAATTTGCTGAAACATCACCTGGAGCAGGAAGTTATTAGATGCTTGAGTGACTTCTAGAACAGAAAACTATGCATGAATATGTACACGAGGCAAAACAGATGTTGTCTTGACCTCTGCACACTGGAATCTTATAGCTGTTCTGTTTACTCTCTGCTGTCCATAATGCATCTTTAAGCCAGGTGCTGCCACTTATCAGGTATCTACATCTCTTGTTTAAACAAATGTTAACTGAACTTGACAGCAAAGGGGACCCCTGCAGCAAAATCGGCAGAAGACAGCTTTAAAGCTACCTTCAGTTCTCACTCCTGAAATAACTGAAGTTTGTGTGACTATGTAAGGAGTGAGGGTAGAAAGTTAAACTTTTGACCCCATCTCCATGGGATTTCATACACTGTCTGCCTGGTTCTTCTCTTGCAGGGTGTAAAGCTCAGCTTTGCAAGCAGGAGGAGAGCTGGTCTTCAAGAGCTGGCAGGAACCGTGCCATGGGCTCTGTCGCTTGCTCATCACTCTCTCCAGGGTCCTTTGAATCAGCACATGTCTTCTAGGGCTATCATTGTAACTCCTGCTTGTGTGATAACTACTGCTGGTATCATAAAGTGTTCCTTGCACCGTGGCTGCTGCCACCTGCTTCCCCCAGGGCCATGTCCTTGGCTCCATTGGACAGAGCTTCAAGAAGGCACTGTTGGCCATACTGTGAGTCTAAGAGATGAATTCAGTGTCCTCCCTTTCCCATTCTTGCAGCAGGGTAGCTCTTTGGTTTGTTATTTTTTCATTTGGGTTTTTTGATCAGTGACAACTTACATAAAAGATTAAGGGCAAGACAAGGCCAGAGTGCTCTGGTGCCTGGTCTTACATGATGTCCATCACCCTGGCAGCAGAGCACCTCCACCAAGGGCTGCAGGTTTCTGCAGTCTCTGTGCTCCCTTGGGAAATCACACAACTCACTGACAAACGGTGTGAAATTAAACTCTGTCACACCTCTGTTCAGGGCAGCCCTATAACTGTTCAGCCATGAAGCTAAGACAACAAGCACTTAAGAAGATTTTTCAGGAGGCTTCTAAGACTTCCTCCTTCCCTCTCTCCTCCCAGCTCCAGGAGCACACAGATGAGATAAAGGGGCTTCAGACCTCCACAAGTGCCTGCAAGGAATTTTGCCACTGAAGGTGAGGAAAAGCCACTACTGCAAGAAGATCAGTTTGAGGGGCTTGCCATCAGCAGAGAGACAGGCAGCATGGTCAAGACTTCATCCATACTTTATCATGATGGATATGACAAAAAGTGCCCTTGTTGCAGAGCTGCATTACAGACATTTTGGTGCGAGAACAGTTTACGGGATTTTGGCACAGCCATTCCACCATCCAAATGCTGCTGAGGAGATAAAACACTGTTCTCCTATAAATAAATACTCTTCCTATCAAAACTAACTTTGGATTGAAATTTGTCTTCTGATTGATTGGATTCAGTTTTTCTGAGGCGTCTGTCATTAACTCCTCAAAATTGCTTCAGGAACTCAGAGACAATGCAGCATGCATTACATGATCAACCTATCAATATTTTAATTAAAACTGGATTAAGGCCATTGCAAATAGGTACTGGTACCACTGACAACTGTGAGAGAATATGATGAAACTTGGTCAGGATCCTGCTATTCAGTTGTTTATGAAGTGTTTAGGAAATCCTAAAACTTGGAGGGTGAAGAGTTAGATTCAGCATTTGAAATAATCCTTGAAGTTAATTTCAGAGAACCAAAACAAGTGGTTGTGTAGAACCAAGGGAAGACACTTTGCAAACTTTACAAAATGGGTAATAATAATGTTGTTAATAATAATAATAATAATAATAATAATAATGTTGGCTTTTGCTATTCTAATAAAAGAATAGATCTATCTAGTAAAAAGCATGTATCTAAAAAATTTTTTTTGGAATATCAAAACTGGATGTAGGACGAAATTTATGTGCTTTTCTCCAGACTGGGAACACTGCTGGTTCACAGCTAGAGTTCAGTGCCCAAGGTCTGTCTTTTGCAGCTTCAGTGAGCTGTGTCTGCAAGCGATTCCAAGTGCAAAGTTAAAGGTCATTAAAAAAAATCAAACATTTTGCCCCTGCAGAGGCTCGGGGTGGGGACATGCTGAAATAATCACCTGGAGAAAAACATTCATTGAACTATAGTTTTCTGTCTTACATCCTTCCCTCACAGCCAGTCCTTTACCTCCTGTCACTTCATCAGAAGACAGAAAAAAAAGAAAGATCAGGTCAAATACCTCTGCTATCTCACAGAAGACAATGTCTAGAACTCCTTCGTTCCCAAGGTTCCTTCCTCAGTGCCTTGCAGAAAGGACGTCTGGTACAATGAGAATTTGCAACTTCTTTAGTGTAACACAGATGCATACAAATGCAAATCACATTCAGGGCATGATACCTGATCTCAGATGGTGGAGGTGGACTCAGTACATTGTCCAAAATGTACCACATTACTGCTGAAGCTGCTGACTATTCTGGATATGCCATATATGCATATACAGTGTACACATCTTCCTTCCTGTCTCAGTAACTTCCCTTTGCTCCTCTGCCACTAATTTATGTTAGGGATTTCTATTGATGTGTGCTTACAGATGTGTTATACACTGAGGCAAATATTCCTGTGTTGGCAGGACTACCCAAGTCTATTCTTGAAGCATAAGACACAGAATTTATTGGGGGAAAAAAAATCTCTTTTAATGGTATTGGGAGGACTGTCATTTTGCTAAAACATTTAACTTTTCTCCCAGTATGTTTGTTATGTAATGGGCCGCAATTGTGTCTGGTATCAGAGTTTGAAAGTAATCCCAACTTCTGAGATAACCAATTTCTTTTTACAAAGGCTATGTTGCTCATCTCAAAAACTTGTCAGCCTGTAGAGCATTAGCAGTGATGTGGCCCACTAATCTCTGCTTTAAAACAATGTATGCAAAGAGGAAGAATTGTGCCAAACTCTGAATAAAACTGGTCACAGAAACAGGTGAAGACATTTTTTCCATTGAAACCCACAGGTGGATATTAGGGAGAGCAGAAAAGTGCTATGAAAAGCGTACTGTAGCTAACCATCAGAGGTTTAAAATTCCCTGATGAAATGGAGTCTCATCCAGTTCCTTCTGTCACACTGTCCGTTTAACCCTGGTTGAGAAGGAAGGGTGTCGGTGAGAGTTTACTGACCCTCTGGACACCAGCTCAGGCTGTGAGCAAAGGCTTGTGTGGTCATCAAAGAGAACAAGGAAGCCTAGAGTGGACAATACAGCAAGTAATGCCCAAAACCAGGAAGGGTGAAACACTAGGTAGATTAGGTTGTTTTCGAGGATGTGCAGACTTCAGCCATGGCAGTCTCATTCCTCATGTGATAAACTCCTCAGTCAGCAGAACTACAGACTGCCAGAATAAAAGCATCACTAACACTCAGGAGGTTTTCAGAACAGGACAGCTTGTTCCTGTTGCAAAAGTGGGAACACTAAATGAGCTCAATAATTTCAGTCTCTAAACCTGTCGTTACCTGCCCTGCTGCTGATAGTGCTGTTATCTTGTTACTTCTGCATGCGTGCTTCCTTCAAGGATTTTAGTGTTATAGCTCTGAAAGGATATCTGGTTTGCTTGAACATCACAAGACCGAAAAGATAAACTGAAACAAAAACCACACCTATAATGAGATGAGAAGAACCATGCATTTCAATGAACGGAGGCCATACACTCCATGCAGACCTGAGTTTAGTTACAGAACAGTGAAGAGCAGCACTAGATCCACTGAAAGTGTATAATTTACCAACCATTGAGGCTTTGTTAATATTCCCCTTTTACAGATTTTTTTTTGCACTGTCTGATTAGCTAATTAAAGTTGTAGGCTGTTTCCTTTCAATCAGAACCGTGAGCGTGTACCAGGTGCCAAACATCATGACATGCAGAAAGGCAGGCGAGCTCAGAGAGATGGAGAGGTGCAGGAGAGGCTCAGCCCTACCAAATTACCCCCCTCTCAATGGGCTAACACATCTGGTTTGTACATTAATCCTGGCCTGGCATGAGGTTCACTGCACCGTGGAAAAGGGGCACAGCACTGGGTGCGATGGTCAGAAAAGCAAATATACCACTGGAAAATTTGTACCAGCTTCACACAAGCCTGGTTGGGTTAGATGAGAGGGACAACCCCTAGATTAGCATTCCTTGGAGCAAACTCATCTCCAATGAGCTCTTGTTGGATGTGCTGGCAGATGAGCAGAGAATTCAGCCTGATCTGGCTGGGCACGGTGTCTTCTACCCTGAAAATCCTTCCTGACATCTTTACCTGGAGCTGTTCACAGCATTCACCACTGAAAAGGGGGTTTTCATTGTTAGCAAGAAACTGTCAATAAAGAATTGATTGACAACCCCTAGTAGAGCAAAACCACCATGCACCAATAGGTGCACTTTCCTGTGTCTGCGCAGCACTGCCTTCTGCTCAAGAGAAGAAAAAAAATTGGAGTTCTTTGGGAGCAACTGGATCAGTGCTTTCTCTGTTGTGCTGCTTAGCAAATAACCTGGGTATGTCCCTATAAAGGTGAGACAAATCTTTGGCCTGAAAGCTGATTAGAGGTACAAGATCAAGATATAAATGTACTTGGTAGATTTACAGGTACTTGGTTTAAGATTCAAATGGAAGATGGGCTTTCAAATTCCATGTTCTGAACTAGGAATTTTTGTGTTTCAATTCTAAAGAAGGTTTATAGGTAAAGATGTAATAGCACCTCCAAGATGCAATAGCACCTCCAAGATGCACTTGGCTGACTTAAAGAATGCAAATGGGGCATGGTCTGTAACAGGGTTGGCGGAGGTAAAATTTTCCCACTTCTCTTCCAAAATCCCTGGAAATTACTGTTTAAATAGAATTCAGCTAAGTTACCAATTAAAAAAAAAAATTTGGATTGAAAGGCAACGTGGTATAAAACTGAAATTTTTTATCTACTGGTAAGGTGACCAAAGTACAAGACAACAGAGAGGAAATGATCAAAGCAAGGCAATCTAGGACTTC
This sequence comes from Corvus cornix cornix, assembly GCF_000738735.6. Classification (NCBI taxonomy): domain Eukaryota; kingdom Metazoa; phylum Chordata; class Aves; order Passeriformes; family Corvidae; genus Corvus; species Corvus cornix. The sequence continues at coordinate 16,532,702 of NC_046342.1, read as the reverse complement.
TAAATTTAAGGATAAGCTGTAAAATGCTCTGCAGAGGTACAGAAAAACCTTTAAATATTTAACTATAGTTGTTTTAAATGCAGATTGGGCTACATTTTCTTGGCATTGTGGAATTTTTTTCCATTTCAAGGCTAGCAAACCTCCTGGAATCTTACCAATAGCCATGAAAGATTTAAAAATTTGAGTAACTGTGGTAAGAATGTGCATAGCTGATAAATGGGAGGAAAACATTTGGACTGTCTTACTGTTCATCCTAGTGTTTCACAAATTCCTTTATCTAAAATTATGGCAACTGGAAAAGATCTAAGCTAACATTAAAATATTTAACCAAGAGTTCAAACACACATATTTTACACAGTGGTAGTTATATTTCTTTTGCCCAATGGAGCTCACAATGATAGTTTGCTTACAACCAGAGGGATCCAAAAAGAAATAATGCCAACACGCTCAGCATATTTCTAAAATATTTTTTCCGCTAAAATGTGCGTCATTCCAAAAACATGTCTGAGTGGTTATATTTTGGGTGAGGAACAAAATCAAGAAAAAGTGTCAAATACATCTTTATACTACAATATTTCACAGTCTATTATATAAGATGGTTATTTACACAAACAGAAGCTTAATATGTGCAAAAGGCAAGGGGGGAAAACCTTATATTTAGGATTCACTAAAGCAAGCCAGCAAAGCTACAGGTAAACTGAGTAAGTCTTTTAGGTCATACTGGGTCATTAGGCTGGCTAAATCCTGAGCTGGCATCACACCAGTGTAAAACTCCTCCTTCCTTTACAAAGGCTTCCACATTCATTGGACAGACGTGTAGTGTTGCACATTTGTTCAGTTCCTCACGTCTGTTTTTAAACTCAGGTGACAGAACCACTCCCTTCACAGCTCCTGCAGGTCCCTGCTTTGATTGCATCAATCAAACCACAAAACTATTTGTTGCTCTCAGGTGGAACAAGGCCTGTGCACCCCACGGGGGTCAATTCACCCTCCCTGCTTCTCCTGAAGTTTGGCAAGATTGTGGGTGTGGGCTGTGGGTGTGACAGGCCCCTGTAAATCCCTGAGCTTCACCTTCAGGGAGCGACTCCATGGAGATCCACAGCTACCTGTCAGTGTGCTCAAGGACCCACCTTCACCCTCTGCCCTGGGAAGGGCTCTGGTCCTGGTGACAGATCCCTGGTTTGTGGCTTGCCTGGGGTGCTGAGCAATTCTTGCTACCAGAACTTTCTGTGGCTGGAAATTAATTTAGCTCAATAGGTAACATATGACTGCAGGAATTTTGGCACGAGAATTAGGAGTTAAAATAAGAGAGAGCACAGGGAAAAGGTTACAAGAGCTAGTCCAACGTGATGCTAAAGGCTTTACATGGCTGTGAATAAAAAGGAACTTGTAAATAGTGGTTTTGATAGTCTTTTCTGAGGTTTATAAGTGACATTTCCTCTACTTCACCTTACTGCAATAATAACACAGATTTGCTATGCTACATTTTTCTAGAAATCTTGCAGGACACTGAAAGCTGACTACAACCTATTCATCCTTTCTGCATACAGAAGAGTGTGTTCTTGGACTTTAAAAGTTTTCCATTTGGGGGAGTAGAAATGTCTCCTCTAAGACCCAATTAATCATTGCACGCTGTGAGGCACCTCTAATGTACAGATTTAACGAGACAAGCCTTCCTGGCTTAGTTTTTTCCACCTTTGAATAAGTACTCCTTGACACATAAAAATCAAATGTAAACAGCGCTAGGACCAAAACCCATGTTCTTGGAACCGCACCTAATTTAGAACTGTAAGAACTTGGGAATGTTTATATTTCATCCCTAAAGTCTTCATCTGTTTATATCTAAACTGCAATCTGAACTTAGACACAACTACAGGCCTCAGTGAAATAGGAGAGTGCTCCCCTGAGCCATAGTCCTGGAAATCCACCATCTTTTTTCTTCATTAATATCTAATCCCCATTTAGTAAGAATTTAGCTACTTTTATCCTGATGTGAAACTTCAGGGCTGCCTATTTCACTCTGCTGCCTGCTGCTTCTAAATACAGCAGTACTGGTGGCGGAGGTGGTGATCGTGAGTCATAAACACTCTGTCATTGTAACATGTCAGATTTGTCCAAAAGAAACATATTTTTATATCTTAGATTATTTTATTATTAGTTTAAGAAGGTTCGTTTAGCTCCTAGCAAAGCCACGAGGAAGAATTATGCACTTAAGCAGTTCTAACTCAGATGTGTAATGCCTTGCAGTCATTTAACATGCTGAGACAAACAAGAGAATCCCCAGAGTGCTCATCTACTATGGGACTTATTTCATACTGCATCAATAATGTAAATTGAGATGTGAAGATAGCTCCTTGTTTTTCTAAGGTATGATTACACTAGTGCAGACAACATCCACTCAGCCTCACTGGAAACACTGGAGTCAGCTCCCTGATAAAAACCTGGCCCATTCTTTATCTGAACAGAAGAAAAAATTATACTATCAACAGGAAATTGTTGGGAGCAGCCTGGCTTTGTGAGATCAGTTGTTTGCTGCAATGTTTTCCAAGCCCCAGGTGAAGTGTTGGAAAGCTCAATGCAGGGGTTAATATTTCTCTCTAATATGACTTCAGATATTACTTTTTGTTCTTCTAAATGAACTACCCTTACTCATATTTAATCACTGTGGTGAACAGCAATGCATATAAATAGACCTCACACATATTAATTCAGCTGGATTTTTGAGTCTATAAGAGCTCACCCATGAAAAACCTGTATCATCTTACCTGGATACTTTTGGAAAACAGAAGGATACTTGGTGGAAAATGGAAGTCACCAAGGAATTCTTTTTTTCTCTGTTTGACCTCTTATCTGCCCTAGTGAGACACGCAGCATTATGCCTAGTTAACATCCTGGTGCAGTGCCCGTATCTGCTATTGTACAATACATCGAACAAACATAAAAGACATCAATCAAAATCCTCAAAATGTCTTTTTCTGCCAAGATGCATAAACGTTTCCTATCTCCCATCAAATTATTTTAATTACAGCTGCTGAGCTTCATAATTATTTTTAGCCAGGCTGGCTTTTCTGTTGTTATTGAACATATGATATGCAATATATTGCATTTATACATCCTACTGGATTTTGTTATAGCAGGGCGACTCCTGTAGCTGAGATGGAAATTGTTTTCGTGTTATTGTGAGACCATTTGACCTTTTGTGGGAATTTTCCAGCATCTTTAGTATCTTGCTAAAAATTTGAAGAGAGCAAGGCAGAGAGAAAAGAAAATTTTGTATGCTCTCCCTCGTTGTTTCCTTCTATGGCTTTTCTTCTTCTTCACAAAATGTTTCATACTGATGATTTTTTTACAAAAATCCTATAGCTCCAAAACAAAAAAAACTGAAACACGATATGGACAGATTCTTACTGACAAGAGGAGTCAAATCAGGGTTTTTTCATTACTTGCTATAATCCAAGATCATAGAACCAGGACATTTATCTTTTCATGATCTTTGTTTTCAACTACACATCCTTAACTTTGCTTCATTTTAGGGTCTCTCCCTGCAGGCAATAAAACATAAGGTAATTCCTGAAAGAAATAAAAAGAAGTAAGCTTGGCTTCAGCTGAGTAAAACCAATTGGGTTTCAAATTTACACCAGCAAGAGCCTGTATGTTTGAGCATTACTGAAACACACGCCATTTATAACACGACAATAGCGATCCTCTCCTGAAAGACATGGCTAAATGTGCAAGTCAGTTAGCCAGGAAGAATTGGTATTGCATTTCTGAATGCAAAATTACAATAGCTGACAAAATATGAAAGTTTCATCATGGTGGATTAGAATGCGCACGAGGAATTCAAAGGAATTTATCGTTACTCAACATTTCAGCTGACGCTCTTTAATGAATCTTTGGGGAGCAGATTTGTCTCTGCACTCTGTAGAAAACCCATGTGCATAAAGAGATTGGATTACAGAAACCTAGTAAATAATATAACAAACAGTTAGTTTGGCTCTACAGCCAGAAGAGCAAATATGTGTTGTTCTTACACTGCTGATCCCCAAAGAAAATATCTTTCTTTACAGCTAAAACAACTCTTTCTTTGCCCGGGAACTTCCATGACAGGAAGGGATTGGCAGTTGATTTTAAGATTCCTTGTCGCTTCCTGCTTGTCATAGACCATGCTTGAGCAGGTTTCTTTACATTTCAATACATTACAAAGTGCTTGCAGATAGACATCTTGATGCCACTTCTCCCTGTCAAGTAAGAAATGCTCTCAGCAGTTATTATTTCCAAAGATCTATCAAAAAAGGCCAAGAAAAGTACACAGCTGATATTTTTTAGATAGAAAAGATTAAAAAAATAAATAAACAAACAAAAAAATGTCCTTTTGGCTGAAAGAAAACACAATGCAAACTGGCCTTGGATAAGGTCAGGCAAAAATTTAGCAACCTTAATGCATTATTAAGAGAGACACCAGAGAGGAAAGGGAGGACATTCAGCTCTCAGTCAAGTAAATACTAGTCAAAGGTACAGCATGAAAACCCTGGGGGTAGATACAGAAGCACAGGATACAAACAAACTTAGGAAAACAAACTGAATGAGCTGTCCTAAGCTCATCCTGGAGCATGTGGCACCTTATCTAGCAACTTCCGGACTATACTTCATACTGCAGCATAAATGTGACTTTGCAGTAGACTTTTAACATCATTAGCTTTCCTTTTATTACTCCAAGACATTTTAATTGTTAAACCTAAAGAAACATGGCAACATTTTGTGCAATCTTTTAGGGAGTAGTTCTTGGCCTTGTACCATGTGTCATTAGTACACATTGGGAGAAAACCAATTGTTTCTGCAAAGTTCAGGAGTGAAACAGTGTTTGGAAGAGTGGTAAACAAAACTGAGAATAAGGCTACTGAAAATGGACAAGACTAATGATGAAACATCTGAAGGCAAAACTATGAAATAGAGATGTGACTGCGTATGAATTTACACATCTAGTTATTAAAATGTGAAGGCCACAGTCTCTAAATGCAGAACTCTAGTTCTACAGAATGCAGGGGTATGATCCCTTCAAAATTATATTCAAGTACTAAGCTATGAACTAAAGAACAAATCCATTCTAAGATGCTCAGACAGGAGTATATTAAGCAGGTGTACTTCTGTATTTCAGCCTGCTGTTGCCTCTGTGAGAATATTGCGTGGAGTTCTGGATCCTCACTTTGAAAAGTACATTGAAAAATTAGGCAATTATAGTAGAAAGTCATAGGAAACATTAAAGAAATTGAAAAAGATGCTGTCTCATGGAAAAGCTCATTTAGCCTAACTCTGATGGGATCACAGAGCAACTTTATCACAGTCTGTAGAAATTGGACAATGCACTGAAAGGAAGTTCCCTGACCACTTGCCAGCCTCATCTCAGGTTGCAGTGGATCCCAGTTGCTGGAAGTTTTTAAACCGTGATTTTAAAACTGAAAACACCCTTAAAATCTTGTCTGTTTCTGACATTTTCAGGCCTGGGTTACACAGGAAGTCTCAGTGGCTGGGTATGGTGCTCCCCTCTGCCCCTGACTGTGTTTTACTTCCCAGCATTTCCAGTTCTCAGTGATGATCCTGAGCATTTTTGATTTGCAAGAAGCCCATTAAAAGACCGTGTGCTACAGCACCAACTCACTCCTGTCACCCACAGTGGGCGACTGCTCCCAGCAAATGCTGCACAGTAGGATTGTTCTAGGATCAGTCTTACCCTTCTGCACATGGTCACCTTATTCTGCTCCCACCGCATGTGGGCCAGTGCTGCTTTCACTGCCTGGGATATCTCCGCACTAAGAAAGATCTCAAATTTTTCCTAGATAAGAAAAATCCTCCACTGATCCCAAGCTCTCCTGCCCCACAGAGAATATTCTCCATACCATCTCCAGGAAGGATCCCTGGAGCACACCCTCCCATCCACCTCTTGGGAAAGCAAACAAATGAGGATGTGGCCCCACGCCCTGCTATCATATATAACACTTTTAATCATCTTACCTATGAAAAGTGCCGTGTAAGCTCTTTTTATCTCCTGGCTAGTTTCATATTAATATATTATCTCCCTGCAACTCGTGACTACTTCCAGCTAGTGCCAGAGAAATAAGAAACTGTTTAGATGCATTCTTCTGTTCCTATGGCAAAAATCAAAGAGAGAAAAGGCGAAAGTATATTACAAAGAATTGAAAACAGGTACCTTTTATTAATGTAGCTGATAGTGCTGTACAGTTCACTGTTCTTGTTTAATTGGGCTACATATTGATTCGATTGTGGCAATGCAACTAGACAAATGTTCCTTAATTACATTTTAAATTCAACTTTCTGAGGCTGAAGGTGCTTTTGAAAGCAACAAGAAGCTGCAGCCTCAGCGCAGCACGGGCTGACTTAAAGTTGCGCTGACGCTGAGCGGTTGTGCCCAACATTGAACTGCTGCAAAGCCTTCATTAAAATAAAAAGCAGCTCTGTAATGATATTTACATGACATTCAAAGTGCTCTTTGTTCTTACAATAAAATACATTCCAGATAATTCCACACTACCAACCGTAGTTCCTATTATTCAATTTTGCGATTTTTCTCATGTAAGCGAAGATTTTTGTAACATGTTCACTAATTATTACTTTTGTAGGGAAAGGTTCAGAAGTATTTAGGCTCCTAGGAGAGTGAAGACAAATGCATTATAGAAATAATGCATTTAGCCTCCAGGAGTAACCCTCAGCTCACTTATAAAAGCTCTTGCCAGTCAAATCTACAGAATACGATTTGATTCAACTCTGGGAAAAGAAAGAGAAACACTTGCCTGCCTCCAAAGTTCAAGCAAAGATGCTTGAATTGCAGCTGCCAAGATGGGAGGTGGCAGAAAATGGAGGACTTGAATCTAGGGGGAGAATAAGTAAAAAAAATATTTATACATTCTGTCGTTCAGCTCTAATTGCTTCAAAGATTATTTATTTTTCATTTTTTTGGAAAATAGCTTGCAGCTTCTTAACATATTTTTCAAAGAAGGAGCTGGAAGGCATAATAAAAAGCAAGCAGGGATATGCTTTCCGAATAGACTGAAATAATTAATGTGAGAATGCTTCCGCTTGAGCATTTTTTATGAACAAAAAATACATTATTTTTGCTTTTAAATTGGAGATAATTTGTTACACGGAAGTGGTGGTTTCTTTAATCTTGAAATAATGCTAATTACAATGGTATTTGGGATCTGAATTTTTGCAAAGCTATTCCCTCGTTTGCTGCTGACATAACGAAGTTACTTGCAGACTTCAGAGGCTTGTGGCACAGCCCCACTTTGTTTGCCTGCTGTCCCTCTTGGTTTTCTAGTCCCAAACCTCATTACTCCCCTGATTCGATTATGCGTGGGTTTCATCGCCTCTAGCTCACAGTCACTCCATCAGCAGCTGGTTGGAACAATCCATGGTCCAAACACAATCATCTTAAGGTTCTTCATTAATAGCAGCTCTTCCCAGAGAGTGACCAAAGCCCAGAGTCACAGCATCTCCACAGACTACAGCGCACCACAGCACATTTCCAGGAGGAAGGTAGGAAGGTTTTGTCTGTTTATTTTCCACTGAAAAGCAGCTTTTACTTATTTTACTGTGGGATTGCCAGGGAGCTTAGTCATGGATCTGCACGGGGCACCTGCACAAACACAGACAAAAGGCAAACCCAATCTTTGTCCTAAAATCTTGTAGTCAAAATGTATCTCTGATCAGTTACATAGGTGTGCCTGGACACTCCCTTAGCACTCCTTTGATTTCAAGGTCAGTTTGATTTAGCAGAGAGATGGATCCTGAGGCTTGAGGTCCTGCCCCCTCCCTTTCCATGGGCTCTTCCCAGAGGTGTTTGCCACGCCATGGGGCCGCATGGCAGGAATTCAGTGGGTGTATTTACCTGCTGGAAAGCAAATGCAGACACTGTTTCTGCAGCCACAGAGTTTCATTTGGCAGAGAAACAGGTGCTTATCCACCAGGCAAGGCCAGCACTCCCTCATCTCTACTCAGGGCTGAGTACACAAACAGGAACAACACGCTGCAGGTACACGGACGCGCCGTGTTCCTTTCTCCAGGCATCTTTCATTATTCAGCATGTTTTCAGCACTGAACAACAAATTGTTAGTGGTATAACAAGACAGGAACACGTGTTTGAGTACGGTGTGCTACCTGCAAAGCCTGGCACTTGCTCTGCTGAGCTGTAGTTCCCCACTCTGACAGGGTCAAAGCAGCAGCCAAGACAGCAATGAAACTTCTGGTGGTGTTGAGAACAGGTAGATGAGAAAGTGTTGCATTTCTCAAGGAATGGAGATGATGAGAGTCCCTATTTTTGTGTCCTTTTGCAGTGCCAATATTACCTCTCCTCCATAAAATACATATATAGTCCAGAATAGGGAGCCAGGTGAGGTCTTAGGTAAAATGATTTCCAGGTTCTAGACCTGAGTTACCAGCAGGCTGACAGTGTGATTCAATGTGATCAAAGGAAAAGCAGGGAGCAGAGGGAACTGATTACAATGAGATTTTTTCAGTTGTGCTGAGATTAATGGTGAGCAAAACATCTGCAATAATATGTCAGGAAAACAGATTGAGCTTTTATTTTGAAAAGTATTAGCTGGGTCTGAGGTAGGAAGATGCATAGACCTGTGAATCATCGGCATAGAGGTAGTAGTTAAAATTTGTGTTTTAAGATGAAGATGGATAAGGCCAAGCCTCTAAAATAAAATCAGAAATAGATTTGAAAGATGAACCAGCAGAAAACAGAGGTGTAAGACTAAGAAAAAAGTTTTAAGAAGGGTGGGGATGAAGGATATCAACAGTTCAAGGTACTCAGAGGTTCTAGGAAGGTTATACCTGGTGCACCCCTCTGCCCTACAGCAAGATCAATTATCCTCCTGTCTTTCCTTTCAGAAGTCTGTCTGCCCTGCTCTGGATGGCCTCCAACAGCAGAGATCCCACAGCCTCTGCAGGCAGTCTACCTTAGTGCTTTATTATCCTGATTGTTATGAAAGTTTCCTGATGTCTAACCGGAATCCTTCGCTGTAATTTAAGCCCATTATGTCATGTCCTTTCCATTATGCACAGATTGTTTCTGTCTTCCCTGCCGCTGTTTCTTCTGTAATTACTTTCATGTCCCCTCTCAAGCGCTTATTATTTAAGCTAAACAACCTTGTTCCGCCAATCTGTCCTGCTAGCTCGGGGTTTCGAGATCTTGCATTCAGGCTCCTCTCCAAACAAATGATAACTTTTCTTGAAATAGGGAAAAAACCGAGGAAACAGGGCATGTACAGAGAAGGGATAATTTCCCACCTCTCCCAGTGCTAGGTCTGTTTGAGAACTGCATATCACAGCAAGATGTCGCTTGGACCCTCAGCTAAGCTGTGATCAGTGATGATACCAAATCAGCCAGTTTCCTTCTGTGTGTAATTGGGTGGCTTGTTATGCTTAAATACCATTGATTTGCACCCATAAGGCTTCTATTTCTGTGCTCAAATGTAGCCTGGGCAGGAGTCTGTTCAGAAACATCATTTAGCTGAGGATACAGCGCATCTGTCCTCCGTATTTCCTACACACTGATTTTTGGTATTGCTCCTTTGGAGAAAATGATAAAAAGCTATCAATCTAGAATCAAATTATTTCTCCATCAGACTTTAATGCCTATTGCATCTGGGCCCAAAAGATGTTTTAAATTTCTGTTATTTACAGACTTCTGGAGTCTGTGAAATATTCAGAATGACATTCTGTAAATAATATTTCCCACTTTTTTTCCTGCAAATTTATTTTTGGAAATAAGACACTCCTCTATTTTATATATTTATATTTGTTTAAAAAGCTGAGCCTTGGTGTTTTGAATCTATCAGTCTCTGCAAAAATATTTTCCATTACCAGAAGTGCATATTCATGTTTTCTTATCTGAAAGTCCCTTTCCCAAAACCTCTACAGGAAGGTATAGATTTCCAACTCATGCAATGGCCCAGCATGACTTTATATTGTCCCCAAACCATTTGTGCCATCAGACACTCAGAGCAGCAGCCGACTCTGTTGGAGTAAAACAGCCCACATTTATAGTTTCCTCTTTTTTTGCTAGCTATTAGCTCTAGAAGTCTACTCCTGTTGGCAACTCTTACTGCTGTGTAATAATTTATCAGCTACCAGCACCCCAGCATGCCTGTGATGGTGTAGTAGCACAATCATTAGTTTCTATTCTGCAGTGGCAGGATGTGACAGGGAGTCTACGATTTCGGATGATTCTGGTGTCAACTAACTGTGACACTCCATCAAACCCTGCATCCTTAATGTCATGGAGAGTTACATCCTTTCATGGGTGATAAAGCCTGGGCATTCTGACAACCCCGGTTTAAGTGTCCTCGTTGGCCTCGCTAGGCTCATGTCACTTCATTGTTTTATAACTTAAATTGTCTCATATTGAAAATGAGGATTCAATTTGAGATTTTATTGTTAACCTTTAAGGGCCTTGGAGCTCAAAGTCTACTCAAGAGCTAAGTGAAGTTTATGCTCCAATTCTTAATCTACCTTCAGTTACAGACTTCTGCACACGTACCCCATTGCTTCCTGATAGCTGTCTGAAAACTTTCCAGTTCTTAGTGACAGAATGAAATGAATGTGGATCTTCAGCTGTTCCCAGGGATGTTTTTAAAGATGGGTTCATTTTTCTTCTGTTTGTTTGAATCTTGCCACTTGTTTCACCTTAAAGTTTTATGTTAGATCTGGAAAGAATTGTTCTTGCCCAGCCTCCTCTTTGAGGAAAATGCTGTTAAAAAACAAAAATTCAATGAAGCTTCCAAAGGGCAAATGCTAACTTTTAAATTGAAAATGCTTTAAATTTTAGTTTATAACAGGAATCTTCTTTGTTCTTCAAGTGGTCATTTTTCTTTTTATTAAAACCTGTTATTATCACAGAAAGCATTGCTCTTTGTGAAGTAACATTTCAGTAGTCAAAACCCCAATTTTCCCTAAGGAAATATTTCAAGGGAAAACTTTTTACATGCCCTACTTAGCACCAAGTCTTCCCATTTAAACACCTCCACAAGTGGCCAAAGTTTCAAAAGAGATGCTCTTCCACTTAGGCACCCGAAGGAAGTGTTTGAATTCTGAGCAGCTTTTGAAACATCAGGCCACCTTGTTTGAGGTGTGTGAGAGAAAGACGTGCCCTTTTCAAGATGTAGCTCCAATGACGGGTCCTTAAGAACTTTTGAAAAATTCCCCTTCAAGAAAAAGAGGGTTAGATCAAGGCGTGAATATTCCAGGCATAAATACAGCTATAACTCTGAAATCCATGCCTATTGCATGTGTTTAGATGGTATTACAGCTTGCTTTATCTTTGTGTCTTCAGTGCAAGTGTTTTACATATGGGCTTGAATGGATTACAAATCAGCTACCCTCAGAACAGCACGAAAATTGTTGCTGTTGAGAAAGGTGTTGGTTTTGTTGCACAGAAACACACCTAATTTCTGCTTGTGCAGTTGAGCTTTCTTGAGGCCAGGGCTGACATCCAGCATGCCATTAGGTTGGAAAGAGGTCCATCGTGCTCCAAGCTGGCAGAGAGCTTGCAAAAACTAAGCATAAAGAGAAGTGGATCCAAGCCAATCCCACTGTCAGCTCCCAGATCTACTCTCCTGTTCTTCCCCTGGAACAAGTAACCTTTTGCCCTTCCATTCTGTAAGGCATAAACTAACTTCTTAATTAGGATTACTTTTTCCCCTGCTGGAAAATGTATTAACAAAGATTATTGTCAAAGCATAGAACTGCTTCCTCTTTATCTGGCACAATGCTGCTGTAGAACAACCAAGAGGTTCACAGACCTCTCTACATCAAGATGCTGTACAGTATTTGCAGTAATAGCTCAGAGAATACCATGAAATTGGGTGCTTTCAATCATGCTAAAGAACCCTCCTCCTCCTTTCTTTGTTTTCCCCCTCCCTGTTTTAATTCTGCCATATCATGACCCATCAAACTCTATTATTTTTCCTCAAATAATCAGGTCTGGCCACTTCACAATAAACCAACCTGTTGCTGAGAATATTAGTTTGGATACACTTCATGGGATGCTAAGAAAATGTCAAACTTGAGGAAGGTCTCCTTCCATTTCCACAAGTCAACAAAACCTCATTGTCAATAACATCAAGGACTGTTGACAGATCTAATAAAATCAACATAGATTTATTTTCAGTGGCCATTGCCAAGTAGAGATCAGCAAGAGATAACCACCCCCATATTAAACACACATCTAAAGCCAACACGGTAGGGGTGAAGGATGCTTGTCAAAGACATAAACAGCCTTCTCCTGCTTGCATCGTCCCAGAGATACCATGGAGATTAAAAATTCCTGTCAATACATGGGCTAAAATCACCCACTGTGAACAAACTCATGAATTACAAAGAACTGGCCATAGCATCAACAAACCGGAAGATTTTATCATCAGAGTGCTTTGGTGGCTCCTCTCTTGTCACACCAACCCCAGTGAAGCCAACAGCATCAAACAAAAATGCAGCAAGGACACATGTGAAGCTGGGAGAGAGGTTTTCCCATACATCCCTGCTAGGAAGACAAAAAGGCTGTTTTTGTGCTGCAATCAGAGGGGTGATCTGATAAAGTACTTTGCTGAGAGCCCTTCTGGAGAGATAAGCCCATCTGCTCTAGCAACAATGCACAAGGAAAAACAAGGTAAACCACAAACAAGCAACTCCTGGCTCATCAGGATGTATGACTAAGGAGTTAGACTGGATATATTTAAACTGATTACCAGAGCTGTTTCCCCTATATATATTTACATATGCTTGCATCTAATTATTTTCAGATGGTCAGGGCAGATCTGATACTGGACACAAACTGGTTTTCCTGCTGTTCCTAGGTGCTGCATTTAAAAGTGGCACTATCTTGGCTACTTTCCAAACTCCACAGATCTTCCTGAACTATTAACCTACTCTTAAGTGGGGAAGATAAGTCTGGTGATGAAAAGGAAGAGTACTAACATGTTCTTTTTGATTTTGGGTAGATCGGTTCGACTGAATTTAGTTGACTCACCCAGATTACCAAGGTGAGGGTGGAGATGCTTTTCCACTTTGGCTGAGAGACAGTTTTGTTGGAAGCAGAGCTGTCTCCTTTGAGGGCTATAAAGTATCTGCCAGCAGTACATCTACTACTCATCAGCTAAACCATCAGTAAACGTTGACACCCATGAGTTCTTCATTTGGAATTATTTCTCCTATATGACACAGCTGGGGTGTGCTCATGTATTTCTTGACAGGAAATAAGGCAAAACCACGGGTTTGTAGTTCGGCTTCTACAAAACTCCAGGGATTCTCAGCTGGTTTGGAGAAACAAAACACTCCTGGTCAAAACACTCCTGACCTATGTCTATTATCTCACTGGCATTATCTCACGACCAAAATGTTGGTGATTGCTTCTATCTATGGCTCCTGGTGAGTGACATTTCATCAGCCGACATTAAAGGGCATGCAGAACAATATTAAATTTAAAATTAAATTTAATAATTTAAAAATTTAATAATGAAATAATTTTAATAAAATTATTTAATAATAACATAAAAATTTAATTTTCATTTAAATTAAAGAATTTAAAACTGGCAAAGCCAGGCACTTCTTAAGTAAGAACATTAGAAAGACCATGAGAAGTGGTAGAAAAGATCTTTCTAGCCTGGAATCTTATTGCCAGGGCTGAGAGGAAAGGCTCTGGGGAAGTGTGCCTGAAGAGGACAACGACATGATACCTACTGGGGATGCTCCCGAGGTGAACTGTAGCAAAATGTAGAAGTGTTGTCAGGAACGGTTTTTCTGTGGCACAAGGTTTAAATTTGATATTAGGAAGAAATTCCTCCCTGTGAGGGTGGGGAGGCCCTGGCACAGGTTGCCCAGAGAAGCTGTGGCTGCCCCTGGATCCCTGGACGTGTTCCAGGCCAGGTTGGATGGGGCTTGGAGCAACCTGGGATAGTGGAAGGTGTCCCTGTCCATGGCAGGGGGTGGAATGAGATGATATTTAATGTCCCTTCTCACTCAGGCCATCCTATTTCTGTGATTCTGGGTCTAAGAAACAGACATTTTTCTTTCATTTAGGCATCTTTGTGTTTGACCTCCTGACTGAACTAAGCACTGTCTTGAACTACCTCTTTCACTTTGTCTACTTGCTTTTCAAATTATTCTCAGTAACTTTTATTAAATGATTACACATATGATTTAAAAATCACCTTGTTTGCTAAATACCATCATCTGCCTTCTAGATAAAAACCAATAATCCTTGGTGTTTCAATCTAAAATTTAATTTTGTCTCTGAATTTATTTTAATTTCCTCAGCACTTCTGGATTGCCCTTATTACATGTAGCAAAAATCTTATTTCCAGTCTGGCAGTAGTCCAGAAGTACCTGGAGCCTTAAGAAAAGGATTTCCTCCTCCACACCTTGTCCCCATCCCCTTTTCTAGCCATAGAGGACTGATCACCCATGGAAGGACAGATGATCCCCTGGATGACTACAGCAGGTGCTGAAGAGTTTTGAAATGCAGGACTCCTGCTACGCCTGTCCCATTTCTCCCTCCTGTGCAGGCAGCCAAAGTGGAGAGCAGTTCAAGAGCAGTTTTCATTTAAACAAAGCCAGAGTAAAAAAATTGGAGGGTAAAAATGACACTAAAGTACTCCACAAACCCCAATTCTCCACTTAAAAGTGGTCACTCAAAGGCACTACAGGGGTAATAGCAGAAATGCCTGGCCATTATTCTGCCACACTGCTACTCTTTCCTGTTCTGTCTCTGTTGGGACTGATCCTATTAGTTCCTTTAGGAAAGCAGAGATCTGATTGCAGAGCACTTTTGTGAGGTGGCCAGGGCAGGGACTCCTTTCTGCAAGGCTTATAAATTCTTGAGCTCTGTCCCAGAGGTAAATAAGTCATTGCAGTAAGGAATAATGCTAATACATCAACCTTCTGCTCTGCAAGTTGTATGGTATCATTTGTGTGGGGCTGTGACTTAAAAACCTCAGATCTTTTGATGGTCACAAATGGACTGGAAATAGCAGATGCATTTTTCATAGTAGTCATTGCATATCTGGAAAAAAGATTGCTGAGACAAACAGCAAACTACAAGGATCAGAGCCATCTCTGCTGACTAAAAAGGGGCCTTAAATGCAGTGAGAGCACACACTGGATGTGATTCTCTGTCTTTGAGCACTATTATAGCCTCCAATAGAGCTGTGAGAGTCCTTTTCTCTCTGCCACGGAAGCACTCGGGTTGGTGCTGCAGAAAGATGTTAAGTATCTGAAAGGAAAACCCCTGCTCCTTGTGGAAAACCACCAGGTGTGAGATAATTAAACAGCATTTTGTGAGATGACAGATTTCTTTTCAGAACTTCCTCCAGCTCCTGTTCCGTGTCTGCTCTGTGCAGGAGCACCTCGTTGGGTTTGGGTGGGAGGAGGGTTTACTTAACCCATGGAGAGCAGACAGGTACAGGCCTGATGTCCCTGGGACGTACCTGGAGTGTGGACAAAGAGGACTTGGGCTTTCAGTAAGCTTAACCCCTCCACGAGTGTAAATTGATCACGTCACATTAAAAAAAGAAAAAGTCAATTTTGCATCTGACCCACTCACCTTCATATGACGACATGACATCTTAAAATCATAGTAAGTATTAGAAAAATTATGTTTTAAATATGGGCCTTTGTATCTTTTATCACATTCTCTCCTGCTGTGGTTATTACCTAATAATTTTTGACACTAGTGATTAAATATAAAAGTTTTACATTTTATGATTCTATTTCAAATACACAATTGCCAGCATATATATCAAGGCCAAAATTAGGCTCTTTTTAAAGAGTCTGTAATTATATTTATGCATTAAAGTGTCAGCTGTTAAAAATGAATGATTTCAAACAATATTTTTATGTAATTGTTTTAAAAATCAAACTATTAATCATACTTTATTGTCAATCTCAACTAATGGCTTGCTTTTCAATATTTTAGACCACTCAGAATGTTCTCTAACTTGAATAATCTTTATCAGCAATTTAAACTGTTATTTAAACAACAACCACAACTCAAATGGTGAGCATACTCAGTAAACAAAATCTCTTCAGCAGCAGAACTTGGCCTAGAGCAGGAGCAAAATCCATCACTGAGAAAGCACTTCGTGGTTTACAGTTCTGTGCAACACTCAGAATATGAGAGAAAGGAAAAATGAGACCTTTCTTGAGGAGGTCAGGGGCAGGAAACTTAAAATTTTATTTCAACAATGATTTATTTTTCTGGCCTCTGTTTCCTAGGTCTTTTTATACACTTGCTTAGGAGGCCAGATCTCCCTTCCATTCAATAATATATAAACAAAATAATCTTCAAGTTCTGTTCTTCCCTAAAATGGTGTTGCTTTTGCACTTAGTACATGTCACAGAGCCAAACTGGATCCCTGAGTCAGTGATGTTGCTGTTTACCCAAATGCCACTGGGTATACGAATCACATTTGAAGCAACGGATATTTTTAATATCCCAGATGATGAGCTCACAGAGCAAAATAATTTCAGGCCAACAGCAAATCCAAAAGAATTTAGGATGTGGCAGCCAGCGAAGATGCCTGGCTGGAACACCTTAAGAAGAATGATTTAAAAGAGTGGGAGTTAATTTATAAGTTTTTAAACAGTGTGCCAAGGGAAAAAGAAGTCTTCTGTACATCTGCCTACATTTTTTTGAGATCAGATTTCAGAAACTGAATGATAAAACAAAATGAAATAAACAGGGGAAAAAAAGAAGAAAAAACCCAGCAAAATCCAGATGAGCGTATTTGCATGGGAGGCAATTTATTCCTTAGTTTGCCTGCAGGAAAAAATAAAGTGATATTGCAATTTGATAAGTACATACTTTCAAATATTACACCTAGCTCAGTCACAAATATGGACTTCTGGATCTTAACTGCAGCTTTTAATTCTGCTTTGACAAATTTATGTAAATAAATAGACCTGGAACGGACAATCCCTGGAAGTCTAAATCTCTTTCATGTCATCTTTGCCTAAGCTTCCCCACTGGAGGCAATCTGTTAACTAGCTGTGAATTATTGCTCATGCTTGTTTCCCTCCTGAGCAGCTCTCCAGGTGACTACAGCTGCTGCTTAAAGGAAGCACCAGTTTTTGTCTGTCTCAAAATGCAAAGGTGGCTGTGGCATTTTTTGTAATTTTGTCAATTATCCGGTATGATTTCTTCATTTTCTCCACTCCTTACCCATGGAATTAGGTTTGAAAGGGATCACCCATGTCATGGGAATCCAATGCCTTGAATTCTTCTCTTAGCTTTGGGTTAGCAATACCCAGAAAAAGCAATGGTGACCTAGCTACACTGCCACAAGTCTCTCGGTAGTACTTGATTTCCACCCAAAATCATAAATCAGTCCATATTTGTTCATATTTGGCTCCACATAACTTGTCCTAGTCCTGGAAGTGTCCAAGGCTGGGTTGGACAGGGCTTGAAACAACCTGGGATAGTGGAAGATGTCCCTTGCCTGATAGGGGGTGGAACTGGATGGGTTTTAAAGTCACTTCCAACTCAAACCCTTCTGTGATTCTACGGTGAGACTCAGCCCACATTTGCCAAAAGGTTCATGAACCCCACTGAACCTGGCCTAGTCTCTGGATTTGTAACAAAACCTCAAACAAAGCAACTTTCATCCTGCTGTAGGTTTTTTTAAGGAAACTTTATCATTATTCTAGGAATCGGCATTCTACTTGCTTAGAGGTTAGTGAAAAGTTATTAAAATAATAAGATTGAGACACACAGTGCAAATTAATCTGCCCAGGACTGGAAGACTTTTCCATGAAATTAAAGACTTGTAAATAAAGTATTTCAGGTGCTTTAAACTTGACACTGAGGATGACACTTCGGGCTGGATTACAAGACTTCACCCAAAAGTTACAGTGGCCCCCAGACAGATAAGCAGGGAAAAAAAATTACAAAGGGATTTTCAAATTATAGATCTGGCATGGGGAAAAGTTTGATTATTTTGATGAATTTGGCTCAGACAGCAAAGGTATAGCTGCAGGTAAGAGAGAGCACACCTTCATGTAGCACTGTTCAATGCTTTTAGGTACAGAAGGATTACAGTGACTGGAAGGAGTAACTACATTTTCTGAGTGCTGGTGAGTCCCTTTGCCTCCTACATTCAAACTCAATGTCACCAAAGTAAAAAACAGCAGGAGGTTGAAAGTAGCCATAAAGAAAACACCACTAGGTATTATTGCATACTACAGGATCCACTAATTCAAGCAGTAATACTTTCAGCGCCCTTTGATTCACTGGACAGTTAATTCTGCTAGGACTGGACTGCATCTCCTGCTCACCCAGAAATGTGGGATACACCAAGAAAGTACATTTTTTAATAGAGGTCAGAAATATGAATGGCTCCCCTGCCTATTACATCGCCAGATTTGCTTCATATATGATGAGAAGGGTGTTCTTTTTTTGTCCCCATAGTCATGGTAAAGCATTTGGTGCACACTGAGAGCTCCTTGCTCACCGATGGCGCAGGCAGTTGGCTCTACTCGGAGATTTCCTGACTTTTAAGGCTGCATTCTTCCAGCCAGTCTTGCTGTAGTTTAAACTGCATTGTATGAGTTTCCCTTTCCTTTTTGGAATAGTATAATTTGCTTCATAAATTACATATGGTGGAAGCCTGTTGAATGAATAACCTTGTTGCACAGAAAATTAATTCTTTTGACAGGTTTATTCCTTTAACAGATATTTGGTGGAGGATTTTACTGCATTATTGTATATATTGTGGCTTGCTGCACAGAAAATGTTTCACAGTATTTCAGCAGATTTATTCCTTTAACAGAAATAACTATTCCTGTCCGTTTACCATTCGTTACCTATGAAATAAATTTCTTAGCTACAGATTCTTCAAAGAAGCTCACTTGTTTTGCTCTTGTGTTTCATTTCAGTGCAGAGAAAATACATTTTCCCTTCAATCAGCATTCATTTAAATGCATGGTAATATATACAGTTGTAATGAACCATATTTTGTTTGATTATGTTAATCTCTAACAGTGTTAATTTCCTTATATATATGTTTATGTGATTTTTTTTTTAAATTAACTTTTTACCATGCCTTACTAGAATATCTTGGATTATTTAAGGCTCCGCACACTATCTTGGCAGGAGAATTACATAGCACAGATAGCACGACAGCAAAGGAAGTCAGATTGAGTGCCACATGACCTGATTTAAGCAAGGCTAATTATGTAATTAAGATATTGAAACAGGAGCCAGAATCTCTGAGTGCTGCTCCTAGTTTCGCCAAGAACCTCCAGTGGGACATTTAGCATTTAGCTTTTCTGTTCACTAGTTTTCCCTGCTGTGAAGGGGGGTTCTGATATTCAAAAAGCAGAATATGCAGAAGAAAGCTGCTCTGGGTGCACTGCCTGCAGCACACTGGGCCTCAGATGTGTAAAGTCTTTGTAAAATAATTCCAGTAGTTTGCATGTTTTGGGTTCTTTTATTTTATTTATTAAATTTAGGGAAGAATGAGTGGATTTTTTTTCTTTTTCTCTTACCCCCACCCCCATCCCCTTCCTCCTTCATAATTTGAATGCTTAATCTAGGAAATTCAAGTTCTGTTGCTTTGAGATTTAGAATTTGGTGGATAATCAGCTTCAGGAAACTGATACTCTGAGCATGCCAGTGATGTCTACCCTACATTATACTGGGACCCAAGAAATAAGAAACAAAGAAAACAGACATGACAGGAGTTTACGACTGACTTCTCACAAGATACCAAGACAAGAGACACTTGTGTTGTATCAGTACAAATGTCTGCACAGCCAATAAACTTCTCCAAATAAATGTTTGTAGACTGCTGACATTAAAAAAAAAAAAAAAAAAAAAAAAAAAAAAAAAGGGAAAAAAGAAGGCCCAGCAACTGATTTTTTTTTATATCTTGAAATTTTTTTCAGTATTTCCCTATCAATTCCT
Source organism: Corvus cornix cornix (assembly GCF_000738735.6). Lineage (NCBI taxonomy): Eukaryota > Metazoa > Chordata > Aves > Passeriformes > Corvidae > Corvus > Corvus cornix. Next base: position 16,512,727 of record NC_046342.1, on the reverse strand, counting down.
GTATACTTGAAACATCAGAATTTCTTGCCCAAGACCACAGGTCTTCCTTAAACTGAGCAACACCAGTAAAGTTTCTACACACTTGGAAATCAAAACACCATTTTTTCCAAACCCAAAAGAAATCATCCCAGCCGTCCAAGACAGAAAACTCTCTCCTCTTTTATTTTGTATTAAAAATATAAACATAGATAGATAGGTAGATGGGTAGGTAGATAGATAGATAGATAGATAGACAGACAGACAGACATATAGATAATTTTGTCTGGAAGGCTATGGACTAATATTCATATGGTTCTTAGAGAAGTGGAGAAAGACGGTGGCATACACACGAGATCCCAGTCCATCATAAAAATAGGCTCTATGTAAAAATCATGTTTGCTTTCTTGCTTTCTTTAATTCTGGGGTAACTTAAGGATTACCTTTGGCTCCACTATCATATTCTTCTAAAATCCTTTTAAATACTTATCCTTGGACTACTTTCGTGGCTCTGATGTGAGAAAAATTACAAAATAGCATGTGGCGAATGTAAAATCAGAGACATGCCAAGGTGATGTGAATGCAGTGGGACTGTAGTTTGGCGTGGTGGAGGACATGTCATGGACAGCCACCTTCTCATATCCAGAACCTACACCTCTGTGGATTTCCATGCTGGAGCATTTCAGAGGCCCTGCTCAGTCCATTTTCTGCTCTGCCCATCAATCTGCACAGCTTGAGTCTGAAGTACAGGTCTCTGAAGACAACAGCGTCACCGCTTAACCCAAGCGAGCGAAGAAACAGAAGCTTTGATAGGTCACATAAATACTTTGGAGGTGGGTGGGTGACAATGTGTAAGCCATAGTGAGAGCTTTGGATGACTCCCTGCTGTCCTGCCGAATTTAGTACCATTCAGATTCATCTGCACCAGAAACATGACCTCTGGATTTAGATCACACAGCTCTTGACTAATACTCCAGGAAAAGGCTTCACACTCCTGATCCAAGATGATTTGGGGATCTGAAAATTATTACTGCCCACAGACAGGGCAAAAAAGAATATTCTTCTAATTAAGAACATCTTGCTACATCAAGACAACTGGTAAGTCCTACTAACGAGGTAACTCTGGTAAGGCAGAACTCTCAGGAAAGAAAAGCCTCACCAACACAAACATCCCAGAAGCTACTCAATGTTGTGTTTCATTGAAAAAAAGAAACAGAGAACCTGACTCACTGCTTCATAAATACAGCAAGCTAGAGTTCTATGCCAGGGAAATCAACAAAAATCTAGACTAGCCTAGGAGTGAATTATTCCCAGACATCCAGACTGATGGCACCGGCACACGTGGCACCAACTCAAGTCAATTTCTAGGGGTAGGAGGAAATAATATGGACAAATATAGACAGGCTGGACTGTAGGGAATTGTTTCAATTGCATTCCTTGCACAAAACCTAAATCTGCAAAACACGTGTACAATAAGATCGTGTTTTAGTCCTGTGGTCCCCTCCAATCCCCCCCCCATAATTTCTTCACACCAAGTCTGTTCTTACTGAATTTTCTCAAGATTAATGAGCAACTCTGCAAGTGGCCACCACATACTACTCGTTTTGCAATTTCTGGGGAATACCCTGTCTCAATTGCTGTTGTTTAATTATAGTCTAGTAAAAAAATATTCCAAAGTTCTCCGAGAGAGAGGCCAATAGGTATATGGAAAACACATGAATATGCAATTTTAACAGCTGAAACTATATATATCTGGCAGACCTTACCTAATGGTTCAACCAAATCCCCTTGGCAAGCTTATGCCAATGTTATTTTTACTGTTTCACTGGTTTGTTACATATGTAAAAGAATAATATTTTATCCAAGTTTCAAGGCAGCTGGTTCATTCATGATAGGCCCAGAAGGCAGCTTTGAAAAGGACAAAAATAAATTATTTTGTATGGAGTAGCCAAGAATCCACTCAGAGGCAATTGTTTGTATTTGTCACCTTGAAAATCAAAAAAATTGCCAATCAACAAGTTACCCACAACTGGAATTTGAAATGGTAATTTATATTTCTCTAGCAGACACACTGGATTTCACAGCAAAATGATTTCTTTTTCTTTCCTTCACAGAGACCAATCTAAAAGACATAATGTGAGGAAAATAGAGAATTGTACTTTGAAAGATTTGGAAAATTTGCAATTTTGCAATTACAGCAATGGCAATTTGGTCTGCGTGTGCCTGTGCACCCATGCAAGCACAACCTCATCTCTTCTGCAGGACTTGCCTTCATCTGTATTTGCATCCAGCTGTCTTCCTCACAATAATGAAAACATCAGAAATTTTTTGAGGATGACACACGATCGACAAGGAGATTTTAGTCATTGCATCAAATTAGAAAATTCACAATCCTGACTAAGATGCAGCTTGGAAAAGAGCTGCCAGCAACACCCTCTGAAGCAGATGGTTCCCACCACTTGGAATGCTCCTTTCCGTGCACTCCAGTGACTCCTGAAATAACAGAGCTCTACAGTTCGGGGAGGGAAGATGAGTGGAAAGTCAGACAGTGCTGAGCTCCACTCAGCAGCCTCTTAGCGATGGTTTGGTCAATGCTCCTCTGCCCACTTGAGAAAAATCACTGGCAGATCATCACTAATGACGCGTCTCTATTGTATCCAGGGCTGTATTACAAACATCCATTGGGTATCTTTCAGCCAGTGTGGCTCAGACTTGTTAAAAAAGGGATATCAGAGAAGGATGTCATAAAGCACAGGCCACCGGCATATCCTGGAATAACTGAAGCAATAGATGGAGCAGAGTCTCTTGTACAAATTGTCTAATAAAACAAATTACTTACAAGGTGTGTCAAAACATGCTGGAAAGTTAGAAATCTTGACAATATCCCATGGTGAATAAGGATCATACTTTTAATAGTTTGGATGCTTGGTGAAGGGCATAGTTTGCAAAAAGTTGGGGAAGATTATCAGTCGCATGACATTTTTAAAATTAAAATCTCCTGCCTTTCTAAAATGTGCATTCTTTAGGCCATGAGTTACTGAGAACAGTAAAGGAATAGCTAAATGAAATTCCAGGGATTTTGCTCCACAGGATGTCAAGTTACATTACCCACCCTTTAAAGCTATAAATATATGAATTATTACACTTGTTTTACAAATGAGAAAACTGAGGCATAGACAATATTAAAGGGCTTTATAAACGTGAACGACTCAATAACATTCTGCTATTGTTTATTATCCATATTCCTGTTTTTAAATGACAGAACGTAGGCACATAGAAATGAAATGACTATCTAAAGTCACACCAGTCTCCTCCTTTAACCTGATAAATGGGTAAGTAGGCATGCCATTTTGACATACTAATATATGTGTTAAGGTATTAATTTCCCATACATCTTGAATATATGGATCATTGGGGAGCACTTTCTGTTGAAAACAGCAACACTCATATTTTTCTCACTTGAAACTTTTTTCTTATTGTGATACTTACATGAAATGGAAAAAGTCCTTGTTTTTCTCTAAGCTTGGCAAGAACAAAGACTAAAAGGCGTATTTGTTTGTGTGGCAGAAAAGAGGGATTTGGGGCTGGAATACACAAAGTACAGAGCTAAGGGAGTGGGATTCCATCCACACATACTAGCCTACAGAATACCAGTGGTAAATTCCCCTCAATCCATTCAGGGTGGACTATTTTTGGTGAAAAATTAATCAGCGGTGTTTCAAGGTATTTAGGAGGGCAAAGAAGCAATGTCTTTCCTTTATGGCTACACTGCAGTGATCAGTGCCTCTGCAGGTGTGTAATTTAAAGAGGTGCTAGGAGAAAGATGAGCATAACCAGGAAGGATACAGGGTGTATACGAAGGTGACTGCAGAGGTTGCAGCTGAATGACTGCAGGGCTGCATAACCGTCTATCAGATAGCACTTGAGTTTATTTGCCTTGATTTGAACTCTCTGCTTAGAGCCAGGACACAATGCTCAGAGGTTAACAGGGCGATGCCACACAGCACAAAATAACCTGCATGGAAAAGTTTCTCACAGTCCAGATCCTGGCCAATGTAGATCACTGAAACTGCACGTGTATTCACAGAAACTCTGTATTTCAACCATCCAGCCAGTGCAGTAACACTGCAGATCTCAGATCAATCCCAGCAGAACTAAGCTCACCTTCCACAACCCACTCACCATTCAGCCACTTGCACAGCCTGGCCCAGAAATAATTAAAAAAGAATGATTTCTTAATGATATTGACCTGTGTCAGAAAGCAAAGTCTCAATTCATCTGTTTGCTTCCCTACCAGCGCTAATAGTCAAGAATATACCAAAAAGGAAAAGTGACTGACTTATCAATATTATTTTCCTTGTTCTTGATCTAGGTCATCAAGTAGATTAATATGTAGTTGCAAGCTGTTCATTCATTGTAGAGAAGCATGTACATAGCAGGAAATATCTCCCATGGCACTGATAAACTCTCAGAGGCTATAGGCCAAGGTGTTTATGCTCCAATGGAGACATTTGTGCCAAGTACCTGCTCCCAGTGATATAGTTATAAGCATTAAACTCGAAATGTAACTTTAAAAATCTATTACGGTCTATAGCTTTTATTATTTCCAAGACGGACAACTGTGTTGGTTATTATCAATATGTTGTGAAAGGAGCTCTGACGCCTGGGATTTGAGGTGGGGGATGGGGAAAAGGCACACGGGAACACTTAGACCAAATGTTAACAAACTGATAAAGCGTTGCAAAAATGTTTGAGGCGAATGTTTCCCTTTTCCAGCCCCACACCAGCTTTCAGCACACACCCAGCAGGAGCAGCGCGAGATAACCTTTAACTGATAGCATCTACACACTTCCTTGCCAAGATCCCTCTTTGTGACTAGGGTGGCAATTTTTCCAGTCTCTCCATTTCTGGGATCTTCCTTCCATATTCCTCTCCTGATTCGTCCATCTGTTGTCTACATGGATGTCCCCCAGCCAACAGACTTACAGATTTACCCAACCATCACTATCTCTGAATCCACTGTACCTGCTACTGATTTTTGACTGTCTTCCTTTGCTTTGTACTCATAACTTTGCCATTCCCTTTAAGAACAAGTCTTCCTTGCTTCTGTGAGTGAGGAGACTGTATTCAAACACACAAATTTTTCTCTTGGCTTAGAAGTTTTCTTCTTTGTTGCCAAGTTCATCTCAGAGGAAGGTTCCTTGTCTGTGCAGGGGGATAAGGACTGGATAATCTTTAAGGGCTCTTCCAACACAAACAACTCTATAATTCTGTGATCCTTCTGCTTGGAGCATGTCTCATGAGCTCTGATTCCTTCTTTCCTCCCTCAGGTTTTCCCTCTTGGCTCCTGACCTCACGTTTAGCCATCGCAGGTGAACAGCACTCTTGGGGTACCAAAGGCATGAGGGCCATTCTGGCTGGTGGTCCCTGTCAGGACACTTAAGTCCACTTCAGCATAATGACAGGGGAGGGGAAGGAGAAATGGCAAACTCGTGGTTGCAAAAATCCTTACAGAGCCAACATACACAAAGAAATAAATGCACAGAAACAGCCCATATACAACAGATCACAAAGTAAAATCACCTTAACCGAAGGAAAGTATTTCCAGTACATTGGCACATTGGAAGTGAGAACACTCTCAAACTAAATTTATATTTTGATTGCTTTGAAGGACGAAGACAGAAGACATGTCTTCCAATAATATGTTACTTTTCTGACCACATGAAAATGTGGAATGTTAACAGCAGTGGGTGTTTCAGGCTGTTTACCAGTAAAATTGTTATTGCACCCACTGCCATGTAGTATTGCAGCACTTTAAATGGGTGAACACTTTGATGCGAATCCTGGAGCAGCAGTACCCACACAAGACAACAGGGAACTTGGCCTTCAAAGTTTCAGAGACCTAACCCAAAAGAGTTGTGATTTCTTATCCTGAATGGTTAGGTTTGCAGCTTTACGACATGAGTGCAGCCCACTTTCCCTATGAAAGAAAATAGGCAGTCTCAAAGCTGCATATTTGGATTAGAAAAACATTTACATACGTGGCCCTGTTATTGTCCAATGCTATTAAAAAAGTAAATCTATGCTGTTAAACCCACTAACACAACTTCATTTGGAATGATGGCAAAAAACAGATTCAGTCAAGAAAATATTTGTGTTTTATACAGGCCCAATCTGTGGCTCTCTTGTGGCCATACAAATATTTTCTTCTACTAACTGACATAATGAAATTTTACTTTCTTATGTTCAAATACTTTATAGTTTTAATATTTTGAATGAAATTTATAATTCCTTTCCTTCACCAGCTGATACAATAAGACTAAAATAAGCATTTTTGTAGGCTCAATGAAAGAAACAAGTCAGTGTTAAACTTAAGAAAACCAACAAGTAAAACAAATTCTACAGCAAAAACAAAACACCAAGTGTTAAAAAAAACCCCATAGACATCAGCAAAATTATTTTCCTACCTTGTTGTGACATTATGAAAACTCAGAATGCAAGTTTTGATTAAAAAATCTGTCAGTTCACATGTAATTTAATATGGAGTGACATATACTGCTAAAAGGTACAGTTTAACATTAAAGACCAAAACTCCAATGATTAATATTACCGTGATGACAGAATGGGAGTGCCTTATTTTAATCCACTGTTTATCTCAATGGGTAATTTATAGATCACTCGACATGTTTTAATAGCAGGCACAAAAAGGTACCCTCTAATATCCACTTGCTTGCAAGAGCTGACATTTGAAGTTACATGTTCAGAAAATACCAGCAACTGCATTTGTTGGACATATATACAAATAACCAGTCATCCCACACACAGTTTATAAAAAGTGATCTATTAATAACAAAACAGCTCCCGAGACATACAGCCTCTTAATATTCAGGTAGAGTATCAAGTGTTTAAGTTAAAATAAGGGCAGGAGCACAAAGAGTGGTCAGCGCATTGATTTGGCTGCCAAATATAGTTTTTACCATCATAAATCTCTGGCTGACAACTGCACAAAGGCTGCTTTACCTAAACCCTGCCAAGGAAGGGTGTTTGCTGCCGGATTGCCTGATAGTCACTATGACAACTGATGCCACAATTAGACAAGTACAATCCTACTTTCAAACAGGCACACAAGTCATTAATTCAGCAGGACTTTTGTTGACAATATGTTATGAGGGAAATATTTAATGCAATTCCAAGGCTGATATATTCTCCTGTTATCTGTAGTAAAATAAATTGCAAGAACTGATGAAAACAACCATTTAATTAGTCTAAAGTGAGCCGAGGAAGCTATCCTGAACCTTTTGGTTTAATGAACTCACAGGTGCACAGAGCTCCTTAGAGTTGCAGTAGACGACTTGAAGAACTTGCTAAGAAAGATGTCACATTTGGGGGGACAGCAAAAGAGAAAGAGAATAAAATGTTTTGAAAAGAGAACAAACAAATTGCCTTCCCAAGTCTCCCATTCTATGAAGATATCCATGAGCATCTTTTCCCCTGTGTGAGGGAAAAATCTCTCAAGGGCTCAACAAGCTGATCCGAGCAACTGCAGAGGAATAAGACTCTGATCACCACTACAATGACATTTTCCCCACCTAGGAGAAGTGAACTGACTTGTTTATGAAACTATTTCCCACCTGATCTGTACTTTGAGGCCACTGGGAAGGTCATGAAGAAAGCAAAAGAGTCATAGGGGGAGGAAAAGCAAAAGAGTCATAGGGGGAGGAAAATGCAGAACAGAAAGAGTCTCGTACAACTGAGTGCTAAACTTAAGGAAGGGCATTGAGGAAGTTGGGGACAAAGATCAGTAAGACACTGACTCACATGCACAGTATGATGGGGGAGCTCTGAGATCCTGTGCTACAGAAGCTCCATGAGATGTCCTTTTCATAACCCATATAATGCTGTAAAGCAGTTGTTCTGGGGAGGGTGACACCAAGGAAAGAAGCATTTGACATTTTTGGGTTCAGCTGGCAGGAGGAGGGTGAATTGACCTTGACTTGGGCAGGAGCATGGTCTGGGGGATCTCCTAAGGTCATTCCAGAGAACAAAAAAAAGCTACATGTGGATGCTGATGGTGCATTTAAATTGAAAGAGAAGTTTGGTTGCTGGAGCTGCTGAAATCTCCAGGTGGTTAGAGCCTGAGCCCAATTCAATCCATTTCAGCCCCACAGCAGCCAAGTTTGTGAGGCCTGTGCGTGAGTCCTTCCTGTCCAGATCCCAGTGTTTTCAAAGCCACATTCTGCACTGCTGGTAGGATGGGGCATGGGACAGAGCAAAGCTTGGGAATGGTGATGTAGGCAGTGTGATGATGATGCCAGTGTGTAGGCATTGCACTTTTTCAACAGCAGACCTGGGCAGTGTCCCAGGCAAGACATCCTTGCACCTCATTTCGGCTGCAAGAGCAGAACAGGGAGGCCATGAGAAGCTGGGCTCTCCCCACATCCCTGCTCTAAATGGGCACTTTCCAACCACTCTTCACCTGAATGGCCTCATGGTGCAGCGCATGTGGCAGTGGCCACTACAGCAGAGATTTCACAGGAGTGGTGGACAGCCCTCCAGAGCACAGAGGTCTGATTCTCACCCTGGGGTTACAGCAAGTTCCCATGTTCCTAGTGTTCTTACTTTGCATGTTTTAAATTTATTGGTTCAGGAGTTCTCCACCCAGTTTTATGTATAAGCTCATGTTTATGCATTTTCCTTAATTGCCTATGTATTAGTTCTGGAAAGTTCTCCCTCCTTTGGTGCCCCATTGGTCTACTCCTGTAATTCCCTCCCTTATTTATCCCTATTGGATATTCCTCTGTTATCTCCTCCTCCTCAGTCAATCCCTTTGTTCACCCCCATATAAAATGCTGTGCTCTCCCCCTTTTCCTGGTCTTTGTCCCTGGACCCTCCAGCGGGAATAAAGGAGCTGGAACCTACACAGAGACCCTGTTGATACCTTCCACAAGACCCCACTCTCATCCTTTGCCTCTGCCAGTGCTTTTACACCACCTTTGTTTGGGGCTCGCTCGTTGTGAAGGGGCCAGCCTTCCCTGCCTGTTGCAGCTGGCAGCTTTCCCTGCAGGCTGCAGCCAGCCCCTGCCTGCAGCAGCAGAAGCCAGGGATGTCTGCAGCTGGATGCTGTGCTGCCCCGGGCAGCCCCAACAGTGTCAGCCGCATGCAGCATGGCCAGGAGGTGGACAGTGAGGCCATTTTGCACAGGGCATCAATGCCCTTCTTTCTGAAGTTGCTGAAAGGAAAAACAGCTCTTGATCTGCTGGCTCAGGGAAGCTCTTCCTCTGGATTTGTCCTGGTTTTGGCTGGGGTAGAGTAATTTTCTTTTCAGTAGCTGGTACAGTGCTGTGCTTTGGGTTTAGGATGAGAATGATACTGATAACACACTGATGGTTTAGTTGTGGCTGAGTAGGGCTGATGGAGTCAGAGACTTCTTGTGCTGCCCTGCCAGGGAGAGGCTGAGGGCTACAGGGAGCTGGGAGGGGACACAGCTGGGACAGCTGACCCCAACTGGACAGAGGGATATTCCAGACCATATGGTATTATTAAACTGCCCTTTAGAATGTTTTTTTCTCAACCCACATGTTTTACTTTTTTCTGATTATCTTCCCCATCCCACTGGAGGGGAGCTGTGCGGTGGTTCTGTTGCTGCCAGATTAAACCACAAAAGACATCAATTAATCATTTCAGCAATAAATGCTGCTGCTCACTCTCTACCAACAGTAGTACAGACAAAGTAGTTCAAAACTGGGCTGATCTCCACTGCAGCCATGAATTGGCAGATGAATCCTCAGTATTCTGGTGTCCTTGAACTTTAAAACTGAAGACAAGGACATAGTCACCAAAGAAACCTGATCACTCAAGAAAATGATGGTACAGATGATCTTTTTTTCCCCATCCAGCCCCAGTACTCTCTGCTCTCTTCCATGCACAGGAATCAGTGCTCCTCTCCAGCTTTAGTTATCAGTTGCCAGATATACACAGGAAATGAAGTATTTTATTAAACTGAAAGCAAAGGGCATTCCACCCTAACAGATGTGGTATCAAAGTCTATTACTAAATGTTACCTGTGATCCCTCTAATAGACCAACTTCTCAACAGAGGAATCTCTGCTTGCAGCCACTATGGAAGGTGGGCACAAGAGCCCCAGGAAAGCCCTAGTGTGCTCCTTAAGCAGAAATTATTAATAGTTTTAGAAAAAAAATTACAAAAATAAGGCATTAATTTGGTGTGTGATTCCCTTATACCAAAACAGGATATCTAGATGCTTGCAACTGCTTCTGTGGCTCACAAGATAGAGCAGGGCTACTGTGTGCATTATAAAGAAAATCAGATAGAAACCACACTATGATAAACAACATTAGTCATGCTGCTTTCCTCCTCACATTCTAATGCTTTTAAAAACCAGGCAAATACATATAATTCCAATTTCACACACAAACTGGTACAGAGAAGTTAAATGATGTGCTCAAGATCAAAATGTAAGAGGGCAGATCTGCTTCTCAGAACCCCCTGCTCACCTAAGAAATATGCCTGGAGTTGGACTTCGAAGATCCTTGCAGGTCCCTTCCAACTCAGGATATTCTAGGATTCAACGATTCTCTGTCTATCCAAGTTATGGATTAGACTAGAGTAATTGATCCTGTTTGGTAACAATAACCTGGTATTTGCAGGAGAACATGAGTGACATGGTTTACCAAAAATCAATAGTTGCATGAAAACTTAACTTCCTTTGTATACAAAATTCCCCACATGCCATTTGCCTTTAGGGAAATTTAGTGAAAGCTTACTCCAACTTCATTACAATTAATAAGGCTTCTGCCTACTTACAACCCGCCACAACCATTTTCTCCCTTTGCCTCCCCTAATTGCTCCTCATGCTGAAGACTACAAAATAATTCAGCAGCTATTGGTAGAGGAAACACACAAAGCTAAAACTATTGCGCTAAAATAAATTTCCATCTTCTTATGCCTTGTGGCACTAATGGATGCTTGCCTGCAGGGTTTGTTTTGTCAGTTTTAATTTTAATTAGGAATTAACTCTGCAATGTGTCTAGTTTCTTCACCCCTTTTTTTCCCCCCACTGGATTACATTTCAGTTGCATCATGCCTCCTTCCTAAGGCTTCTGGAAGGGCTCTGCACACAATGATAAAGATTCCAGTTTTCCATTCTGACTCTTTCTCATGTTTGATTACATCATCCTCTTCTAGATAAGTGTGTTTGTTAACATAATGACATTACTGTTCAATTTTTGCAAAGCAATTAAAGATGTGTTTAATTTGAAGAATCTCAGTTGTTTTATTGTCTCAATTGCAATTAGGTATATTAACTTCAGCGGGAGTAGTAAATACTAACAGAAGTGATTTGCTGAGCTAAAGTCTTTAAGAAGGGTATACAGACAACATAACTGCATACTTTTATGTAACAAATACAGAATGATTTTGATGTATACAGGTTATTAGAGTAACTTCTTGTAATACAGAAAGGATCCTACGTTATAGCAACAGACAGCATTTTCACTCCCCACCAACTCGGCTACAGAAAATACATGCTTATTTTGATGAAAACTTCTTTTGTTTTGCCTGGCAAACGTTAAAAAATAAATCTACTGTGATTGAATCGATAAGGATCCCTGCCCAATACACTATTAAGTAGCAATATCCGCATTTTCTTTTCCGTGGGATTTGTTTACTGCTTTTTCAAATGAATGCGTGATGGCATCATTAGTGCCAAGTTCTTATATAAGAGTTATTAGATATTTAAATGCCGATGTTTGAGTGTCCGTTCTACACTTAAAATAGATGACTGTCAGGTCTTGTAAACTCCAGAGCAGAGCTGAAACACTTATCTGATCTGAAAGCCATTTATTGAAACTATATTTTGTGCCTTTCAAGTGGCACTGCTATTATATAAGGGGAAAGCTGGAACTAACACTGCAAAATCCTAATGATCCTCGCCTGCCTTGCACAAGTCCAGTGGACCAGATCCAGAATTCATCGGAAGTGACAGGTGCCTGTCAATGCCAGCATCAATGGCACTGGGCAGGAAGGAGGGTAAATGACAGTGATACAGGAATTTCTAATGGATTAGTGGACCCAGACATAGCTTGGTTGTGGAAGTGTGTCTTGTTTGGTTCAGTCCGGGTCTCCCCTTTGGGTTTTGTATTACTGTACCATCCCAGTTTATACCCTCCTGGTTTCATGTTCATAGCCCTGCTTTCTCTATTTGTCTCCTCCCAGACCCCTGCCAATCACTCCGGCACCCCTCCCAACCTTCTAAAAAGTTCTGGCAGGGGCGTCGAGTGATTGGTCTTGGGGGGAGGATCCCTCCCTTCCTTTCCCAAGATAGGTTCCCTTGTGTGTCCCTCATCCCGCAGACCCATCCTTCTCCTTCCCTGATTTGATGCCGTTGTCATCCCTCCCCTGTCACCACTCCCCCATAAAACCCCTGGCAGGCGTGTTCAGGGTTGCTCATTGCTGGACACTCCCGGGGGGTGAGGTCCGCTGTTCGGAGACACAATAAACCTTCCGGATTTCATCCACAATTGAGCCTGCCTCCTTCTTCCACCACCTGCCTCTATTGCCGCGGTCCTGTGGAAGGACCCACGAGCCAGACCTCTGGTCTCCCGGATTCCGGAGGCTGGTCCCCGCAGCCTGCTGCGTCCAGAGCTGCCCGGGCAAAGTGGGAACTGCTCCAAAAAGGACGCAGAGGCAGCTTGGCGCCCAACGTGGGGCCCTTGGAGGGGATCCCACTCAGCCCGGTCAGCTCCGGACGCAGTCGGCTGCGGGGGCCGGACTCCGGGAGACCAGAGGTCTGGCTCGTGGGTCCTTCCACAGGACCGCCGGGATGGAGGCGAGCGGTGGAGGGAGGAGGCAGACTCAGAACTGGGTTAAATCTGGGAAGTTTATTGAGCCTCGGATGCAAGGTCCCACCTCCCAGGGATGCCGAGTTCGGAGCGAGCACCGAAGGCATCTGCGGGAGGATTTATGGGTGGGTGGTAACATGGGAGGGAACCAATGGGAGAATGGAAGGGTGTGGTGAACAGGGTGAAAGGCGTATCAGGGAACCAACCGTGGCAGAGGAAGGGAGGGATCTTTTTCCCCTGGCCAATCACACGATGCCCCTGCCAGAACTTTCTAGAAGCCTGGGAGGGGTGCCAGCACGATTGGCAAGGGCAAGGGAGGAGACAAAGGTGGGCAATGGGGTAATTGGCAGAAAAGTGGGAGGATACAAACTGGGTAGATACAAAGGTACAAAACTCGAGGGGAGACCCGGACTGAACCAAAGCAAAACACACTCCCACACTTGGTGAGGGAAGGAGTGGTAAGAGTGACAAGGAAGTTCTCCCTGCTCCCTTGGGTGATATCTCCAGCACCTGTGTTTTAGGGTTGCAATCTGATGATTTTGCTGGCAGAGGGTGGATTTCTTTAGGAGTATTATTAAGTTTTCTTTCTCAGTGCTGGTTGTTCAGTGGCTGTTTTTGTCATTAAAGACCAAAGAGCTGAGCTGTGGCGGGATTTCACGCAGAGTCCCACTGTCCCAGGTGACCTCTTGGTCAACATCACTGCTTAATTCTGCAAGATCAGTACTTTTAACACTTGGCTACTTGAGATTTCCTCAAGGCACTACAGCACTGCATATTCCAGTATTTACTGAAGGAATAGATCAGTGTTCCTGTACAGCCACCCAACATGCAGAGCTATTAAAAAATAATGTTCATGCTGCTTTTATTTTGGTCTATGAATAAATACACTCTGCAACTTCCTTCCAAAACAAATGTCTTCTCTCACAAGGCCTGCCATGTTATGTTGCATCTCTGCACATTAAAAGTTAAAAAATTATTTATCCTGAATTGTTAAAATTTTCATTAACGGCAATTTATGTCACTCAAAGAAGCCTCCTTGGGAAGAACATGGCATACTTGTACAGACCTATTATGAGAGTTGTCAGAAACATTTGTCCTTATGAAATATAAATAGACAGTATGTTAGATGATTTAGTGAGGGTTCTCTTATTTATTTAAAAACAAACATGTTTTTTTCATTTCTCCTTTCAGGAAACCAGGTCATGTAGATAAGACAAGGAGGTTCTCAAGCTAATGTTAACGCATCTGTAAATATTTTCTCAAACAGCTTATCCATCTCTCCAAACACCCCAGGCTTGGACGTGCCCTGGGGCAGAAGGCATCACCTTAGTCCTTCCCCACTTCTCCATGAGGACACACTGGGGCTCAGTGAAACCCCACTATATCACCTCCTTCCCTGGAAATTTCATGTCCAAAGCACCCTCATGGGAACACTTTCACCCAGTGGATAATTTTCCCAATACTCACAGCTCTTGCTGCCTCCAAACATCAGGTGAATTTACCCCTACAAAAAAATGGGTTGTTCTGCCTTTGAATTAGACCTGGGTGGGTAAACAAGGATTATTTCTTTGTTCTTGCTGATAACAGCTTAACAAAGCTGTGTGCACAGCTCCGCAGTGATGCTAAACTTAATTTTCTACAACTGCTGAGGTTCATAACCAGAATCCATTTCAGGTGGACATAAAAATCCAGCCCAATATTTACTTGCCACTGGATACAAATGTTACCTAGTGAAGTCTGCACTAGTGTCAGAGAGGTGGATAAATCCTTCAACTTTGTTAAATGTGGAATAAAGGAGAGAATAACTTGAATTAAATTCCTGTGCCCACTTGAAATGATGTCTGGCTGTGCCTCTGTACCTGTGCCTGATTTTTGCATGAAAATATTCTCTTTGTCCCTATCTGGTGTTCTCCTTCAAAAAGGAATTGAGTTAAAAAAGAAGGCAATAATGTAAGATTTTTAAGCAAACAGTTCAATATTTCCTTTAAAATGTTCTCTGTATTCAAGAGCACTTTGATTTCTATCTTTTTTTTTCCCTCCAGGCTTTGAAACTGTACCTCTTTTAAAAAAAGACCATCCCTGATTTTAGTCTTTTGTTCCTTTATGAGCTTTGTCCCCGACTTTTAAATGTGGAGAGAGTTGAGAGGCATGTTGTGAGAGGAGAGAAAATAAAAAAAGTAAAAAAAAAAAACTTGCAAACTGTGTTAAATACACCTTTTGTTCATTACGTTTAATATAACATTCACTATGAAGATTGATATTGAATTATACATTAATTTTAATGCTAAATAACTTTTCTATTTAAAAACCCCTTAGTTTTCTTATAATGTACAGTAATTAAAAAGTGAACCAAAAGAGGCAGCAATAAATCAGGGTGCACAATGCAGTAAAAATATTATAATTAATATTTAACATGCGTTTTGATTACTTTTAGAATAAGTACAAGAAATATCAATTAGAATATATATTCAAACTTTGCTGCCTTTTCCCCATTATACTGTGGAAAGGGGCTATTTTTAATTCTGGATATTGCATACAAAATAATACATAGTCCCTAATTAAATATAAGGCTGCAATTCAATCGAGAGTTTCTGCTGATGTCATAAATAATAAGAGCACAGCTCGAGGTATCAATGAATGGCAGCCAAAGCCCGAGATTGAATTACAACTTCAGCATTCAGTCTGTGGATCTGTATTGTTATTTGCAATAGATGGAAAATGATTATTATTATTTTTTAAATACAGACAAAAAGAAGGAAATTTGAATTCAAAATCGGTGACTCGGTGGTGGAAGATTAGAAGTCTTGTGATTAGAGAACACAGCTTATTGGAAATTGAAATGTACAAATGTGCCAGGCAGCAAATCTGTAGTTGAGGCTAAATTCTGCCTTTTGTTTGTTGGGTTTTTGAAACCTATGGGCAGTTCATACCTAAAAAATCAAGCATTGGTGTCGTTCTCAAGAATTTTGCCTCTGCCTACCTGATCTGTGTCCAGAAACCATCAATGGAGCTGCCCAGCTCTCACCTGGCCTGGAGGTCCCAGCAGGGAGCAGAAATCCTCAAGGTAGAAGGTGCTGCCAGGGTGAAAATCAGTGACACCAAGTCACCCTAATCCTTTTTGTGGAAGGAACCTTCCACCCCTGCAGTCTTTTACCCCCAGCGGGTTTTCTGCATAAACCCCAATTATTTATCATTTCCATTCAGAATGAGTAAGGGCTGTACACTCATGTGGACATTTTCCCCAAATAAATGACCCCTTAATAACCAGAAAGATTTTTATTTATGTAACATATTGGATTTCAGTTATGTTATGGCAGCAGAAAGAAGGTAGTTAATCAATATGAAGGCTTGCTTTCAACAGATTGCACAGCACTCAGCATGACAAGATCCGCTTCTGCTACACCACAGGTCACTCGTTTGTATTTTAGGGCCATTTTTCCATGCTTAGCACATCCATCTAGCCACGAGGATGTACACCTCTCCATCTGACTCTGGCATGCAAAAAGTCAACAGTTTAAAGGTGCTAAAATACCATGAGTCCTGAGCAAGGTGTGAGACACAGCTGTGATGCCACAGAGCCTAAACCATGTTACTGGCTTTAGAGGTGTTTGTCACCTCCTTTCTGCCCAAACTCAAGACATCACAAAGTCCCTTCTTATTATTCCCTGCCCTGCCCTTGCTTGGTTTGTGCAGATGGTGGGGGCCAATATTTCCCCCAGCCTAAGGAAAAATAATAACAGTTATGGCACAGAGTCTGGTCTCTTTGCCCTGTGATACGGCCACATGAAGGGGTGAAAGGTGTCCCCCTTTCCTCCCTGGGCAGGTGTGTACTGAGGGTTAGATCCCAACTTTTCAAGAAAAAGAATTTGATGCTTATAGTTGGAAACCCTGTGGCTCCCGACATCTCACGTGCTACCTTCTGGCACAGGCTGGCTATGCCAGAACCCATGGATTTTTCTTCGCAAAATCAGTATACTGCTGTCTAAGAAGTATTTTGTCTCATTTAGGCTAAGAAAAACAAAGAGCCAAGAGACCCTGAAAACACACAATGAAGTCCCTTGGAATACAATTTCTCTTCATATGGTAGGTTTTACTCAATATTTAAATATCCTATTGTTCTTAAACACATAAATTTTATTGCCTTTGCCCTAAAAAGAGCCATTTCCTAAAGAGTTTTAAACTATACAATAACAATTGTCATGATAGCCTGTTTATGCCTTCCAGGTGATTTTTTGAAGGGCAGAAAATATATGTTTCTTTCAGACATTTGCTGTTAACTCCAAACAACCTGCAGAAATTTTGATGGTCACCTTCGTAACTGAATAAGGGTTTAATTGTGCCTGTAACTGACCATACAGACATGGGCCCGTGGTTTTCAAAACAGCTTTGCCCTGGTAAGAAGAAACCTTGAGAAATCTTGTGAAAGCAGACGAGAGCAGTGAAAACAAGGTGCAAAATACTGAGATGGTCCTTCCTAACACACAATACATCTCAATGCCTTTTATCAAGACCGACATGAGCAACATAATTTACTGCCAAAATAAACCTGCCATAAACTCAGATACTTTGATATTGCTGATAAACAGGTATTTCAATTTGTAAAGTATATGCTTACGTTAGTATGGGGAGATGTTAGTCCCAGGGTGATATTTAGAAAACACAAACAGCTGCCTCTGTCCCCAGATGCTCATAACAAAGTAATAATAATCTTCCTCCATGATAAGCTGCTATAGGTGTCTTAGTTACCTCTCTCCTATGTCTCACTTGGTTCAGAATTTATCAGGATTTGTTTTTTTCTTCTTCAGCTTTTTGGTTTTGGAGATGATTTCATTAGGGCTAAGAAGGTTAAGTGCTAGGGTCTGTTGTGTGACTCTTGAATTTAGACTTTTCTAGGTTCTTCCAAAAGTGAAAGGGAAATCTTTAACAGACACACCTCTCACCATCTCCTCCATCCATCAGTGACTCCCTGACATACCCAAGAAGCAGTGCCTGGAGGCAGAGGCCAAGTCCCATCTCTGCCAACTACAACTCAAATTTAACCCAACCTGCGCTCAGCGCCGACCTGTACATGTGGGGTTGTGTCTTCAGCTACTGCTGCTGAATTTGGTCCAGCCAGGGCCTCATCTGCAAAATACATCAGTAGGAAAGAGGTGTTAGATGATAGATTCTGTGGCTATTTCATCTCCAGATGGAAGTAGCTCTTCAAATAAAGTGCCAGCAGAAATATCAAACAAAATAACCCAGTGGTTTGCTGTCCTGCAAGTAGTTGGTGCTGCTTTGGGGTGACAGACCATTTGTGCTTGGAGAAGGAAGGGCTTGAAGAAAGCAGCATTTTATTCCTCTCTCTCCAAGGCAGACATGGGATAAAAGGAGAGAAGATAAAGGAGGAGAGGTGGTGTATCTGACTGGCTGTTGAGGACAGCAGACTTATTCTGAGGGCAGAGAGAAACACACACTAATCCAGTGGTGCAAATTCATGGAGGAGTTTGGAAATCTAGAGGAAAAACAGCCTGTCAGGTCCGGGCTGAGCTCCTGGGATTATGATGAGTTTCTCTCTTGCTATTGATTGTTGTCACCAAAATACATCTGCTGCTTTATGCAACTGAGGCTTCCTATGAAATGCATACATAGGCTCAATGATTCTTATAATTACAGGCTGAAAAGAACTTTGCATATTCATGAGTATCACACCATTTGTCACAGCTGTAGATCTCCAGTAAGCAATGCCTGTGATTAGGGTTTTGTTCTTCCCAAGTATATATTTTTCCATGAAACCTTATTGGTTCTGAAAAGTTATGATCTTAACTCTCCACTCCTGTCAAACACAATTTTATTCTTTTTTACTGCCAGCAAAATGAATGAATTCCTGCTTCTACAGCCAACATCAGGACTAGCCGGAACTGGAATTTGCATTGATGAGGCAGTATTTTATTTAACTAATGTAATAACCTACAAAAATCTATAGTTGGAGTGACAACAATTTTATTATCCCAAGTAAAGGGCTGCCTATTCATTTTCTCCTCTGTGATTTAAGACCACTAACCTCTAGACCGCCCTGCTCATAAACAAACAGGTCTTGTGGACCTTCTTAGGTTCACAAAAGAGGTCAAATGAAATAATAAAGACCTGGTATGCTACAGGATGTACTAACCATTAAGCAGCAGATTAAAGATTGAAAGTTTTTGAAAGCTAGACAGCCATGTATGAAATCTAACCCACCCCACAGGCATTTCAACATAAAATGGTAGTAGAAGTGAGAAAAGTAGACTTTTTTCCTTCTGAAGCTATATTTTTCTAACACAGAAGACAGAGAAGTGTAATCAGTCATGGTCAAAACCCTGCCAGTGAGTATTACTTATTTAGCCTCATATTCCAGGTGACTCACAACTTGTCTACCTGCCAACATCTGAAAATAATAAGTTATAGTAAAGTTATTAACTAAAACTATGTGAACTTTGAAGTAGCTAAACCTAAATTAAATATAAACATACAAAACAGCCTGGGGCTAATTAATCTAATTTGAGCTCAGCCACCTCACTCCATTTTTGTTTGTTTGCAGTTGTTTTCCCCTTCCTCCTCCTATGTGGTCTGCAGAGGGGGATGATCTCGAGGCTGGTCAGGGGCAGAGATTGCATCTTTCCTCTTCTCCAGTCAGAAAAATGCGGTCACCAAGAAACCGCTGTCGACAAAGAGCTGGTTTGCCACAAGCTCATCTCTCTGGATGTGCTGGGAAGGAGGGGAGCTGTGCCGAGGCAGATGTGTGCCAGCTGAGAGCCCGGCTCCGGGAAGCTTCTTGCCCACGCACCATGTGTGGCTGGAAGGGGAAGCCCATCCTCCTCCTCCTCGCTGTCAGGTTTAAATTGCACGCTGGCGGCTTTGATGACAACATGGTGCTCCTTCCAGGAGCTTCCTCAGAAAGCTGAGCCTGAAAGCAGCACCAAGGGAATCACCTCTTGCTCGGTTTTTTGGTTTTTTTGAACACACTGAGCTCTTTCACCACTGATGAGGCTCTTCTGCCATCCTAGGCAGGTGGAAAACGTGCCCGAAGATTACGCAGTGCTCAATGTTTAGAGAGGTTATGTTGGCCAGGCCATTTTTAGTATTTTAGAGGTTTTAAACTTAAAAAGTGAAGGGGAAAAAAAACATGCTAAAAATAAGCTCTTGATTAGGTGTGGGAAAAGTGAAGATTCGAGGAAATCTCAGGGCTGCAGCCCCAGCACGAGGTAACAATAGACTCGAAACACAAAAAAGTGTCAGTGCAGTTCTCTTGTAAAAAGACGAAAATGCACAATAGCAC
Source organism: Corvus cornix cornix (assembly GCF_000738735.6). Lineage (NCBI taxonomy): Eukaryota > Metazoa > Chordata > Aves > Passeriformes > Corvidae > Corvus > Corvus cornix. The sequence goes on along the minus strand of NC_046342.1, from coordinate 16,492,594 downwards.
AACAGTGAGTTCACCTATTATATAATTGGAGGTTGTGTGTACATGTGCAGACAAGACGACAGAATAAAAAGCCTCCTCTAGGAAATCCAAAACTTGGCAGCTTTGGCCAGGTAAAGTATGAGGCGGGTAGTGTCTAACAACAAAAAGAAACAGTCTGTAACTAAGGTTTGAATCAAGCTACAGCTCTCCTTGCTAAACAGCAGCCAGATTTACTGCTGCAAAACCCATAAAAACAAAGGGAGAATGAGTCTGGCACGAGAAACAAGGCACAGAGAGAGAAAGGCAGAAAAGGAGACGCGGCATTAAATACACCAAGGCTGAGTTGTGCATCTGATTTCATACAAGGACAATTCGGAGGGCTATGCATAAAATGAGAGGATTTCATTCATACGGAGTTTCCACATGGTCTGAAGTGCCTTTCCCAGGGGGCCAAAGGAAACCCAACCTGCCTGACAGGAGGGACGTGAAGAAGCTGCTGTGCCCTCTGTCCCACCAATGCTCTGCTTTGGCATCTGGGATGGCTTCCCAGAGCTCTCCTCTTTCCCACCCCAGTGTCCATCCTACCTCAGGGAGCTAGTGAGATCTCTAGGCTTCACAAATTTTGTTAACAGTACAGCAATCCTTGATTTGGCCTTGTTTACAGGGATTTTCCTGTCCCTTGGAGCCTAACCATGTCCAACACTCTGGCTAAGGCACATGAATTTACACATTAAGAAACAGTGATTCTGGTGCTCTTACTGTAACAGGATGAAATGTTTCAATAAAATTGTGCCATACTTGATATTTTCCAGGGGAGATGGCTCTACAAAGATATAATTGACTGTTTTTGTAGAAAGCATCTGTACAATATTCTCTTACAACCACCTGTCAGGTCATCTACCCCGAAGGTGTCACAGATCTTTTCACACTTACCAATACTAAAAAAGCCAGAAATACTTTCCTTAACGTGAATTTAGTGTATTAATAATCCTTTCCTTGTTACCCCTTACTCCTACTGCTACTTCTCCAGAGCTCTCATGCTCGTTTCCAACTCAATTGCCATGATCCACACATATGCATTTTGACCACAAGAAGACTACAACCAAACCCATCAATTAACTTGTTTCCTTTTCCACATCCACCACATCAGTCACAGCTCTCCAAATGGTTAATCTTTCTAGATTTCTTTTCATTTAACAAAAGAAAAACATATTAAAATGCACTAATAGCAATAAAAATGTTTTGGTGTTATTTTTTGTTTGGCACATTTCCTATTGTTCTCTGATCTGCAGGAGTTCCCAAGTCATCCAATAACTAACTGTGTTATTGGGATTACCATCCTGATTCTGCAACAAAGTTGATGGGGAACTGGTCTCTACCCCATCACCTTGCTGCACATGCAGGCTGCATTTGGAGATGTTACAAGATCATTTTGATGTTCCTTTTGATCAAATAGAGTATTAAGGCTCAGATTATTAATGTATAGAGACAAATGTATCTCTCTTTGTTATTAATATCAAGATTAAAAGGTACTTGAAAGCTAATAACTTATTTCCATTTTAAAACTTATAATACAGTAAATACCTTATAAATGATGATGTATGTGCTCATAATTGACTCTTTAGGTAATTACCCAAACAACAGACATAGGGTCATTACCAAGAAGCTTGAGTATTCCGTATTTTTTGGAATGTGGGCTGCATTTCAGTAGATAAATGATTCTAAAACTTTCTGCCTTTTCCCCTGTTTGAGACTCAGATGCTTGATGCACCTGTGGACTTAGAAGATAAGGGATTGGAGGTTTTTGCTGTTTGTTTTTTCACCAAAGTAGATGACACAGATAGAGAAAAGCACACTGAACAAATTCCAGAACAACTGTTCCTACCTAGGTTTCTTTTCTTTTAACCCCCCAACTGCATAGGAAAGTCAGTGCATTATCTTGGGACTTTGATTTTAGCAGAAGGCTTTGTAGCCACCAGTATTCAGACAGACCCCTGGGAGTACACAGGGAAGGTTGCAAAGAAGATAGAATTGAAACAACACGACAAACAAGCCCAGACCAAATCCCAGGCAGGATTTTTCTGTGAACTTTTTTCACCACCAGCATGAAATCAGCCACCTCTGAAGTTTGACCACACTTAAAATCATAGACCTAAGGATGGTAGGTAGTTTAGACCCGTTCTGTAATGTTTGCTGTTTCAGGCCAGCTCCTACAGGTATGTGAATACTTTACTTGTGTGAGCAGTCCCACCAAGGACTATTTGCATGCATCAAGCTAAGCACAGATAGCATTGTTTGCAGAATAAGAATACAATTCCTTATAAAATGCATGAATGTATCAAAGGACATCGACAGAGCCCAGGTCAGCAGACAGGCCCCTAACTTACTTAACTTTTATAAATATGACTAGTCAAATATTCTCATTTCTAATTGCCTACATACATTTGTAAATGTATCCATTAATACCTGAACTTCAAGCTTCGGGGGCATATTCTCAAGAACAACTTCCTTTAGATCTCTCTGCAAAGATACCACTGTTTTCAGGAGAGTTAATAAAGTCCTGGCAGGTGCAGAATATAAATCCATACCAGTGACGGGTACAAGTCTGTTCATTCCTATTCATGAACTGTGTATTATTTATACAATGTTTGTGGGCTCAGCAAAGCAGAGGATATTTTTTAAATAAATGTTTATGTTCAAATAACTTTGCTAGTCTTATCTAATCTACCTTCAACATCTTAAGCGCTGTAGGTGATTTTAAAAGTTTGCAAAATATCTCTCATCTGCTTTTACACACTGGGTTTGGCAAAAAGCAGATGTTTGAATATTTAGCAATTCTGATATACAAAAAATTATCATGATGCCATCAAGTATCTTAAATCTTTTGCAAAAGAGTGTTAGCAATTTATCAGTGGGAGGATTTTCCTCTCCCTCTCTTCCTACTCAACCCCTGACTCATTCATCTCTTTACTGCTTTAACAGGCTTGTCCACTCCAGTGCTGCAGGTAAATTTTGGGCTCTTCATTTTCCACATGGACAGAAGGGCACTACAGACTAAGGCCTCGTCCTTGGAAATGTTCACTCAAAGTTCCCAGAGACTGGAGGGGTGAAGTCCTTAATATCTGCAAAGATCTAGGCCTGTTCAACCTCCTCATGACCACAGGGAAATGGCACAGCACTCTGGGGTTTGACTTCTCGCTGCACCCTCACCACTGGAGCATTCTTTCTCTCCTAAATCAAGTTAAGAGTCACTCTCCTATGAAGAAAATCAATTTCTAATCCTTTACTGGTTCATGTTGGTAGCAGCAAAATCTTCTGTCCCATCCAGAAAACTGTGTTGGAAACTTTAGCAACATAACATAGGATAATTTTATTAAGTTTTATCCAAGTTCATTTTCTTTATTTAATCCTGTTAAATTTCTGGCCCTTCTAATCCCTGCTAGTGGCATTCAGCTCTTGTGACACACTGGTCACCTGTGCACACTCGGAGGACTTCAGCAAAACCCAAGGGGAAACTTTCTGCCTGCAGACAGGGAATGTGCTCCAACGCTGATCTTCTACCCGTGGAGTTTACTGAGGGCTGTCTGGTGAAATGCAATGTCATTGTCAAGCTACAGCTGCACTTTGGCTGTCACTGAGAGCCTGATGGATCATAGAATATTTCCTGGGGACACAATGGCCAAGGCTTGGTCTGCATGACTGTTGCATGGGTGTGACATCAAGCACATGGGTGTGAAACCTACACCAACAATCAGGCACTGCTAGTCTTGATTTCTTTAAACTAAATATCTACAATTTTTTATCCATTCATATTTGAGGAGAATGACCAAGTTACAAAATCAGGTGTAGGCTGGGAAGAGGAGTAGGTGGAAGGGGAAGAGCTTGATCTGTCTGTAAGGGAGGTTACAAGTATTTGGGTGTCAATTCATATGAGAATTTCCACTTGACATTATCTGATGTGGTCAAAATACTCAACCCTACCAGTTGGGGTTTATAATAGGAATGCCCACTCAACCTTAGCTCCAGCAGCCGTAACTACAGCAATATAATACACCCTCACTGGACCTACTCAAGCTGCATTTTGATGATTTGGCTTACTCTTAATGTGCAATCCCTGGCAACTCCCAGGCATCAGGGCTCTCCTGATCATTAAAATGTTCTGTCTGAACATGGCTCAGACTTGCCCATCTCATGAGCGTTGTCTTTAGGGCTACTTGAAAGAAAAAAAAGACCCTTTTTATTTAAAGTGACAATACACAGGAAAATGAATATATAGCTTATGAATAGCTACAGTGATTATGGTGTTCTTTTAGCGACTGATTGCACGTGTGAAAATTACCCTCCTTGCAGGAAGACTTTGCTTCACCTTCCAAGCCCCCAAACCCTGCACCCGTTCTTCCCACTGCTGAGCAAAGGGTTCGATGGCTCGATGCTCGTTGTATGGTGGGAGGGGGATGTGGAAGAAGTGAAACAGGCCTCTATGGTCTTTGGAAGCTGGCCAGGGGTGAGGCCATTGGATCTATATTTAGGAGGGGTTTCACTTAATAGGGCTTGCAGCTGTGCATAGGTTGGGGTGTGAATTCCATCTCTCCCAACATACAAAACCAAAGCTTTATTAAAGAAGCAGTGACTTCGAGCTGTTCTGAAGTACCCTATCATTTTCACTACCCTGTTCATCTGTTAAGGCATTTATATGACACATATAGGAAATAAAAGCCATCAATAAACCCTGTGTTTTGAGTATACAGATGCAATGACCAGTAATAGGGTTAATAACCAGGAACAATGTGAACAGAACCAATACTTTTTACCAATATATTTTCTCACAAATTAATGTTCAAAAGTATAAATTCCCTAACCACTTGTGTCAGAGCTGGAAATATTATTGCCTCTCTTTTATATGTAGGAAAAGTTGGAGCACAGAAAGGCTTTGTGAATACCAAGAGCCATTCACAGCCACACCATATCCTTACTTTGAGATCACTGTGCATAAAGTGCAATGCCAGGGCAATATTTTGTTGCTTTGTATTTGGGCGTGGCTCAGCTCAGTGGGACCCCGAGCACAACCTGATGCTCTCCAAATCTTCTACTAAGCAGCCCAGACAGGAACAGTTCAACACCCCAACTTTCTCCTACTCTGGTCCAGTGAAAACTCAGTGCAGGGGTAAAATCAGTTTCCTAAGCTTTCACTAAATGGTAACTTAGGAGGACTTGCCCAAGTGCAAAGTCTTTATTTTGTAGTATATATACTGAAAGTATTTGTTTTTAATAATTTCATGATTCTGTAGATCTTCTGTTTAAAGAAGGCTTCAAAAATAACTTTTTTTCCCTTTTCTCCATCCGTTGTTTTTAACTCTGTATTCGTGCAAGCAGTTAAAAGTAAGAACTTGTGCTCCAATTTTAATTGAGATTTTTCTCTAAATTTATACGTATGGGCCCAGTCTTGCAAAACATTTCTGCATAACAATTCTCAGACATGACCTTTTCTGCTAAGCCGCAGAAACACAGCCATGCGTTGTGGTGCTCAGCACCCTGTGTTCTGTTTCTTCAGCATCCTTTTTCTTGGTCTGGATGAATGTGCTCTTACCCATTTATGACACTGCCATGGAGAACATTGCTCTAACACAAAACTTAATCACTTCTCTCTTTGTGTCTGTCTTCTGATTGCCCCTTCCCTTCCAAACTAAAAATAAATTCTTTGTATTTGCTAAAGCCCGTTACAGCTTCAGCTTCTCTTTCCCATTGTCTCTAGTTTGCCGTTAAAATGTACTAAGTGCTCTTAGTTACACCATGATGCAGCCTCCTTTGCTCTAGTTAAATTTTCCGACATGCACATTTCTTCTTTTCCCCAGTCTATCCCCACAGGGAGAGAAGCTCCTCATAAATACCTAAAGAGCAACCTCCTCCACTCGCTTACTTGTTATTCCTCCTCACCAGCTCGGCAGGAACAACAGGTCCAAATGAAATCTTTTTTCTCCTCCTGTGTTTGTGGTCTAATAATGGCCGTATGTTTGACCATGACTCATTGGATACCTATGTATTCTCCCTGGCAACGAGCAGAATTGCTCCGTTTTTGAGACCAGACTAGATTGGGTTTACCAAGGACAACATGGAAACAGACCAGACTTTATCCTTCTTAAAACATTTTGCCGCTTTAACTAAAAACAAGAACTGTAAGCACTCTCAGACAAAGACCATCATTCTGTTTGGTATTTCATAACACCAAGCACAGTAGAGGCCTGGCCCTTGCCTAGGACTCTGAGAAAGTGTTTATTTATAGAAATAAAGTAAAATAAAATAAAATAAAATAAAGTAAAATAAAATAAAGTAAAATAAAATAAAGTAAAATAAAATAAAATAAAATAAAATAAAACAAAATAAAGAAAAACAGCTTTTTGAGTGGAGCCTGTATAATAAATAAATGACTATCTTTATGTGTACAACTGGAGAAACAGCCACATGCTCCCATATGTACCTGTTAGACAAGCACACAACGTTGCAAAGTCACATACACTCAGTGATCACCATTAAAAGCTTTTCAATTTTCCACTTGCAGAGATGGTTCTGTACAGAAATGGAGTTGATGCAAAAATAAAGCTACAGTTATTCAAAACCCACCTCTTTCGATATCACCCAACTTAAGTTGTTCAAATTATCTTGCTGTAATTGATTTTTTTTCCAATTGGCTAAAATACCTTTTGTAATACTTAGCTGTGAACGAAGTGCAGAAATGAAGGGCTTTGAATTGTTTCAAATTAATGGCTATAAAGTATGACTTAAATGCTTTTATTCAAAACTAATTATTTGAGAGCAGGTATTCTTACACTTCTTTAACAGCAGGATGCAACATTTTTAGCATTATGAAAAAGAAGCTTTTGCCATGTAAACTCATGGGGTGAAATCTCATCCTTGATCTTCAAAGTGTGACAAAGAGCTATTGATTGGGAGCATATTGTCATTTAAATTACAATTAGGGATGGGTGAAAGGTGGTTATTCAACAATTCAAATCTTTTTAAAAAATGCTGTCAAGGGCAACTTAACCTTAACCTAAACACACACTTTTAAAAACTTCTGAGAGTTTCAAGTGTTTCAGAGAGCAATATGATGTGTTTAAAGCAACAAATCTGTAGATTTCGAGAATAACATATAGTGCCTTTTATTAATGCTGTAATTAAACAAGCCCTTGTGGAACGCTTTCATTCCCTGTTACCATGAAACACACATTTGCTCCAAAACCGAGCGAGGGAGGTGGAAGGGGAGGTCTTGCAATTTTTAATCAAATTGTATAGCTCAGTTCATCTTGCTAGAAGAGCTAATAATGTGATTTAAAATCCAGATCCAATTTATACTATAATCAATGCAAGTCTTGTTCTCGGAGGAATTTGGTTATGATCTCAAGAGGCAAGTGGAGAAGAGCACAAGACGGGTTGGCAACCTTCAGTATGCCACCGTTTCTGTCCTCCAGCCCTTCTCTTCACTGAGATCCCAGGATCTCAGCCCAGAGTCCATATGGACCACAAGACCCTGTTAAGGCACCTGCAGTCATAGGAAATTTTAGTCACTACTGGACCTGCCCATGGTCTATCGTGAAGGTTGAAACTCACTTGGATTTTGCCCAGAGGACCAGCAAAGGCAGCAGCCTCCCCTATAAACCGCAAGCTCAGGGGTACAGCCTGCCACTTAGCAACCTTTTGGGCCATTGTTGGGGTCTAGATCCATGGTCTAGCTTCTGTCATGACACAAACACAAGCCACAGTGAGAGTACCCAGCAGTGTCACCTGGCAGTGTGTTGACAGGGTGAGCAGAGGGCTGTGCCAGCTTCTGATGGGCTTTTCTTCAATCTCATTAGTCAGTTTGAGTTCAAGCAGCTCTCTCTCGCCTTTCAGAGAGGATTATGCTGCCCTGCCAAGTTAGGAAGAGCATTCCTAGCCCTGCAGGACAAACAGCTTCCCAGACCTGTGTTTATTTTCTTGGATGGCATATGTAGCCCATTGTGTGATTAGGTAGCACAGCGGGGTTCAGAAAGTGGAATTTCCCAGAGTGCTCTGGGCTCTGGATGGTCGCCAGCATCAGGATCAGGGAGGAATGTTTTCTTTCACTATACACTGGTGAATGTGGCAGAGTTCGAAAGAGATTTTGACTTTCCCCTTTAGCACTTGGGAGGTGAAGACTCCTTTTTGCCACATATACAGTGGGAACTTTTTCCTTGCCAATTTATTACATATTTGGGTCCCGCTCCAAAATTGCGATGAAATCTGTGGAACCTGTTAGCTTCAAGTAAATTTACATCAGATTCCCCATTGGCTTTTCTTCCCCTGGTGTGTCCGTGCTCTGATGGAAAGGGCAGAGCTCAGAAGTCTCCACCACATTGTCTCAGCTCTCTGTGCTCCTTGGGCAGTGCAGGATGTGTGGCACATCAGTAAGGACTGTAGCTAAGGTCAAGCTTCCCGTATTTTGAACTTGTTGGCACAGAGTAGCTGCAAGAGGAGGAGGAATTATTTTGAACAAAAAATCCCACTGATCTGTTTTGGGAGTGGTGATTATCAGAACATCCTATTTAACTTTTGACCACAGGGCAAGGGAGAAGAGCCAGCAAGGTTTTAGGAGGGAGAGCTTTTGTATGTCTCTTTCTTGTGATCTGTTTTCACACTGCTAAGTAATAAAAAGGAAATTTTGCTTAAAATACAGTAATCACAACATTTGAAGCTATTCAGTTGCCCAAAGAATGGTAACTACAGTGCACATTTTTCGAAACAATTGTGACAAGTAGAAATTCTTTACTGTGAAAATGGTGAGACACTGGCACAGGCTGCCCAGAGAAGCTGTGGCTGCCCCATCCCTGGAAGTGCCCAAGACCAGGTTGGATGGAGCTTGGAGAAACCTGGGATAGTGGAAGGTGTCCTTGCCTATGGAAGAGGGGTGGAATGAGATGGTCTTTAAAGTCCCTTCCAATCCAAACTGTTCAATGGCTGACAGTATCAGCACAGAAGAAAAGGGCATTGTATAAATCTCATTCTAAAGTTTGTTAAGATGTCTTTTAAACCCTGGTACACTAAAATCTCCCACTAAAATAGCTCTGCTTTATTGGGAATAGGGACACAAGATTTGCAGGGCTTGCAGAGGGAACCCCAGTCAGCTTGCCTTGGGTGACAGAGGGTCAGAGGGAGCATTTGCCGCTATTACTTAATTTCTCCAGCTGCATTTTTACTGCATAAGTAGATGAAATGGGCAACTTGGCCTCCTTACTGATAGCGGCAGCTCTGCGCTCGCTAACGGGACTGCCATCAGGAAAACCACTTTGTTTTGCTGTGCCTACTGCTCTCCTCTCCCATGTTGCTGTTTATTGAGAGAGTTCAGCATGTATTTAATAGAGAAAACGCAGTAGGGCCTGGATCTCAGCTGGCTGGAGTCAAGTTTGTAAAGACAAGAAGTAGCTTCATCTCAGTCACCAGCTGTGATCAGTAGGGGGAAAAAAGAATCACGCATGCAAGTGGTGCATCCATTTGTTAACCCAAAAAAATAAAATAAAACCAGTTTCTGAAACTTTTTGAACATGTTGCAATCACCATGAAAGGGAAAGCAAAAACTGGGTACAAAATTCACAAGTCACTGATATACTGAAGTACTAAAAGAATATTGTTTGTCACTGCAAATAGGCAATTTACATTATCGTTGCTTTAAAGCTCCCAGAACACATAATATCCATTGCGTAAGAAATTACTGACAGCTTTTATCAAGGTTAACTCCTATTTTGTCAACCCAACACTTTGCAAGGTAACGCAAAAATTTAGAAGCGGAAGAGTTTTTTGATAAAAAGCGTGCACATAAAATTTCTAAATGTTTGGCGAGGGAGCATCCAGCAGGGAAAGGGAACTGGGATGCGAGATGCGCCAGTGCCGCCTTGTGGAGGCTTCAAACTCCGTCCAGATCTTGTTTACTCAAGCTAATGGCTCATTTACAGAAAAACTCCCCAATGCAGGGCTCTTTCATAACATTCGTACAAAGCAATTCTGCAGATAATAAATAAAACAAAGGCAGAGGAAAGCTGGGTTTGATTCCGGATGTAATCCTTATTTAGGGCTGGGTGGTACACTAATTCTCACAGCTACAAGAACCAGATTTTTTTCCAGCCATGCAGTTTTCAGAGGACTTTTTAAAAATTTTCTCAGGAAATAGTGTTTCCGGTTGCAATCACAGAAAAAAAAAAAAAAAAAAATTTCAACCAACAAGCAAAACAGTAGGGAAAATGCAGTAGCTTTGTTCCCCACCAGTGCTCCCTGCTCATCCTCTGTCCTAGGGCACTGTACATGCTTAACCTGAGCAGGTTTTCATGTCAGCTCTCCAATCTTCTCTACTTTGGGTTAGCTTAGCAATTGTCTCTCTGAGTATACTTAGTTTTTTGACCCAGCTATAATCAGAATGGGCAGATGAATATGAAGTTGCTTTTAAGAAATAGTCTCCATCCTAAGGAAAAAAAGAAAATGTCTGGGTTTGGGTTTTTTTTCATTCTCTGACAAGTTTTGGTTTTAGATGAGGTTTTTACCAATATTCTATTTGATGTTTAGTATCTGAAATCCTTTTTCTCAGTTCAACAGACGCAAGTTATACGACTGTTTCATACTGATTACTAAAAAGAAAATAGCTTGCAAGACATTTGCCTTAGATGGGACTCAAGTATCTCTCATCTAGCTCACTCCTTAGGGGTATCTTTTTGTAAAAGGAGTTGGGCTACAACCAGAATATGAAGTTTTATGACCCAGAGAGCTTTGATTCCTGTTCATAAATATGGCAGCGGCAACATTTAACATTTTCAATCACTCATTTTCTTGGGAGCTAGGGAAGTGTTCAGCTATATATTCTTAACCACTGCTGGTTCATTCAAGATTTTTTACAACATGCATAATTCTCATGGGATAAGGAGTTGGATAAGTGGTCACAAGGCTTCTGAATTATCACTCCCATGCACAATACATTTTGTTTAAGTTATAACCACATAATTTGAACTGCCTACTTAAATTATAAAATACTCCCAACCCCAAAACCAATGCATTTGCATAAGTAACATTAATGTGGGACTGGCTTATGCATTCCAAGATTTTGTGGTTTCCCAATTAGTCCTCCAGTAACAGAATCACATTATCATAATTTTAAGGTGTTACGAATGTGATATCCAAATTAGAGATCAAATTCCCTATATTATGTGTCTCTTCCTTGAGGGCTTACCAACCAAACAGAGGCTCTGCAAAGAAGGAGGTGTGCTAAAAAATGCTTGTTTTCCATATCCAGCCCCTGCTTTCACAGCAGCGAGGAGCGACTCTGAGAAAGGCAGGTTGTGAATAGCCCTTAGATGAACACTTCACAAGGTTATTTCTGAAGAGCAGGGGAACCTCTAGAAGCAATCTTTAATTACCAGAAGTTCTCAAGTGGTAAATTTTCAATAATTTCACTAACATCAGCTTATACAACGGAGATTTGCTCAAATTCATTTCTGGCTTGCACACGATACCGATATCTCATGCAAACTAACCCCCAGTGCAAAGTCCAAGTCCATGGAAACTGAAGAGTTTCATTTACTTTCCCACTGGAACAAGATGCTGTGACATGGAGCCATACAAGTCAGCCTCCTTCACCTCGAGGTTGGAGAATATTACTGAAACTTTCATCAAACAGAATAATGATTTCCATCTGTAACATAACTCGTCCAGTGCCTCTCCCAGTTCCTGGTAACTTACTTTCAAGGCACAGAAACACTGTGAATGTTTGGATTTTTTGGCTGCCCAGACTTTAAAAGGAAGAGAAAAGAGCTTGAGTTACGGTGTCAGCCCAAAATGGGAGAGGTTAAAGTTCTCAAAAGATATATAGCAAATCACTGAAATGAAATGAAATAAAATACAGCTGTATGCTAGAAACAACTCAAACAACAGCTCAAGCTACACTCACAGCAGAGGTAATTTCAAAATGCCTCCAGTAATATTCCAACATGGTTATCCTGCACAGGTGAAAAAGGAAAATTGTGTGATCTTTATTCCAGAACCATTACCCATTTCTGCAGCGACATTTCTTGTGCACTGAGGTATTCAGCTCAAAATTTTAGCTAGTAAGACAGCTTCACTCTGTCCAAACACTGAACTTCCTCATCTAGACACTCCTTCCTTGCAGCAAAAATAAGAAGTAACAAGTACTACCAGTCTCATCTGACAATCTTTAATCAGACTTGGCATTAGTTTAAAGATTGATTAGGTAGTAGGACATCAAAGAGTAAACCCCAGGGAATGAAAATGAACAATGGCATTATTTTCTTACAAGGGGATTAAGAATAAGTTGTTTCTAGATGATATTTATGACTACTATAAACCCACCTATTTTGCTTACACCTCAAAATATCCCAGAAATATTAATGGACCAATACGGAAGAATTTCAGAATGACTATGTGCTTTAATAAAAACATAGGAAACTAAATATTTTAGACTTCTAGAAAGGATAAGCACAATGAAGAATAAACACGTGTCATGCCCATTACCTAATTTAAAAAATGGTAGAGCCTATAGCAAAATCTGGATGAAAATTTATGCAAAATTTTAAGTCTAAAATATTCCATTCAACTAAATTCCAGAAAAATAATTTTACTCAGTTTTTCTTCAAATACTCCTACAATTTGCAGACAGCCTAATGTTATCCTATTTCAATATTTTCAGGGTAATTAAAGAAAAATATCCATCCAGGATTAAAAAAGAATAATGATCATTTAGGGGAAATTTATTTTTCTCTCCCTTAGAAAGAAAAGGTTCAGCTCAACAAACCACCGAGATGAGGAACATACAGGCTCGTACAGCTCACTGGAGCATTAATAGCAGCAGCTTCAAACAGTCTGGCACTAATACACAGAATTTTTAAGATGGCACAGTTTAAGGGGGGAAAACAACTTTGCAGAAGTGCTGGCACCTGAGAAAAATGCCACTGTTTTACAGAGACATCTGAGTTTACAAGTTGCTATTAGACAATGATCTTTTTGATGCTTTCCCTGCCAGGTTCCCAAAAGTTGGTTTGAACTGGTCATTTCCAGAAAACCACTGTAGACTTTGCCCCTGCGGAGTCTCAATCACAGGCTTTTAATTCAGTAGGCACACAGAGAAAAAAGAAATGCAGTGTGAAAAGGTTTCTTTTAGACACCTTGCATTTTTTCCTTTTATTGTGTATTAATATTATCATTAAATATCAATCACTTGGGTTAACTTGCACATTGCAGGAGGTTAACCTATATTTGAAATGTCAGTCAACAAATCACACGGACAAAGCCCCCAAAACGTTACCAGTAGTAAAGCTCCTTCCTTTCTTTGCTCTTAAGTAATGCATTTCTACAACCCCCAAACCCCCCCAAGGCCACCAGATCTGTCTTAAGGGAATCCACACCTTTCACCTTCCCAACAGGAACAGCCTTTACATGTGAATTAGGATGTGCAGCCCCAAGCTCTGCTGGCACATGCTCAGCACAGACATGGACCATGAACCCCATCTCTGCTACCAGTTAAGTCTAATCCTGACTAAATGTATTCACCTTCTTCCCTATCTGCACCAGGACTGAAGATGACTCCTGTGGGAAGCCCGGCATCTGAAGGACCAGGTGCTCACTGCTTGGATAATTATTTTGTAGCTGTCACAACTGGCTGTTAACACTTCTCTCCTGGCCTTCCAGCCCTGTGCACAGTTGACTGCACTGTTTTATTCTCTTAGATGTAATTTTTTTCTCCCTTTTTTTTTATTTTTTTATTTTCAGTTGATTCCTAGTGTACAGTTCTCCATGGTGGGTAAAAACAGTTCTTGGAGGGCTGTATATACGATGCTCTTTTAAGATTCAGAAAGCCTTCCCTGATGGCTGCATGATATTTGAAGATTGTATGAAAATACATATAAGATGAAAAACAGAATACATCTTTTTGTGCATTCAGTTTACCTCAAGGTCAGGGAAATTTTGCAGGAGAATCTTTTCATCAGCTCACATGCCTAAACAGGAGACCTGAACCATTTGGCCCCGTAACATCCAACTTTATTCTCTGTGCCATCAGGAGTACTGGTAATACCAAAGCAATTATTGGTGTGCTTAATACCGTACTCAGGGTTAATTTTTTGTCAGGTAGCAGACTAAAATTATGTGGTAGTTATCAGCCAGTTGAAAAAATGAGACATGGACATGAAAAAAAAAAGGAAAAAATCAGATACAAAAAGAATATTTAGACAACTAGTGATTCTGAACAAAATTAATTCCACCCAACTCTTAAAATATAGAATATTTTCTTTGCTCTTTTTCCAGAGTTTTCCACACAGACTTGCATGAATAAGTAAAACTGGCAGCTGCAAAGTGTAAGCAGAAAGGAGATCATCAACTTCTGATAGATCCTCTGTAATCAACAGGTTTTGTGGCGGGTTTTTTTTGAACATGAAGAAATATTGGCTCGATTTTCTTTTCAATATAACTCAGGCTTCCTTCAGTTTGGTAGCATAAAAAGGTTTAGCAAATTCAATGCTCAGGCGGTGATGGTTTCTGCAATGCCCCAACATAATGTCATTAAGTGCTCAACAATGACTTTAAATAAGTAGCTTTTGGAAGTTATATGTCTTTGAAGTTTCATTAATTAGTCATATCATCGGGAATGTATGGCTAAAGTAAATTACACTGTTTAAAATATCTACTCTTTCAATGTGAAAAATGAAAGGATCCAGCTACCTTGTCTTTATACTAATGAAGATATTATTAATTGGTTTAGCAAAAACATAGATCTAACCATAATGTGCAACAGTTATTAAAGATAATTAACTACAGATCATTGGTTTGAAACATCTAGTCCAAAATGATTTCTGAAGGGCACATTATTCTATGAGATAAAATAATTAAATTTCTAACAGCTGCATAAGACAACTGTGGCATATCTAGTGTTTTAATTTCTTTTGTTCTATCCTCATGGTAGTCCTCTGTTTTAGATTTTGAAAATGCTATGAGTGTTTCACCGTGAGCAGCCTGTGCAGCGTGGTAGACTGAAATATTTCATGTCTGAGGAAAAATGATGATTGAAAGAAAAGGATTAAAAATGACAGCGCAGCTAATAATACACACACGCACGTGTGCACGTGCACACACATAAAGGCAGCTACTCCTCTTCGAAGGAGAAAAGGAGATGGTAGGAAACCAATGAAACAGAGGGTTAAAAATCCATTCTAACATTAGCTACACAAGTCCTGCTCAAACTAAAACAGCACATTTGCAAATTAAAGAAAACCTCAACGATGAAGCAATGCCAAATACTTGTAGATTAATTAATAATGGAAGCATACACAGGCACATAAAATTAAGCAAGAACAGTTAAAAAAAAAAAAGGGAAAAAAAAAAGCAAGTGAGGAGCTGGAACAGAAGTCTGTTTATTAAAACCCATATGTTCCAGGTCCAGAATTTCTGAGCTCACATCTGCTCCGGTACCATTCCCAAAAATGTTTGCGGTCAGTATTTATCCTGCATGCCAGTGCTGGGTTCAGCATCAATTTCTTGATCTCTTTTTTTGATAACCATAACCTAGAAATGCTTTCAATAGCCTGGATCTGCATTAATTAGAGCGCTGTTTGCTTACAGCATTAGATCTCTCCCCATGTTTTGTAAGAAAATTTGCGTCCCAAAATATTCCTCATTTGCAGCAAATTTAGCTGCTTCAGCAGAGAGTGAGATTTAGACAGGAAAGGCAGGGAGGCAGGAAATAACATAGTTCAGTCAAGATTAGGTGTGTTGCTAGCTAATGTTGATTTAGCAAAAGAAAGACTGAAAAAAAGCATTACCCAGTGCCCCAGAATCCATAAAGTGCAAACAACAACAGTATGACTTTATTTTATTTCTTTTGATATTCTATATTTGACTTTTATTGTAAGAATTTTATTTATTGGGACCAACTGGTTGAGAGGGCGGGGAAAGAGTTGTGAGGACCTTGCAGGCTTTAAAAATAATTTTTTTAAAAGCCTCTAAAACAGTGGACAAACAGTGGCATCATTTACTTCAGCTCCCACACATTATCCTAATCAGGCATAGGAGCTGCAATACATCTATAAATATAATTTGGGGTAAAAGAGGCTTAGAAAGGTCTGACATAAAAATAATCAGAGTGCTGTATTTTTACAGAAAAAAATTGGAGTAATTTTTGGTGTTCATTACCACGAGGAAAAATCCTATGCTGCAAATGCTTAAGGAGAAATGAAACACATGCAATTTTTTGGCAATTTCGGGGGTTTCTATAAGGTACTGTCCACACTGTAGAAATAAGAAACAATGGAATGGTCCCTGAAGCCAGTCCTCTCCCACCTTCCATCCCTGGTCAGCACTGGGACTGTGCAGATGCTGCAGAGTGCTCCCAAATCAGCACAGCAGCAATGGTGTAAGGGAAAACATGGGAAAAGGGGGGAGGAGGCCCCTCCCCATGTGATGGTTAGACCAGGTACTCTGCAAGTGTGCAACATCAGGATGCAGGAGTGCAGAAAACCCTCGAGTGGGAGAGACTGTCCGCACTGCCCGTGGTTGCAGATCTCCTGCTTCCACCCCAGAAATACACTTTCCCTGAATATCTTTTTTTTTTTTTTTTTTTTTTAATTAGAGATTCCCAGACTAACACATTTTCCAGGGATCTTAGTCAAAAAGCCTGCAGAAGATTTTAGAATAAAATGTTACTGTGAAAAGAAGACTTTCCTTGGCAGAGTCGCCCTCACTCTCCTCGCGGTGCTGTTGTATGAGGCATGTGTTTGCAGTGTTAGCTGACCTATTTGTTGATGTATTTCAGGTAGCCAGATGTCCTGGTACTTTAGGAATTCAGAAGAAAATGATATTCAACTGTTTGTCCTGGTTTCGATGCGATCAGCCAGCTGGCTATCCACTGCTCCCTTCCAGTCCTCCCTCCCCCACCAAAAGCCTCCAGGTCACTTGCTGACCCACAGCACATCCCTCCCTACCTTCCAAGATGAACCTGGGGTCCAGCTACATCTGTGCTGAGGCCTCTCGTTGTGTGTCTGGCACACAATGAATGTGAGGCTCTCCAAATGTCAGAGCATGCCAGCTGATGCACATTGAGATTTAGAGCATCACAGATTTCATTGCACAAACAAATGCTCAAGAACTTGACAGGGGAGTTGCCGTCTTTGCAAGGGAAGGAAAACTTGCCAAGGGTGATTTAGCTACAGGTTAGGAGAGCACTGAGGAGAGGAGTAATGAGGAAGGCTGGCCAGGCACTGGGTGTTGGGGGAAACAGAACACAATCAATCAGCCTTCAGCCAGGTAGATCTCCTGTCTCACTCTCCAGGGGCTCCAGCTTGCTTGAATTCCTGCACCCAGAGGAAGAAATGCCCCAATCCTACTGCCAGATGCCAGAATGTTCTGCCACCAACACAGGTTCACCCTGCCAGTGATGCACTGTGCCTTGCCAGCACAAGTATCTCATCTGCACCTGAGAGTCATGGCAAAATTCAGTCAAAGGATCTTCCTTAAGAATTATTTCCTTCATCAGGGAAACAATTTTCTCGGGCTGAATGATTCACATCCCCAAGTAAGCCACCAGTCCAACATATCCCAATGAAATTCATGTTCTTCTCTGCTTCCTCTATACCCTCCAGCCTTTCCATCACTGTCCTTCATACCACTACTCCCAGTCCAGACATCCCCCCTCCCCTGGCACATTGTTTGGCTGTTGGTACCTGGAATCCCAGACAGCAATATTGCCCCAGAACCTCTGCTTGCCACGGGAGCATCTCTCGGTTCTTAGGGTGGAGAGGTGAACAAAGAGGGGAGCACAGCCCTGGCTTTCTTGAAGGCTCGTGGCCCCCCAGCACCTGTTCTTGTGAGCGGAACACAGGATTTAGCAGCTGCATTCTGCTGCAAGGTACCGCCTTCGGAGACCAGAGGGAAGCAGCGAGAAGGATGGGAAGATGCTTGGTGAAACATTCTGGGCTTCAAGCAGGGATTAGCCCCTCTTGCCTCTCCACATCTTCCTCTGCCAGAGGATTAAATTAAAGAAAATATGGTCTGAGAAGAGCAAAGTCCTGTTTTCTACGAAGGAAAGGAACAGCTGCTGAATACCTGGGACAGCAAATGTCTACGGGGCTCCGTTAGCATTCATTCTGCTAAGGACTGGATTTCCCTTCCCCTCAGTTTTATAACTCTAATTTCACTGACTACAGTGATTCCACCAGTCTAATTAGGCCCCCAGATAATAGTCAAAGTACTTATTATGTTATCTTTTCACTGATTTTATATTATACACATTTGTCTGTTAAATATAATGATTCAATTTTGCAGATTTACTAACTTTGGTTGGCAACCCACTTAAACATTACAAGCTACCTGCCACTGGTCTGGTATGTTCTCTATTTACAGCAGGCCCAAATGTTTGCTTTATGCTGTCAACGAAGAGAAACTGTTTGGGGGGAAAAAAAAAAATAATAAAAATAATTGAACATCAGCCACTGAACCAGCAGGAACGCAAAATATTTCCATGAAAGGGAATCCAACAGGACCAGCGATCTGTAGGGTAACTATTCTCAGTGTGAGGAGGAAGAGTGAGCCAAGTGCAGAAGCCAGGCTTATTTCCTCTCTCTCCACAGCGTGTCCTACCCCAGCACTTTCTGGAAGCAGGGTACACAAAGTTCCTAGGAACGGCCATACTATTCCACCCCCTGCCGGGAAGCTATTTATTTTAACAGCCGCAGAATCTTTTCATTGTGTTTCTGGTCTAAACAGTTGGCTGTGCAAGTGGGAGAGGTACAGCTGCTCCTTTACTGGGAACTGTGGGAGCAGGAGAGGAGGTGTCAGGAAGGAGCAACGTGCCCCGGCGCTCTGCCCTCCTCCCCTCGCCTCCGCCAACCACACATAAACAAAGTTACTAAAACAAAGGAACAACAGCGAGTTCCTAGGTTGAAAATAGCCCTACACTCATTCAGGAAAAATTCCCACTGGGGTTGCTGATGGATGGCACTGCTGTTGCTGGGGGGGTTGCCGTTCCCCAGGGCAGCTGAGCATCTCCCTCTGACCTGGAGCCCCACGGCTCTCCCAGATTTGGTGCCTAAACCTTCTTTCCAAAACAGTTTCTGACGTCCATGGTTTCTGCACTGTTGCTGGAGGATTATCCAGCAATATACTGTGTTACAGAGTGTCTGAGAATTTAGGAAAAAAGTTAACAAAAAGTAGCAGCAGTGAAAATCGGAAAATCAACACTTCCTCTCTCATTATCCACGAGTTCTGCCTTGCCTGCCAACAGACTTGCAGGTATCATTACACCTTCCTGATTAAAGCAAGGATACCACTGTCTTGTTGTCCAAAATTTAAATTTAGATTGTGAATTTTACACTGGCTGGGACTGAAGAAAAAAATGCATTGCCTAAATAATATTTCAAAGATGCCATTTTCCCCCTTGGACTTCAAAGAGGTGAGGTGGATAAGATCTCTTTTCCTCATATCTGTCTTTCAGGGGCTTATTATCAGGTGCAATTTTAACAAATGTTTGTCATTTATTCACAGTCACAGTGACACTCTTGTTTCTAAAACTGCATCTTACACCTCTTATTGGGTGGTGTTCCTAATTTAGGTGGGTTTAGTTCCCAGAAATAAACAGGGCTTGGAGAACCCGTTTACAAGGGGTGTCTGCTTCCTATGGCATTCCCTCACATCAGCCTGTTCCCAAGCCCATCCCTGACCCCTCTGGGCACCATCCCCGACCCCTCTGGGCACCATCCCCAGGGATAAAGAGCAAGCCCAGGGAGCTGATTCAGCCAAGGAGTCTCCCACTGGTCACAGGAGAGAAGAAAGAGATGTTTGCATCTGTGTTGCATGAGCTCAGACTGCCATAAAGGATGTAACTTAAAAGCCTGAGAGATATTATTTATTTTAAATTGAAAGCAAACAAAGCAAACATTATTTAACCGTGCCTGTTTTCCCAGTATCCCCCTAGACTTGCCGAGGGACCCTGGAACTATGGCAGGCATTTTATCTTTCCCTCTTCTAAATAGCAAGTTAAAAATTAACTGCTTCATCTTCACATTGCTCACTCCTTAAGTAGTTTAAACTTACTTTTAACTGTTACATGCCAACAAAACAGGTTGCTTAATTGATTTGACCTTTCACAGTATTTTTTAATTTTCAATCTTAGTTTCATTGTTCCATCTGGCACTTTAAAACGGCATCTGGTTAACTGTACTTAACCAGCTGATCACTGTACAGTTATTTTTAAATGTAATGTATGCTTAAACAGATGTTATTTTTATAGATGTAGATCTAAACTGCACTTGTATACGTGCTATGTCTGCATAAGCTCTTTCTGCAATTCAAATGTTGACACCAAAAATTACAAGCCAGAATGCTTATGAACTTCACTATTATGTTACTGCACTTTTTTGCAGCTTGTTAGGTAAACATCAATTCAGTTCTTTTTTCTCTGTTCATTGCACATAAATAAAACATTAGCATTTAGTTTATAAAGTGATGAACATTTTGCTGTGTTGGATTTAGCTTTATAAATACAACTGCTGTCAGCAAGAAAAAAAAAAGGATTTATTGAATAAATAATAAGAAAGCTAGAGGAAAATAAAAGTATACATATTATGCAAAACACTGTGTCTGTCCACAGGTCATATAAGGGTCTTATAGAATCATAGATATCCCATGTGAGAATATTTAATAATGGTGCATTTTTGCAAGATACACTTTTTCTCCTGAAGCAAGAGCAGATTGGTAAAACATAGTCCAACTATGATGGCTGTAATTGTTAGCAACAAATGGGGGCTCCATTTTTATGTTTTTATTACCATGGAAAGCCCAAATTCAAAGGCCCTGTGAAGTCAGGAGTTTTACAGAAGTGATAAAAATGAAGAGTAAGACATGACTAGTCTAATCAAACTAGCACTGGCGGTCTATTAAATAAATACAGCTGTATAATAACTACTAAATTTTACTGGATATTGCCTGATTCTGCAATTGCAAGTAAATTCATCTTTATTCACTAAGATTAAGACCTCATACTTCCAAACACCCTACTGAAATCAGTGTTAATTACCAGGTCTTGAACACAGGTTAGCCAGAATACATATTTTTTTCCAATGATTTAACACCTATGATTTGCTTAGTAAATGACAATTTTTGAATCCATGTATTCCTTAGGCAGGTCTGGGAAGCACAAAACAGAGTATATAAGCACCCAATCTTAAAAACTCAGCTTAATTTTGAGATCAGCAAATAGAAAAAGTTTTTCAGTCAGGCCACCAATTTCTTTTTTTTCAGGGAATAATGTGTTCTACAGAATATAATATATTTTCTCTGAAAGAACCTAAAATGCAGTATCAAAATGAATTTGGGCAATAGGCAAGGGTGTGTGTTACTGTGCACAAAGGAGGTGGTTGCGGCACTGAATATTTCACAGAGAACTTTAAAGTATCATTCTCAAGGTTAAAAATTGCTGTTATACATAATACCTCAGTAATTGATAGACATTTTCTCTCTCCAGAGCCCATTTTCTGTGAAAAACACCACATAACATCTGTTCATAAACAGTCCTTCTGTGAGAACACTGACACAGGTCTTGAGCTTCTACTGGCTCAATTCCCCTGCCATACACAGATGGCACGAGGTATTTATACAGCTGAATTCTTTGTAATACAAGCTCAACTATATCTTCAGGTAAGACTATGGGCAAACATGTGCTTATACTATTCTGCTGACTTACCTCAAGTCATTTAAACAGTTCCCTCTGACACAAAGACAAATTGTATCCTACCGTTCTGCAAGTGTTTTGTCTCAAAATCACCTTCAGCAATCAGCACAGAGCTCTGCAGAGATAAGGACATTTTGGGACTTAGAAAACCCACCGAGTTTCGTGTTAATGAGCTAACAGTTATATTAAGATTCAAGGCTCAGAGCTATTCTCCTTGATTTTGATGTATCTGTTCTCCTTCCATAAAAAATATTTGTTTTGATGGTACAATACCTTGTTCTTTTGCATGCAAAATGTTAAATAAAGAGACAAACTCTGGCATTCAACTTTCACATACACAGCAAGGCAGAGTGTAGGTTACCCACAGTTTTTTATGTGCTATGCTAGTTATTCCTTCTAAGCAATTCTAAGTGAATAACACTTTATAATGCATTCAGAAATCGCTTTCCTATTTATCTCCATGAAATGATGGAAGGCTTCAGTTGACTTCTGAAGAAATCTAGGTGCCATGGCACCATCTGCCAGACGACATCCTAGTCCTACGCACACATATGCCCAAGCTTTGGCTGTGGTCTGTGTACACTTAAGAAATAAAGCACATACGTAGAGATTTGCAAGGTGAGAGCCTTGAGAATGAGACGCTCCAAAAGCAAGGACAGCCTGTTGGTGTTTTGAAATGGGGGGGGAGGAGGGGGAGCAAGGGTAAAGTAAACTTGGCCCAAAATTTCAAATGCACGTTGAAATCTCCTTCAATT
Organism: Corvus cornix cornix; assembly: GCF_000738735.6. Lineage (NCBI taxonomy): Eukaryota > Metazoa > Chordata > Aves > Passeriformes > Corvidae > Corvus > Corvus cornix. The sequence continues at coordinate 16,470,139 of NC_046342.1, read as the reverse complement.
GTTCTTTTCATACCTTGACCCCTATTACTGAAGTTACTGGAGTCCATGGTGTTTACAGAGAATATCATCTACATAAAGGCATGGGAAAAAAAATCTGAATTCTTGACAAGAGAACCTTTTTATGAGGATACATCCTGATAAAATTTTGGGGAAATAAAGACGTTTTAGGTCATTCTTTCAAGCAGAAGTAGTATATACCTGCAGGGGTCTGGCAACCAACAGCTTCAACTATACACGAATTCTGATTTTTCCCATGGAACATTCAATAAAAAGGTTTTTCTGGAACTATTCATCCTGCAGAATAAATCAGAATACACTTTCCCTGTTCAGGGGAAGTATGGGACATGTTTCAGGATACCTGTGTCTCTGCTGGCTGGGTGACCCCACAATGGTGGGGTCCATCATGCACAGGAAGGGTAAAGCAATAGTCCTAGGGGAGAGGAGCAAAGCTCCTGTTGTGTGTAGTGGGACTGGGGAACCCTCCAACAGGAGCAACACAACTCTGCTACTCCCAGAGCTCCACTCGTAGGTACGTCTCCATCAGCATTTTCAAATATGAAGGAGTATGAATTTGTCTATTGGCACTCAGAGCTACAGGGACTCGATGGATAGATGGATTTCACAGGGCAAGAGGCGTCCCTTAGCAGGGGACCAAAACCAATTAAAAAATTTAAGAGTGGCAGTTAAAACAGTAAAAGAAAGGTGGTTCTGTTTTCAGCTGCACCTCAGACTCCCCGCAGGGTGCAGGCATGTCACTGCATTGCTTTGGTCTCTGCAAATGGGAATATTACTGATGCCTCCTGGTCTCAGGAAGATGTGAAATAAGCCCATTTCTGTTTGTGATGTGCTTAAACACTGTAGCCATCAAAAAGCCAATAAATAGCATGTCCTCACTAAATGTCTTTGTAATACCCTTTTTAAATTTGGTGGCTTCTCAGTTATATTTGCTTTTTTTAAGCTGACGGGGAAAATACAGTCAAATACAGATAAGTTTGAAGAGAGATTATGTGGAAATGGATGCTACTTGCTTTTTTTATACTTTATTATATAAGAATTAACACAGAATGATATTGGTATCATTCAATTTAAATACAGTGCTTGCTTATGGCCTGTAAGATGATCCGACACATTGTAAGCAATGCCTTGATACAGCGTATGTGATGAATACAACTCAGTGTATCAAACACCAACTGTACTAAATCCATGGTAATGCTGCCTTTTTGTAAGTTCTTTATGCTCCAGTAGTTTTCATTTTTATGATAAGTATGAACCAGACCAGCTCAGAATACGTTCCACCAAGTGCTTGCTCTTTTGCAAGAATCAGTCACCTAATATTTATCAATTAAGGCTTGTAGAATAAATAATGCAGGGAATAATTTTATAACAGGGATGTTAAGAAAACATAATTCTCCAAATATAATTTGGCCTGCTTAACACTGAGTGATTTTAATTTTTCCTTCTCCATAAATTCTCCTCCCTGTTACCCAGCATTATTTTACTCAAATGATGTTTCAACTGCACTTAATGCACATTACAATGATCATGTCTTTAGCTTTTTTCTTTTGAAGTTGTGTTGAATTACAAAGTAATATCCTGTTTGAAGAACACTGCTTTGATATGTCTCTCTGCATTTAGTAATTATAAGCTTGTTCTCATTATCAATATGTATTGCATGCTGTTATTTTGTTGTGTTTGCCTGTTTTTTGTTTTTAAACCCAGGAAATATGACTTGGGTAACAAGACGTTTTGATTGTAGATTACATGGGAAGTAGAACTCCATTTCAGAGCCCTGATGTCCACAGCCAAGACTCAGTAGTCCATGACTGTCATCAGGATAAAATTCCTGGATCAAAAATGTGAGAAACGGATCAGTGGCTGGGACGTGACTGTGGGGATCAAGGAAGCCAGCATGGTCCATCAGCCCCACTGCATCGATCTGTTGATGGGACAGCATTATAACTAGCAGGATAAAAACCCAGCAAGAGGCATAGCCAAAGCTAAACCAAAAAATAATCTGAAAGAGGGATTTACATTCCTCTCTCATCAGCATCTGAAAAGGGATTGGCAATCCCTAAGCTTCATGTGTCCAAAACGGAGAGATTTAAGTTATTCACATTTGCTAGCATTTTTGGGACTTCTGAAAAAAGATGTTTCACAAATGAAAGCTATTACAACATCCAAAAACATGCAACAAAACCATACATTTATAGGCAATGCAGATTAACAGAGCTGACACACTTGTAATGAAATCTGCTGAATAATTTTACTGAGAAGTGAACCTATCTGCTGATATCTCTGGATGATTTTACTGCAGAGAACAAGATGCCAGCTGCTGCCCTGATAGACCTCAGCAGCACAGCCAGAAATGCTGGGGATGCTCTGCAAGACCTCCTTGATACATTGGAAGCGAACACACAAACACAGAAGGGTTAAACGAGTGAAGTCTTAGGGAGGTCTGGGCAAAACTTACTTTAGTTTGGATTTAGACCAGAATTTGCCATTTGAGTAACCCTAACATATACATGACAGAGTATAATGTATGTCCTTTTTCTGAGCTGGTTTACATAACTGCCTCTGTAGACTCTGGTCCAATAGTGGTGCCTTTCGGGAATTTCACTGTGGTCAGTAAGATCTTTGTTTTAATAAAGCTGCATAACAAAATATGGCTTTTGCTGGCTGTAAAATATTAAGTGGGAAATACAGTGTAGGGAAATAAGAGGCAGCTAGTGAAAAGAGGTGGTGTTTTTTTAATAAAACTTCCATACAATCATAAGGCACTGGAGGAGCTTGATCCTTTCCCCTTTATGTATTCACATTCTCTGGGATGCAGAGGGGAAACGTTAAGTTTAATTAGAGCTGTGGACCCTGTGGGAATGCCTAGTACATAAGAAAAAAAACCTTAAATATGTGAGCTAGAAAGATTTCATGCTTATATAGTTGGCCATCTCTTTAAGTGTTTGCAAGATCACCCTGGAGATTGAAGCCACTCCAGGACAAGGACCTCATCCTCCTCCTGGTGTCTAATGCACCTCCCTGCTGTTACTGCTATAATAAATAATAATAATCTGTTAGCATTAGGTGAGCATCTCTCACATGATCAATTTCCTGCTGTTGCAGGAGGGTGAATGTTGGTGGACTTTGATCCTTCCAAGATTTTATGTTTCTATCGTAAGAGAATCATAGCACATAAGCACATTTTTTACTAATGCAGTAAGTAAGGTGGCAATATATATTGCACTGACATTAAATGAATATTAAAAGGAATTGAAACCATTTCCACATCATGAGGGGAAAAAACCTCCAAGAATTAGATATACAGTAGCTATTCAACAAAGATACCACTTTTAACCTTCTTCATGGATTAAAAAAGTCAAATCCATTAGACAAGGAAAACCTAGTGTTCAAGGTATACACTGATGTATCTTAAAATATCACTGTTGTTTTTATGTCTGTTTTCGCCTCCACTTTGCCTCTCATACACAAACACCCTGCACACCACCCCCATCGCTTCCCTGCTCCCCACTCTCATCTCATTGTAACATCTCAATAATGTATTACAGTACAAATCCTACATGCATAAGGACTTAGTTTGAAGAAAAAAGTGAGATACAGCACTTCTGTGTATAAATAATACAGGCAGATGTTTCAAAGAGGGATATACATAGCAAAACATCTTATTTGTTGGAGGGTATCAATTCTGTGTACATTACACACTTGTAATTTACATTACTTTTTTATTTTTGTAACATCTCTGCACAGCCATATATTAAATTAGAGATTTCAATCCAGACTGAACAGTCCTCTTTTTACCCCTATTTTGTTGCATCTTGCCAATTCAATGTTTTATTATGTTTTCTGTCATAATATTACTCTTGTCCTTAGAAAACATGTATTTATTCCCACTTGGAATATCACGTAACTACTGTAAAGCACTGCTAAAAAGATGACTACAAATTCTGTCTGAGAATAGAAAACTTGAACTCTTCTATTATCCAAATATTTTTCAAAGATTTCTCTTTTGTATGCATGTCTGTTGCTGACACACATAATGAGATCATGGGAAAAACCACACAGCTGACCTGAACTTCTGGGTATAGAAGTATAAAACTATGAGATCTAAACCCAGTGCATGACCCCGTGCAGTTTTTGGACTTAAAGAACTAAATGCTATTGTGAGAGGAATGAGAGCCTACATATTTTTTTCCTGTAGCATGGCAGAGTTCAGCTGTATTATATTTACAGTTGTCAATAAATGTAACGACATAACATGAAGCATATAGACATCTCTGGTCTCCAGCCTCACCAAGAGAATATCCCGACACCTTCTTGTCACACACAAGGCAGATATTATTTTTATGCACCAAACAGTAGGCAGGATGCAGCAACAGACTGACTCTGTGCTACCACAGTGTGTCTGAGAGGCTGTCAGCACATACTTTGCCTACTTAACGTTGCTCTTTCAAATAATATAAAAATACTTTGGGCTCTGAGTTTCAACCTAGCTCCTGCTATGCCTGACTAGTAAACGGGGAGCCAAAGTTTGGTGCAGCATCTGAGAAATACCTTTATATATAGAAAGGGTGCTCTAGGAGATGGAGGTTATGTATCTCAGCTGTTGAGCTCTGCATACAAGACTGGTTATTAAATTTAAGGGAAAATTTAAGATCTCCTAAAGATTATAAACTACCCTTAATTAACCCCCACGGATCCCATCGACACTGGAATGAGCATAGCTAAATGAAAGGCATCACTGTATATAATCTGGAAGCTGTGGAAACCAGAACTTTAGCATGTAAGTATATAGGACTAACTCTGTCCTCTGAGACCCAAGGATTATTTTGGTTTTTAGGATTTAGGTGAGCACTTCAGAAGAGCACTAAATTCTGAGGGAAATGCAGGAGTCTGTTACTGCTTTAAAACTAGATTTTTTCAAACATACGTAGACAGAAAAATCCTTTTCCCCCACAGTACAAGTGCTATTAACTTAGAAAGGAAGCCTTCTCATTATATGAAAAAAATCAAGCACCAAAACTTCATATGAAGTACAACAATCTAAGGCATGATTGTTACAGTAAGACAAAAAAAGATTTTTTTTTTTAGATTTTGTTAGTTCTTGAAGATGTTAAAACATTTTTGTTCATCTTTCACTTTTTATATTCCATTAGCTTCCCATTTAACTATAAATAAAGGATGAGTGAATAGTTGGTAACGCAGACATGTTACAGCATAATCAAAGTGTTTATTTCTTTTAAAATCTTACCCCTGTATACCTGGCTTTGATTAAATAAATGTCAGAGTGTGAAATAACAAAACATAAATACCCACCTAAATTATAAGTTATATATTAATTTTAAATCATGGAAAATTCTCCTCAGCCCTGTGTTAGCTGGTAGCTGCACTCAACGTTGGAACATTGTTTATTCTTTACTAACTAATCATCCTTCATGGTCTTTCAAAAGTTCCTGGCATTTCACTAGTTTACACATTGATTGAATACTGTTCCCAGAACTGCTTGTGGCACTGTGCCAAATGCTGTGATAATCAGCTGGAAGATTTATTCCAGTTGAGGAGTGTTATAAACATGAGGATTCATAAGGCTCGGCATCAAAAATGAATACTGATGCTTTCTTTGAGAAGGCTGAAAACTTTCTGTGAGCCTTCAACGAGACACACTAATAGTCTTTGCAGTCTCCTTCAATACACAGGCTTTGATTTGAAAAACATAGTCATTTAACTTGATTTGATTTAAATATTAATAACTATCAGAGGTTTTAACAAATTAAAATATAATTTTACAGTGGCATGTGCAGAGCAAATCGTTCATGAAAAAACCTTAAGGAAATTCACAGATTAACTACTGTGCACAGGATCAGACACATTTGCTGCAACAGGATATATTATTATACCGGGAGATGGGTGGAGAAAGAATACAAAGGAAGCTGAAAAAATTCAAAGGGAAGCAGCTGGCAGGTAAATGCACTGAGCCAGAAAGAAATAATAAGGAGAGAGGCAGTGAGTGGAAACGGAAAGGATAGTAATTTCTTAAATAAAGCAACAAGAAGTAGAGAGAAATGTAAGCTACAGATGAGAACCCTGAATAAAATACAGAATAACAAACATTCCCAGTTAGAAAGAGGGAATTGCAGTTTGTCTACTGGCCTAACTGTAACAGTAAATTAGTATTACAGAGACTGAAAAGGTGATACTGAGAGACTATCAGATTAATTAAGAGCCAATGAAACCACAGAGCATGGCTGACTGGCATGTCCAAACTCTACAAGGCTAAGAAGTGCTTACACAGAAATTAAAAGTAGTAAAATGGATGAAGCAACTTCATTGCTTTGTATGGCTGCTGCATCAGTGAAATGATGCTGGTATCAGCTTAGGGCATGGTAAATATCAAAGCCGAGACACTCAAAACTTGCAGTTGTGGGTGTCCAACTTGATGCATCTGAGAGGTGCCTTATGGTCTTCCAAATTTGTTTGCCAAATATAGAAATTACATTTCTCAGTGCATGCACTCGTGCTAAACTACTCCTTGCTGATCAGTTCCTCAACACCATCTTCAAAACTCATTTGAGCTCACTCTGGAGCACTGAGGTGTCCCCCTGCACCTTATAAAAACACTGCCTCTTGCACATGTGTTCACAGTCCCCCACACACCCAACACTCAAATCACTGTGCACTGAATTAAACCTCCAAGAAGTCAACAAGGCCTGCTGCACTACAGGCATCTCTCTATGAAATATGGCAAATGCCATAGATTGAACTCCACAAATATTATGCTTCCTTTAGGAAAAAAAAATTGACACAGAGAAGTTTTCTGGAACTTATTTATGCCTTGTCTTTTTTTACAAGCAACAATTAAGTATTTCATAGATTGGTAGAATGGAGATGTCACTAATATCTAAAGCTACCAAAGCATTATGACAACATAATCTTGACTTCCAAAACTCTCAGTATATTGTACATCTCCCCTTGGATGAGATCAAGGTACAATATTAATGGTGAAAGGGAACAAGGGAACTTGTGGTTTCCTCTGTGTTGCATGAAAGATTTTCAGTCAACAAGGCAGTTTTGGGCAGTCAGTGGCTCTTTACAGCAATGCTGGAGCCAGGGATCAGGTGTTTAATGCTTGTTCCTGTGGACAAAGATGATGTTTTCTCACAATAACAGAAGTAAACATTTTAAAAGCTGCCAAAATATCACTCAGCAGTAGGAAAAACAGTAAATACTCAATAGAGGAGCTCAGTATTTTAATGAGTGCATATTTTGAATCATTTGAAGAAATAAGACATAAGCAAAGACTTGCATGTTCTGACAGGGAATGTCTAGATGTTTGCAGCAAGAAGAGAAATTGAAGAGGGAATGAGGAGATGTGAATTACGATGTTTATAAGAAAATAGTTTCTTGGCAATGTTTCATCTCCTTTCTAACATGATTGCTGTTAGAATGAATTAGTGTTTTGCTTTTCAAAATAGAAAAAAACATTTTTAACAACAAAAACAAAGTCTCCCCCGTCCATTTTGCAAAAGAGGTTTGATGCAGACCTCTTACTGACCAGTCCTGAGCCATGAGATTCTTATGACAAAGCCTCTTATCAAAGCAGGAAATGCCGATCAAGAATCCACTCCTAAACAGTGACTTAAAGGATAAAGAAATAGTGATAACATGTCTGATTTTCCTAATAACCTAAAATTGTGGTTTTGGGGATTTTCTCAGATGCCAAAGGGAGGTTTCTTGGTAGAATTTAAGAGTGAGAACATGAGCCAGACAGCAGCAGTATGCTGTTGACAGCATGGCCCTCTGAAAGTACCCTAAATACCACTAATACAGAGACAAGTACTGAAGATGAGTGACTGAAAACTGGTCCCTCTCCATTGGAGTCCCCATAAATAGGCCAAAAAACAGGAGCAAGATTTGTCAAAGAGAATTATGCTTGACTATTGTCTTTGTGCTGCACTGATGAGGACCACTTCTTGTTTGAAAGCCCTGTAGGCGTACAAATGTGCCCAAAAACATGGAATAGAAAAAGCTGCACCATTTCTCATGGAAAAATGAGATTCTTCGTGGAATCTCATGGGTATTCCCCATCCTCTTTGAGGTGTGGATCCCAGGATAAGGTGTGTTACTCTGTTTGTGGTCTTGACACTGCACATGAGTCAAGACCTCTACTTTTCTACCATTTCATATTCCTCTTTTTCTACTTTGCATTGCTGCTTTTTTCTCCACATTGTCTTTGGCACAGTTTATGGAGAATACTGCTGAAGACTTGCTCCTGGATTGGTAGTGTAAGGTACATGCTAAAATAGAGGAGTGCATTTGATTTCTATTCTGACAGAACATGGATGAGGTACTCTGGATGTAGAGCCAGTTGGGGAGGAAGGGGAAATGTCTATGACTCCAGTCAGCATTCAGTTTTAGGTTTAAAATATTGATTATACCAAGGAGAGAGGAACTGTCAATGTCAACAAGACTGTTCAGCAAACGAGATGTCCAGAAGGGAACAACACAAACAGATCTATGACTTTTGATGCCAGGAAAGGGTTTTCAGATTCTGTTGGCTTTGCTTATACTACATACCAAGATAATTCTGCTGGGCTAGTGAACAGTGCATTTATTATTGTTATTCAGTGCTTTGTTAGGAAACAGTTCAGAAACTATTTGAAGATTCTTAACAAACATTCACAGGTCATTATACTTGAAGATGACAGATATTTTTTACTCTTTACTTGCACCATAGTAAATTTGGCATGCCAGGGTTAAAAATATGCCCTTAGTTTAAAAGGTAAGGTGGGATAAAGCTGCCTGTGAAGAATGTACCACACATAAAATAAAAACAATACCCCTGTTCTTCGTCTGCAACTGGACTTGAAGGTAGCTGAAATAGTTATCAGCTTCATAAAATCAGATTTTCCCCCCCTTATCAGACAGTTTAATACAGATTGTAGAAAGGCTTTCTTGCTATCATTTACAAATTCATGAAATACGACATTCTAAATTAAAGACTAAGACTGGCCTGTTTCTAAATGAGAGATTGCAAATAGCCATCATGATGGCTCCCAGCACATAGGTAATGCTGTAGGGGGTGGCTCCTTGACCCTTATTCCATCATGCAGCACATTGTGACCTCAGAACTTAATTTTGCCTCTTCTGCAGCTGGAAAGGTCAATGTTTTTACTTCTCAACCCTCCCTTCTTCTCCACACTTATGCAGATATTGACACAGAAGGGGAACAATCTGATTTCTGTGTTTTTATCAGTCTTTTGCCCAATTTATCTTTTGGGCAAAATAGCACATATATACTAAAAGGGAATTGGATGAGAAAAGACAAGTTCATATGTAGATAAAAGTGGAGGGAATTTTTGGTTTTGTTTTAAACATATCAAGGCTATTTGGCAGGTATTCTTGATGTCTGAACAGTAACTGTTCCTGTTCCAAAAGCAGCCCTGACAGGATGAAATAGGCTGCTATTTAGCTATCTATAGTCAAAGTATAGATTAGTGAAAATTTTTGCTTGGCAGCATTTTAAAAGAGACGAGCTGGGACCTCTGTCAAAACTAAATCCACAACGATGCAGAGGACAATGCTGGTCATATCTAAAAGGTGCTGTCCTTCCCCTCTACTCATACTCCTGTATTTTCCAAGCTGACATTTGTCTAAATAATCTTGTCCATGCACCGAGACCAGCAGTTTCCACAGGAGGTGAAGGACATGTATTGCTGAGAGCAATCATGAATTGCTCCCCTACAAGGGCTGTGCATCTGACAATCAATCCATAAACACAGGAGAGTGAGAGCAAAAGAGACCCTTTAAGTTATTTCCCCACATTTCAAATCTACTTGACAACAAATCTGAAAGTCAACTGTAATTTTAATCATCCGGTAATGTTTTATGTTAGCCAATTACAGGGCTCCAAGAGATTAGCTGAATGTTTCATGTCTGAAAAATATGTGACTGGGACTAATTCACTGGACCCTTCTCTAACCTGAGGTAGGTATAAATGAGTAGAGCTTCACTAAAATCAATCGAGCTGTATCCAGTTATACTGTCACAGAAATTGGTGCTTTAGACTTAGGATAATTTTCCTAATAAAAATAAATTTTAACCAGTGGATTTTCTTGACTCATACTTGTAATCTAATATTTCAGGCAATATACAGACCTACTAAATCATCCGCTTTCCCTGCATGCATTCCAGATGAGCTTTGCTTTTTACATCCCTACCTACTAGAAAGAATGCTCATGAAACAACCCATAATTCAATTATAAGTACCTCCAGGAACCTTCTAATTATATGTTAGGCAGGTCAGAAATGAAATAGCCATGCTACTCTTTAGTCTTGGATAACAGACTTGAAACGGTGAAAAGAAAAGTTCATCTGTTCATTAAGAGGCCAATTGTAATACAGTTAAGGGCTCCAGCAAGCTGTTTTGTTGAGATCTGAATATCCGTGAAACAAGCCCCTCCAAAGCTGGAAGTTTAGCCAGCCTTTGCTTTTCAGCAAAGAATGGGGAGTTGCTCTGGAGAGTAGGTAGTGTTCATTAGTCATTTGCTTTCTCTTACACTAAATTTGGTTGTAGGAGTTCAGGGGACCGGAATGAAAAACAGCTACAGGTACTTAAAGGTGCTATTCTTTTCTTGGAGATTTCTGCACTTGGTCTTAATTAAATCTCCCATAGGATTGCAGGGCTTTAAAAAAAAATTAATACAAAACAAGAACGTGTCCATCAGGCAGGTTTTTCTAAGCTCTGACAGCTCTAAATGCAGGCAGCTGCAATACAAGCTTGTCCTCAAATCCTTGACAATGACCTCAACCTCAGGGTGAAAGATAATGTAGTTGCTATGCTCATTCTGTGTGGAGTGTCTACTGATCAGAGGCTTGTGGCAAAATATGTATATTTTTTTCTTATGATATAGACTATTGTTCACTGGCAACTCAAGTGATACCACAACATTATCTCTGTGACAGTTTATTTTTTCATTTTTAAATAGGAAGGAATGGCACAAATTCAAGCAGACTTCTACTTCAAAAGCTATAGAGAAATGACTTTGTAATGCCTTCCAAATTAACCCCTCCACAACCACAAGGCTGAAGGTGAAAAGAAAAATTAAGCAAACAAACAGTCTAATCCCAGGTACTTTATAAGGGACTTCACAGACACCTATGCCAACAAAAGGAAGATTTCCCAGTAGAGTGGTTCCTGTTACATTTAACAAGGTATCATTTGGGAGCAGTATCCTCCAGTGGTGAAAAGTGTCACTTAACTGATTTCATTGGAGTAATGACAATTTACATCCTAAGGATCTTCCTTGAAGTGAGAATCTGCCTTCAGTATTTAAAGGCAGATAAATTTTGAGCTGAGAATCAAGCCAGCCATACAGGAACACTGTAGGAATCATAAATGACAAAGGAAAATTCCTACAGTAAGACTTCAATATTAACATTTTTTTAAATTAGTTCTTAATTATCATTCATATTTCAATAATGTATTAAATACATTTAGGAACAGCTATGGGAATATATTCTGATTTAATCTGGGGGTGCAGTTGCCCCAGAGCTGAGGAGGGGATGGATGGTTTCGGCTCGGCATGGGGGCAGCAGCAGTGCCTGTGCTCCACAAGGACAGAACATATGGAAATCTGAGCTGCTAAATATCAAAGTCTTTGTCGCTCAAGTGCAAACTGCAATTTCTGTCAGTGTATAACCTGGCTGGATTTTGAAGGTTTTCACAATAAAAGGCATGTTATGACATAAAGGCTGTCCCCTCACCAACCTTCAAGTCCCTGTTCTGAAGCCTGGGCAGAGCAGACCTGTTCAAAAAGAGCAGCACGATTGCACTACTTGCAAATATTTCTCACAGGAGCATACAAAAATAGTAATTTCAAGTGACACTTCTTAAGCACGGTATTTCTCACAAAGAGGAAAACCTTTTTTCAAAGGCATTCTGAACAAAAATAGGAAGAGACATGGATAGCACAGAATGCACTTAGACTACACATACCTTTTGGTGGGTGTGCACTCTGAACATGTCTCTTCTTATTCAAAGAGCTGGGATTTTTTACATTACATTAGTCAGCTAAGAAGTTAAGGGGGAAAAAATCGTTTTCATGTGGGAGCCAAAATTAAATAATTTAATGCTTAAACGAAAACAAAAAAAGTTTCTTCTGGATTTATTAAAATATTTTACCATAGAAGGGTTTGATTTGAATGTGAGATTCCTTAAAAATATTAACATGAAAATAAGCTAAATTTGACCTTGAAAAAATATGTAATTTTTAAAATGAAATACACAGGAAATATTTTTGTATGTCAAAAACTAAGATGTTATTAAAATGGCCAAAAATCACTTAGCAATTTTGACTCAGATGTGCATAGAGATTTAATTGTTTTTTTACAGCTTAATATTTTTCCAAAATCAGTCCAACCTGCCTTTAATACTGGTGGGATTATGAGAAACCATCATTTTGTCATAATATTTGAGCTGATTTCACAAACCAATGCCAACCTAGAAAATACTTCATCATATACAATATGATAGCAATAACTTGAGCTTTATTTTACATATAATAAGTATGCAAAGATGTGGTTGTTTCTTTTCTTTTCTTATGAGAAGCTGGAGGCAGAGACACAGTTTGTGTTTACACAGGGAAAATTTGTGTAAATCCATTCAGTTTTTAAAAAAATTGGTCCAATAACAAGAGTTAGTGTGTAATATTAACTATATTTATCTGTTCCCTTCTCTTGGTTATCATCACTACTGAAAGAAAAGACTGGCCTTCAAACACAAATGGAAAAAATTGGAGATAAAGTCCTGGTCTTCATTCATTTTCTGCCCGTGTTTATTTCAGGCGAACAACATCAGACAGATCCATAATCCTCATCTGTGGGATATGAACCACAGATTAAAATAATCCTGCAGAAATCTATAGCTCCTCTTTTGTCAAGTGCCTCATGCTTTTTCATGCCATTTTTCCACTTCAAGTGTGTGTTTCTGCTTTTTTCCAAAATGCTATTTACTTGTGATTGCTATTTGGTCCATTTTAATGATGTTTTTAGAATATGTCACACTAGATCCTGCCAAAATATTTCACTGCACCATTAAATTCTCTTCCAAATATTTCAAGAGTTTAGTTTTTAGTTTTATGATTTTTTTTTCCTATTAACTTTAAATCCCACAGTAAAATAGGAAGAAAAATAGAATAGAAAAAAAAAACCAACTAGAAAGGTATATGGAGAACGTGTTAACATGATATTGTCAGACATTTATAAACTTCTTCCAATGAACTTTGAATTACCCTGATCCTTTCATATTTTCCAGTTAACATACATACATCTGCTCTGCCATGTAATCAACTGATTGTTACACAAGCATTTGCTGAAGCTATGACAAACCCAGATTTATGAGGTCAAGCAGTTCAAACTTAATCCATTCAATAGCTGCAATTTATCGTCTGATGATAATTGTATACACAAACATTGTAATGATTTAGATGACATAGTGTAAAGATGAAATCCGTTTATTTTAAAAGGGTTTCTAACCCCTAAAACATGTTGCCATGAACACCTTTCTGGGTCCACTTTTAACAACATCGTTATTATTGTTTTATTGATCAAGATTTTATTACTGATTTGACACTTATATTTCACACTAATCGAAAAAGGTGTCATTCTTCTGCACATATAAGACCGTAATTAATTATATCATTATTGTGTTTTCAATTCCTTCCATTTAAAGGGGCCCAGAAAAGAGTGCTTAATTTATCATACATGTATTATAAGGAATATGTAAACCTCTTAAACAGACAGAGAGCATGATCCTTTTGGAGATGATGGGATATGACACAGGCACTATATTTATAGATTCTTACCTCTATAGTGACCTGATTTTAGAGTGACATCTATTGCGGAATGGGAGAGTAAATTAACAGCTTCGAAAGCTTGAGTATCTAAAACAATTACTATTCATTACTTTTATAACACTTATTAGTGGCCATTCTATAATGCTTTCAACAGATAAGGAAACAACCTGCAGAGAATTATGTGGCAGAAGAACAGTGTTATGTATATCATATGTGTAATTTTATATGTGCATTTATATATTTTCAGTTCACAGATTTAGGAAACAATTGCTACAAATGGGCAGCAGCTGCATTCATCTATTTCTTCTAAACATAAAACATGTTAGTGACTGTAAATTTCAGAGAAACTCTAAAACAAGTATCTAAATGTGAAATTTAAATTGATCTTTGGTTTACTGCCATTGATTTTGTCAATTTTCTAAATGTAACAGTGTTCACCACTGGGAACAGAAACCTGTATATATATCAGCAAAATTTATGCTTTCAACCAACATAAACTTCACAGGAGGAATGACAGTCCTTGCTGCATAAAATAAAATGCATGTGAAATGAAGGATTTTCTTCTCTAATTAGATACTGTATATTTTTTCAACATCATGTTAGTAAATTTGCCACATAAATTTAAATGCTATTAGCAATATTGCCTGCTCATATTCAGTTCAATTTCCTTACTACAGATTTCCACAAGTAATTTGTGATAACGGTACTAACCCATATGATTAATTCACACGTACAAAAACCATTATGGGTACTCATAGAGAAACACCTCTAAAGTGTTTCATAAAAATGTCAACATAAGCATAGCCTAAACTAGCTGATACTTGCATAACTCTAATATTACTTATTGTTTTCACAGCTAAAATGCAGTAGATTTATACTTCATACTGTGGCACCCCCTTAGCCCATGAATCCCCAAACACTATTCCAGTGTGCAAATTCCACCTGCAAGACGGGGTTGTTAAAACTGATGTAAGAGAAGATATCCCACATTTTTCAGGCTGCTTCTCTGAGTGACAAGTGTGGGATTTTGCTCACTGGTGAAGCTGAAACACAGTTTCAGTTAGCATTAGGAACCCGCCCTCACCCAACCCAGTGTGATCACTCGGGGAGAACATCACAACTGTCACAGAATGGGATCCCAAGTGCATTTATTTCCTCAGGAGTCAAACCAAACTGCTTGCAAACTTGCGTCACGGACATCAAATATGTGGTGTGGGAAGCAGGCATACAACCTACTTTAAAACACTAAGTGAAATAAAATCAATGGCTGAGCTCATTTTGTGCTAATAGTCTTCAAATGCCTTCATTGTTTCACTGTTCTTAAGCAACACTCAAGACAGGCACATGCATAAGGCTTTATATTATCTACCTCAGAAAAGGAACTTTTTTTTGCTGGTATGATGTCTGATAAGGTATTAGTACACAAAAACATTTGCCTTAAAAGATTACATCACTTATCTTAGTATTGTAATTCACTGGGTGGTGAAAAGATTCCCCTCATATTAATCTATCTGCTACATAAGCACGTGCAGTCAGTTCAGAGAAAGCATATTTGTTTCCTTGAAAAGTGATTTTTAAACAGCATTATGAGCCTTACTTTGTTTTAAGTGCATTATGAGCCAACCTGTAAAATGAACACGATGATGGAGCAAAGCACCAGCCACACTTTCTGCTGTCCATAGGCACATGACGGCTGAACCCCTAAGGATGAGGCAGCAGCCAGGGACACTGCTCATCATTGCTGCACCTCCAAACTGCTCCAGGGACACTGACCCAGCACCTCACCTGGGGAGCCAGCAATGCTCCCCTCCGGAGCTTCACTTGGAGGCACACCAGTTCCTCCTGAGGATGGAGCAGCACGTGTTCATGCCCTAAAAATGCGAGACAAGGTGAGGTGATGGTGGTGTTGCCTCCTGCTCTGGAGATGACACTTGAGAAGTACTTCCAGCACTGCCCAGGTGTGACCTGTCCCACATGGCCCTCGACACTCCCAGCCAGCACACCAAGGATCTGACAGGCTGCAGGGGAGGATGGCTGGGGTGCAGTTCCCCCAGGCAGAGAAGGCATTTCCTGGGTGTAGCTCATTAGCACGGAGAGGTTTTGCCAGTGCCGGCTTGTGCCGTGACTCACTGCTCTGCTCTCCTGCAAACCAAAGCACTGACTCTGTAAAATGATTTGCAAACAAATGCTCACAGGTAGGATGATAAATCCAATGCAATTCCAAACTATACTTAGCAAAGAAAGACTTTTCTGACTGTGTCACAGACAGTGCTTGACCTGTCCTTGTGGCATTCACCCAGGAGCACACATGGAAATTGTGGGGTCCATCATGTTTAGGTCAGCTCTTGGTATCTGCAGAGGCAAAACTGGCTCTTCACAGCACCCAGCTTTCTGCATTAGGCAGAAGGGAGTAGGATTTTTAGGTTATACTGCTTTAAACTCCTCCTTCCATCGTCTGTAAGTACTTGAGTCCATTACTGGAAGAAACTAGCAGATTTCTCCGATTATGGTGCTTTTCCCACTTCTGGCCATGCAAGGGCAAGCAGCCCAGCTCCCTCCAGCCCAGCCTTTGAGTGAGGGTTGCTTTGAAAACAGATTTTTTTTTTTTTAATTGCTTTCAAAATTCTCAAAGTAGAAACTGCCTTACAGTGCAACGGGGTACAAAATGTTCCTCTGGTCCTTTGAAAGGGCAGGGGAGAGTCTCCCAGATAACGACACTTGTGCTTGGACAGATGGACAGACACCACCATTACCTCTGACTCCTCCTGGGTGGGCCACTGCCACCTCCTCTGCACTTGTGGATACGCACATTTCCCCGGAACACAAACCCAGCCGCTCCTGTGTTTTACAGGGCAGCTGCAAGGGCCCGTCTGGCTGGAGGTCTGTGCTTCAGAAGGGACAGTTACAATGCAGCCAGAAGATAAACAAGCTCTAATATCTTGTTTTTGCTACTGAACTCCTGTTATCAGCAGTGACTGACATTTGGTGGGAGCTCTCGTTTTCGTACACTCAAGTGCTATTGTGCATTTTCTGATAAGAAACCTCAGTAACAGAAGTGTACATCTGTGAGTGATAGAAAAACCTCCTTCTTTCATAGAAGTCTGACTGAATTCCCACTTTCACCAGTGCTACAGCAGCTTAGGAGCTCCTTCCAGTTTGCACTGGAAAATGGGAAGACCAGAGTCACACAGTGTCTAAAAAGAAGTCAGTTGAAGAATCTGGCAGAAACATTAGAGATAAAGTTTTCATTTTGCCAAAGTAAAATGAATTTTTTTACTTATTTTCTAAAGATAAATGTATCTGTTTGGATACAATCTCTTCTCACCTGCTCTGCAGCAGATGTGGTCACCTTTGGCTTTGAAAGCACCACACTCATCCTAGCAGCAAAGTTCTGTTTTTCTAGTTTTAAATATATATAACAAATCCCTCCGCTCTGAGTAAGCATGAGGCCATGGGACCATGGTTGTCATTTCTGCAGCAGCAGAGCCAAGGTGGGAATCAAATCTTCAGTGGAAGGAGCCTGCACCCCATCTGTTTTCTTTTATTTCACCCTCCAACATTTTCAGGAACTTCTTTTGTGAGGTTTTTCTATCTAAGTACTGTCTCACTACCCAGATCCTGCATTGCTGAGGATATTTTCATCTCCCCTACCCTGAGCACTGTTGTGGGCACTCAGGGAGAGCATCACACATCTATCACCAAAGTATCAGCCCAGATAATGCCACAAGGCATCCTGGAGCTTCAGCAGCCTGAAGAAAAGCAGTGAAGAGGTTTTCTTTCTGCCAGCTTGCTTTGTTAAG
Organism: Corvus cornix cornix; assembly: GCF_000738735.6. Lineage (NCBI taxonomy): Eukaryota > Metazoa > Chordata > Aves > Passeriformes > Corvidae > Corvus > Corvus cornix. The sequence goes on along the minus strand of NC_046342.1, from coordinate 16,452,477 downwards.
GCAGTGGTGAAGGTCTCATCCCTGGGTGCAGGGTCTGTTCAGAAACTGGGTGCTGTAGTGACAGCCCAGGCAAAGGGGGAGGGATGCAGAGCTACCCTGAGCTACCAAGGGGTGCTCTGCCTGGTGTCACACAGCCAGAAGGTATTCCTGGTCCCTGTGCCGCAGCACTGCCTCGCTGCTCTCACTGGGCAGGCCAGAATGGATGAAGAATTTGAGGTGGCAGCAAGGCTGAGTCATTCCCGGTACGTGCCAGGGCAGGCAGGGTGCTGAGCTCAGCTTTCTGTTGTTCTCAGGTACAAGTCACAGCTGCTTGGCCCTTTTTTTCCATCCTCTCCTCCCTAGAGGGTTGTTTGAGGGAGGGAGTTTGAGCTGTGCTTACCTGAAACTTGTGTTAGCAGAAGGGAAAATGCCACTTACTTATATTTCAAAGCAGGCTGAAAGAACATCCTTTCCCTGGTTTTGTGTTTTTTATTTTTCTTTTCATTGCTGGTTTCCTGATGGTACTGGCTGAGAGAAAAATCAAAACACCATTACTGATTCATCAAACATTCAAGGTTTGCTTGTGTTTGGTAGCAATCTGGAGATGGAATGAGATGCAACCTGGTGACAAAGGGAACATACACCCTACCACATCCCAGGCACAGGGCACGCTGCTCCCTCCCAACAGCAGGAATTGGAAAAGCACCAGGTGGAGTTTAACAAATGTTACCATTTTACTAGAAAGTTCCATATGCTCTACACACAGATTTCCCATGTCAATGAGGATTGGAGCCCTTAGTGCAGCAAACAGGAATGAAACAGAGCCCACAACATCACAGCTGCCTGTTGCACAGCTCCCCATGGTGAAGTGACCTTCACTTGTCTGAAGAGAGACCAAAATGCTCTAAAGCTACTTTACAAAACACACCAGTGACCATGTCATTGGCCACAGGTGAGCAAACAAGGCAAATTTAGAAACATCCAACAATTCCCTCAAAGTTTGGCTCTGATGAGAGAAGAATCCTTTGCTCACATGAAGGATGTCACATCTGCCTGGGGAACAGGCGCCCAGAGAACACAACTGAGCTCCTTGGCTCATATTCAATGGAAAATCTTTGGACTTCAAACACTTCAGCCATCAGAAGTGGGTGCCTCTGAGATAAATCTAGTTCCCTTTTCATTTTATTTCATCTTTTGAAGCACATTTGAATAGTTCAATTTTACAGCAGTCAGGGAGGAGTGCTAGGACAGGGCCATGCTTGCTATCTCCATGTCTTCAGATATATTTTAGGGGCAATGGGAATTTTAGGAAGGAATTCATAAACTATATGAAAGAAAGGCTTATGGGCTTTTCAGTCACTGTGTTTATTAAAATATGCTTTGTTATCTTCACACATGGTAGAAGCTTTATAAATTATTCTTATGGAGATGATTCCTCGTTTCAATGACTGAGAAGCCCTAAAGTTAGATGACACTTTGATTGCTGCTTTCTCTGGGTGAGTAGCAACAATATCTCTGCTTCTTAGGAAGATGAATATTTCCATATTTTCCCCAAACCAACCACTGTAGATATGAAGACAACACCAGAATTTCTCTTTGTTTTTCAAAATGTGTTCAGAGAGCAACCCACCAAAATACACCAATACACCAAAGTGCAAGGGAACTACTGTTGAAAGATGGTGAATGGAACTGTTCAAAATACCCAGAAAATAAGTTGTTTAACATGCTAAATTATTTTCTGTAGGTGGTTGTGCTCTGCCTGCATGCAGTCTGCTCAGGCTATAGAGGAAGAGACAGAAAAAATCGACACATCCTTGCCTTTCTGACTCAGAAGACATGTCAAAGGTCTATTATTGAGGACTAAACTGGCATCTTGCAACATTTCTTGGACTTAAGGACTATCTGCTCTGCTCCTGAGCCAGCCATGGAAGATGGAACATCTTGGGACATCCAGGGATTATTAGGAAAACTGTCAGTGCTTTACTTCTTGCATTGGCACCAGCACAGCCATGCAGAGGGAGAGAGCAGAGAGAAAATAGGGACCTTCCTCCCCTGGGACCACCAATGTGTCACACACAGGTTGGGTTAGGAATGAAAGTGGCATTTCCATCACTGCTGCCAGTGGCACACGTAACCTCTGCAGGACATGGGGACATCTCCAGGATCAGAATGACAGAGCATCCAACTTTGGGCTCAAGAATCTTGTCTAATCTTAAGGGATTTGAAAATAAAAGGAAGATGGTTTGGGGCTTGCTTTTCCTTCCAATCTTCCCGAAAATGTGATAAGAGAAACAGCACACACATACAGACACATGGGCTAGGGGTGTCTTTCCCAAACACTTTTTAAATGTTTCTATATTACGGTGACTGTTTGATACTTGTATTGTCTCTTCTAGGAATTCTGGCCATTAAGGAAAAAAATAGAAAGTAAAGTATTTTGGAGAAAGAACTATGAGTACCTCAGTATCTGTAACAGATTCTAAAGAACTTATCCTGCTAAAAATCAGGTATAAGATTTTGAACATACAAACACAATGGTGGGTTTTTAATGCATAGAAAATATTTTCTTCTTAAAGTAATAGGAATAAATTGCTTTGTAGTGCATACTAGTTAAAAAAGTGTTTGTAAAATGGCTCATATGGATGGTTTTTCATCAGTTTGCAACAGGACATTAGTAAAGCTAACCTCATTTTTTCAGAAACTTGCAGAGCAACAGTAAATTTAAACTATAAGTTATTCTCAATGCACTATGGAGTGCCTCACCACTGGACAGGGCTGGCAGATGCATGTGTACATTGGATGATTTTGAGAGATAAAAGCACATGTTTGGGGGTTTGGTTTGAGGCATACTTTCCACAGGATGAGATGTCTGATACCCATTATTTGTTTTGCTCTTGCCAAGTTAGAGAAGTTTCAAGCACAATAACAATTGTTTAATCTGTTAAAAACATTTACTTAATATTAGCAATACAGAGTGCTACTGAAGGCTGATTCTAATGCAAAAATACTATGATATTTCCTATAAGACTTATATAAGTTTCATTAGGCTCTTTACACAAAAATATATAATTAAGAAAGTTATTTAGCTAATCATCCCTACATGAGTATCACTAATGTAGAATTTTGTTCAGGTCCAATATAAACCAGGACCAGAGCAGGTCAGGTCTTAGTTGAATCCTGTGGCTTTCCATTGCAAAACTGGTCACTGAAACCATACATGGACAGTCCAGTATTCAATGGCATCAACCTAATGGTATCTGTCTCAGCCTTTCCTGTCATGACATATAAGGATCCACTGAGCAACCTCAAATTACAGGATGTTGGGGCTGTGGTGGGGTGTTCTTTGTGGTTTTGTTTAGTGGTTGGTTCAGTTTTTATTCAGATTTTTATCAACTAGCTGTCTTTTTAAAAACTTATCTATAGATTTTATAGGGTATATTTATCCAAGTTGTTATGGCAATGGTACATTAGAAATCAAATGAAGTATTTGTTGGCATGACAAAATTAATTGTTGCCTAGGGTCTGGAACAAACAACAATAGAGATAACATGCCACTAATATGGCTTGTTTGAAGTGACAGTACTGTATCAATTAAATTGGGGCTATGGTACACAGCCTGCCTAAGCTATTTAGCTGATGCTTGGGGATGTGAAACTTTACATTCTATGTCAGGGGAAAAAGGATAGACTTACTGTGTTAATGAGGAGCTGGAATTTACCATTTTCTGTAACACACACTCACTTTCTTGTCCAGTGTTTTGTAATCTTGTTTCCTTCCTCAGTTGGGAATATGAACAGTATTTCTGTCTGTGCCTCCCATAGAAACAGCATTACGGGTGTCTATTTTTCTTCCAGGTGTATAGTGGACTAAATTAAATTTTGTCTCAACTTAAGATAAGCTTAAGTCACAGTGTTCTAACATCCAGGCATCAAACTCACAGGAAAGGCTGGAGCTGTAGGGTTTCAGGCCATTGCCTAAAGCCCTTTTTTTAGGATTCCTGATCATGTCTCCACTTTGGCAGTGCTTATAATCAAAAATTTGTGGCAAGGTGATCTCCTGACTAAGGGATACAGAATCACTGAAGTTCAACTCTGCAAAGAGGAAACAAAGGCCAGGACAGCCCTCTTTTGGAGGGATTTAGTCGGTGTATTAGCCTCAGCACAGATTTTTGGAAAGGAATTAATTTCATCTGCAGAATAGGACATAAATCTCTCTGTAAGGAACATCAGTAACACCACTCACAGATGCTATGGAAGCTTTTAACCCTTCACACTCAACACAGTCAGTGGACAAACTCGAGTCCCAAAACTCGTGAGGTGAATTGTGCTCATCAGGTGGAGCATCCAGGGTCTGGCAGTGTGAGCCACATTGACAGGAGAGAGCATTTCAGTCCCGCTTTCCCTGAGTTTTAACCCTTGGTCCTGTGCAGTAAAGGCATATATGTGACCCATGTACTTGTTCCAGTGTGCTATCTTAGCTGACACTGACAGATGTTGGCATGAGATGGATTTTGATATGAAAACACCAAGGGTCTTATCTGTTGCCCAGAGAAAACAACTTTTACTTGCAAAATGCAATTTTTTTTTTATTTGTCTTACCAGGGTGCAGCTGAGCCTTGTGAAGGAATGCGCTTTTCAAACCATACACTCAAAACCAGAAATCGGCTGCTAGAAAGACCAGCACACATAACATAATAGAAAAGATTTTGGCCCACAAGTGTAGCCAAGAAACAAAACAAAAGCAAGAGTAGCTGTACACAATTGTATTCCATCCTGTCCTAGTAAAATGCATGTTTCATCTCGATTCTTTTGCATGCAGCCAATTTTTCCATACAGCTGTACTTACAGCATAATGCAGCCACTGAATGCAGCTATGATACTTTATAGGAACCTTTAATAAGACATCCTAACTTTTGTGTCCATCCACCAGGAACGTGCTGCCAGGAGATATCATATTTACAATATAAAAGGGGACGTATTTTAGATTTGTCCCAATTAACCTTGTAATGAGATGTATTGGAGTGCTTATTAATGACAGTAATGAGATGCAGACAAGACAATGTATTAAACATCATTGGCATATAAATTGAATTCATATACACAGATACCTTTATGCACTGGACATGGAGGGAAAATATGAAGGGGCAATTTTGGAAGGAAAAAAAGGCTAATTAGAAAAAAATTCAATACTTTTCCTAGCTTGTATCCATCAATGTTAGAAAACCTGTTTGCCCACTGACTGAGGAATTGTTTCCACTGCTTTTACTGTACAAGTCACAAAACTAATTTTATGATGGTTCTCTTGGAAGTATTTACTACAAACAGCAAATATCCATTATCCTTGAACTATGTATTGTTCTGTTTAATTTACTTTGGTATAAATACATGATTTAGAAATACATCTCTCTCTTTTGAAAGCTACTCTAAATATAAGTTTATTTCTCATTGACACAAGTTTCAATGACCTTGTTTACAAAGATCCCACAAGTCTAGATTTTGTAAGGCAGCATAAGAGCCCTAATTCCCTGCCTTAAAACTAGCATTCTCAAATTATGTGAAAAATATCCACTTAAAAATGTAGATCTACTCATGTGAGTAAACTTATTCACAAACTCAAGTGTCCTGTTCTACCATCACATATCTTCATTAAAGTTGTGGCTAAATCCCATCCAACTTGGAAAAAATCTAAGGTGTGCCATTAACAAAATGGAGACTTAAGAATGATTGTCATGGCCAGCAATAACAACAAACTGATTACCATGCTGAGCTTCATAATAGCATTTCCCTTTCTTTTCATTACTGGAATTATAATAAACAGATAAATTACATCCACACATACACAAACAGCTAGGTAAGCATGGCTGAAAAAGTCAGAAAATCACTTTATCAGGGGAGTGATTGGATCTCAAAGGATAACAGAAATTATGTACAGTAAAAGCAATAGCTCATGCATGACTTATAGTGATCAGGAGAGGCAGGAGGCAACAGAATAAAGCTTCAGATACCTCAGAGTTTTTCATATTATTGCAATTGTATCCTGCCGTGTTACTTATTACTTCTTTAAAATACTAAATGAAGGGAAAGTATTTTTTTCAGTGCTGTTTAACTCTGAAAATCATCACACCTCCCCAATAACTTTAATCCCAACCCCCCCCTTTTTTTTTTTTTTTCATTATTTGGAAGGAGAGAAAGAATAAAGGAGAAAAGAATGAGTGGGAAGATGAGGGAAAGGCAGCAACCGTCTGGGAAGGAGTTCATGCAGTGAGTCAGACAAGTTGCAGAGGTGAAGGACAGGCCTCCAAAACATCAGAGCCTGTCCTCTGCCCCATCCCTCTCTGCAGAGCTGCCTGTCCCTGTGCAAGGGAAGGGACCAGGTGCCCAGACACCAGGTGCCACCAATCCTGCCATCACTCAGCCAGCACTGTGGAGGTCAGTGCTGCTCAGCACCCCAGAGGCAGACCCCAAAGGGGGTTTCCCCAGGATCTGTACAATATTTGGCAGAAGGGTCCCAGACATGGGTGTGGAACCACCCTTGCCCAAGGAGACTATAATCCACATGGACAAACAATGGACAAGGGCACCCTGGAGCCTCACTGAAGGGAAAAGGTCAAGTCTTCTGGTCAGTGCACTATAATAAGCCAGTTATCTTCACTTTCACCAGATGGGTTTAAGCTAAACTCATGCAAAATCAGTATTTTTCCCCTAATGCAACAGCTTCTGCTCAGCACAGGTTTGAAATCTGTGCTGTGAAGGGAGGGGAACCCATTCCCACAAACTCTTATCTCAGACTGGTGCCTCTTTTCTAAACTGCCGTGGAGTTTTTAAAGTCTACAAAACTTAGCATGTGACCACGTGAAATGTTCAATATCACACCATGTGCTGTTAGTTTCAAGTTCATCCTTTGAGCTGCCACAGACAGGTTTAGGGGAAGCTGTCTGGGTTTTACACTCCTAGAAGATTTTACCGCTCCTTCGCTTAGGGCTTTAAATATGAGCTGATGGCTACTGTGCACAGTATCTTAACTTCTCCATTTTATTATACAATATTACTCTGGTGAAGTGATAAATGCAAAGCAAGGCATGACTGAGTGACCAAAGTACTGGGTTGGGACTACCTAAGCTGCCAGATCCACAGGAGTGTACCAGCAGTGTCAAACCAGCTCTTCTGCCTCAGATAAATTAAGCTCCATGTAAACTACTATATGGGGTCTTTCACACTTGTCTTTGGAAAGAACTTGTTCATATGGCCAAATCTATTACCACTTTTAATTTTTTTTTGCAAGAGAAACATTTATTTTAGTGCTCTTGCTTCAAGTGTCACAGCCGTATGTTATTTTGTAGAAAGCTGTAGGTTTCCTTTATCTGGATTACTACAGACCTGGGCCTGGCACCTTGACATACAGCAGGCCCCATGCTGAGAATCAAGTGGGTACTAAAGTCTACAGGTATTTCCTTTACTTTATACTCAGGGTTTGTGGAAGTTTTGCTCATTTCTTCTCATTTAGCAGAACAGAAAGCTCTGACTACCATCACCACCTCCCCTTAATATGCAGTTATGACTGAAAACAGGAGATCCAGAAAAACAATTAGCAAGCAGTCTAATTGCAATTGATACACGAAATGCCAGGAGATGAGTGGCATCAGGAACGAAAATATGCGTTTCATAAATTCTAGTTTTTAATTCAGGGATTTGTTTGTTCTTTGCTGATGAAAAATCTCAGCTAAGGGAACTAGGCACAAAAATCTTGCTGCTGAACAACAAAAGAGCTAAATTAGCTATTGAGTACCCATTGCCAAGGGCAATACATTCAACAGAGGATATGATAATGACAGATGAATCCTCACTAAACTCTCACTCTGCAAAATAAATGTACAGTGTCTTAGATAGTTTCACTCATGCTCGAGTCACCTTCCTTCCACAGCAGCTGCTTGCAGCTCTGCCAGTGAAAGCCAATAGAGGTATGGTTTCCTGTCATGAATATGACAGAATCACTCCAGTTTTCAGCTGACAGCACTGGATTTTTATGGCTGTTCATGCCTTTTTCTTTCCTGCTCCTCCTTTGTATTTATTTTTTTCCCTGGGAGCTTCATTCTCTTCCTTTCCCTGTTTCCCCTATTACTATCCCTTGAGCCAACACAGATTCCTACCCCTTCTACATCCCTTTTTCACCTTTCACAAAGGTTGTTTTTTGTGCCAGACAACAACAGAAATGAGGTAATGACAGCACAAGGTGACTTCATTCAGTCCAGCATCTTTCAAACAGATCCAAAACACAATCTGGTGATGAGCAACACAATTTCAGCACTAAGAAACAAGAAAAGACTGGTCGGAGTGGGTAAGACTCATTCCTGAGTATTCAAAAGCCCTACAGGAGGACAAGTTTGTGAACCTTGTGGTGGTGGGTCCTCCTGGAAGAGTTGATTTGCCATGAAGTGAGAAGCTCAGGTAATCCATAGCTGCCCTAACAGCACCCTCAAATGGACATTTCTGTTGTCAGTCCTTGTTGTCAGGGATCCAGCATCTATCAGCCACTCTCAGCCAAAAAATGCCATCCATTATGTACACGGAAACACCATAAATTTAACCTGTCTCCTTGTTTTTGCTTGGGATGTAAAAGTCCTGAAGCTGCTTGTGGGCTTGGCATGGGGACTTGTTATAAAAACACAACATCGAGGTCATCCTCACACTGGCACAAACTTTGTTGCCTTCTCACAAGCACAGCCCCAACCACAGCCATGCCCCCATGGAGCAATTACTCACTGTGCTCCAAGATTCAAATCAAACTTTCCCTTTAAGCTAAGCAAGCACATTCTTAACAAAGCCATCAAACCCATCAACATGCTTGCTAATTATTAGGAAATAAAACCATGGCCCATGCTCCCAGGATTCTGAAATTACCAGAGACCAATAGGAAGATCCAGCAGGAAGTGCATGAAAGTACCTTTGTTAACGTTCTTTTTATTCCTTCATCAAATTCATTTTGTTTAGAAAGAATATTTCTCCTTATTTTCTTTTGCCAGATAAGCCCAGAACTGGGGAGCTTTTTTAACAAGGGCTAGCAAACAACGTAGAGCTTCGGAAAAAAACCATGTTTAGACAGGCAAACCACGGATAACAGCGATATTGTGTGTGTCAGGCAAGAGAAAGGAGGGACTACAAACTAATAATGACAGGGCTATTTATTACTGAATAACCAGCCTCTAATTTTAGAAACATAAGATCTCCTATTTTCTATTGTTCATTTTAATTAGTATTTTCCCTAAATAGCCTCCCTCTTCCTATATGCTATTTATACAATTGCAGAGAAAATATAAAGTACATGCAATGTTAGCAGAATGGCAACAAAATGTGCTGTGAGTGGTATGGGAGCTGTGCATTGTCTGCAGCAGGGACAATCCAGGGAATGATTTTGTCTTTTGCAACAGGACATTTTTATTTCCTTGTAGAGAAAATATTTGGCCTTGAGGATCCCACCATAGCATCCCATCCCACAGACAGAGTTACATGAAGTACTTGAACCCTGTAAATAGGGTGAAGTAGGTAAATATTTCTGTGAAGAACAGCCTGGAGCAGCTGGAGGGATCAGCCCTGAAGTGGGCTCTCTCTCTTTAAAATTCTTTTAGGTTTTTTTCCTTACCAAGCTGACAAAATGCTTGGCAGTGGCTCAGAGGCTGGTGCACTGCAAGATATCCTGCCTTGCTGTTTCCTTGCACTTCCCTCATCTGCTGTAACCACTTGTTTCTTGACATAAGTAGGTGAGAAACCTGTGATTTAATATGCAGGGGCCCTCAGCTACGCCCTTCACTCACATGATGAAGGGCATTTGGCAAAGGGATATTTTCATCATGGGCAGACAGGGTTTGTTTACCCTCAGAGTACCTAAATATGATATTCAGAATGATGTTGTATTTCTCCTTTTTTTTTCCTGTAGGATGGCACAAAATTTTCTGCCTGGCAGCAAAGAAGTCAAACAACCATAAAAATGGCTGCACTGGGCAAAAGTCCTTCTCAGCCTGGGTCTGCCTTCACCTCCAGACACAAGTAGATGCCTGGGCAGTAAACAGTGACAGGTCAAGCTTAAATAAAACTTCTTCCCTTAAATGCTACTTAACTCTGGTTTTCAGTCGTGCAATTTCCTTCTTTTGACAGCAATCTGTGGATTCCTCCTCTAAGAACTTGACCAGTCTCCACCTGGACTCATGGAAACCCTTTCTGCAAGGAGCTTCTCTTATGCAAAAATCCTACAAAATTTTTGTATGCTTGAACTCAACTCTGCTAAATTATTTTGATCTTCACCTATGATGCTCTTGCATACAGGGACTTGAGAGCAGATTTTCTTTTGACTAGAGCACATATTTTCTAGGCACTCTCCAAAAGTTCCAATGCCCTCACTCTTATTAGTGCTAACTTAAAATCCAAAATAAAGGAAAGTAAAGGAAACAGAAGTGGCAAATCTAAAGGTGAACACAAAAAAGTTCAAACTGGCTTCCTATAGGAAAGTGGTGCTGCAGGGTTTGTGTGCCTCTGCTCATTCGTGCCATCTCCCCACCACACACAGCATTTCCATGGGGAATGCATGTGTATTTGACACTGTCAGCTCTTACAAATAGGAATGGGAAAGGTGCATTTGGTTCTAATGCAGGGGCTCTGAAAAAAGGGTCCAGCTAGAACCAAATTATACAGATCAATGTAAAATGCTACTTGTTTCTGAAAAGGATTCAAACTCAAATATTTAAATTTAGTGCATCTCCAAGTACTATAAATGCATATCCCAGGAGGGGAAAACAAATAAATAAGCAAAATCTGTCAGAGCAGTGTAGATCTCACCATAAAAGACAAGGGGAAATGGGTTTAAACTGAAAGAAAAGAAATTTAGAATAACATGAGGAAGAAATTCTTCTCTGGCACAGGGTGCCCAGAGAAGCTGTGGCTGCCCCAGCCCTGGAAGTGTCCAAGGACAGGTTGAATGGGGCTTGGAACAACCTGGGATAGTGGAAGGTGTCCCTGCCCATGGCAGGGGGTGGAACAAGATGATCTTTAGTGCCCCTTCCACCCCAAACCATTCTGTACTTCTGGGATAGAATATTCTTCCCTGGCTGCTCAACCCCCAGGACCCCCGTGCCTGCCTGCACTCCTGAGGGTTTTCAAGAGAGCATTTCGCACCGCCAGGACCAACTGCAGTTGGCTGCTCCGCCCAAAGTGACAAGAAAGCAGAGAAAGGCAGTCCATGCTGGGATGTTTTGCCCTTGGGCAGGGCTGAAGCTCGTATGAGGACTCAGGCATTTCCTTCATTGACAGACTCGCTTCAGCCCTCGCCAAAAGTGCAGTGAGAGAGCTGGCAAAAACCAGCTGAAATTCAGTTTCTGTTGTGTTGTGCCATGATCCTCCACGAACTATTGGTGCCAAGTTTTAAGCAACTCCATGTGCAGCGTTTTGTAAATCACTTCCAGATATGCAAATAGCATCATTAAAACATTTGCATATACCCGTAAGTTTCTGCTTCAGGTCCATATGCCCAGGCTGTAGGAGAGGGCAGAAAATAACACCTCAGCATGGCATGAGGCAGGTACGTGCATGGAGGGTGGGGAGCAATGGGAGCAGGGAGGTGCAGAACGTCCCTGGAAGCCCTGTGAGAGCTGCTCCAGGAGCCCCAGGAGCTAAAACCTATTTTGCAAAGGAGAAAAATGCAAAATACACCCCCCCTCTGCTCTAGGCAAGGAGCAACTGGCCTGAGTGAATGGTCTGTGACATCTGCAGTAATGGGGACACCTGTCCACAGACTTGCACAAAGGTGGGGATTTTTAACCACTTATCCCACTCACTTCAATACTCTCCCACTCTGCAAGCCCTTGTAGCATCAAGGCTTCCTCAGCTAATGACATGCAGCACTAAAACTTGAGAAGTGTGTTTGGAGGAAGAAGAAAACCACCCATGTGCAATCTGGAAAGTCATTGCAGGGGTACAGACCACAGGGACCTCTGGGGAAGTGAGGACTGTGGTGGCTTAGCTTTAAGAAAACAAGTCAGGCAGGGCATTGGAGAGCAGAGTCAAACACATAAAAAGCTGCTGCAAAGAACAGGGTGGAATCTATTTTCCATGCCCATGGCAGAGAGGAGAGGCAGTAATAGGATTAAATTGAAGGAAGAAAGATTAAGGTTAAACATTAGGGAAAATTACCAAACAATGAGGCTAAGGAAGCACTAGAATAGATTGCTTGGGGAGGATGGAGAGACTGACCCTGGCGGTCTTAAATAGATTAGACAAGTGTCCATCAGATGTGACAAGTACAGGTGGTAGTGCCTTAAGGTGGAGAGAGGGGGAAGATGGGACTGATACCTGTCCTGCAGCCTGGGGAAACAGGCAACACACAAATCGTATCTATCATATCCCAACCTGCAAAACTATTTTAAATAACATTTTTAAACTACTAAAAGTCAAAATTGTAGCCCTCCTGGGGGAAAAAAACCCAAACATCACATACATTTTACTCATAATGCTCTTCTAATTGTATCAGCCCTGATTTTAGTCTTCACTGGTTTAGGTTTTTGTATCATCAGTCATGCTCTGATGAAATCACTGGGATTTCTCAAAGCTATAAAAGGTAATTTTGAAAGATTCCAGTTTATAACAGGAACATTTTCATTATTACTTTTCCTAAAAGGAAAAGTATCAGGAAAAGAAATAATTTCATTGACTAATGCAACTGTATTTTTTTTTCATGTTCCCCCTCAATTATCTTCAATAAACACCAGTTGCATACTTCATTCACTGAAGTCATGAAATATAAAGACAAGCTGAAACTGCCAAATTATTTGTTGAAAAACTATCTTTTAACCCAGCTCTATAATGAAATGCAAATACTCATCCTGTAAACCCTTCAACACATGCCTAAATCCATAACAACTACAATTACCTGGTCATAATGCCATATCCCTAAATTTTCTATAACATGCATATTTGACAAAACAAAGTGGGCAAACCCACTGTCCAGAAAAGGCAAACCAAACTGCACTGCATTTGTTCACAGAAAAAAAACCCCCAAACTTTTCCAGCTTCTTATTCTCCCCGATTCCAGAGCTGTTGCAGAGCTGAGTATTACTGGCCATATTTTTCAAGGATAAACCAAGCATGTGCAGCTCACCCCGTCCCACACAAGGAAGCCGAGTCTGGAGAAGAAGCTGTCAGAGATTTTGGATGTGTTTAATTCAATGAGAATTTTCCATCCACTCCCATGAAGCCAAGTTTTCTCCCCAGATCTGCTGTTGCTCCAACAAGTGAGGCGTGCTGTCATGTGGCTTCCCTTACTCAGACATACAGACCTAACACAGATGAGTCTATTTATGGATGATTAGAAATAAATCTACAGAACAGAGTCCTAGAAAAAAGTAGAGGAGAGATTTGCCAGTGCAAACAGGTGCAGAACGTCGTCTGGAGGGGACCTGTGCTGCAAAATGAAGCATTTTGCAGGATGGTATTTGAGATAAAAGTGTAAAACAGTTTACACTTTAAGTGTAAATGATCAAAGGATCCTAAACAGGCTAGTGAGGCTAATTTGTGGCTTGGACATCCACATGGAAAACACCGTCAGGTTTACTGCAATCCTAGTTAAACGAGCAGTGACTGGCATGGCTTCTGCAGACCACCACTCCTGCCTGTGCAGAAAGCACTGAGCATACATTGGTTTCTTTACACAAAATCACTTTTATTGTTCAATTGTAACAACTGAACTAATAAGATATAAACAGACACACAATTCACACTGCCAGCTTCATAAACAAATCTTTGCCCTTGGCCACAAAACATCCACAAAAGCAGCACTCCTGCCTGGCACTAACTCATTCACAACAGCCTGTTGAAGAAAACCTTTCTAACACCTTGCATTAAAGAACATCTGCTCAAAACCAAACCATTGCCCTCAGAATAATAAACCCACAACTGCCAAGGTGAAGATCCCAGCCCACTGCCTCGTGGCAGCATTTCTGCCCAGGGGGCACACTGTAGACAGGCACATTTTTCTTAAGAGTCCCAGACAATGGGAAGGTGCATAAGTGATAACATGCCAAGAAAGATAAGACTGAATTCTGAAAGAGGGGATTTCAGAAAGCTGGGCATCCCCCTTCTCTATCCCTGCAAGAACAGGGAAAAGTGCACAGCCCCCCAGCTGACCTGCCATGCCTCTCCTCTTTAATCAGACCAAAATATTTAAACAAGGGCATAGCAAAAAAGCATCATTAAAAAAGCAGGGCACTCTAATTCTTGAACAAAAATACATAATTCATAACGAAAGTTCCCAGTTTGTCAAAAACCTTAAATTCCTAATGCTCCAAATTCTTTGTGAGCCGTGTCCTATATGACAGGTTCAATATGACACATCCCTGCAGGCCAGCACAGCCTTCTGCCTGCACTAACAGGTCTAGTGGATAGCAAAAGGGACTTAGGATTGGCCTTTTAAAAGAAAACACGATTCAGATTACTCATCTAAGAGCACTAGTTATGCAAGTTTCTGTGTCAAAAGAGTTTCTGGAGAAAGAGTGATCTGTGAAAACAACATTATAATTTGTTCTCCAATTAAAGTAACTGTAGGAGTAGGCATGTTCTGTTAGAGCTTGGTTTTGGTAGGAAACATGGTCAGCTAGCAGGAGAGTTGGCTGTGAAGGTCTGACCAAGCCATTCCAAAGCTGCTATAATGTGCAAATAGTCTATAGGAAACTTTTATACATATTCCTGACTGATTCCTTCGCTGAGAAGTCAACATTCAGATCCTGAGGTGCTTGCTAGTGCTTGGCAGGGGGGAAATATCAGTGTTGTGCTGGTTTTAAAAGAATCAACAGATTGTCGTTGTGTGCAGAATGGAACCACCACTGCTGCATCTCTGTGGTGCGACAGAGAGGAAAAAAGCAAGTGCCAGATATCCAGTCAGGATATGGACCATCTTCAGGGTTCAGCTTGCCTTTGATTGCAGAAAGAAACAAAAAATGGGCCCTTGAGAGTGATAAAGTAAAGCATGATAAAAATGAAACAAGATGAATCACTGAAGACCTCATAGAAAAAGATACCAGAACAGGTGGCCATCCAAAGCTATGGAAAGATGAATTTCCAGCATGGAAAAAAGTGCTAAGTGAAGCATAACTATACCAGGAAAAAAATTTTATTAGAAACAGATTTGTTAAAATAAAAACCACCCCAAACTATTTTAAAAACCAGTTTTCAACAGTGCTGCAAACATCTCAAAAGTTTAAAAGGATGATTCTTCTTATCCTCCATATATTATCATATCATTTGCACAGAATAAAGACCCATCAGTTTAATTATACAACTAAAGACAGGTGGTTGTTGTTGTTTGCTTTGATGGTGATGCACTGCAACAATAAACAGGCCTGTTATTTCTATATTAGCATATGGGTTCTTTCTTTGATGATACAACACCTGTGGTTACAGTGTATGTTGAACTGGAGAAAATACCTCCTGGAAACATCTCCACAGACTTAAGATTTCAAATTTAGAACAACAAAAGCCCCGCTTGAGTCCCCTGTTGTTGGAAGGAACAGCAATTAATTATCAGAAAAGGAACCAAAACATTACCATCAATCCTGCTGACAAGAGGTGCTGGTGGTTGCAGTGGACAGGGACAATTAAGCACATATCACGGGGCTACAGACAACTTCTGAATTACAATTACACCAGGAAAATAACTACAAATACCACAGATGAATACCACTGAAAAACATTATCAGGACTGGCTTGAAACATGTGTTGTACTAGTGCTGGGGGGAAATAAAACATACCCCAACTTTGGAAGAGGTGCCTGTCCAGGCAAAATACATATTTTAAAATTCCTGTGCAAAGAAAACACACACACAAAAAAATCTTATGCTGCAGTAACTATTTTTATTTAAGATATTTAGCATCACATGTTGTTAATATTACTAATATTTAGTAAGAAAGTGTCCAGTTAGAATTTTTTCAAGTGCAAGAAGAAGAAATGCACTCTTGAAGGTTTTTCTGATGGAGGTAGTCACGACCATGCTGATGAATTCATCAAAAGAGGATGATCAAAGGGACTTAGCAAGATGTGCTTCAGCTTGAGCAGGCATCACTAGGGTAGATGGGCAGGCCAAGACAGCTCATCATCTACATCATTCTCAGACTCTCTTACTGGCAATGCCATTTGCCCAGGATTCTCTTCATATAAGCTCATTGAGAAAAATAGAGGTAGAAGAACAAGGAAAATAAAATCAAAGCAGAGAAATTATAAACTGGGGAAAAAAACCCCTTTCCTTTGAGGTGGACCCTGAAATAAGACACTGTGTGTTATTTTCGTATCAATATTTAATATCAAGCAGGATACATGTCCTGGGTGTTTGCTATAATGGGTTAAATTGTCTTTAGAAAGAGGTAAAGGAGATGGAAAATGCCAACTGAGCACACCTGTAAGAACAATTGAAGTGACCTGGCCCTTCTTGGTTTTAAAAAAACCTTGGGTGAGCAGAAAAATGACTAAAGAACAATCTGTACACAGGAAATGGGGAAGAAATAAAGAGGGATAAAATTGGAAGGTGATAATTAAAGAGATGTTAAGAAATCCTATAAATATAGATTCAAAGATGGAAAATTCAGCAAACAAACTTCAGTAGTTGGCATTTCTTATTCTCAGTCCAGGTTTCTTTCCATCAGTGGATCTCAAAGCAGTTTACAAATATTAACTGATGAAATTTGTTCTTCTGCCAAGTTCCCATTGACAAAAATCACATCTGTTAATGCAACTAAGTAATGGAATATAGTTTTAGTCATGAAGATTTGAAAAGCATTTGGATGTTCGGTGTCAAAATATCATCTCTAAAGTTTTCTAAAGTAGCTGGCCTGGGAAGGGAAGGTTTTCAGGCTGCTCTTAACATGTACAATTTCCATCAGCAGGGAGTTTTTAGCAATCCTCCAGTGTCCCAGTAAAAAAAGTACTGATCAGTGAGAATAACTACATGACACAGACCTAATGGTGCTTTAATTCAGTCCTTACTTGTTAGATATGAAGTAGCTGAGCTTGGAATTACAGAGTGCTTTAGGTTCCTTGGTCACATCCTCATCTGCTGTAAATTGGCATCTTTAGTGATTTCAACAGGGTTCTAATACTTTATTCCAGTTGAATAACAGGACAAATATCACTTATGAATGTCCCCACTGTGGTCTCATAGCACACAAAATTTAAAAGTCACTCTATTTTAGATAGCCACTGTTAAAACAACAAAAAAAGACACAATATAGCCTAGAGTGGCGTAATAGCATTCTGTGATTCTGCTATCTTGACATCATTTACCACTTCTACTACAACCTCTTTTTTTCTTTGCCATGTTCCAATTCTTCCAGAAAATAAAATCTATAATACGTAATAATTTAGAATTAATATCTTGATTCCCTAGATCCTTTAATGAATTCAAATGCACCTAGGGAATCCAACCAAAGACATCTGTTCATGAATAGTGAGAATTATTACCAAGTCCTGGTGGAGACGGCAAGATGCCATCTCTTCCTGAAGTACCTCCCAGCTGAGAAATCAGCTGTCTCCTGGCTGAATTTCCCTGTGTCAAGGTTTTACCGTGTTATGTCTCTTGGGATTACTTACTAACAAGAGCTCCCTCCCAAACTTTTACAACCCCCAGAAAGAAGGAAGACGAGCCTGGCATTCTTTTGTTGTCCAACTACACCTGCATAGTACCTTTACCATATAAAATAATGATGGCCTCAATTAATACTAATTACTACTCCAAACTTTCACAAATCCCTTTTTAATCATCTTTGGGTTTAACTGATTTACCCTAAACCCCTCTGACTGCCAAAAAATTAACATTTCATTAGACAAATCATAACCTACTCCCTATTCTCCAAAATCCAACCCATCTGGAAATATTCTACCTCATCAAATGTCAGACTTGCACAGTATAATGGGAAACTATTTTTATTTAAAAACCACACATACATACACATAGCAAGTGTGATGCATCTATAAGTATAGATGCAGATCCAGAAATATCACCACACCCACATCCCACCCACCACTCACTACATTCCAGAAGATGTCCACTGCCTTTACCAGTTACCATCTTACTTCTTCCTCACTCTTTGCAAATTTCTCTCCCCCTTCCAAACATCCATCAGAGATTAATTTACCTCTACTGTCAGAAATGTAAACCATCAGCAGCTTGTTATATTGAAGAGGTTAAATGAAACATTTGACATGACTTGTGTTTAAAATCCATCTTTAGCTGATGGGATGTCATCAGCTAGAAAATGTGTAATCAGGAGAGCAGACCTGAAAGTCTGAAAAGTCAGAGAATGCAAAGTTCTGCTGGAGGCTTTTCTTTCCTCTTTTTTTTTTTTTTTCCTTTAATTTAACAAGTTCTAAAATATATTTTCTATTTTTGGCTTCAAGTGTGGCTATGGTCTGAACAGTGACTGTGTAAAAATGGCACCTTCCTACTCAAAAGATCTGCTCCTTCTATGCATTCTGAGAAAAAAAAAAAAATAAAGCTGCTTCAGAAAAACTATGGACCCAATCTCCAGATGGATAATCAAGGTATGGGAATGCAACATCCATTCGAGACCTGCCCCTTTGTTTTCCTGCTTTGTAATTTGTTAGGCCCACATAAATAATAACACATAGCGATGCATATGTTTTAATCTTTCTCTAAATTGTCAGTTTGTCTTTTGTTGGTTCATTTTTGTCTTTTACAAGTTCCTGTTTGCAGCTGTCAACAGCACATCTGATGGTACAGGAGATATGGGACAGTTACAGCATGTTTTGTTCACATCCAGCATTACCCACCAGGTTAAGGAGCATCTCTTGTGCCTTCCAGCACCCAAAGTGCTCAGACTCACATAGCCATGGGGGTTTTACCCAAATTCTGCTTGAAATCCTATTATCTGACCATGCATCTTGGCTGGACCTTTATGTCCCAAATGCCTGTCTCAGACCAGTCTTGTGGACAAAAGGTTGAGGAACAAACTGCGGTGAGCTTCTCTACCTTCAGGTCACAGTCCAACCAATACAGCATGTGCACCTACCCCCTCAGCATCAACACCCCTCTGCATCCCTCACACTGATAAGATCATACATGAAGGAAGATGATCATGCAGGAGGGCACTGCAGGGCCGCAGAGACCGGTGTATCTGCTTTTGTATCTTTACCCTCAGTTTGCAAAGCCCCTTATTTTAACTCAGTCCACAGTGGTCCTTATGAAGACACTGAGGGCCCTGTTTCACAGTCAGTAGTACAATTCTATGGGCTCACACTTACCAAACACCAACTCGTCACATCTCCCAGGAGCTCTCCCTGCACGATTTCTAAAGAACCAGCGAGACACAGCGACCACAGAATCCCAAAAGACCAGTTCCCATTGATTCCCAGACTACAGCCATCATTTAACTCCTGCACCAGCTTCTCCCTGACACCACTGGCTCACAGCCAAATCACCTCCAATTCATCCCCTGACCTGTGAAGCACAGATTTGGGATGTTCAACCCCTGTTTGATATTGTACATGTTCTGATCTGTTCAGTGTTTTTTCATGCTTTCTGATTCACTTTTATCCATAGTACTTTCATTCCCCACTAAATTATCCCAATGCATTTCATTAAAATATCTCATCATCAGAGGTATTATTCTCCACTTTCTACCTCTTTTACCTCGTGTGGATTGATTAAATCAGCATGATGGTAGCTGAGTAGTGTTTAGGACTCAGTGTGACCACATCTGATTTGTTCATAAAGGATTTTCCTTTCTCTGGATGCCAGGGGGGTGCAACTTGATGTTCACTTATTAGTGCCTTTTCTATTTAGAAAATCAGTTACTGAAATTGTTCCAGGTTAGTTTGTTTAATCAAAAGCACCTGATAAAATTAACACAATATTGACAGAGAGAGAACTTTAAACTCTGCAACTGTGCCAGTATTAGCTGCTCCAAGGTAATTCTTGCAGTCTCGTTCTAACTTGCGGCAAACTTGGGATAATAATACCTTAATAATAATAATACCTTAAATTTATATAGCAGTTGTTCTCCAGAACTATCCAAAGGCACTTTAGTGACTATATATAGTCATTACTTCACCTACCACCAAACTGCGGCTACCTTAGGATGGAACAAAGCACTCCCAGCTCCCTGCGTCTTTTAGAGTGGGATTGCAAAAGACAGAGAAATTCTCTATCCTTTCAGGTAAGCAGTTAAGTACACAGAGGGCTGATCTCCAGGAGAACATTCACAGGACAGCTTGCCCCAGTCCTGGGCAGTGTTTCCATGCTTGGTTAGATGCCCCAAGTGCCTGGGGTATTTGTGTTTTCTATGCACATAAAATGCCTGTGTCTCTCTTAGTGGGGATGTCTCAACCTGCAGCAAACCCATGAAGGGAGGATAGTACCCAGAAGACTAAATTACACCTCAAAGCCCTTAGAATGGATCTATTTTCCATCTTGTCAGTCCACAAAGCCATGGCTTCCCGATATTTGCAATTCCAAATTTTCTGTGTGTTCAGTTATTTGCATGGTAATTTGCACCAGAATTTGAGCCTTTCACCATGTGCTTGTCACTAACTGCCTTGCTGATAAAAGTGGGAAGATTTCATCTTGTTCCTAAGTCCCTGCTTGCAAAAATACCTCTTTTTCTGCATGCAAACAGCAGAATTTGTTGAGTGAGAAGCCTTATTTCTACATATGCTCTTCTCTCTCTCTCTCCCGCCCGCCACAGTCCCTACATGGCTACTCAGTTTCTTGGCTACAGCAGCCACCAGCAAGTTAACAACATGTCCCCCTACATGCTTGGCGAGGCTCCACGACGTATCTGCTGGCCCATTCTCTTGCTTGAGAAATGCTAAAAAGCATTGCTGGCATTTACATGTCTCATTGCTGCACTGCCATCGGCCCAAACACTCCCCCTTCCCTTCCCTTCCCTTCCCTTCCTTCCCTTCCCTTCCCTTCCCTTCCCTTCCCTTCCTTCCCTTCCCTTCCCTTCCCTTCCCTTCCCTTCCCTTCCCTTCCCTTCCCTTCCCTTCCCTTCCCTTCCCTTCCCTTCCCTTCCCTTCCCTTCCCTTCCCTTCCCTTCCCTTCCCTTCCCTTCCCTTCCCTTCCCTTCCCTTCCCTTCCCTTCCCACCGGGTACCCAAGCAGCAGGAGCAGATGACAAGCATCCTAACCTGGCCTCATGTGGTAATCCCAGCCTCGGGATTGAACAGCCAGGCTTGCTGGAAGCCTGCTTCTGGACACAGGGATTTGCAGAGTAGAAGGATGGCCTGTGCTGGAGAGACCCGTGGCAAAAATATGGGATGCGCCATGATTTACAGCACTGGCAACTGGTGATCTGCCACAAGAAACTGCTTCAGCCATATGGTCTCACTCCAGAAATAAACTCATTACACCAGATAAATACTGTTTCTGGGCATAGTGGAAGCATTTATCCTCTCTGGAAAGATGCAACATGCCTCGGGACATGGCAAGAAGCCTGGGATGAGATGACCCAGCTGTTCCTACCAAGTGGTGACACCCTGAGCTGGTTGGTCCTTGTAAAATCTCCAGTTCCTGTTGCCTCCCCACAACCAGAAGGTCTTGCTGCCTAAACCTTAATCCCATTTGGATATGGGCAACCAATGGAGCTGGAGCAAGGCAATATTTAGCCTTTTATGGTCAGACTGAACCAGAGAACAGCCTACTTAAGGCATCTTTCCCCACAATTGAGGCACATGCAATTAGATGACGGCAACAGCATTACAGCATTGGGAAAATGCTTGATCAGAGCTCTCATACCTGTTGGAGCAAAGTCCCCATGGGATGTTTACAAATGGTTTGTCAAAGCAGAGCCCTAAGCATTCACATGGTACCCTTTGGAGACACCGCCAGCACCAGTTCAGGTGATGGCTGCATTTGTAATACACAATTTTCGCACTTCGCGTTCTGTGGAGTGTGTGAGGTGGCACCAGGCTCTGGTGGCATTGGGTCCCACAGAGGTGCTATGAATGTGTCGGGGCACCTGATGTTGGCAGCGAGCTGTGAGTGTCATTGCAGGGCCAGCACTTCCTCCGAACGGAGCGGGACCTGGATGATTAACTCTTAAAGGAAGGCTGCATTGTGCTCCGAGGTAATTTCACTCTGGCATTGATTTGAGGTGCAATTTGAAATTCATGACAATCTATGTAAACGTGCTTTTGACACTGAAGAGACACACAGTGCGGATTATGCGTGACATCTTAAGAGCACACAGATTTTTTCATAAATACTTATACAGTGTCTGCCTTTTAGACATCCTGGACATTCTCTGCTCTCGGATTACATCCATCACATTTTAAATAACCCCCATGATTATATCAATACAAAAGAATTTAGTTTGGCTTCTAATTCTATCTGCAGATTTAATAATCTTCTCTGTGTAAATGTAGCAGAGAGTAAGATATTTAAGGGTCACAGGTACTGATCGTCCATCTTTTAAAGTGGGAAATGTAAGAGGAAATGGAAACGGTGAGGAGGGGAAAGGAAATGCTGGACAAAGGAGGAGAACGCAGCACTCCCTCCCTTTATTTTCCCCATGCATTGATAAGGCTGCTTGACCACAATGTGGACACCGGTGATATTCTACTGTTTCTTAACACAGGATGGCCTCCCAAATGTCAATAAAACAGCCATGAAGAATTAGGGACAGACAGTGATGTCCTAAAGCAGACAGTGTGCTGACACTGTAGATAACCCTAAAGGGGTTAAATCCAAAACGAGTTAGAGAAAGAGGCTCTTTCATGAGTGAGATAAATATGACTAATGCACTTTTACTAGAGACAGTTAAAAATAAAACCTTAAAGAAGAAAAACCTGCATTCATTTTACCCGACAGACACTATTATTTCTAGATATTTCAGATTCATTTGCAACTTAGGAAAATTGCAGCTGGGGAAAAAAAAATAATGTTAGCAATCCCATTTACAAGCAGAAATTCTACTGTGTTGAGTCATAAACTGCCCCCTTGCCTCAGCTGTATTCGGCTCCAGAGTTAAATCTATCCTTGTGCTCTTTCCTCACCTCATTTAGCAGTGGGGATATCTCTTGGATTAATTAGAGCAATCCTCTCACTCAGTAACAACCAATTGTTTCCTGGTCAACCATTCTGCGTAATTGTTTTCTTTGAGCCATACAGACTCAGGTTATTTTTTACGCGCAACTATCGCGGCCGCCCCCGGGGCGCTGCGCGGGGCGCGGAGCCGGGCGCGGGGCCGCTTCTCGGCTTTGCACCGTTCGGCGAAGCCGGCAGAGGGCAGCCAAGCAGGAATAATCCCAGCCGAGCAGGGATACTGGCTCCAGGTATTCCTCAGATCGAACAATTGGCCTCAACCCCCTTTTTTTTTCTATCCCCCTCTCCAGTTTTTCCCTCCCCTCTCTCCCTTCCCGACGCGCGCATCCCTGACAGGGCAGCTCGCTGCTTCCTCACCCTGCTCTCTCCACCTGAAGAAGAGGCACTGCCCTGGCCAGATAACTGGTGAGATTTTTAAAAGGCATGTTTACTAGAGGAAAAAAACCTCCATCCTGAAAAAGTGACCACCAGAGTGGTAACTGGTGTTTGCACAAGCTTCCAGTCTTACTGCGTGATCTCGTTCTAACGAACAGCAGGAATAAAGCCGTGCTTTTTGTCTTCAAATTATAACAGCAAACAAAGGCAAATGTGTTTTGCAGTGGAAGAACTGCTAGCTAAACCCTCACAGGAGGGCAAAGACCTAGGGGTCAATCTCGAAAACATTCATTCATGGAAAACTTGAGGCTTCTATGACCATTCTCCATGAGTTTAACATGGATATCTTCTACAGATATTTATAAATACCAACATACATATAAAATATATGTAAACACAAAATTTCTTAATACTTCTTACTAAATAAAAATTTCTAGTTCCTTACAATTTGTGTGTGCATATGTATTTATAGTTGTTTGGATCCTTTTAAGGACATATTTCCTTTTTTAATGAAAAATCATACTTGAAATAGGATTTCAGCCATCAGAAAAGAATGTGACATACACAAGAGCAAAATAACACCCAAACATCCTCTGTCTTAGGGAATAGCATTCAGACTACTCCCAGGAAGGTACAGGGATCAAGCTGAAAGGCTCTAAACTACTGGGAATGTTCAGCATAGTTAGGAGCCACTGTGTATTCCAACCTATTTCACTTCATTATTGCTTATGAAAATTCCTTACTCTTCCCTCCAGCTTGAATAGAAAATAAGTTAAAATGTTTTAAAAAAAAATTGGTTTGAACAACCAATTATTTAAGAGTGTAAACATGACCAAGTTGCTCACTTTAAGTTGGACATTTTTCTCCCTCTGACCACAATTTCCTCCTGCTGAGAGCATGGGAGGGACAATAGGGATGCTGCTGGATCTCCTGTTCTCCAAGGCCAGATCCTGTTCCCTTTCTCATCCCGACAGCCCGGGAAGCAGAGCAGGGCCAGGATGTGTCCCATGATGAGCTGCCCTGGCTTGGGTCCAGCCTCAGCAAACAACTTCCACCTCTTCCCAAGATTTCTGCTCCCCAGGCTTCTTCTGGCCCTGTGGTCCTGTCCCATCATTTTTTCTTTAGTCAACCAGATCCTTCAACCAATTCCTTCTCCTTGGGATGTGTTTGAAGGCACTAAAGGTTTTTGGGGAACAATAACAAGACCTCACCTCTAACCCTGCTTTAAAGTGTCACCTATCAGGATGTGTAAATGGAGGCATTCACAACCCCTCTGGGATTCAGTGGCCACGGGGAGGGACCCCCATACCCCTCCTGCAACCCACAGAAGCAGAGATGCGCCATCATCACCCCTCAAATACCAGCCATGGATGTGGCCCTGGTCTTGCAACACCACAAAGTTATTTAAAATTATAATTTTGGAGAGAATATCTACTAGTTTTAGGTTACTTTACAGGTCCATCACTAGGTGCATCCCTCTATCAGCTCACAAAGAACAGTGATTGTTTTCTCCTTTTTATAAGCAGCAGGCAATGCTACTGTCAAAAGAATGTTTTTATAGTAGTGGAAATAATCAGTGCAAGGCTAGTTTTTAAAACCTGCTCCTAAAGTGCTTGGAACATTAAACAATTATTTATGAACACTTGAAACATTAGCTGTTCCACTTGAAACCATTGGCAGGGCTTTAATAACAGCCCAAGCAATGCTCTGGAAGCAACACCAAGGACTCTTGCTAGTCACAAACCCTTTATTTCATTTTTAAAGCTGCTGTTACTGTGCACCAAAATTAAAAGGTTTATCACTATGATTAAAACAAAATCTCATCACCAGCATGAGCATCTATTCCCTTCAATGCTCCACTGAGACATTCCCTTCATTTTTTGACTGTTTGGCATGCCTTTGCTTTCCCTTTGCTTCTTCCTAAAACTAGTTCTTCCTGGGGAAAGCTTGACTGGGGCACTGCCTGCCCTCTCTCCCAGGATTTGGGTGTATTTTCACATCAAGGAGGCCAATTGACACCAGGTTAAATAGATTTTCTAATCAGGATTGCAAACTCTTTGATAATGCAAGTACCCTAAACTTTTACTAAAATGAAACTCTTTCTGGTAAGAGAGGAAAAGGGGAATTCAATGACAGATTTCTCAGCATAGACCACATTTACTGAAGTTTGCAGGTATGCCTGTTCCTGCAGCCCATGTTGCCCAGGGAAACAAAAGCATTCAACCTTCTTAATTTAATTTATTAACATCAAGATGTTCCAACCCAAAGCAGAATCCCATTACATGGGCTGCAGCACAGGCACATGGTCCCACCGCTAGGATGGCACCTTTGAAGAGACAGGAAAGTAAGAGGCTTTCCTGCTTTGCAGTGAGGAAATCGAGGTGCAAAGAGACTGAGATACAGTTAGGGAGGGGCTGCCTGTCCCCTGGAAGGGAAACCCAGTCCTTCATCAACCTACCTGTGCTCCTGGGTCTGGTACTTCCAAGAAATACACACCCCAGCTTGAACCCATTCTCTATCCAGCATCCTAAACGTGCCCTACACAAAGACCCAAGGAGGGAGGCATTTCACAACCGCCTTTTAAATTTAAACTCATATTTCAGTTAAACAGTTTTTGTCCAGAATGTGAAAAAGCCCTGGCCCTGCTCCTGGGAGAACACAGCAGACATTGCTCAGCTGTAACCAAGTACCCAACAGGGCTCCTTTGTCATTCCTCATCTTGTGGCTATGATGTAGATCTAAACAATTAGATTTATTGATTAATTTTTACACAGAGGAGGATGGAGGCAGGCAGGGGGCACTAAGGTGTTTCCCACCTTGACACAAAGTTGTTGGCTGTTCAGTGGAGGAATCAAGCAGTGGTCGCTTGACCATGTGTGATAAACCCAAGCCTTACCAGAAAGGCCACTTTCTAGTGGATCGAAGGGAAAGCAGGCAGCATGGTGTTAAGAAATAACTGAGGCAGAAAAAGCAGCATAAAGAATCTGAAAGACATGAATGCCTGAGGAAATGCAGATTTTGGGGAATCTGTGAGTAAACAGGCATATGACTGACTGAGCCAAAATATATACAGGATTTCACAATATTTAAATCGTGGATCTTTGTGTTCTTAAAAATAAATTAAAACTATACCAATGCTTACACATGGGGATCTGACGCACGCTGGGTGCTACCAAACCTGCAGCCAAGGGCCTCATCCTGCAGCCTCCACAGGGGCAGGGCTGGGAGCTGTGCACAGCCCCTGGGGAGCTCACACCGACACCAGTGGGAGCAGAGGCAAACCAGTGGTGAGTGGCTTTAATCTCCCACATGAAGAGCCCTAACAGCATTTGAGAATCACACAACAGAACGTGCATTATCTGCCGTGGACCCTGTGCCCTCTTTTTAAGGTGGCTGTTAACTTGGGGAAGGTACTGTGCCAAAGAAGCGGAAAAATGATTTGATCACATTCAGTGATATTGCTGAGAGCAACAGGGAAAGACATTTGAAAAGTGGCTTGCAGTCATTTATATACCTCCTTCCACATGTTAACCATTTTTACTTTCAATAACCATGCACCAGCGCTCTTGCTGCATTACCTTATAACTCCTTTTCTTCTTTATGGTCCTTTGTGGACACATTTTCACCTGTTTAAATCTCTGCATATCTACTAGGAAAAAAATGAGAGACATACACACAGGTACTCTGTCCTGAGTTATAAATATATTAGGGACATACAAATGTCATCACAGCCCTCAAATGCAGCTTCACTGGCTCCCACTACAGAGACACATCGTTACCTGCTAGAAATGCACCAGCCAAAATCTGCGAGTGTTTCTAGGTCTGCTGCCTCTCTTTCACCAGGTAATCTCTCACTCAGTGTGTCTTGATCTTATTAAAAGAGCTATTCCTTCCTTTACAACTCTTTGCTGCTCTGCTAGTTTTCCCTAAAGGGATGTAAAGCCTGCTTTGCTTGTATTGACAAAGCAAGAGTAATTATCTTGTCACAATTCTGGAGTGGAAATCTTGGACTTACAGGGCTGCCAACAACTTCTAAAAACTTACCAGAAGTTTGGCCACCTAGATCAAGGGCAACATTCTTGTAAACCATGCATTTGCAAACAAAAGACAGACAGCTACCTGTGTTTCCTCTCTCTTCCTATCTTAGGTCCACTCACTCCTCCTCTCTAAACTCCTCTGTCATCTCCTGGAGGTGTTGGACCCAGCTCATCTTGCTCATCCCTGACACAATTATATGAATAACAGAAGTATCTGCAAAACCCCTCAGGCTCTTAGTGACTTGCCATTATTCTTGTTGACTTGGAAGAGATTTTGGATCCTCCCTGAATTATATTTTCAGAAAGATTTTGACCCTTCTCTAGACACCTGTGATCACCATATGTTCAGGAGGGCTCAGCATCTGGAAATGTTGGCTTTTTGGGAGTGTGGCTGAAACTTCCACTCCTGGAGATGCTGATTCTTGTGATGGTCCCTACCCCAGCTTTAGACATGGAAAAGGAAGTGGATAGATCTGGAATAGGTTCAGATTGAAAAGGCAGCTTATAGCTCATGTAGGACTCTTCCCAGGTGCCTCTGGGATCCCTGGTACATGCATCTTATGCAAGGTACTTCTGAGTTTAAAGATACTCCTTTTAACATGGCAAACAGCATCACACTGCATTTTCATGATGTCTCTCTAGTCACACTCTCACATTGGGTAGAAACATTGCTTCAGATTTCAGCAAAACCTTCAGAAAAACACCTTGAAAAAAGGGGATGGATTCTTTACCATTTTCTGTATCCTTTCTGATGCAATTCCTGCAAGCAGATAAAGCTGGGAAATCTTTGCACCTATAAGCAGTCCAGTTAGAAGAGCTGAGATCTATGCAGATATTGAAAAGATTGGGTAAAGCTTGGGTGAAGCATCTAGACAGCAGCCAGAACCACCTTCTGTCTCCTCAAGTTCCATGTCCTTAGCACTGCCTTCAGTAGAAGATTTTCCTAAAGGGATGGACTGAAAATGCATACAAGTGGCTGTGCAGCAAATAGCTTTATCAATGATTTCATTTGCAGTCTGGAAATACCAAACAGCTTTGCAATTCAAACTGTTAACACACAATCTCAGACCCGGGGAACTTGCCACTTAGAACTGAAAGTATATGACAAAGAAAAGGAATTAATAAGATGCTCAGGGTGAAGATGTAGAGAATAAATTTAAATTAATCTATATTTTAGGACCCCAAGCTCTAGCTATGGTTCATCTCTTTCCCAGTTATTGATCAAATTGCAACTTACTAGTTCTTTATGAAGGAGACAAGACCATTATACTACTACGAATGCTTGAGAAATCAAAATATCACCAGCATATGAAGTAGTTGGATTTCCAGTTATGAAACACACGTTTGACTCCTAAGAATGCTGGAGGCTGAATAAAGGTTAAAAACTCAGAAATAATATTGTTCCTGCAACTTTTGCAAAAATCTTTGAGAGATGAATTTAGCAATATGTGGCTTTTAATGGTGTTACATTAAACAGCAGGATTTCCATATGGCGTGAATCTGCTGAATTGTATCGAAGATGGGGATTTTGTTCCAAATTTCTATGGCATTCTGTGATTGTGTCATTAGATACCCGCAAGCCTTTGCTACAATGAAGAATACAGAATGTGCCAAGTAAAACAATCTTGAGTGTGCCTTCCAAGGGAAAATACTGAGACTAACGTTTAAAATTCCCCAGCCCCATTTTCTTTGAAACGCAGCGAGTTCTTTTTGTTAGAAAAGGGTTAAATGGAAATGTGTCATTTTCATAATAATAATGTGTTTTATATTGAAATTTGTTCTTCGCGTCTTTTCTTTTCAGTATAAGTGTTGGTGTGTATGAGTGATATGAGGATAAGTTTGTGAGGGCAATTACCCATTATTGTTGAGTAGCTGAGTAGTCCCCTGAGCAAACTCATGCATAATTTGTTTGTTCATAAGATACTGTAGAGCTGAGGCTGCAGTATCTTCTATGCCCCAGCTTATGGGAAAATGGAAGCATTTTCCCACTACTCTGCATTTCTTACCCTATTGTTTGAACTCTGATCATCCTTCTTGCCCCTCTATTATGGGCACCTTCGCTGAATAGGAATCACATATCAAGAGGGTAAAGGTCAGAAATACATCATATAAAAGGGGAAACAGCAAATTCCTTTTACAAGATTCATTATGATAATCATGTCCAAATACATTATCAGAAGCATTAAAGAAATCCTTTTCTAATTTATTTTTGTGCTTCTTACTATCTGCATATCCCTGTTATCTAGGAGAAACAGTGTGGTGTGCAAAGTTGAGGTTACAAACGTGCAGTGGTCTTGGGATAGACAGGACTGGCTTGAGATACAACTTCAATGTTAAACAATTTTCCACTTTTTAAAAAATTCTAATCTTTCCTTACATGGTTTTCTCCTCTTACAGCTCTCTCTTCCTTTATCTGTGAGAAGACTTGCCCTTTTCCTCAGGTAGCAGCATCCCTATTACCTCCTTCCCCTGCACACACTACAGCAGTGATTTCCTGCTTTACTGATCAGCTCTTGTGCAGCTTCACCCTGGAGAAGCCCCACAATTCAAATGTTGCTGTCTGCAGCCCTTCTACTCTAAAGAGCTGCACACATTTAACATCAGGCTGTCTGGGCAATGTGTTTTGTTATTAAAATTGCTGTAATAGGAATGTGAGCTTTTCAAAGTGATTCATAAGTGCACTAAGACAACTGTGTGCCTTCATTTGCAAGGGTTTTCCACCCACCTTTTTTTGTTTTTAAGCCAAGGCAGTTCTATCCTGTACCACAAGGAGGGAGGCAGGCTGATAAACAAGACATCTTAACAGGAGATACAGGTATTTTTGTCGAGACATCAGTTTTCTTACAGGAGTTAACACTTACTGTTACCCAAAGCCCCCCACTTATTTTTGCACAGGGGTCACAAATTTTTTATCAGTAGTTGTTCAGAAGTTGGAGACAGCACCAGAAGAAGAAACAGGGATGTACCAAACTGTGTGCCTATTTGGCATTGCTGCCATGCCATTATTTTGGAAACTTCCAGTTTAGGACAGAGACATTTAAAGGGTTTCTACTAATGCTGCTAAGACATGTCATACAAAAACCATACCTACAATTTTTGGAGTACATTTCGCTAATTCCATAACTGATTTGGGGTGAGGTTTTCACAAGAGACTAGATTTACCAAACCAGCAGAAAATTTAACCCTAGGTTTATCCTTCTTTAGGAGCATTACTAGGCCAACACAAAGCACTAGACAATCCCAGAGTTACGTTTTCCTGTTTGGACAAAGAATTATCATTTAAAATGAATTATATTTATATTCCGCCTGTACCAAGCACTTTTTTTTCATGACAAAATGCTTCTTTCTGAAAGTAATAGTACAGACAGGACAATGAAGCATCAATATCCAGATGTCAAAATTATGTATTTTCAAATTGTTTTAAATAAGACAACTGATTGGAGAAGATCCTCATTTCTTCATTAGATGCTTTATGAGCATTCCCTCCTATTGGTAAAGCAGATCAGAATCTAGTTGAAGCAAGATCATAGTATCTCTAATATAATTTGCATCAAGTCCTAATGCTTCAGTTTAGAAGAAATGCTGGACCAACAATGATGCATCTGTCCCTATGTAACTCTCCTTGGGGAAGTCCAGCATAAGGCATTTGTCAAAGCATCTCCCAAACTCACTCACACCTGGACAGAATGAGCTGAAAATTGAACAACATAATCCCATATAAGAAAGAGAAAAAAATCCATTATGTGCCTGAATTCAGTTATCAGCCTCTGCTTGTAACTTATGAAGACACACTAAGTATCCTCGTTCTAGCTCCAGAGAAATTAAATACTCCAAGAAGTTCCAATGTAGGACTCTCAGACTCACTTTCTCCTGATGAAATTTCCCAATAAATACATTGGGGTTCCAGAGGGATTTAGATGACAAAGGCAGTCATTAATTTTGGTACAAACTTTAGACCAGCCCTCCAAGACTTTATGACACCTTCCTTCACACATGGAACTCTGCCACCAGAGCTTTTATCTCCTCTTTTGCTCTGGCTCATGTTATTAGTACCAGAAATGCTGTTTGGATGGAAAGAGGAAATGGAGGTATAGCTAATTTCTTAAAAGGTGAGGCCATTAATCCTATCAGAGGAATATTTGGATCTCAAGAATGTAGATCCTCTCAAGCTGGTGGCTCTCAGTTATAGATGAGCCTGAGCACACAGTCTCTGAAGCCAGTTCCATCACTGCACAGCCCTCGAGTGCAAGGTGAAGTCTTTGTGAAAAGGATTATAAAAAGATAAAATATATTTAAAAGAAAAATATCCTGGGAACACATGGCACACCCAGTACTGCTGTAAGAACAGCCTATACTGGACAAGACTTATCACCATAAATGGTTAAGAAAGTAGGAGATTGTAGAACCTGATGTATTTGAAAAGCAGTTTCAGTGGTGTTGATCTTCTGGGGTCAGGACAGCCTGTCTGTGACCCAAGAAGAACTGCCCCTCCTTGAGGTTGGCATCAGCCGACCATGAGCTGCCAATATCAAATGTCAATAGAGTTATGGGTAGGAAAATATAAAACACATTGGTTACAGATAACAAAGCAACTTGTGCCAAGAACTGAGAGATCCATTGAGATCACCAGCAAGGAACAGGGAAGTGGTGGGACAAAAAGGCCTTAAACAGCTAATTAACTACTGAGAAAATGTACATTTTTTCCCCACCATCCTCTGGTGACCCTAAAAATGATTCTGGGAAGGGACCTGATCTTTTCTTCAAAAGGGAGTCAGTAAAAGAGCTGTGCTGCATTTCGTGTTTCTCATGACCATAGCTCTCTAAGGCTTTGTATTTCTTGGGACGGCAAATTTACTGACAGAAGAACAGACCCTGAAGTTCCTAAGACCATCCTGTTCATTGTCCCTTCAGCTTTTCTTTTCACTCTCATAGAGTTTTAATTTAAATTAAATACTCAACAGCCTGAAAACAGACATGGTGCTAGTTGTGATCGTCCTCAGGTCTCTATAGGGGATTTACACAGATCCCTCATAAAACAAGGGACTGACCCTTTCTTTTCAAGGTAGCTGGTACTTGCAATACCACATTTTAGCTCTAAATCATTATTAGTTACTTGAATTTTTAGTGTACTTTAGTGCAATCTTTATCATCACAAGTCTCAGAGAGTGAAAGGAACACACTCCAAAATACATGCTATGAAGAACTGTTACTGGGGAAAAGAAAAATGTTTAGATCACATCGCTCAAAGCCACATGTAAGGACTAGAAATTTCTGTGCAATGGCTCCAGGGGCTAAACAGCAGCAGGACCATCCTGACATAGAAGATGTAGTATTTGAAAACTTGAAAGTAGCTCTTGGTGTCCAAGACAGTTCTACTCCTCAGCAAGAACTCATAAGAGCTGAGAAGACACTGGGGAATCACTTAGAAAATATGACTTGCAGTTAAGCCTTGATCAATCAGTGTAGTGAAAGGAGCAGTATCACTCTTCGGAAGTTAATTAGACACTAAGAGTAATACTCTAGAAAGCTTTGAGAGCAGATTGTGTAAAGACAGCTCCCCATATAAATCATTACTATACCTCAACTCTGAGTTTCCATTAATTATTAAAGCTTTCTAGGCAAGCTAAGCAGATATTTCAAGATGCATATTTCAGAAATTTCCACATGTTAAAAATTAAGTACTGTCAAACAAGCTGGGCCAGGCAATGAGAGCCTTTGGAGCTCCCCATCCCAATGTACTCATGTCACTCATCCCATCTCTGAGGGATGTGTCAGGCTCCACTGTGCCACTGCCCCATCCAACCAACGCTTTTGGAGCTCTTCTCCCTGTATTTGGGCATATCTGAGGATGTTCAGAAACTCTCCCTGGTTCTCAGAGTACTTTGGGTCAGCAGAGTTCTTATATTGTGGCACAAACTAAAGGAAAAGGGGGTGTGAAATAAAGGATTAGGCAGAATGGGACTATGGAGAGCAGCTTGTGTGAAGAACCAAAGCCTGGCTGGATGCTAGGAATAGAGGCACTTCCCCTCTTCTTCAAATTTCTCTGTGATATTTTCCTTGCTTTTGTGATCAGACTTGGAAAGAAACAGATCTGGACCAAAGATGTAATTTGAACAAACCCTCCTGGCATACTCAAATGTTGAGAGAACTCAGACTAAGCTGATCCATGGCTTTTTTTCAGAGTTTAAGTAGAAACAAAAATCCACTAAAATGCTCTCATTTGGGATGACGGCATTAAGTTCTCTCTAAGTCCAGCTTCCCAGTAAAGTATTGGAGCAGGGGTGTTGTTGCTGGTTTTACTTAGATTTCCAGTATTTCCATCTAAGACTAACAAAAATATGGTTTAAGGTATTCTGAAATAGATCTGCTTCCTATGTAGGTATCTCTTGAACTTCTGCAGTTAAAAAAAAAAGAAGAAAATCAAGGTATTTTTAGTTGTTGCAAATATGTGGGAATACACCCCTATTCTATTTGGTGGGTCATTTTTTTTGCATTAAATACAAGGTAACTTTATTTGTAAATAAAAAGTAGGCTTGGCTTCTTTCTTGTTTTTTTGGGTTTTGGTGGTTTTTGTTTGTTTTTTTAAACAAACAAAATAGAAAAAGATTGGCAACAAAAATATTTCAAGGATTTGGAGGGAATAGCATGGTTTGGATTTGCATGCAAAGCTTTCAATGTGATGAAATGTACCCAAATAGAGTGTCGCAATTTTCGATTATTCAAATCAAGATACTGCAATATTTTTGGACACTCAAGGCTTTGAGCTGTTTATTTATTCATTTTCTTTCCTTACTGCCTTTTTCCCCTGAGAAACCTAACAACTGAAATGCAGCAACAGCGCAGAATATTTATTGGAGAATACAGGCACTTAACAGGATTGCAAAATTCCAAGTTCTCAAGAAGAAAAAGCAGCAGGCATTAAACCAAAAGCTGCTGATACTGTACAACTTTTCACTTCTACAGATAAGAGACATCTTCTGCTTTCAAGAAGACGACTAAGCTAGCTGAATTGGAGTGTGGAGTGCTTGGAGTGCTTGTCATCCAAACCACACAGCAGAAGGAGAGCCTTGCAAAAATGTATAAACCCTGTGTGTTACCACCCAGGTAATATTTGAAAACAGAGTCACTGTTGGATTAGCTAAGAGCTAATAACTACTGAGGTAGCAAACCAGTTTTGGAAATAGAGCAGCCATGGTGAGTGGTTTGAAAGATTGCAGGCAGCGACATCAACAGTATTTTCAGTTGCAGTGTTGGCAAGGATAGGTGGTGCTCTACAAGAGATAAAGAGCTGCCTGGTCCCTGGAAGTCCGTGGATACCTGTCTGGGCAGAAGGATGCTGCCTAATGTGAGAACCACAGCTAAAAGAAATGGGCACATGGGGCTGTGGATACAGAGGCTGGACTGCATGGGCTGCCCTTGGGTAAGAGAGCAGAGGGTGAAGTGTTGTCCCCAAGAAGGCAGAGGGTCTCCATGCCAGGACCTCACAGAAGCACAGTTCTCCTCAAAGATTTTATTCACATTTGACAGATTTTTTTCAGATTGGCCACAGGCCTCCTGCTTGCTCCTCACACTTTCCAGCAAATCATGTGAAGTGTTTGAAAAACTGAGACCCTGTCCTCAGACTTTCCGTGGCAGGACAAGTGGTTTTGCATGAATCCTTGTCTGAACCCAAGATACAGCAAGAAATAAGAATTAGCAGCTTCAATCATATGATCACCTCGTATGTTAATGGATGAGGGAGTAGAAATAAGGTTGCCTGAGCAACCTCAGTTCTGGCATTGCTTAATATCAGAGTATTTGGCTAAGCAACAGGAATCATTTCCTTTTGCTGCTGAGTGGGTTTCTTGGACAAGTCTAGAGAGCACATTGCCTACTTACACTGCTGGGAGTGAGGATACAGATGAACATCTCACTTCCACTACCTCAGCAGAAAAGGGAAGGATCATCCCAGTTTAGGGTTTGAGGCTGTCCATAGGGCAAAATGACACATGCAAGTTCTGCCTGAACTTGCACCCAGGCAAGTTGTTCCCCAAAATAAAGCACGTTTCCACTCTGCTCTGCCCTTCCATGATTTCTCTCACTAGAAGCCAACTGTACCTCCAACAACTCGAACAAATTCCTTTCAAGCACAGGATGGAAAGCAATGCCATCCTCAAAACAAAACAGGGAAAAAGGAGACAGTTTCAAATACAAACATGAATTTGATACTATTTCACCTGTGGTACACCTTTCTCCACCTCATTTCAGCCTGCTACATATTGGAAAGATTTTGATACTTAAAAGTACAATACAACAAATACAATACAACAAATAATTAAATATTATGATTGTGTTTGAAGTATCATGGTACATTGAATCAGAAAATTCTCCCCTTTTATCTACAGTCCAGAGAACCGCATTTTTTTCTTGAAATTCTGTAGTATTTGAAAAGAAACGGTCCCGGTTTAGAATGACAGTGCTCCAAACAGTTCTTGTGTTTTCCATTAATTTTCGGTTGTATTGGTATTCTGTTCCAATTAGCCTCTGTTAGTGCTTCAAAGCTCTATCTTATCTGCAGATAACATCAAAGATGAGAGCTTCCAGTTTTAAATTTGGTTTGTAGTTATTTTAAAGATACAAAGGCATCATTTGTGAATAGCTGATCAAATAGAATAAATACGTCTTTATTTTGGCTCCAAAACTACTTTTCTTTTTGAAGTTCAATTTAGTTTAGACATCAGGCCTTATTTTCAGGGTGCTGAACTCCTGGAGCTCATGTTTTCTTCAGCTGCAATTGCATGTGCTCAGGCAGGAAACGTATTTCCTCTTACACAAAACTTTGAGACTTCACGATTTTCACCTTTCCATAAAATCGTAGGATGGTTTGGGTCAGAAGGAATCTCAAAGATCATCTGGTTCCAACCCCTCTTCCATGGAGAGGAACAACTTCCCTAAGACCAGGTTGCTCAGAACCCCATCCAACCCAGCCTTTAATGCTTCCAGGCCAACTTTTCATTAGTCCAAATCACAGATCTTTACAAAGCATCTCATAGAGGCATTACCAAGAAAGACTCCAAGTAACCCCCTTGATCACCAACCTGTTGGCTCCCTTAGGACAAGCTCTTAATCTCTCCTGCCAGACCTGTTTCCCTCCAGCTAGAAGGAAACATAATCATGCAGAAGGAGCTTGACCTGAGGTTTCTTATACCCCAGGGAGAGCCTACCTAAGAGTTCACCAAGTTGCTGATTTGTCATTATTGCTGCCTTCATCTGGCCTGAGCAGGGTTTAAACAAGCCAAACAAACTTAGAAAAAACCCCCCAAAACTCATTTCAGTAGTGGTTAGTGTCATGGTTTAGTAGAACCAAACCACTACAGTTAGCTAAGTAGTAATAGTGCTGACTTCAAGACAACTACAAATTCCTTTGACACCTTCCTGAAATAATGTAGAGATCTAATTTTGTCTTTTTCTTATAAGAGTAATTCAGACAAAACCCCTCCTTCTCAGCTCTACTCAGCACCTCCGAGAAGCGACCACATTTCAACCACTGTTGGGAAGCAGCTTATTTAAAAGCATGAGGGGAAAACACTCAAGTCAGTTTTCTCTCTGTTTAAAAAGCACAGTGATTTCACTGACATCTTTTCTGGGATAGTGCTGTTTAGGGAGCAGCTGTCAAGCTTTGCCAGTCAGCAAAGAAGTCCGTAAGTGCTCAGGTACCTCTTCATTAGAAAATACTTGCCACCAGCTTTTTACATTTGATGGAAGATGAAACAAATCACTCTTGTGCCTACCTGGCTCACAAATAATGTTAAAGACAGGGTGATCTGCCTGTCAGTGTTCCCAGTATGCATTTGCTGAAAACATGAGGGATTTTTCTCTGTGTTCCCACATGGGTCATACTGATGCTCAGGAAGCTGCCTCTGTAGTTTATCAGACTATGAAGAGTCAGAGATTAAAGATATGCATGGATTCCTGAAAGGGAATAAACTGTGGTGGCACATGTGCAGTTTGGGAAGCACAGAGCTTCATTTCTGGCCTGCTCCAAGCACCTATAAGGCAGAGGCAAGGGATTTCCACAGAAATTCTGCAAATGTCCACCTAATGATGGTGGGACCACAACTGGTCAGGGCTAATGAGCACTTTAGAGGACAGGAAGAAAGTTCAAAATGACCTTCACAAACCAGGAAAACAGTATGAAGAAGATTAGGGTGAAATTCAGGAAGCACTGCTGCACAATCCTATGCTTAGGTAGGAATAAACAGTTGCATTAAAAAGGAAAACAACTGGTTACGTTGCTGTGCTGCAGAAGAGAATCTGGGGAACAGTGTGAATTATAAACCAAACATAAGTCAACAATTTCATGCCGTCATGAGAAAGGCAAACATCATTCTGGGAAGTGCAAACAGGAAGAAAGCTTGTAAAACCTGCCAGTAACCTCACTGCTCTATTCCACCTGGGCAAGGCCTTAGGAGGAATGTGACCACTTCTGGACACCTCACTACCAGAAAGGTGACACTCCAACAAAAGTCATGACCACAGACAAAAAAATTTGATCTAAATGTACGCAGAGATAAATAGGGCACATGTGATAACATTGCTTCATATGCTGTAAGGATTGTTGTAGAGGGACAGGAAACTCAGCTTTGCATGAGCACTATAGAAAGGACAAGAGTTATGGGTTGAACTTACAGTGAAGGAAGAGTTAGGACAGACATCATGAGAAGTTTATGTATTTGTTACCAGGACTGAAAAGCACTGGACTGCCTGGAAGGGGCATGTGCCTGAGTGTCTTCATGGGACTTCAAGAACAGCTTGTCTGAGCGTTGGCAAGACAATCCTGCATTGAGCTAAACAAGGTGACTGTAAAAATACTCAGCTAGGGGCTTTGCAATAATCCAAGATATCCAGCTCCTAGACAGCAGTACAGAATTGTTTCAATGAAGACATTACCTTCATTTTTGCACATATTACACCTGTACACTCCCATATAAGTCATGTAACTATTGTTGGTTGCACCAATCTGCCAAAGGATACAACACCTCCATGACATGGTCACATTCTTGTCTCACTTATACCAGTAAGTACGGTGATACAGCAGCAATTATTCAGTTTATTTTCCATCTCATCATAACAAGTCTTTCCCAATTTTTGCTGTAATGCCCAAGAGGCTTTCAGTTATTTGTCCAGAAGGTCTCCTGTAGCAGGGATGGATCCCTCCAGGCCAAGGGACATGGGGGGCCTGTTTCACCTGCCTTTCCAAATGCACCAAACTGAGCCTCTAAAAGATCAAATCACCCCATAACCCCAATGTTTTGAAAACCTCTTGAGTTTAAGATGCTTTCTACCCAAATGACAGGGCAATGCAGAAGCACCTGTAAAGACAGCACATACAGAGGTTATGGGGAATGTGGCCCATGATGGGCAAAACATGACACAGTGTGGGAGGATTTCCTGCTACAGGCCAGGATGTACAGAGGCACACATAGCTCGTGTGTTACTACAATCTCATTATAACCTCTGGGCTTTAATTTTGACGGGGGCTTCTGGAGGGAGAGAGAGACCCTCTCCCAGTCTGCATGGGGCTTTCATGGCTCCAGGGCTAGTGACTGGGTCTTTCTGCCTTCCCCAGCCCAGCACCACACTCATCCTCAACTTTATTTCACTCTGGACCTTCATCCTCTTTTCCTAGCAGTGTCCCAATTGTCACTTTTTCACACAGAAACAAAGAAAACTCCCTGCCCTCTTGGGCAATGAAAGAGGTGCACTCTCTCTCTTTTCTTTACTGTTCAGTGGAAATATGGACCATTCTTAATTTCACTTGTTTGGGCTTTCTCCATGTTATTAGTGACCTCTATACTAACCTGCCTTTGCAATCCTTTTCAAGGTTTTATTCCATTCTCCAGCCTGAACATATTCCCAGACTTTCACTGACCTACAGTGGCACCGAGTGGAAAAGTGAAATAAAGCCCTGTGTCTCCTTTTGCAGGACACAGAATTATTGAAAAATTATCTGGAGTGTCTACAAGGCAGAGTGATGAGGAGTAAAATCCGGTCTTTGTACTGCTCTGGGTCTCTGCAGCATGTAGATCATTTGTCAGTGCCAGTTTGAGGTAGCCTCTCCAAACAGCCTGTTTTGCATTTGAAGCACTCACAGGACATGATGGTTCGGCTAAAAAACCATGCATTTTACATGAAATCACCAGGATAATTTGGCTGTATATCGTGTTCCCACAACTTAATATTCTACCTACAGATGCGTGATCAAGAAGAGATTCCTTAACTTTGACAGGGCACATCACATTATACTCACTTTATTATTGGAAATGATCACCCCAGGGTGCAAAATGGAGCAAAGACATAGTTTCATCATACTTTTTTTTTTTTAAATAAACCACATTTACTGCAGTGTGGGGTATTCCAAAGCTACAGAGCGCCACTTGCCCGTGGACAAGTGGCTATATTTTACCTGGATTGTGCAAGAAAGAAGTAACTGCTTAATTCAATACTGAGATGTGTAAAATTCACGCTGGAAAATTCAACTTTTAGGCACACTGTTCATATCCTCCAGTAAAAAGTCATTTTAGGGCATGAAATTAAATGTTTTAAATGCTGTACCCACAGATGTAACCAAAAACTCTCCTCACTGTGGCTACAAATCCTTGTACTCAGGATAGGATCCAGTACTGGACTCCTGACCTTAACATTAAGGAAACTTTAACAGTTTTGATGCTTGCTAGGACCAACGACAAGATTTTTCCTCCGCTTTGATAGTTATTACAACGAATTAAAGTTTCTTATTCTCCAAATCTGCAAAGACTTGACTGCAGTCCCAGCTGAGCAGACCAGAAAAATATACTCTTGAATCTCAACAAGCACTTGATACAGTACATTTATCTGGGAACTGATTGATACCACATCTATTTTGGCATTATGATTTTTATTTTTAATCCTCCATTTAAATACCCTATTTCACAATCTGGAAGGACAAGGAACATGGGATGGCCCATAGATATTTAGTAGCTATAAAATAAAACCTATGAAATGAAAATGAAATGAATTATCAAACCATAAACTAAAGTTCGGTGTTTAAAATGGGCCAGGGCTTTAAAAATTCAATTACAGCTTTAACAGAAACAAGTTTACTCAATATCTTAATAACCTTCTCTCATAATGTTTTTTTCTTCCTTTGCAAAGCCCAGCATTACTGAGGATGTATGGCAAGGTTGCCTTTCCTCTAACTACTTTAAGATTGATTAGGAAACAGAAATATTGATGCATTTATCCAAAATAATTAAATGAAGCAAAAAATAGCACACAGGAACATGTCTCAGTAGAAAACTGGAGCTGATCAAGATTATGAAAGGTTACATTTAATATTCCTGGACTGAAAACATTAGGACCATTAATGGAGAATACAAAGAGTAGGAAAGTTATTTAATGTTTTCTTAACTCACTGATGAGTTATTTCATGTTCATTAATTTCTGCAGGTTTACAAGCTACCAACACCTGGGGGTCCTGCAGGGCATCTCAGGACAGCAGGTGGAGAGAACATCTCAGAGCACTAATCTGCATTACCTTTGTTAAAGCTCAAAGTCAGGTGTAAGGTCAAATACGAAGGTATAAAACCCGATATAAAGTCAGGTTTGTGTTTGCCTGGTGTTGTCAAATCGGCATTGTCATGGTTTGGAGACACATTCAGCAATGGGCTGCCTTCAAGCACCACTGGCTGCTCACATTCCTGGAGGTTGAGTCCAGGCTCGGTCCTTGCTCCTGTTGGCTTCAAAGAGAGTTTAAGTGACAAAATCCCTGAAGGACAAGACATTGGGGGCTGCTATCTCAAGCAACAGCAGCTTTCAGGTCTGTGGTTTTAGAAGGGCTTTCTCCTCATCTGTTTTACTTTCTTTGGGAGATTTTGAAAAAACCTTTAGAAAAACAGCGAGAATGTGCCAGATGAACTAGAGAATTGTCACTCTAGTTTAGTTTGGAAACCACCCATATCTTCATTTTAAACAGTGGCTTCTGAAATGCAGAGAAGCACCAGGTCCAAGTTACAATCAGACAGGTCTAGACAGCTCTGTGTGGAGCGCAGATGATTTTATTAGGACCCACCAGGAGCTCCATAGCCTGACAAATCCAGCTGAAGAACCAGCACCACTGATAAATTTAAAGCATTGCAGATGCAAGAACATGAAAAATAGGTGTTTCTGGGAGAAAGAGGAACTGCAGTTGAAAAGATATGATTCTCAAAGCTGCATCCAAGGAGAATGGAACAAAGATCTTAAAATACTACCCCTAGAGTTTTCCCCCCTGTGGTTGTAATTGTTTCTGAAGTACCCTGCTTAAAATAGGTTTTCAAACTATGCAAGACTAATCATTGCTATTTGGAGATGTAAGTAGGCACTTAGCATGCAATTCACAATTAGCTAAAGATGATAGAAGAATCTCAGTCATGTTGGCACAGGAGATTTTAAAAAAAAGAAAGAAAACATTTTTTTTTCTTTCAAGAATGACATGTGATGGGAGAATAGAGGAAGATAATTGTCATAACAAAGGGAATATGTTATTATTTATTGGCCACACTTAAGCACTGGAATCCTGGATTATAGTATCTGGTGACAAATGATGCTTGAAATTTTGTAAATATCACTTAAAAAGTATGATAAATGACTTATTCTGCACCTACTTCACAATCAACCCTTTCAAAATTCAGTTCTGGGAAGCAGAGTGACTTTTTTTGTCCTATATGAAAAGATGAAATGCCTGAGCACCCTAAAATCTTGCTCTCTTTAGGCTTCACCCTACTCCTACTAGCAATATTGCTGGTAACTATGGCAAGAGAATTTTTAAAAACAGCTAACAACCTTAACTTTGTAGTGCCTTCAAGGCATGGCATAGTCCAGGCTGTGCTGCTGTCAAGCCCACCCAGCCCTTGTGCTGTCCCCAGCAGGGACCACTCAGCCCTGTGGCACTGGAGGTAAGGGCTGAGCTGCCCTTCGGGGTGAGGATGGATTGCACCCTCCTGAGCTGGGGAGAGTCAGCATTCAGCTCCCCATGGGCTGAGACCATTTCTTTGCCAAAGTGACAGCTGTAAATAGATATTTAGTGTCTAATTTCTGTATCCCTCAGTATCTTAACTTATATTTAGCCAAAACCATGACACATTTATCTGATTTGTTGCTATTAATTTCCTGGTTCCCTTTCTATTTTCTTCCTCCTCTCACAGATTCACTGGGTTATGAACTGCAGTAATAACATTTCCAAACCAATTTTTTTCTATTTGAAAAGCTTCTGATTTTTTTTTTTTTTTTAGAACTCCACTAGTGCTGGGATGCTGATTACCCTCCTCCTTCCCTACCCTCCCCAGCTCTAGAAGTGCATGCAAACAACAACGGAAGGGGGGGAAAAAAACCCCAAACCCTCAGCAGTAAGTTGGCTGATGCTGGCAGCAAGACAAATCTGGCACCACACAGCAGGCAGGCAGAGAGTGCACTGCTCATCCTCTCGGTTTGCCGGTGTGTGGGAATGCTGGACACCAACACCCAGCGAGGGATTCAGCCAAAAGCTCCTCTCCTCAGCGCCTGAACCCTGCTGCTCTCTGCCCCGGGTGAGAGATACAGGTAAAAATAGAGAAATGCTTGAGCTAACTGCATTCAGTGGCAATATAAAGCAGTTAGGAGAAGCCCAGACTGCCTAATCTTATTCCTAGCAGGCAGTGGAAGTAAACCACAGTGCAGGGGCTGTGCACGTAATGCCCTCAGGTACCGGGACTTGTTCGGGATTCTTTGCATTACAGCAAATAAATTGGTGCAAGTGCGGTAAAGATTTTTTTTTTTGGGGGGGGTACACTTTGTTCAAGTCTCCTTTATAAATATTTATTACTATTTATATAATTATACCTCTCTGACAGCAGGCTTTACAGCAACTTTGAGCCACAATAAACAGGCAGCCTGGATGCCTCCTCCTCAGCCTGACCGTACCTATTCTATGTGTTATGTGTTTATCTATTACCACCATGCTTTGAGCTTATAATTCATTTCATAATGTAATTTATAGTTACATTACAAAAGCCTCCCTCTACAAATAGCAACTATGTAATATTGATAAAGCATTTAGGGACAGAACATAAATTCAATGGCTCAGATATTATATAGTATCAATAATCTGCAGGAAAAAAAAGTGTCTGTGTAAGTATGCACAATTTATTATGGCAGGAATCTAAACAGAGAACATTTTTCTCTGTC
Source organism: Corvus cornix cornix (assembly GCF_000738735.6). Lineage (NCBI taxonomy): Eukaryota > Metazoa > Chordata > Aves > Passeriformes > Corvidae > Corvus > Corvus cornix. The sequence continues at coordinate 16,408,777 of NC_046342.1, read as the reverse complement.
AAACTTTCTTTAAGAGAACTTGACATCCCCAAATTCTTTTCTCTCCCACAGATGTCAGAGGATAAGACAGACAAGGTAAAAATCAAACCAGCTGAAAGTTTTGAACATGACAAGCAAAATATTTCTTGGCTGAGAAAAGGTAAGTTACATTGAGTTATTAGTTACTGGTTTGCGTTCAGACATTTCTCATTTTTAAATTTTTTTTAAAGAAAAATGCAGAAAAATACCTTATAGGCTAAAACATGGCCTGAAATTTCTACCATAAAAATTCCATAGCTTGACTTCTCTGTAAAATGCATGTACAATCTCTTTTGGTACAGAAAGGCCTAAATTACCAAATTTTAGGGTAACCTGAGAGCTCATTTTTCCAATGTCCTTGCATTCCTGGGTAAGTTTTTTTTTGACCTGAACTATAAGAAGTATTGGTGATCATCTTAATTCTGATGAAAAGTTTTTATTAACTGAAATGTTTAATTAATGTTTTTATTAATATTACCTGTTACTGAATTGGATTAATATTAATTTCATTTTCTCAAACTTGAGTAAAGATCAAGCCTGAATCTTTGGATTTGGCAGTGCATTATCTTAGAATAAAGTAACTTCAGTTGTCAGCGGTTTGTATGTACAAAACCACGGACCCTCAAATGTGGAGAAGTCATAAAAGACAAGTAAGGGGACCATTCAGGTTTTAAAGGCTGAAAAATAAAGGGCATTAAGTAACTAATTTGCAACAAATACCAGTATTTCAAATACTACATTCTACTTGTTAAGCTACTTTTTTTAAAAAAAAACGAAAAAAATTGGAAATATTTCCTTACTGTTTGTACACATAAAGAAGGAAGGTTCTTAGGATGTATTTCTTGCTGAAAAAAAATTGATTTGCCAAGTTAGGACACAGCTTATTACATCTTTATGCATATTTGTTGGTCATAGCAGAATCACTTTATTGCATTTCATACAGACAAGTAGGATTTGAATTAAATAGAATTTCCAAGAGTAGACTTTCAAGATGCACAGGATGGACGTTAAATGTCCATGGTTAGGTGCAAATTATGGCTTTTAATGAGAATGGTTGTATTCTAATCCTAAAAAAATTATTTTGTAAAGACTCAACAGGTGACCTCATATTTTGAAAACACCAGCTATGGGGGTATTGGGCAAAAGGCACATTTATAGCCACTGTTATGTTGTCTGCAAGATGTGCATCACTGTTTTAAGCTCATGTAGTTAATTGTACATTTGATCTTTTAGTTGCAGTGGGGGTTGCAGCAAAGTAGGCCTGAATTAATGCCCCTGCCTTGCAGCATTCCATGTTTACACAGCATTTGAACAGAATGAAAAGCTCCTGCTGGAGCAGGGCTCACTGACCACCAGGGCTCACTGACCAAGATGCAGACTTGGCTTGGCTGGACATCCAAAGTCCTTTGCTTGCAAGGGGTCAGTTAATTTCAATAACAACTCTGCAAGCAGAAACTTTGTAGTTTGAGTGTCCCAGAGAGGGATACAGCTGAATGGGCAAACAGCAAACACATAACTGAATTGAGTATCTATTCCATCACTAGAGAGTAGAACACAAGAGATTTGCAACATTATAAGGGGATTTAAAAGTCCAGAGGACTTTTCTCTGAACAGAGTAAGATGGATGGCAGGGCTCTCAGAGTCCCATATTGTTATTTACCCTCTGGGCCAGACCTCCTCCAGGAGCCAGGTACAGCCCTCACAGCTGTACATTACCTGAGCTCATTTCACTTAGTGATGCTGCTTCACAAGGTTTTATTTCTCCAGTTTCTAAGGAGACTCCATGCACAGTTTCAGGATCATTAGCAACGTTTTGATTGTTCTGTACTTGGAGGAGCTACAGTCTCTCAGAAAGAGCCAAGTGTTGGCTATTGGCAACTCTCTTTTCCAAAGTGCCACAGAGCAGAATTGGGCCTTGAAGGTCTTCTACAGCAATTGAGTCAATAAATGATTGTGTCTCACAAGGAAAGAAAATATTCCTCTAAATAAGAATATGGAAATTATTTTGTCTTAAATTGAAGTTTGTTTCTTTAAAAAAAATGTTGTTGTTTCTTTGCTTTAAGCACTTCTGTGGTAGGCACTGGGATTTTAGAATATGGTGAAACAAATTGTCTGGAGCAGAAGCTTAACTTCTATGTTTAAATGTTTTAAAAATACCTCATGTATAGATTTCAGGCATTCCAATAAACAAAGAATTGTGGAGAACAGACTTGTACTGTTTCCATCAGGCACAGTAAGAAGACTATATGTTCTTTTAGCATCCAGTGTTAAAGAAAAGTTATTTTTATTCATGGTTTTGTATTGATTATTTGTTCCTTCTAAAGAAACAATCATGAACCACATAGTATCAGAAATAAACAACTAGGCTGTGGTTTTAGTTTCTTTCCTAGACTTCATTTTTTTCTAATGCTTTGCAAAGTAAAAGCTCATGGACTGGTAGTACAGTGGGTCAACAGCAAAATAAGGTATCTATAAATTTTTGTTGTCTTTCAGCATTAGAACCTGTTTAATCAGGGCAGGGGGGATTTTGATCTGGCTACCAGTTATTTATCTTCCACTTTTTCTTGGAAGAAGATAGTTTACTTCTGTCTTGAACCCTCTAACAGCAGAAATCAAAGCCTCATTCTGAGGGAAAACTTCCCTAAAGCAAAACAAGCCAAATCAGCCTTGTGAAAAGTGTTAGAGAAAAAGAGTAGCTGGGCATCTAGGGTTGTATCTTATCAGCTGGAAGAGCATAAACAGTTCAGCTCATGCCTCTGTCTCTCAATAAGTCATTTTTACTCACTGATGTGCCCTCACAACCCTGCCACAAGTGCACCAGAAAACTGATAGGAGTTAAAGATGACACAGGGACATAAATGTTGCACAAATTAGCACAGTTTGGGACAGAAACACATACATAATCATAGCCTTGGTCTGTATTTTTTTTTAAAGGATAATAACACATCTATCTTTTCCTTTTCTTTCTTGATTGTACTACAAGGCTTTTTCTGGTGAAGGGTCCTCTGCAGCACCTGCAGATTGTAGAACCATAATGAAATAATAATCAAAATGTGAACAGGGGAGAAAGTGTTAAATGTGTTTCCTAGGTTTGCTTAGACTTTAAAAAAGTCCCAAAACATCTCTATCTCTTGAGGCAATTAGCAGGGAAGTCTAGATGTGGACAACATGAAAGACTCCCAGGGCTGAAAGTGAGAACAAGGATGGTGAAACGTTTACAATTCTATTCCAAGATGTCTCAGGGTAAAGAATATATACACCAGCAAAGTTTTCTGGTAGTATGGAATATTCTTCAGGACTATTATTTCTAAAGATCACACAACAGATGAGAAACTCTGCATCTGGAGGGTATGCATCAGACCATCACATGCAAATCAACCAGAATCAGTATGAACGAGCATGGAGAAAAGGCAGTTCTGCTTGTCTGACCTTAGCAGTGATGTGAACCAACCCAAGGAAAGCCTGGGATATAGCAGCAAAACCAGACAATGACCCCTACTTTACATAGGGGTGGAGACAGCTATTACTGGTGGAGACAGCTATTACTTTCTTCCTCCCATGGGGAAGAGCTCGTTGCTGGAGATGGGAGTGACTTTTGGATGGAGATATAGAGATCCCTGTGTTAGTGCTTACAAAACATCGGGGCAGAGTGAACCATTGGATTCATTAGCAAAGAAGGACTTCAAAAGTTATCTGCCATGAAAAACTAGAGCAGGAATCCCCAGTGTATGTGTTGTCTCCACTTGTCTTGCCCTGACATGCACAACATAGAATGTGAATGTACATGTATAAATAAAGAACAGCCAATATAACTTGAAGATAATATTAGAGAAATGTCCTCTGCAAGGCCTTGAGTCCCCACCTGCTTCATGCACTCACAACATTCCATGGAGACAGAGTGACAAGAAAAGTGAGAAGTGTTTTAAAGTGAAAAAAAAAAAAAAAAAAAAGGAGATATTTGAATTAAATGTTAGGAAGAAATTCTTCCACGGGAGGGTGTCCATGGCCCGGTTGGATGGGGCTGAGATAGTGGGAGGTGACCCTGCCCATGGCAAGGAATGGAACTGGATGACCTTAGAGGTCCCTTCCAACCCAAACCACTCTGTGATTGAATGCGCAACAAGCAGATCCTCACACTCCAAACAAGAAGCATCTCTGGGCCCCTAACCAAACATGGTCATTAGAGGGTCCTGTAAAATCTGGAAGCTACACAAGACATGCCTTTAGAAAGGCAACGCTCAAGGATGAGCAGCACTCCCAGGAGCTGACTCTGGGATGGTCCCACCTTGCACAGCACAGCCACGGCGCTGCCTCTTCCACAAGGGCCAGGGGCTCTTTCCACCGTGGCAGTGATTTAGTGCCAGATTAGCAGCCATCTGGTGGGAAAGGAGGGAGGTCAAAGCAGAGCTAAATTCACACCAGCCTCAGCATGTGGCTTTTGGAGTTCCTTACAAACAAATCTCTCGGTATCACTCGATGATTACAGCCATATGGATACGTGGGAGCAGGCAGGAGCTTATCTGACGGACATAAAGCTATAAAAGGTGACACTGATTTTGCACAGGGGCCACAGTGGTCTGTTCACTATTTCTGCATCCATTGCAAACGCAGGGGAAAACAATGTGTGAGGGCCTCACACTGCCCTCCCATGGTTTCATCCCAAACTGGCCACGGCAGTCCAGGAACGCAGATCCAAGTCACACAGAAATGAAATTTCATTTCAGGATATTTTCACACAAAGCCCTCCTGTTTTATGCTGCCCAGCTGTGTACACAAATGCCCTCCATATATAACTTCCAGTGAAAAGTTAATGAAATGGCTTCCTTGCTCTCCTGCCAAAAATATAACTGAAATTCTAATCTCAAGACTTTCTCAAAAATAGCCCCTTTTTGCACTAAAATTCCCATAAATCAGAGACATTTTTGTCTAAAATAAGCCTGTTTTCATTGTCTTGCAAATAGTAAAAAGTCTAGCCCCAATTTCTTTAATCCACTTCTCCAGCCAGCAGATTTTCGCTGTAGGGTGAAATTCAGCCCTGTACTGAGGGTCAGTGCAAGGTCAGCACTTAAACCATAAAATAGGGCTTAAGTGGTAAATAGAGCCTCTGTTCAGGATTATATTTCACCCCTTAAAAGGACTACATTTCATATGAAAAGAGAGATTTACTCATATCATAGACCTGGCTGTAGTGACATTATTCAAATAATACCTTATTCCAGTATTAATCCCATTGGGTGAGACTGGGCCACATTTCTTCGTGGTACATCCCAGAAATCTGACACAGGAGCAGACTATTCCTGACTTCATCAAAACTTCCCACAGCCTGGTCCTGGGATAAGAGGAAAACCTTTCTATATGGCAGCACTCAAAAATGCCTTTTTCCCAGAGCACTCCTCTCCCATTTACCCAGGGGCTTCAAGAGACTTTTACAAGCATTAATAAAATGGGAAGGACATAATGCCACAAGACTGGTTTTGCAGAAGGAGAGTTGTCCTGGAGATACTCGGGGAATTTCCCAGTTTTTACAACCTTCCAGTTTTATCCCTGGTTTGGGAGGACTGGAGTAAAAGTACAAGGCTTGTACTTTTGCTGAGACTATTCCCAGCAGAGTGTTTTGATCTGAATTGGATCCCTTCTTTTAGGGAGTTAAATGACATTTTTAGAATTTCTTCCTAAAATTTCACAAGTCAGTGAATGCAATTTTACATACAAGCTTGGACACTTGTTTCCTGAATTTTGCTGACTTGGGTCCAGAAGCTTTTTTCACTCTCTTCTTTCAGCCTGAATTAAGTCATTGCATTGAAAAGCTTTACAGAAGACTGATAGCAAAGAAAGACTTCTCAGTTTCATGTAACAGAAAATGCCAAATGCCTCTCAGATGAATGTTCTAATCCAAGCAGACTGTTTCCAGATAAGAACACCACACACACAAAAAGAGTGCATTTAAAAACTGATGACAAGGATCCCAGGGGGCTCAAATTCCTGAAAGATGCCTTGTCAGCTTCAGGACTATGACCAAATGAATTAATGAAGACAACCTTTCCTTTAAGTTGTAAACCAGCAGATTTAAAGACTCTTCCAATGGAGAGGGAGTATATGAAACCTGCAATGGTCCCAGCTCACCACTCCTAATTACAATGTTATAAACTGAGGGGTCCTTGACCTTTGAGCTGGAAGATCCTTGAAGATGTAAGACTTTGGATGTACAGTAAAGACAGGGGTATTTCTCTGGGTGATAAAGTTTTTAAGGCTTAAAGTCATGCTTCTATGTGTGGATATCCTGGATATCTATTATAAAAATATAGGTGAGTGTTTATTTAGGTTTGATTTCCTGAAGTAAACTTGTTCTACAAAGGAAAAGTTTATTTAATTCAACTGTTAGTGCTGGGGAAGACCTGAACACATTGTTTCATTCACTACTGGAAATTTTCCAGACCAATTCTATGCTTTGCTGTACTTGGGCAAAATATTCAGAATTTTGCCCATAGTTGTGTCAGTAGCACAAAACACGAAATAACAGTACAGACACTCTTTAGTTGTTGAGTATCTCAGCAACATAAACATTAAAGCAGAACCCACACGTCCAAGGGCCTCCATAGCACTTCCTACTTAAGATGGCAAACTGGTGCATGGAAAATCTTAGCCTAAGGGTCAGTGTCAAAGCAATGAGTAATTCCATTAAAGCAACAGAGCTGCACTGGCTTGCAAAAAATCTCATTTGTCCCAATATGCTTAAGAATAGATACCACTAATCATCCCAGGGCATCACTGCAGCAGGAGGAACAAAGCCATGGCTCATTTTACCACCTCATTTCATAGAGGGAAGGGTCAAATGCCAAACTGGTCTGCTAGATCTGAGACCATCCCAAGTACAAGCCCATCCCAACAAAAACTATGCAGGCCTGATTGAGTTAGAAGGCAGAATAATCATGGATTATTCAGAGCCAGTTTTTAGAAGATGTTTTATAGGCCTGGAAGATTACACACTGGTATGTAGAGCCAAACTGACCGTCACAGTCATACAGAGGTGTAGCAAAATCCTTATTATTGGAGGAGTTCAATGAAATATTCAGATTAAATATAATTAGGTTATGAAAAAAATAGATCTCCCCTCATCTCACTGAAGATTTGCAATCATTCTCTAAAATAAAACTGCCTCCAAGTACTCAAGACAAATTGCTGTGAGGATGGACTAAATACTGGACAGGCTGGTGGTCTATTGCTTTTGAAAGATATTACAGGAAAAAAGACCAGACATGAAATTAGTTTAAACATTTCTTGTTAGCTGAGATTCAACAGAATTATTTTCCAACTATTTTTAAAATAAGTATTTAGAACTAAGTCCAAATGGAGAGAGACATTAATAGTGACTGCTCTAAATGACCAGTAATAAAATCCTGGACACAAACCCCTTCTCCAAACAGCTTGGTGATTAGATCTGTGACTTCAGATCAGGGCTCAGAGCACATGAACATATGAAAATACTCAAATTCCCTCCTTCCAGAAGAAAACTCTCATCCCCAGCTATCAGATACTCTATGGAGTATCAGGGCTTGGAGATTCCCAAGTGGCTCTGTCTCGATTGACTACTTAAAGCTAATTGCTCCAGAGAGACAAAGGACACCTGAGTGAAGGGCAGGAGATGAGTTCTGACTCCTGTCAGGGAGATTATTCAGCTATCAGTAAAAAGTGGAAAATCCTTGAGATTCAACACCCCAACCTCTCCCCTCACTTTATTTGTCCCAGTTGCCCAACCCTCTGCGTGCACTGTATAGAAGGTTGAACCTGCTGCCTTCTGGACAGAAGGGCACATGCAAAAATTAGGTGCTGAAGCTCTCAGTGTCAGCTGAGTTCCTTAATAACTCTACTACTCCTGAGATTCATCTCTTTGAAGAGAATTGCACAGGCCCTCTTCACCCCCTAAGTGATATTTCAGTGTTGCAGGGATCTTTGTTATCCCCCTCAACTAAATTAATTTTTATTTTATAGGAGTCAAGCAGTCTCTTAGGGTCTCTTGATTATATAGTCTCATTCTAATTTCAGTCTTTAATCTGAATAAACACATTAGAAAAACACAGACACAATTAACTTAATCATAAATTCAGATGGATTGTTTATTATCTGTCTACTTAATGTGCTTATGATTGCAGCAGTTAAACATGATAATGTTGTCTTCTCTCACGTATAAATGAATACACACAGCATAGAAATATGCCCAGGAAGAAAAACTTCTGCCTGAATACATCAGTGGGCTCCAGAGATAGAGAAGTAGATGCACCACTCACTGCTGTGCTCTACAGAAAAACAAACATTGCCATGATATTGTTGAGACATGAGAGAGCTGATTACTGACAGATTATGTTCTTCTTGCTGAAATATGTCTACAAACAGCTTCAAAAGAAAGAAGATGCTACTGCAGCAGAGATGCAACTAGGAACACTCTTTGCTTCTACCACTGCACCTGTAATTTAAAGGAAGTGTAGATTTTGGGTAAATAAGACCACTTGAGTTCTTCAGTGTAAGACACAGGCCAAATCAGTGTCTTCCAATTGAAGAAAATTCAGACATCAGACTTAGAGAACTTTCTGCTTTGTGATCTTTGTAAAGATAGTTGTCTTAAATAGAAGTTAAACCATTCTAGCACCAAAAATTTTGTTTAGTTACACGCCCATGGCAACTAAAACTTGTGCCAAAATGCTTTCATGTATCCGCAAATGCTTGGATGCCAAAATTTAAATTGGAATATGATTCTTCCTGTTCCTACAGCATATTGAATATGAATAATTATTTCAAACATGCATCCAAGTTAAGCTGGCGACTATTACTCAGACTTCTCTGTCACTAGACTACTTTTTTAATAACCACACAGTATACCATGATGAAGTTTTATTTGCCTTCAGAATATTCAAGTTTTAACTAAATTTAAAACACACTACACTTTTTCCCCTCAAACAAGAAGCTCTGAAAAGTATTCACTATGAAATTTCACAGGCAAAGGGGAAGAAGGGGGAAGATAAAAGAATGGAAACTCAAAAGTCAATTCAAGTGTCTTCAGTTTCACTTTCTGAACAGTTTCCCTTGTCTATAAATATTTTTAAAAATATCAAATTTCCTTATTAAAAAAAGAAGTTGTAGGTTAATTTTAAATCTCTGAAATCCATGTTTATATTCCAGGAGTGGGCAAAACAATAAAAGAGATGATGATATTAGGGGAAGAAAGCCAAGGGAGGGAATCATAGGAAAAAGCAATTATGGCACCTGGTAGTCATTCTGGCTAGGTGATGTGGTGATCAAATTTAATGTCAGCAGATATTTTAAGTGCTTACTATTTAAAAGAATACTATTGCTACTATAAAACAAGGCATATAACGTATTGAAACTTATCCAATTCAGCTTCCAGCTAAGCAATATTTTTTCTTTTCCTAGTTTATTTATGATTTAAATAAATAAATAGCCCATGAGCTTCAGGAAGATATTCACTCACACTCCTGGTCCCCAACTTTATGACCAACCCTGTTCCACCAGAGGTGATAATCACTGAGCAAAGAAATTCCAAACAGCAGTGGAAGCTTCCCCAGCTCTGGCTTGGATGGAACCACCAATACCTGTAGAAGGATAGTACAGTCCCCATGCCTTGAAATTTTTTCATGAAAAATACATAAAATACAAAAACTAAGCAGTGGTTTTTACAGTATGACACAGCAGTATTACTTGCATTAGGCCAATTTACCACTTATGATAGCAGTAATAGCACTAAAAGCCAATAAAAGCGGTCTGTTCGTTCAGAGATTGGCTTTTATGGCTTATTCTAAATATTATCAAGTGAATCAAAAGCTGTCATTATAGTGTCTAAAAAGCCTTCGTACCTTGTAAGCAAACAGTGTGACTTTGACAAATAATCATTAATATGCCTGTGTGAGACCAGGGCTAAAAGAGAAAGAAAAAGGAAAACCCAATATTTCACTTTACATAAATCATTAAGATCATTTCAGTTAAATTTCACACGAAATAAAGCAGATTTATATGTAAAATGCCATAGTTTTCCCAAGCTGTTTTTTTTTTAATCTCTGTACATTTCCATAAAACAAAAACTTGTCAGAACACTGAGCAATGGGTGATTGGACTGTAATGACGCATTCTCATCAGCTCTGGGAAAACAAATGATGCACGTGTCTAGGTAGTGTCTTTTGGGCCACATCTAAACTAATCTTCCCTTGACTCTCATCCTGCCTGCCAAAAATTTTCTTTTCCATGTTCTCCTGCTGCACAGCCTGATGAACCTTACAAGGTGGTATTCAAGGTCACACCTCCCATGGCCAGATATCCCTGCTGGCTGGCTCTGTAGTGCCTTCATTTCTTATTGGATTATCTTGCATAGGCATTGCCTGGGCTACCTGGAGACAGGAAGAAAGATGGACAGGGTAGGAATGCAACAGGAGCTTCAGGCCATCATGTGGGAAGGGTGAGCACAATACCACATAAGAGCATAGGTATTGGAAAGGCTGGGCATGGATCGTAAAAGAGTTTGACTACATAGTCCAGACTTTTCTCAATTAAAAAAATTAATTAAAGCATAAAATAAAATAAAATAAAATAAAATAAAATAACAGTAAAATCTTAGCTGCACACACACCATATGCCACTTCTGCTCATAGAATGATTTTTCAGTGCAATGTCAGCAAGAGCATTTGGGAGTCCCAGTTATTCTGAGCACCTTACAAGGAGCCTGCCCTTAGGTCTGCAGGGCATAGCACCTCCTCCACCTCCCCTTGGCCCCCCAAGCCACCCCAAGTGACCTCTTAGCCACTCTGGCAGACATCCAGGCTCTGGGCATGTGACTGTGGCCAAGAGCCTGGGACAAATTAAGCGCCCTGTGCCAGGCACGGCCACCTGTCAAGTGGCCTTGACTACAAGGCTTGGGCAGCTGGATCAAGCATTCCTTCTCCCACAGGTAGTGCTGTGCCTCCGGGAGGTTTTTTTGCCCACTCTATTTACAGTTTTGGGGGCCCCCAGGGATGGCCAGCTGGCACTGACAGCGTTATGTGATCCACTGTCCAGCTGCACGGAGCACATGGACAAGCCGGAACATGTGGTGCTGCTCTGCCAGGGGAATTATCGCCCCAACACGGCCCTTGAACAGCCACGTGTGTTTTGCAGGCAATTTATGGGAGCAGAAAACCAACAGACCTCCAATTCCAAGCTTCTAATTTCTTTGTCTGTTCTTTCTTATTTTTTTCCCCAAAAAGAACTTTCCAGAAACACTACATTAACAGTGAGTTAGTTACCAGGTTTTGCCTAAGGTATCCTAAGCCATGGTAGGAAACCTGTTAGGATTTACTACATGCTTGTGTTTATCCAAGAGGTGGTGTATTATATCCTTGAAATTGACACCAAATAGAGCTGCTTCCATTAAAAAAAAAACCCCACCCACTGAATTACGGGTTAGATTATTTCAACCCAAAAAGTAAAAAAAGCAAGTAAGAGATGCTTATCTATTTAGAATCATAGAACATTTTGGGATGGAATGGAACTTAAAAAGACCATCTTGTTCCCACCCCCCTACCATGGGCACAACCTTACAAGGATAAAAGGACTTCAGTCCATCTGAACCCCCTCTTCCAGGCAGAGTCCAGCAACTAACAAGGTTCCTCCCAGACCCAAACCACAAATTAAATATCTGCTTTCCTATGCCCAGGCTTAGGTGGTTTAACAGAGGGTCAGCCATGAAGACCTAGAGACCAGAATCTGCTCACTGAAATTAATTATGTCAGTGTTCCTCTCCCATTCCCAACAGCATTTTGCAGTGCTGATTTCAGTCTCCAGCACTCCTATAAAATGGGAGAAAAAGATTTTGGCATTCAAAGATTTGGGTGATTTGGTCTGTTTGGTTTTCAGGCCGTGGGTCTGCAATGCATGTATTCATCGCACACAGTTTTCCTGTATTATTTTTCCCAAGTGTTTAATCCCCTCATACTTTAGCCCCACCTTCATTTCTGTCACACTCAAGTTCTCTATTACTGCTGAAGAAAATCAGAGCACAGGACACTGCAGGTTGCTGTGCAACCCAAAACAACCTTCACATGCTGACAAAATGAAAACATCAGATACGATTCTTTAGGCCAAGATTTCAAGAGCAAAGTCACCAGAATTACTCATATGTCTGAAGTTAGACTTGTGCTTAGGTCTGCTGCTGAATCTGCTTCTGATAGAAGATGAAGAATGCCTTGGTTTTGATTAGAGGCCGCATCTTGGCTATAGTGTTGCCCTGCTTCTAATTGTTGGTGTAGTCAAGAAACTCTATCCTTCCACTTGAGACCACCTGGAGAAATACATTCCCCACCCCACCCCCCTGAACTTCTCCCAAGACCCCAAAACTTGGCTTTAATATAATACATATTTTCCATTTTCCCCCCCACTAATGAGATGCATTGATATTTTTACCTGCTTGTGCTGTATTTTGTTAATGGGAAATGTTTCAAACACTGTGTGGTAATGGGATATGGGATTATATACTTATTAATCTCAAGAGCACAGTGTAGACCGTACCAATAAGTTACAAGCAAACTGGCAGCACAGGGTTTGAGTTCTGGCAGGGAAACTCTTCCAAGCCTTCCCTGTTAGGCTGCATTTGGCTCTGCTTTAAAACTTTATGCTGAGCTAAAGCTGCTTGGGTCAACTGTGCTGCAAACAGGCTGCACTGACCCCTCTGCTCTGGGTCAGTCGTGTCACAACCAGGGTGACCTCGTGGCCAAGGAGATGCACTTTGAGCAGCTGATCCTTATGGTTTGCTGCATAATACAGAAAACCTTGTTACATGCAGAGAAAACAAAAAACTGTTAGTCATGGTGTGTTTCCGTTGACAGAAAAAAGCTCTTTCCACCCGTGGAGATTATATTTATATGCAGTGAAGTCTAAATCTATCTGTATGTGAGTTTACACCAGATGCTGCAGTCAAATACACGCTCCACCTTCTCTCCTGCCCCAGTAGGTCAGCCTAGAGTTCTCAGTTTGGTGGCTTCTACAGAATTAAAGACATTTTTTGCACAACTGAAAGACTGTCACTTGAAGATGAAGCCTGATTCACTCCCCGAGGGAAACTTGGAGAAAACTTCATGGATTTGCCCTTTGTAATATTCAAGTTTGTGTGCAGCAAGAGGAGGAAATAAAAACTAATGGAAAGAGACATTTCCTCTAGGATCAAAGCTGAATTCTTCCAAGAATGCATTCCCAGACTTTACTCAGAAGAAACAGCTGTGAGGTCAAATGATTCACAAAGTCCAGCTCTGCTCAGGCACCTTATTTTCCCTTATGAGGTAAAAAAACCTGACAAATTTTTACTTTTCATTTGAGAGTCTCAAATCCTTTTCAGCCATTAACCACTAAAGCAGCCTATGTGCTCCATGAAGGTGATTAATAGGAGTGGAGGTGAAGCAATTACTTAGAAGTGTGATTACTTTAGGTACATGTAATACTTAGATATTCTAAATACCCAGCTTTATGGGTATCTGAGACCCTTGACTGCAGTTTCCAGTGCCCAGCACTTCTTAATGAAGATGAACTCTCAAGATGAACTCTGCATGTAGCCAAGAAATAAACAGAAATAATTTTAGCACCCAAAATTATTAGCTGCAGGTGAGGTAAAAATCACAAAGGACTGACATTGGTTTTAACGAGAGAAATGAGCCCTTAATAAAAATGCCAGTACCGAATTGTTAGAATCTGGCTTTCCCTGATTTCTCAGTCTCATTTTGTTATTTGTTTTATCACTCTTCACACACACACAAAAAAAAAGTGGCAACACCTACTTTTCTGGCCTCTGATAACCTTGTTTGTGCAATACCAGTTCAAAATCTTATATTTAATTTTATCAGCTCTGAACTGAAGCCTTAGAATTGGTTTTAAAACTAAACTTTCGCTCCAGAAAATAAATATTTTTGAGGCAGATGCTCACAGCTTTGTACATAAATTTTAAGAGGTGTCTCTCGAGGTCACTGTGACCTCCTTCTCCCATCAGTGTCCCCACTGGAATGCAGGTTTTGTTAAAAATTAGATCTGAATCCTGTAAGTACCTCCAAATCCTGGATTCCCTTGGACTGCCAGGAAAGAGACAACAGTCACCATTAGCCAGGTACAACACTGGAGTTGTTGGCATGGCTCATGTCTTGGAATGTATGTAAATTTACACTACAGTTATTTAAGCAGCTGATTTCAAACTGCTTTCTTCATCTACATTGTCGATAATGTACATTATAAAAATCCTTATTTTCACTATGGTGAGGACTGCCTAAACTCCAGCTGGATAAAGACTCTATTTGCTTTGTCTAAACAGTGCAAGCTCTCCCATATTCAATGACTACTGGAATTATTGTGTGATCTTTTCAGCTTCTAATGCATATTAATTTGTAATATACAAAACCCTTCAATAAATAATTGTGCAGACTGAATAAAAAAGCAATTTAAACTTTTTCCCCCCCTAACTGGAGACACTTTTTACAAATAGTTCTTTTAAGTAGTCTTAATAGTATCTCTTTAATATTGCCATTAAAATTCACCAGAGTTCAAGAGCAGAGCAAATTTACATCTGTTAAAATAATGGAATTGACACTGATATTACATCATTGCTATTTTAAATAATCATTCTTCATAATTCTAACCTACTTGCTTTAAGTTGCAAATAAAGGGCTTGTTCCTACTTTCATCAAAGTCGATGGCAAAACTCCCTTTGGCTTTCAGGGAGCAGCACCTAGATTTAGAGACAGAGTCTCTGCTGATGTGTTGGGGTTTGACTGTGTTCCCTAATGCAGCAGAGAATAAATCCCTCTGAAAGAAAAATTACTGAGGAGAGTTCTGTGAGCTCCAGACAGAGAGGATAACTGTACTGGGCTAGCCTGTTCCCAAAAATCACAGAACTCTATAGACCACTCTGAATTCCAAGGTAGTTACAGTTCTTTTGCTTATTTTCACAAGAAAGCAACATTTTATATAGGTGTTTTATGCCATTTTAGTGCAATTTTGTGGTTTTCCTTCCTTAAAATTTTGGGAGAGATTGTTTGAAAAGAAGCGCAATGACAACCCTCATGAATTCACCTTCTCTTGGGAGAACATTAAAACTTTCACTGAAGTTACATTAAGTGTTCTATGAACAATTCAAACTGAACCTATAGGAATTAAAAATATACACTGTACACAGCTGGAAAGCCACCTAGAAGGTGAATCAACGTAGTTCTTTCCCTGATGACAGCAGAAAATGAAGCAAGGATTTTTAAGATATAGAGAATAAATGCTATAGCTGAGACTATTTAAAACTGGAGAAGAAATAGACTTTTCATTATCCATTTAGCACTCAAATGAACACAGTTTTGTGCCTGACTTTACCTGAGCTGCTTTTGTGTTCTTCAGAAAAAATAAATCTGTGTCCACATTGCCAGTTATCATCTGTAAAATCACCGTAATTCTGCTGTCTATGTAGACCTTAAGTTTTCAGGGACAGAAACATTTCACCTGTGTCTGCACTGTGCATTTAGTGTGACAGATTTCTGGCCATGGCAGAAATCACCAGTCACTCCTGACTGCTAATGCACCACTGAAATATGCTGAACATCTACAGGACAATAACCACCAGCTGAGTCTTAACCATAATTTTGCACTGCAGTAACGGGGCTGTTACATGTTATCTAGGAACCAGAGAACTTTATTAGCACTGTCATAAAAGCTAAAGCAGAATCAACCCCTTTTCCTAGCACCACTGACACTGCCTATTACAAATAAGATATCCATCAAGCATACTTAGATCCTAACTGAAATGGCAATTGCCTTGGGTGTCTTTAAGGGTAATTTGATTTAAAAGAAAACCACATGAGAGAACAAATATGACCCTTTGCTGTGAAGAAAAGCACGAGTAAGCAGCACCACCAAGACCAGGAGGAAACAAATTATTCCAGAAATACCAAGTTTTCAAGAATCTGCAGTGCTGACTTCTTTACTCCACTTGGAATTACCTACCCGTTATATAACTTTCCACTTTCTCAGTGAGACACCTGTCCTTATGCTTATTTGGGGAAAAGAATGAAACAGCTTGAATGTCAGGGAAATATTTTCCAAGCAAGGATGAATAGGCAATGCTCTGCCCTAGGAACTGTTTCAGGCACCATCACTTGACGATGTTTAAGGAGAAATGAGAGGGAAAACACCTAAGGATTTAGCTCACAGAGATTTTCATGTCATGAAGACTGGGTCAAGCTGAACTAAGAGGTCCTTTGCAGCTGCATGACCTGTAATTCTTTTTGGCATCATTCCTCAGCTTTAAAATATTCCATCTTCCCCCATGCCAGTGGCCCTAACACAAGATGATGTCTGGTGCAACCCAGCCTTCAGGATAGTCCTGAATAAGACAGCAAACCAGGGAAGGGCAAAGGAAATATATTACAAATATGTCTTTAGGAAGAAACGTATTTTGTTGCTTTCCAACCATTCTAATAAGGGGAAACATACACCTGACATGGAAGACCAGCTGTTGGTCCCAATTCTTCACCACTGAAAGGAGGAATATTCAAATACGCCTATCCCTATCTAATTAAGCATATATTACACAGACTATTTTTATATTATAAATGTACAGTCTAGATTCTTCATTCCAACACTATTCTCTTCCAACACTAAAACCTGCTTATCTGAAGACTTCATGTAGCTGCAAAAATTTTTATTGGAAGAAATATGTTCTCATGTCATCTATTTTTGGCTTTCCATGCTGCGACAACAGAGGCTGGCCTGGTGTTTCTATATCTGAACATTTCTCAGGTAGCAGAAGAGCTGCCGCAGATTGCCTGGCACCTGCTTGAGGATGAGGTGAACAGAAAGCAAAGCAAAAGTATTTTTATTTCATCAAGAACGTTTTGGCCAAGCCATATTTGAAGAAGATAAAAATTGAGGAAAGTGTAAACCAATGGGGAATGTAATCTCTCAATATTTTGGGAGCATGAAATGGTGAAATCAGAGTTCAGAACTAGAGCAGGTTTAAGATGGAGTGAAACAAAAGTGGCAGGTGCTGGGGAGAAATATCTTTTTCAGGATTAGTGTTTTCATGACCTGGTAGTTATATTTTGGTAGTTCTAATCTTCCTTAAACAAAATAATTTCTGAGAAGGCAATATAAAAAATATGGAACACAAATGCCAATAGAAACCTATTGCAAGTATGAATCATCAGCAACAAGCCTATGGCTGCTGAGTTAGGAAAAAAAAACCAATGTACTTAGATGCATCGTCTTTTGCTAATATATTTTTTGAAGATCTGACTCTTTTTAATAGAGCAGCTATTAAGAGAAACTAATTATGATTTTATTTTTAAGGGCCTGGATTTTCTCTTACATGCATCATTCTAACTCAGGAGAAAAACCATTCAAGCAAATGAGATGAGGTTGGTGTGAACAAGTTTAAATGATCACACAAAGGCCTCAAGATATTTATGGATAGAATGAGTCATTCGTGTTCTGGTTGGATGATTGCATCAGTGGAGAATTAGTCTCTCATCATGCAGGGCTGGAGCCTCCTTTCTCTTACATCACCATACATCAGGAAAAACTGTGTCTCGGTTTTTGAGACAAAACTTCAGGAGGAAGCACTCTAGAATGAGTGTCTCCTCCGAAGGGAAAAGGGCCTCCCCTTTTCCTCCATCAATGAGACAAATGGGTCACAAGAAGTGACAGTGGAGAAAAGAAACTGTTTATAAACACACGAACAAAACAGGGCAGAACAGAATACAAAAAAACCTCAAAATACAACAAATTCCTGGAAAGGGAACAGACATGCGGGCTCAGACCAGCCAGGGCCACCTCGCGGGCCCGCCGGGGCCACCTGCAGGCTGCCCGGACCAGCGAGGAGGGAAGGGAGACAGTGAGGCAAGGGGAAGGAAAGGGAAAAAAGAACAAGAGAAAAACCCGAAGAACCTTTTCCCAGCTAGCTGGAACACAAAGGAAACCCAGAAAAGCAGCACAGTGCTCTCGGTGCACTCCCTCCCGAGCCCTGCCCAGACCCTGGAGCCGTTGGGCTGAACCGTTCAACCGCCCCCTCGGGTCCGTGGCTCCGGCCCCGCCCCCGGGTCCATCCTGAAGAAACAGTGTCCTTGGGCATTGAGTAGACAGTTAAGGAATAATGAGGCTTCATAACATCATCCCAGGACATACTGTGTGAAGTTAGTGTTTCAGTAGCCTAAAACCAACAAGCTGGTAGAACTGAGCCCACAGCCCCAATTCCACAAAGTAGCTGTGCACAGACTCTAAAGAAGCTGCCCCATCTAAATCAGGAGATCATCTGGTCTTTCTTCCTTAGTCTGTTTACCTAAAGTGACTTACTAAAGTTTAGTAAGACCTGTTTCTCATTTAAAATGTAAAGTAAATGTGGTCAAACAACATTCTTTTTTCTAGCAACACATCCAAAAAAGTAGCTTTTCTTCCATCAGTCTCCTGCAACATGTCTACAAAGAAGGAGATATTAAATAGATAACACAAGCTGGACTACTCAAACTCCCTCCACACCAAATGCAGATCTGTGAGAAATCTTCAGCAATCCAAGTCTTGGAGTATTTTGCGGTGATTTCTGGGTCAAAGTAAAACAACTATGCCAGAATCGACAGGATTATTGCCATTTTAGGCACACACCAGGTTTGGTGGTGCTAGAACACCATGAGATCCATCCATTTTAGCTCTAAGAACAAGCAATGCCAGGTATTCAAGAAGCCAGCTCACAAAGTGTTGTGGTGGGCTGCTGTGACTATCTAGAATAGATTATGGGAGAAAGAAATGGCTGGAATATCTCCAGCAACTGTTGGAGTTCCCAAGAAGTTTTTTCCTCACAGTAATGACTTTAAAGCTAATTAGAGGCAGAAAACCAAAATGGCAAATTCCCCAGGCACCAGGTGTTTACCAGAAAAATCTGTTCCCCAGCCAGACACCATCCCTGCTCTCAATGGTTTCCATGAGCCTCTCCCCTACCAGACAGGAGGTGTTCTGCCTCCCCGGTATGTCTGTGCACTTCTCACTTTGGAGAATTGGGAAGACTTAAAATCACCTTCAAGGTGGAGAAAACCAAGCGTGGATGCTGCTTGGATCCATCTCAGCAACCCCAGGAACTGTCTGAGAACCAGAGTGAGGTTTTTCATGCTGTAGGCAACCAGAGCATCATGTCTTGCTGCTCTCCTGTCCCTGCCCAGCCAGTAGTCCACCATGAACAAGAACCTGGGTAACGCTGGATTTAAACAATTTCCCATGCAGTTTTACTTCCTACTATTCCACCTTTTTCTCAAGATATTTAAGCACCAAGCATTGCAAGTATGATGGTTTCATATTCATGTTATATTTTTTAGTACCGTGTTTATCTGCATTGTGGTGTTTTTTCTCTTTTCCCACAAATAAGAGATGTCTGCATATAACAAATCCTATGGGCAGCTCTATTCATGTCTAAAGCCTGAGGATTTTTGGGAGGGGGAAAAAAAAGAAGATTTATGTATTTATTCAGAAATTAAATGAGATTAATAATTTTGAAAGCAATTTACAAATAGCAATCAGCCACTGCAATGAAGGTCAAAAGAAAAAGGACACATTAGCAATTGAATCTCTTCCCTTCCTTTAAAGTTTTAATACTGCATACCTGTTAATAATGGGAAATATCCTTCTTCAAGAGTAGCATTTTCAAAAATTGGTAGAATCCTTTTGCTAATTCTAATCTTCTTTTAATAAAATAATTTGCTAAAAAGGATTATAAAAAAGCATGAAAATTAAATGCCAATAGAAATATTGCCTATACAATAAATAGTTAATGTATTTTCTAAATGAATGATTTAAAATAGCTATTAAAGTAAAGAGAATGAGCTTATGTTTCTAGTAATGACTTCTCTGCCTCAGAATGAAATCTGTAAATCCCTGAGTGCAATTTCACATCCCAAAAGAACAAGCAGTCCTGGGACTGATGCTTATTGCCTTTATCATTAATACTAGCACACTACATATGTGATTTTTATATCACTGGTTTGAATATTTAGATTTATACTTGTGTATGCTTTATATTTTAAATCCCACACAACCATTCTGTCACAAAAATAAAGCTCTCCTTCAACAAGGCTTTTTTGTACGTACATGCATACATGTATACACAGACTTTCAGTATAACTACAATTTTATTCATAAGAGTGCATAATGATTCAGGCTGTGATTGTTAATAAAAATGCATTTCTAACCATCAAATTTGAGTCTATTATTCTAAGTTAATTGCATTTGCCCTAAAGAGACTTGCGACTGGCTGTCAGCCTATTTGTGTCAGTTCCATTTTATTCATCAGTCAATCTTGTCTCCTCTTTTTTCACATCCCATATATTGATCAAATAGATTTGTTAGCATGCCTCTGCAGCTTTAAAAAAGTTTTTGTTATTTGTCAGGTTTATTTGATTACTATATTAGTTGAGTGTTATCTTAATTGTTATTTCAATAGAAAATAAATGCCCTTTGATAGTCCCCCAAGATTCACTTTAAATATAATCCATATAACAAGTCAGTGGATGAAGCGAATGTGGTAAGAAAATAAACACATTAAACCTATTTTAAAAGGTGGTATTAATCTGCAGCTGTATTGTACTTGATCCAAAAGACAGGAATAGAAATAAGTACAGTGTAAAACAATTTTGATAAACATCAGTGCCGTATCATTGCATATTATGCTATGTATAAAATACCTTAACAAAAAGACATGTGATATAAAATAAACTGAGGTCATATCTGGAAGAATGGGGTTTGCGGTTATGTGTGAAATTGAACTGTATTAAATATGGCTTTCGACACTAAAAATTAGGCTAGAGAGGCAGTAAGCAAAGACAGGTGGAAGTGCTGTTATATGGGGCAAATTTTGGGTAGGGAGAGAAAAAGAGGAAACCAGCTTTCAGGAAAGTATTTATTGCAGCAAAAATAAGCATGTATGCAGGTAGCTTCTTCCTCCACAAAGCTATGATACACTGTTTAGTGAAATAAATGGGAGATAGATTAATATTTTGTAACAGCGTCTTGTGCACATCAGTCACTCAGTTTTGGTAATGAAGTCACAATAGCAAAATTTTTACCTCAACCTTATCAAAGGGGAAGGTGATGCAACCAGTTTTCCTATGTGAATGTCCCAGAAACCTGTCTCTCATGTCTTCATTATCAGCAAGGCTACATAACCCTGGCTCCTTGCCTAACCTTAAATCTGGGATCTGCCCAGCTGGTACCTGAACTTACATAGTGTCAGAAATACCGTCCATATGTTTTAAGTCCATATGTTTTAAGATAGCTACTCAAGATATAGAAGCATTGATTTAATAAAAATTTTAGGAAGCAAAATCTACTGCTTTACTTGTATTGAAGTACGTTGACTGAACCCATTACTCCCTGAAACTGAGATGAAGAAACTTATGAAAAGCTAAGTTTCTCTCATTTCTTTTGGCCAGGATCATCTGACTTCAGAGAAATTTGGGTTCTCATCTGCATAATTATCTGTAGCCAGCTGCAGGGGGAGGGGATGAGAGTAGGGACAAAACCAGACTTCCAAAAAAGCAATTTTTTCCTGGCTTAATCTCTTCAGTCAAGGTGAGATGATTTGCCAGCAGGATGGGCTTGTCTTTCATTGATTTCTGCAGGAGTTTAGGCCAGACTGAACACCTATCATACCTATGAGGTAGAGCTGGAATGATGAACACCACCCTAAGGAGGACCTCTCTCATTAGAGCAGGAGCATTTTCAAGTGCCTATACCTGGCTGAGGATGCTTGAAAAGTCCAACTCCCAGACTGTTTTTCATCTGGAACCTCTTTATCAGTATTTCATACTAAACTACCATGCTAAATCTTCAGATGCCCTAAAAAAAAAAAAAAGCTCAAATTTGCAGTTGTCCTAGAGCAGTTAGCAACACTCCTGTGATTCAGAAGCACACGGTGTGATGATAGTTTCAAGCTAAACAGTTATGACCAGCTAGTATGGAATATAAACAGGAACAGATGAGAAGAATACAGCCTCAACATTTGAGACAACAAAGAAAGAGTGAAATGATTGCTACATAAAAGACATTTCAAAGACCTCCCAGAAAACCAG
The DNA here is from genome assembly GCF_000738735.6 of Corvus cornix cornix. Taxonomy (NCBI): domain Eukaryota; kingdom Metazoa; phylum Chordata; class Aves; order Passeriformes; family Corvidae; genus Corvus; species Corvus cornix. Next base: position 16,386,653 of record NC_046342.1, on the reverse strand, counting down.
GCATAAAAATCCCCAATAAAAAGGCTCAGCAAGAAAACTGTCACACCCCCTAATCCTCAGCAGACTCTAACAAGATGTTCGCATGAGCCAGAGATTGTCTCCTTCCCTAGAAGACAAAAGGCACAGAAATCAATACTGTCTAGCATAGGATTAGGAGGCAAGAGATAGATAAAAAGGATTCCTTAACCTTACAATTAGAAACCCAACTCTCCAGCCAAAAAGATAACCAGAAACAGACTGCAAACCTGTGTCACAGTAATTGCTGCATCTTTTACTCTTTGAAAACTGATATTTTTCAGAAGATTTTTTTATAATTTATTGCCACCCCAAAAAAGGTTTTGATGGCCACTTAGCTGCAGACAACTGCTGCTACCAAACCACAATTCAGCACACATGGCAATAGAATTATTTTTCATTCTTTATGTTTTAACCACCTCCAACCAAGCAAAAATTATATTACCAGTGCTTGCACCAACCTCCCAGTAAATTGTACCACTAAAAGCAAAATGATATGTAATGCACTACTTCTAACAAATGATCAGCTTACTGTGCCCTGAACCAAACACTTACACAGATTCTTCATGCCAAACCTGGCATAAGCATGTGCTCTGATTAAAAAGGAAGCAACTTAGTTGTTATAACAAGCGTCTTAAGCTTTATTTGGTATTACTAATGCTTTTAAACAGAAGGCAGGGTACTGGCAAGAGCAAAAAACAGACTTGAAGGGGGAGGAAACCTGCAGGCTGGGAAGAAGCTGCAGTCTCCGAAGTCTGACCCTCCTGCTGTAGATAACGAGTGACCATAAGCTGTGAGAGCTGGAGAAGTTTGCTGAATAGAAATTTCAGATTCTTCCTGAAGCTCAGCAAGGCAACCACAAGACATTGACAATGACATTTACAAAGCCTGTATTAACTTACAGCAATGACTTGAGCACCAAATCACATATGCTTAGGTACTACACATTCCCACTTTATAGGGGGCTAAATAGCATGAGCACTCATTGAGGGACGGTCAGAATTTAAGCAGTTGGCACATCCAGCGTTACGAGTCTTTCCTGGTCTTCCTGGTGCCATCAGGAGAGGAAAAGTCAAATAATGTCTTTTTTCTCCAAGTGCAACACACTTGCAAACCATCACTCCATGCTCTTGTGATCCTACTGTCTACTGAGCCTTACATTTCCTGCCTTAAGGCTAACTTTCCATGGTCTTGTTCAGTGCAAGTTAGACACTACCTCAGAGCTGCCTCATGTTCTGTGGTAGATGAAATAATCCCTGTAAGTAAACTACTTGAAACCACTTAGAAAGATGTTGGCAGAGATGCAACTTAAACCATTGTCATTTGTCATGGAAAGACAAACAAATCACCCTTCCCAGAAGAATCGCAACTCAAAATAAACATATGGAAAAAGGCATGAATTTCTGTTCCTTTTTTAGCAAGCTCAAAGACAGCATAAAGCTTGTCTTACACATTCTTGGAGAATAAAAGGGAGAAATGTTTTCTACAGATTTCTAAGCAAATCTTCTGGACCTCAGTCCAGATGGGAATAAGTAATTCCCTCAGACCACCCCCAAAGGCTGCAGTGTACCAGACAGAGCAGCCCAGGATGTGAATCAAACAGGGTGGGAGCAGAGGGCAGTGTGGTCTGCACGGTGGCATAAGCAAATTAATCCCTTCTCAGACAGACAGTTCCCCTGGGACTCCATGTCTGGCTTTTGGCAGAGCGTCAGAGACTCATGAGCCTTTGCCTACAAGCACACTTGTCCCCAAGCCACAAGAAGCTGCACTGCTGTCCTGCTGAAAGGCCAGCTATGCTGGATTTGAGTCTGGGAATAGGACCATGGCATCCTGCCTGTTATCTGAATGTTATTTCCAGATAACATTTTCCTCATTTTATAACAAAGCACGCTACTGGTTAGCACTATTAGAAGCACAACTTGAGATTTACAAGATCGGCTAGTGTTTTCCACAATTTGTGTTCAGATCAAGATTTACCAAAGAAACTGCAAAACATTATTTTAGTGACCCCTGTGTGGCACAAAATCCCACTTCCACTGGGATCACAAGACCACCCCAGTATTCAGTCATTTAGATAAGGACTACATCTTCCCCTCCAAGCAGGGGAGAAAGGCACAGTGCTACAGAAGCCACCAAGTTTTCAGCTTTGCCACTGTTAGCAATTTTGAGATTGTCAAAACCCATGGTGGTGAGAGGCAGTGCAAAAGCCTAATACACCTAAAAAGGTAGGAAGCATTGCTGTGCTGAAACAGGGAAATAAAGATGGGTGAGCTAAACTTGAACTTTCAACATATCCTAAGCCCTTGAAAGCTGGACTAGGGTTATGTTTAATAACTTAATCCACTATGTTCAAGAAGTCCAGCATCTTCATCTGTACCATTGGTAGGAGCGGGGATGTGATGAAGCATACAGTTCATTATCCATGGTTGCCTCAGTTGTGATCATTTTAATAAAGATTTTGCATAATTAAGATTTTCATTTTGGTGTAGGAATCAGATACAACACTTGATATGGTTTGCCCTGCAGCCAAACATTACCAGCACCTTTAACAGGCATTGGGATGGTCCCTCATGGATCGAGGCAGACTCATTTCACGGGTACATAAAGAAAACTCAGACACATGCTACCGAAAAAAACCAGCAAAAGACAAACTTTGCTCACTCAGAAGCTCAGGGTTCAATGCTGCATCAGTGAATCAGAATCCTCAAGCAGTCTCTGTCCCTTTGGGTAAGACAAGTTGTGTTGACGGTATGAAAATTGCTGTGTTCCCTGGGGAAAACACAGAATTATAGAATCATTTTGGTTGGAAAACACCTCCAAGATCATCTCAGTGAGAGGCCACAGGACACTAACTAGATCATTAAAGAGAAGGGGTATCTCCTAACTTCTATTAAGAGTTATTTTTAACATACTTGTGAAGTCAGTTAGGGGACATAGCTTGACTTTCCTCTTTCCTCTGATAACAATACGGTTTTGAGGTGTTGACAGAACACCCATGTGGGATAACAAAGGCACATCACCAGCTGAGAAGCTTTTCCTACTTAGTGAAGCTTTCTTTTCACGTTCTTATTTTCTCAAACTAGGCAGCCCCTTATAAACTTAGGCTTCATCTTGTCATCTCCTTCTCCCCATAGCACATAGGGCATGGAACCACAGCATTTCAACCACTGACATGGCACCTTCCATGCAAAAAAATTAGCTCCATTAGTGTAATTCCATTGGGGGATGTAAGCAAGAGCTTTTCCTTAATACTTTTCATCTGTTTCAGCCTACAGCCCATTTTTAAATCAAGATTATTTTTTGCGTTAATCACGCTAAAGAAACATTTTAAGGTTTACTCAAAGCAACAGAACAAGCACAGAAATGCTGCACAGGGGGCTAAGCCTAGAAGCTTTAAAGCGTGAGAAGAAGCTCTTTCTTATGAAAATTGAGTAGGAACCCCAAAAGGGTCAGTTTAGGAGCCACACAAAGGCTGCTTGTTCCCATTTGCAGGATCTCAGTTGATTACTTTGGTATCAGACAGCCCTCAAACTGTCTCCTTTCAGGGGCTACTAATTCTGCACATTACCTGGAGAACTGCCATGATGTTGTTTGCCCTTTTTCCTCTATTTATCTGCTAAAGGAGAAGCAAGGCCTGTGGCCCTCTCCCCTCCCAGCTGAGGATGTTTTCCTAACTGAGGCTTCTCATACCAATTAACACCATCTGAAAGCCTTTAGAATGGGAAGATATGCCAATTTATCTGCTTTCTACCCAGCCACTCCAGAAGTGGGTAATGCTTATCTGCTCCAATTACTTCTGAAAATGGCATTTGGAGAGTCCCAGCTGGAGCCAACCCAAGAGACCTTTCAGAATTTGGCAGTGGCCCTCAGTACTCCTCACCATGACCGTTAATTGGGGTGTTGCTGATTAAAGGATGAGTACACCAGGCTGGGCAGCACCCACAGGCTGGGCTCTTCCAGTAACAATAAGTTGGCTGTGTTAGAAACCACATCATCCAAAAATTTTAGAAAGCACCATGGCCCCATTAGGACCTTTCTTAATGGGGCACCCAAGACACAGTTGTTGCAACCAAAAAGCCTAAACCCAATGGCTTCAGTACATGATGGGGGCCTACAAGAGAGCTGGGAAGGGGCTTTTGACAAAGGCATGTAGTGATAGACTAGGGAGAATGGCTTATATCGGAAGCAGAGTAGGTTTAGACTAGATATTAGGAAGAAATTCTTTACAGAGAAGACAGCAAGGCACTGGCACTGGTTACCCAGAGAAGTTGTGAATACCCCATCCCTGGAAATGTTCAAGACCAGGCTGGATGGAGCTCTGAGCAGCCTGATCTAGTGGAAGGTGTCCCTGCCCATGGCAGGGGGCTTGGAACAGGAGATTCTTTAACGTCTCCTCCAACCCAAACCATTCTGTGATTCTGCTTGTACTGGAAACACACATGATGCAAACTTTCTCTGCTGCTTAGAGGACACTGATGAGGCTTTGGTAGGCAAGGTCAAGATGTTCGCCTGCTCTGATAAAGCATGAAGAGGTAAATCATCCTGTGCAACTCAAGTGATTCAGATGGTACTTTTGGCATTTTCCCCCCCTCCTGCTTTTGTTCTGTCAGTCTGAAGAGAACAGCTCGTGTGATGTAATTTAGAATGGAGCTTTTTTAAAGCTTTCACTCAGGAAAAGCTTCAGGAGCTCTGGGGGTATAGCTTAGCTCGGAGAAATAGAAAGAAAGCAAGTTTGCATTGACAGCTTGATCCCAGAGAGAGGTGGCTGCCTGCTTGTCTAACAGGTCCTCTGGGTCTGGATGAGGCAGAGACAGAGGAGCAGTCATATTAAGTGAACGCGCGCTGCCAATGTTAAAGGAACAATTACCATTATTCTGCATAGTTCACTGTTTGCTACTGCTATTTCCTTCAATAAAACCTCTTTTCACTTGGCAATTGGAGCTTGTCATGTAACAATATTTCTTATGCACAATACACATACTAAAATGCCCCTGTGTTTTTAATACATTTATAGTTGTTAACAATAGCGGTATAGCGACAGAAAAAACTGTACTTGCTTTGAATACAGAACAGATTGAAAAAAGAACAAACCAGTGGCCCTGATCTGAAGGATTAATGGGGGTTAGATTTTGCCTAAACTGTGTTAAAACAGTGATACCTCTTCCATTTCTTTGACACCCACTTCTTCCTCTCAGGGCCTGGGCTGTGACCTCCTTGCTTGGAAGGCGTTGTACACCTGAGCCTTGTGCAAAATTTCAGTCATGGTTTTGATGTCAGGGAGTGTTGAGGAGAGGGTTGGGCTCTCACCTGCCCCTGTGCCTGGGCAGCCCCGAGTGGGGTGGACAAGGGGTGCCACTCCGAGGTCCTTGGCAAGCCCAGCCTGCTGAAGGTTGCCCAACAACCCTTCGATCCTTGTGCATGGTGCACAGACAGGTGGGAGCAGTGTTACTGTCCAACAACACCTGACACTCTGGTGTTCAACTGCCCACATCAGACTAACAAAACTCCTTGTGAATGCAGCTCCTGGTGAAGCAGGACAAACAGACAGCTCTGGGCATCTCCCCGGGGCTGTGGAGCTCTCCAGCTCTCCTCCAAAAGCTCACACAATGGAGACATTGTGTTACTACTGAGCTTGCCAGCATCACAAAGCCAGGTGGAAATGACCGCAGTGAAGGTGCCACGGTGAGAAGAAATTACGTGTTTGCACTTCTGAGCAGGCTGAACCTCATATTTCATGCACCCAAAGGAACAAGCAGCTGTTCGGAAACCTTTGTAGCACAATCATGAAGGAAACTTTCTTCTGCCATTAGATTCATGTTTTCTAAGAACTCTATTTTCTTCAGAACAAGTTAATATACACAGGAAAAGACATCTTGAGTGTTCCTGACTCTCCTACACTATCCAGGAATAGTGATAGACTGCGAGTTTAAACACATTCTTCCACTGCACAGTGAGAGAAGTGTGTTTAATGCTGTGAGCAGAACACTTACCATGTTTGCCTTTGCCAGAGCCGGCAAGACTACACTGTTTTAAGAGTACTTATTACATACATAAGTAACAGTGGATGTCATCTGTCTGCCCCCAGAATAGATGTTCTGCATCTTCAGTGCAGGTTAAAAAAAGGATTTGTGAAAAGATGCACAGCATGATACATCTTCTGCTTCAGATATTCCTAATTGCTTTGTCTATGGCTTTTTCTGAGGAAAAGAGAGAAGACACCCAGAGAAGGCCACCATAATGGAGGCTGATTTGGAGCCTGATCTGAGCTCCCTGGAATTGTTTTCTCTGACATCTGGTGATACAGGATCAAGCCCTTGCGAAGATAAATAAATGGTTTTCCAGCATGGTCCAGCACAGGCTGTTCTGCAACACCTGGGGAGGTGCTCAGATGGCAATAAGATTAATAATGTTTATTACAGTGTGCAAGTCCAGCTCCCAGTTGTGTTCCAGCGTGGCATGCAGGCAAGAGAGAAACAAATGGAAGTGTTTGCTAGGAAAGTCTCATAGAAGATGTAAGACTCTCGCAGACTACCACTCACCATTGGGTTCAAATCAAAGAAAAGCTTTTATACCTTATTAGAAGACATGCAGGGTTGTAGTCATATATTATCATGAGTCAATTTACCACCAGTACAGCTCTGAGGACAATCAGTGAGAAATGCTGCATCTTCTGTGATTTGCAGTTCTATTTCACAGCGTTTAAAGTGTTTGAATGTATTTTAAGAATATATATGGGTTTGATGGTGTTAATATAGATGGGTTTGTTGGTGTTTCCCCCCACCAAATGAAAATGTTGACAGTCTTGGAGCTGCTCTGGCATTAATGCCATCCAGGGATATCTTTGTGACCATAACTGTGTGTAATGCCTGCTTTGGGAATAAACATAACTTCAGTGCCATTCAGAGAGTGGCACAGTTGTCAAGGACCTTGGGACGTGAAAGGAAGACACTGTGCTGTCTTTTCATTGGAAAGTTCACAAATTCTGCCTAGAGATCCCTCTGATATTTTCGCTTTTCAATATATAGTGCTTACCAAAAATAAAACTGAGAATTTTAAGTGCTTTCCAAATTTAATGACACAGAGTTTTACATGGAAAAAAAATTCTGTTGTAATAAACTCAGCATTTTCTGTTTTACATTACCTATAAATTTCCCCAGCTAAAGAGTGAACAATTACACAAGGATGTCCATGGGTGTGACCTACCTTTAGGTACTGTACCAGGGTATTAAATAAAGCCCCGTCCACTTCTGGCTACTCTGCTCTGGTTAGGATTTTGTTTCTGGAACTTGATCATATCGACAGACAACCTTAACCTTATTGTGGGGGGAGTCATTAACCATGAGAGGAAGGAAGAGTGAAATAATGCAGCAGGGAAATCGAGGCAACAACAACAACAACAATAGTAATGTTTGTTTTTTCTTTGCTTTGAAAACAACAAAGTCAATTCAGATGAGACAATGCATCAAAACCTCCAGTTTCACACTGTGCAGTGAGGAATAAAGAGAATTTGAGAGGTTTGAGTTAACCCTGCAAAACAACAAGCAGCTGCCCATGAGCACTGGGATGGACCTGCTCCAGCACCCGTGGGATGTGCAGGCAGCCCCATCAGAGGGTAGCCTCAGGGGAACTGTGTGGTGTTGTGCATCCCAAATCCCAGCCCAGGGAAGAGGACAGGGGCTGGCACAGCCATATGGTGACTGGGGTGGCCTACTGACATTAATAAAAACAAACATTGCTAAGCCCTCCACTTGGAGGGGGAAGGACAGGGCTGTGTGTTTTCAGTTCAAGTTCAGTTTGTGACTTACTTGTTCTGAGTTTTTTTAATTATCCCTTTTAGCAAATATCAGCAGAGTGCAGTCTTAAACAACAAGAAACAAAAGAACTTGGAAAGCAGACTTTAGCTTTCTTTACAACACTTCTTAGGGCTGTTTCATATAATAGGGCCACCACACACCAAAAGTTCCTCCCCATCCCTGGGGTGTTCAAGGCCAGGTTCCACAGGGCTTGGAGCAACCTGGTCCAGTGGAAAGTGTCCCTGCCCATGGTGGCTGGTTGGAACTAGCTGGGCTTTCAGTCCCTTCCAACCCAAACCACTCCATAATTCCATAAGACCAAAAAATCCAGTCTGGGGCTTAAATACAACTTCAGGTATATCCACTCCATCACAGTGACTCCCAGAGAGGACGATTCTCTTTCAAGACCTGCTGGAATAACAACAGGGTGCCAGGATGCTGTGATCATAAAATTCAAAAGAGGCAAAACATAAAAAAACGACCTAACAGCAAGAAGCATGTGAAATACCATGAGATCCTGCTGCTCCCTGGACTAACCCCAATTCCTGTAATAGATTTATCTCATGGAAGCCATTTCATAAAGGCACAACCGCCAGGACAGAAATACGGACCTAAAGAAAAATGTGATAGGGAAAGAAAACAGTGGGTGAAGGAAAATTTAGGAGATCCAATCTACAAACAAGTCCTGGGGGCTCAGATAAGGCTCTCCTGAAGGATGCACAGCTGTATCCCACATCCAGCCCCTTGGGTTTCAGGGATTGCCTTGCCTGTTGACCAGCTGAGGTTGTGTTTCTGCTGCAGTTAACACTTGATACCAAAGCTGTGAGGTTCCTGCGAAAATTCAGTGATTTATCTCGGCGCTTATCAGCCTAGGGCTCCCAAGGACCTCTCGCCAAGAGAGCGATGGACAGGGAGGGCTCTGGGCAGGCCCTGCAAACCACCCAGTGAACAAAAACCCACTGTGGATTTTGCTGTTGTGGTCATTTAGGGCATGAATTATGTCCAGCCTTTAACATAGATGATGATGTCTGATGCAACAGGGACTTTGGACTTAGCACATAAAAACCTTTTCATAAAGTGTTTGGTCCCCCTTCTTGCAAAGTTGTTACAACTCCAAGGTGTAAGAGAGCAGCATAAAATTCACACTAATCCCTTCAATTCTTTTTTAAGCATCCTTAAATCCAGCTTTTTTTTTCCCCTGCTATACATCTTACTTTTTATAGTTAAAAGTAATTTTAAAGCAAAAAAGAACATAAACAATATACACTGACTCTTGACACTCCATTGCTTTTTTAAACTAGAATAATAAAAATTTGCAAATGAACAAAAGAGTGGGAGGAAGATATCTGATTTACAATGTTTTTGAGATAAAGAACACTATAAAAAAAGATCAATGTGAATAATAAAGCATTGTTAACTGAGTCATGACATTTCTATTCTCAGTGAAGATTTGAACAGTAGAGCTCTGCAAATGAGCACCTTGTGCCATTTTCAAAGTGGGAGGAAGACATATAATTATAATTTTTAAAGTGAAGAGAATTAAAAAAAAAATCTCTGTGAAAAAGTTTATTGAAAAACATATCGACATATCAATATGACATAAATTACTTTAATTTTATTAAACTAGGATGGGGGAAAACCTCTTTTTGAAGACTGGCTGCAGAAAGCATTCCTTGAAAAGAATTTTCTTTATTAAAAACTCTTTGCTAAGATGAAACAGCACTGAATGTCAGCACTACCGTATATTTATTCTGTAACTCTTCCAACAGCTGAGATCTATAAAAGAAACATATTTTCAAAACAGTTTTAACCTCCATTGTCTTGATCATTCGTATTAGCATTTTTCATGTCACCTATTGAAATCCCTTAAAGGAACCTTTTATTCAGTCAAAATTAATGAAGCCGTTTTCTTAAAACAGCCTCCAAAAAGCAAAAAGGACGTAATGTTGTGCATTTTATTTGACATACGTTCTCTGCCATTTCACTTATTTGTGTGATGAGAGCAATACTTCATATTTATGCTATCAAATCTGCAGAGAAAAGTGATTTTGAGAGAGAAGAAAACCAACTCTGCTCTTGCTGTGTGTGCAATTTAAATCCACAGTGAAAATACAGCATTGATCAGATTACTCCAATTGAGTCATTTAGTGCTTTGGCATTCCTGAAGTTAGGGCCCAGCTGTGAAATCATAGTTGGGGCCAAACATTGCTGTTAGGTGAGTGCACATGGCTCCCATTTTCTTCAAAGGGAATGACACACATGGCCAATATTTAGCTTTCACCTCTTCCATTCTTCAGCTAGCAAAGCCAGAACCAATGGAGTATATGCAGGCAATTTAACAGAATTAAGAATACAATCAAGATTTTCCAGGACTTAGTAGTGATTTGGGATATATAATTCAATACACCTCAAAACGCAGATGCTCAGCATATTCTGAAAATCAGGCCATCTCAAATGTCTTGTTTTAAGCAGGTAAAATCATAAATTACTCTGAGTATTTTGGCCATTAGATCCTAACAAACTGGGTGTAGTACACCTCTTCAAAATTATAAGCTCCAATTTCTGGCTTGGCTGGGATGCCTGAGAAAATTACGACATCCCAACCCATTTTTATTCCTGTGCTGGCACACAATTCTCCCCTTCTATTACCATTATGGGACTTGAACACAGTGCAGGTGCCCTTCTGCAGCAGGTGACCCCTAGGGAAAATCCAAGTCCTGGCTCTGTAGGTCCCCTGGGATGGACTGGGCTGCTGGGATGGCCCACAAGACCTTGCAGCATAAGTGCCATGGAGAGAAAAAAGGATGCATCCCAAAAATCTAGCTGCCCCATGCCGCCTGCAGATCTTCATTTCAACTCAAGGTCAAGTGGAAAACTTTTCTACCATCCTTGCTGACTCTCCTCTTCACTTTCTCCTGACTCCATCTGTTCCTCACCCATCTCCTTCGTTCCGCACTCGCCTCCCTCTTCTTCCTGTGTCCATCTGTTCCCTCCTTCCTCGACACAAGTCGGGGAAGGGAAGTAAATTCAGTCATTCACTGAACAGATTTCAAGATGAACCCCCTCCCTCTCCAGTTCTAACTTCATTCATCATGGCAAAAATTATAATGAATAGAAATGTTGAAGGTGAAAATTTATTAGGGATTGTGTTTCTTTCTTATATGAAAAGCAGTTAAAGCGGCATATAAACATTGGCTTCATTCATTTTTTCTTAATATATGGTATAATTAGTGAGAAATATTAGTGGAAGTGCTTGCTATGCAGTCCATCAACACATGCCTGTCAGAGCTTAGGATCTGGGCCAAAAGTTTTTGCCAGTCCTGTGATAGATTTATAATAAGCCTATAGAAGGCTTTACAGTTAGCTGGGTCACTAATTCATGAAGTTAAAATGTATGCAATGAGGTCAAAAATACACTATTGATAAAATACCCCCTCCCGGGATTGCACCATTAGCTTTGTTACTGCAACAGCAAAATAAAGTAAACCCAAAGCTCCTGTGAATTACCAGTCCATCATCGTAAATCAGCAGTGAAGCACTTGCACGAGTTCATGATGTCATCTGAAGCCCGGGATGTATTTATAGCCTTGTGTACTATTTCCTGTTTCCTTATGACAAAAATAAACAGTCTCTAAATCCCCTGCATCCTTATGCCTGAGCTCAGCAGAATGTAATGGGCACGAATCTCTGAAAGGCCCTGTGATATATTGGTCTAGAGCAGCTCCCTTCTGATGGGCCGTGGCGCCCACGCTCCCTCCAGCCTCTCCCATGTGGGCAACAGCAGTTCCCATGGATTTTGCTCCATCTGCTGCACTCACTGCTGGGATAGTCCCACACCCCCTCCTGCTTTCCCCCCCTGACACTTAGAGAGAGGAGGAAAGAAGATTTAAGCCCAGGCCTTAGGCATGGAGTGAAGGGCCTGGCAGGCACAGCCAAGGTGGAGGAGCATTGCTCCATGTGGGGGCCTGGGCTTGCCACCACGGGGACCTTGGGCATCTTGTCCACCAAGACTGCCAGGCCATGAAGGTTGGAGTTTGGGCTGAAATTTCCTCTCTCCTCCTTTGTTAATGACTTGGGAACCTCATCTAAGGTTTCTGGGGTCTGTGGGCATGGATGATGCCCCATATTACATCTCAGACCTCCCAGCTCTCAAATTTTCTGTACCTACCTGAATTTCTGTGTTTGCCAGTGGTCCTCTTCACCTCTTCTCAGGTGAAACTTTCTCTCTTAGCAACTTGTTTGATTTTTTGCTTCCTTTCCAGCTATGAGACAGAGGGTAACACAAACAGCACACCATCCCATGTAACCTCCCTTTGCAAGGAAGCGCACTTGCTTCTGTTTGACCTCAGAGCAACAACTGCTGAAGTCAGTGACTGTCACTAAGTGGCTGAGAGTGATAGCTGTGCCAAACCACATTTATTTGATATTTATCCCTCTTCAATTTTGGATTTTTTTTCTCCACCAAGACCGTCGCACCAGCTCCCTGCCTCTGCTGGCCCTCCCTGGGGTGACATCAAGCAGTGAGGACCATCCAGGTAAGCTGCTGGCCCCGTGCATGCAGATACTGCCTCCCTGATAGAGAATTATATCCTTTAAACTAGCAAGAAAAAGTGTTTTGTTTTTCTTTTTACTTCTGCTTTTTTGAAGCACTGCCATCAAACCCTGAGGTTTGTGTTTCATTGTTCTGTGAGTCCTTTCAAACCAAGTGAGTTCAGAGCAAGCCTTTATATGTACAAGTTATCATCCATCAGGTCTGATGTGGCTCTGCCTGTGTCATCTCAAGACTGAAAGGACATGACACACAGCTCTTTCAGTGATGAGCATGTGATACATTAAACAGACAGGTAGCAAGAGCAGTGCATGGGATAGCGAATGGCAGGGGGAGCAGCCAGGCGTTCTTTGGTGCTTTCGCTGCACTGATACACAAAGATGCCTCGGGGGAAATTAAAAAGTTACAGGTCCTAAACTGCTACAGTTTTCCACACAGTTTAGCATTAACCCTTGGGATTCCTTGTCACAGGGGCGTGAGGCAGAGGGCCATTGCCAGGATGGATTGGAACAAATGCCAGTGTCGAGTAGAGCCACAGGCTCCCTCGTCCTTTGCTTGTAAGATGTGGATGAGCCCTTTCAATTCTCCTTCTCTTTCAGTGGCATCTCCCCCTAAACAGTTGCTCCAAGAGCTGCTTTGGATTACCTGCACTTCTGCAGTCCCTGTCCAGCAGAACAGAGCACCTCTAAAATCCTCTGTCCTTTATCAAAAATAGGCTTAGAGCCCTTGTATGCCTCTATATTAAATCTAATTTCAGAAGTATGCAGGGAAACTGCAGACTCCTCTTCTCCAGGACTGCAAGATGCTGGTTTGTGCCTAAAGCCAATGAAGAGAAACAGAGGTCAGGGGACATACTGCAAATGCAAGTCTTGGTATCACTGCTCCTCCCTATTAACCAGAGGGATCTGGGGCTGGCATCAGTGGAAAGTAAGTGATTTACTTTCTGCTTTCATGAATTTAGACACTGTAGTCAGCCATCTGAATCACCCAACTCCAAAAAGAAAAAGAAAAAAGAAATTCCATGCGAGTATTGAGACTATCTTTAATACAAACATGGGTGAATGATCCCAGTCTTCTTCTGCAACAGCCAAGGCGAGTCCCAGCTTCCCCATGTGAGGAAGAAAGTTGCTACTTCATACTATTTAAAAATGGCACATTGTGGGGGTGTACCTTTAGCAGCCTCTGCCTAACAGTCTAACACTGAATAATCTGAGATTTCTTCATCATGATACACTTATTTTTCCCTTCAAGTTCACTTCAGTGGTTGATTTCTATATGTTAAAAACACAGACATATGTGGACATCTGAAGTTGAATACAGGCTCTTAAAAGAGAGTTGGAAAGTTTGACCCTCTTCACATCTCTAATTGTAATTTAGTTTTCTTTTTATATTGTCATTTAACAGTAATCATAAATAGTATCAGTGGTATGTAATATATTTTTAAAGCCTATTTGGCTACATCTATTTGTTCCAAACTCTCAAACTACTGCTGTTCTACCCAGCAACAAACTATAATAGAAAAAAAAAAAACTGCTAGCCACCTTTTTTTTTTTTTTCTGCTGGTCTAGCACAATCTATTTCTTCAGACACTTTGTGCAAACATTAAATTGATAAAAGACATAATGTAGATGGACCCACAGCTGAAATGAAGGTAATTGCATAAAAATGAAATGGAGACCTATAATTGTACACTGCTTTAGCCTCTCCCGCAGTGTTTTCTGGAAGCAAGGATCTCGCTTGTCATAGCAAGTTGCTTGTTACAGTGATTGCATGAAGACTTGATCTAGCTGTACAAGACAAGTATAACATTACTGAAAGGGAGCTTTTCAAACTAAGAGTCTGACACTAAAATGTACTGTATTTTCCAAGATGTAGTATGCTTTAACAAACAGAAGAGTCCCTGAGTGACAGCTTTTGTTACCCTTTTGTTTGATGGTGCTGTATTGAAAAATTCAGGTTATGTCTATGCCTTTCTATTTCTGGTTTTGATTTCTCTTCAACGGCACTTCAAGAATAAAAATTGACTCAAAGTATGAATAGTAGAAGTCAGTGGATACAGTAAATGTTAGTCTGGCATTTACTGATTACTTCTGTCAGACTTTTTGCAGTCTCGCTCTTGAATGCTTAAATGCATTCAGTGGGCCATTGTATTGTTGCAGAATTGGGGAACTCAACAGATATATTGTTAATTAACAATATGTCTAGTTTAGATTTTTGGGCAGATTTTGAAAGTGGAAAATAATAGTTATTGTTGCCTAAGCCTTTTGATCTGATCCATGTGTATCCAAAGGCCCAGCCTGGGGGTAGCTCTCAGTGCGGACACACAGGATCCATTTGTAATATTGGCACCTGAATAAAAGCTGAGGCTTGTGTTTTTTGGACTCAGAAATAAATTATTGTCCAATAAATCCAATGCATAAGCAGGACATCGCTTCCTCCTGAGCCCTGCTGCTTCAATTAGCACAACTTTTCCTGGTGATGGTTTGTTATTGAATGGAAGTGCAGGCAAACTTGTGGAATGTCATTGATTCGTAAACACTGGAAAACAGTCATTACTGTACAAGTAAGGACATCCAAAATACATGAGTTTTCACATTCTGGATTCAAGAGGCTGGCCAAGAAGTCAGAGAGGGAAAAAAAACCCTTTATTTGCTTATTCTGGGGGGAAAACCATCAATAAATCATCACAGATGGGCAAACCCAGACATGCATAGCCCAGGATGCTGATTTCCTCTGACCAAAGGCACAACCTCAGGGGAGAATTGCTGTGCTTTGCACTGCTGGGTCACACCCAGCAGAGCCACTGCCTCTTCTGCCCTTCCCATCTCACCTGCGGCTTTCCTTTATCTTAATGCTCACAAAACCTGACAGTTATAGGTTTCTGAGACTCCTCTCTGTGCCACTTCTCTCTTACTGCCTCCATCCCATCGTTCACTCCCTGCCCAAGGCCAACCTGTAAACTCTCCAGGACAGGGAAACTCCACATTTCCATCACAGTAGACTTTGTTGTCATTAAGACTTCAAAATCATGGCAATACCTCTGCCACACAACTTTAAAGCAGTGACTTAAAATGAAAATGATAGCCTAGTTTTTATGCTTACCTTATCCCAAGGTCTTACTCTACTAACCTCTACCCAGATTTTCTGCTTCTACATATTTCGCCAGGTAAAAATTATCTAAAATGGCATGAGACCCTACTACGAGCAGAAATTTAAATGAATTGCTCACTCATTCTGTAAGTAAATTGAGTCATAGAAATCACAGAAAGATTAGTTTGGAAGGGACTTCTAGAATCACATTGTTTGGCCTCTGTCAGAAACCTGCAGTAAGAGCAGGTTGCTGGGGTCCATGCCCAGGTGAGCTCTTCACACAACCACAACCTTGCTGGGGTCTGCTCTGGTGCTTTACACCTCCCATGATGAGAAATTCATTCCCTAGGCAGCTCCAGCTGCCCTTGCTGCAGCTTCTGACTGTGCCCTCCTTTTTTCTCTGCACACTGCTGGGAGGAGTTGGGGTGTGGCTTCTCCGTCACCCTGGCTCTGGAGGGGAGCACAGCATCCAGCACCCTTCTTTGCCTTCTCCTCCAGGCCAACCAAGCCCAGCTACCTCAGCCTCTGCTCACACAGAAGGTCTTCCAGACCCCTCACCACTTCAGTAGCCTTCAATGGGCTTGTGCCAGATGCCACTTAGCCCTCAAATCCTTGCTTCCCCCCTCTTCAGGCCTTATGGTTCCCCTGTTTTTTCACTTACCCTGCAATCCATCCATCCCATCCACACTTCCTCCTCTCGGCCGCAAGGATACTGGGGGAACAACTACAGTCTCATCAAGGTTTCACTCTCTGTGAGCCTTTCCTTGGCTTTTCTTTAATATATGTCAGAAGTCAAAGGTACCTAAAACCCAAGAGATGTGCAGGGTCTCTCTTCAGGCTCCTTGCAGCTGAGTGTAAACAAACCACTTTAGAGCACTTACTTACTGATCTTCTCAGAAAGTAGCATTTGCAAAACTGAGGTGTTTGTAAAGATTGATTTTCTGTATATAGCTCAAGAGCAAGCATATCACAAGATTTAAGTAAGATAAAAAGTGAGGCTGTGCTTGATGTGAGGTGCAGGAGTTAATCAGCTGTAGATAAGAACTGATGAGGTTTTATCATCCCTGCCATGGAGTGAATGACTGCGTTTCTTGGCCTCTTGATCACTTCAGAGAGTGAGTGAAACTATATATCAACCCGTGTTTATCTGTGCCTGAGAAGTTCTTCAGGAATAAATTGAACTCAGAACTCTTCTTAACCTTTCCCGTAGTTGGGGCTTAAAATTAAGCTCTCCCTCTGGTTTTTGAGCTGCCTCTCTGGCACGCTGACAGCATGTGAAGTATCCCATCTCCTAGTTGACTTCCAGGCCAACAACGTAAGTGGGGATGAAGTTATGAAATAAGGAATCTGGATGCTAAACAGAGACCATCTGGCTTTCTTTGCTACAAGATTATGAGCCACAGTGAGCTGGCACATCTGCATCCAGATACCGCCCACGTGCACATTGTTGGCTGTTAATTTAGGGACACAAAGTTGCAGCTGAAAAATAACAAGATAATTGTTTTGCCTTCTTTTATGTCACAAATTGAAGTTAGGATATCAAACTCAAAATCGATGTCAACTGAGGCAATAGTTCTGTTTTCTTTCCAAACCTAATCCCACGAACTGGAAGTGAATTATTACTTAGCCTCTGAGTCCTCTGGGTTTGAGAGAAAACCTTAGAAGGCAAATTCACAAATACCTTTGCTATGAATAAGCCTCTGTAAAGGGACTGAAATCACTAGGTACGAAGGGTTAGGCCTTGGAAGTAAACAACTGTAGGTTTGAAAATTCTGCATATGTTATTCTTTCAGATCTCTGCCTTGGTATCACAGTCTTTTTTTTCCCTAATCCCACCAGATAACCAGCTTACAAATGAAAAACACACAGATGAAAAGCCTATGAAAGGTATTGTTATGAGTTCTGTCGCAGAATTCAGCATCACAGACGCTTCATCAAAGGGTACCAAAAATGAGAAGAAATTGTCAGATGCAAGCAGATCATCCATTGCTTCCCTGGAGAAATGCAGAGAATTCACTTACATTGAAGATGATGCATCAGTACATCAGAGAGACAGTGATGGTATGTTTTATAAAACAGATCACATTTGAGCTGATTTCTAAATAATGCCCACTGCAAAAGAACTATGTATAACCAACTCGAAATTAAATGTTGAACAGGAGGTTCAAGAACATCGCCAAAAGCAATGTTAAGTTGCCCTGCAGACATTTGTGTGATAGATGAGAATTTCTAGAAGATGATCTTAAATTGTCAGTGATATTAAAGTCATAGAAGAGGAGCTTAGAGCCTATTGTGCCACAGAGCATTTGTACTTTAGTAATGAGTGTTTGCACAGAGGCACCAGTGTCAGTGTCAGATAAATGCTATTCCTGCTTATTCCAGTGGATGTTGAAAAAAGGCTCTGTGAAGCATTTTAGAAGTTTCTTTTGAGTGCCTTTCACAATAATGGATTGGTGTGTTATATCCAATGGAGCTGGCATCTATCGTGCATATCATTTAACAATTCCTAAATTGAGCATTTCTAAATACAGATCAACACAATAAAGTGCCATGTTCTGCAGGAATCCTTAACATCTCTATTGTGTCACTGATCCTCATAAAAGGGATGTCTCTGATATATCTATTGGAATACACTTAATTTCAAGGAAGGATCTGAAGTATTTATTTTATTTAGGGGACTTGTCCTCTTGTCCAGATACTCCCTGTTTGTGAGTTTGAGGACTATCTCAACCGTTACTGGCACACAGGTGTGTCCCATGTGATGCAAATAACAGATTTCATACTCCTTAAAAAAGCTGAACATGAAGGAAATTAACAACAAAAAAAAACCCCAATCTGTGCTTAATTAATAATGTTAAGGGCTGGATAGAAGCCAAGAAAACCAAAGGAAGCCAGATTTGTGGTTGTCACTGCATACTCAGCTCACTCCACTCTGACAACTTACTGCTTATTCCACATAGACGAGGCCAAATCCTGTTTGCTGGTGCTTGGAGAACCTCTGAAGGCAGAGCAATAGATGAGGAAATTGGTGATTATTTTGTTCCCTGTGCTCAGACAAGAGCAAATCCAAAACTCTTTGGTTTCTCCAAGGATGACCACCAAGTCTCCAGCAAGCTTTGGACCAGGGTTGTTCTGAGCCTCATCTGTGTGGGCAGATGCCAGCAAACAAGAGCAGGAAAGATTAGAGATGAGGCATGCTAGAAAAATTATTATAAATTCTTCTTTTGTGCTAATTAATCTACTAATGTAGAGAACAAGAGTTGAGGTCATTGTTCTCACTGAGATAAACATTGTAAAGCCGTTTGGCAAACAGCAGGGAAAACAGAGGGGAAAACAAGAGATTGCATCTTCTTTTATGCAGTTTGTGGGTAATTTATTTTCAAATATATAAATGAATGCATAGGAATGGATGTCTAATTGCTAATATCTATTATTTATATACATTACCCCACTTAAAACAGGACCAAAAAGCCTCACGCATGCAGATTTTTTGAAATGTGTTACATCCATTATCACAGTTCATGGTGTGTGCTCTGATGGGAATTTAAAAGCATCTTTACTGCACATCACAGAGTCGGTGCTGAAACATTACTTTATTATTAAAATCTTGTGCTTTTTGTGTGCTCTCTTTCCTGGATGAAGCCCTACGAATCATATCTATTCTTTCCAGATTACATAAGCACCATTATGGTTAACACATTCAAGAAAAAAAAACCTGTTATTAAAAAAATGGATCTTTGGAGAGGGAGAAAAAAAATTGCCAAATCCTTAATTAAGACATAATTTTGAATTCTGTCTCTCACATCTATGTATAGGAAGGAAATTTCAAAAACATAAGAGATCTAAAAAGAATTGTCTTAATTACACCAAGGACTACTGGATAAAATGATTACATTTTCTACACTGTAAATTTCATACAATTAAATGCAGTGGTGTCACCTTATTAAATGTTTCAATTTTATAATTATTTCAGTTCATTTAGCTAGAAAAAAATATAAGAATGAATTTACTAAGTATCACTGAAATCTAGTCATTCTTATTCAACAGAACTGACTTCGAAGTTAGTTGTGCTTGTCTGAACCTAAATAGATTTTGACATATTTAAATAAGTATTAAAATTGATAACATTGGTGATGATATGCCACTTAGAAAGAAGTTCAATCATATGCTATTTATTCTTGCTTCCTGCTTTAACTGCCGTTGTTTTTTTTTTCTTAATAAAGAAGCTGGAATGTTTTTTTTTTAATTTTGTTTTTCATCAAGAAAGCTTTCTAAAAAAAAAAAAAAAAAAGAGCATAATTCTGGAAACTTCCTGGCAGTGAACTTAATGTTACGTGAGATAGAAAATGCCACAACAGAACCAATGCAGTTGAATGAGTTCACAGTTAGTCATCCTAGGGCAAGAAATGTGGTTATAACCATATGCTTTCCTGAAAGAACCAATGAAAAGACATTCATATTGTTGAAGGCATTTTTCCTTTCCAAAAACAAGAAGGGAAAAAAAAAAAAGGAAAGGTCTGGGTCTGTGCTCCAACTGGATTCACACAGTTGGAATCTCACACCTGCTGCACCCGAGCAGCCTCCCCAGATGCTGGAGGCTGAGGGATGGGGAGTTAATTAGTTGATTTTTGGAGGGCACAAACATAGCACAGAGTTTTAGTCATGGTGACCAAGTTTTCAGGAATATTCACTGGCTCCAGACACACATCCTACATGATCTATTTTCCAAACTTTTGACTCCTTTGAAAAATTGACATTTGTGAACAAAAAAATGAGAACCACATTTAGTGGGTAGTTGGCAGGACCCTGAGCTGAGACTCGACCAGCACACTGCCCTCTCTGAATGCTCTTTTCCGGACCTGCTCTCCCTTCCTGTCCTTGGTGGTCATTAAACTTTTTTAGTGTAAACTCTTGTGAAAATGAAAATAAACTGCAGCGTCACCTGTGCTGGCATCGTGGTTTAAATCCTGGGCAGCAACCCAGCCCCATGCAACCCCTCACTCACTGCCCCTCTGCAGAATGGGGGAGTCAGAAGGGTAAAAGGAAGAAAACTCATGGATTGAGATAAATACAGTTTAATAGGACAGAAAAGTAAGAAAATAATAATAATAATAATAATAGTGATAAAATAATTAGAATACACAAACATTGCAATTGCTCACCACTCACCAACTGATGCCCAGTCAGTTTTCAAGCAGAAACTCATGCTTGTTTTCTCCCTAATTTAAATTGATGCCATATGGTCTGCCATATCCCTCTGGCTAGTTAGGGTCAGCTGTCCTGGCTGTGTCCCCTCCCAGGTCCTTGTGCCTCTCCAGCCTCCTTGCTGTCCGAGCATGAGAAGATAAAATTTGGTTTAAAGGGCTTGTTCTTCTGGATGTCACTGCCACAGGATATTTTCATTCAAATTATTTTCATGCAGCTGTTGCTTTTCCAGAGCAAACAAAATAGAAAATAAACTTTTCACTTGTCTCTATAGAAGTAGTTATCATCAGTGTATTTTTAGCTCACCCCTCTCACTTCTGTGTAGCTACACTGGCCTAAAACTGGGTAATCTCAGCTCACCCTTGTTCTTACATCTCCCTGCTTTTCCTTTCTCTTAGATGAATGCGCAACACTTATCCTGGCCTGCTTGTTCTGCCAGTTTTGGGACTTTCTTATAATGCTGCCTGATACCTGTGAACATTGGCTGACAGATACCTGTTGTCCATCCAATAGATATTACCAGACCTCCGACGAAGACCACGGCAACAACGACTGCAACTGTGACTGTGACATTGATTGCAGCCTCTTTGAGTCCTGCCACGAGACTGGGGAGTGCCTGGAACTCGCCATGGAGATTTCGGAAGTCTGCTATCGCTAATAGGAAAATAATTGACAAAATTCCTCAAAACAACCTGACAAATTACAAAGGAGGTTTTGGTTTGTTTTTTTTTTTAAATATTAATCATAACCAGAGGTTTTGCCAATGAGGACTATGTGCATCTTGCTGCTCCCTCCCTGGAGGTCTCTATATCTGTACCATTCTGGTGGCATGATATCACAAACTGCTGAAGCCAATAAAGGACAAAAAAAGGTCTTCTCTGCCATAGATGACAACAGAATTCCTAAGTGCCAAGCATGCTCGCTGCTTTAGCCACTGTAAATCCAAGGCTTTTATAAACCTTTAATTCCTTTAAACACGGATTTCCCCATTCATAAACACAGAACAAATTACGATATTATTTTAGGACTGATATATATATTAGTTCATCTTCCTAATGGATTCATACCTAAACATGTATTACACATTGTTGGTTATTATAAATAATTTATGATATAGCATCATTTTATAATTAAAAATTTATTTATTCAATCTCTTGAAACACTCTTATATGCCAGTATAGGTAGAAAAAAAAATTAAATGAATTAGAAACCATGCTACTGGTAATTACAGCAAATGTCACTAAAAATCTCCAGCAAATTTTGTGGAGGAAGCATTTTCATGGGGTAGTGCAATTCAACAGTGTATTAATGTGCTGGCCCACGGTTATGTAATAACAGGTTATGCCTATTGTTCATTAGTTATAGGAAAGGGCTCCTTAAGTGTAATTAGCCTAAATGGGAATTGACTGCAGACTTCCAGAGGAGAATTACCCCGTGGATAGCCAGTAACTCCTTTGCTTGATTTTCATTTGTAAGACTTCTGCAAGAAACAGAATATTGCCACCTATTCTAGCGCAAACAGGCATCTCCACCTGTGCACCAAAGATTACAAAACGACAGTATCTATCCTGGTTGTGCTTTCAAACTCCCTCTGTCTCTTTTCTGATGGCAGGTCTGATTGATAAAAAGGAAATACATGTTGCACATTACACATGACAACGAAAGCATGTAAATTCTGCTGCCTGAGGGTGCAGAACACAGGTATTAAGCACAGAGAAAAATACAGAGTTGCTTGCTCCCATTCGGTATTTATAGACTAACACCAAAATCAGTGTTTGCTTTGTATAAGCACGAAAATTTCTCCCAAACCCCCCACTGATCTCAGTGCAGAAGTGCCTGTGGAATCCCAAACAAGGATCCTGGGCAAGATACTGGGATATTAAGCATTTCTAAAATAATTGAAGCCACTTGCTTATTAATCAGAGTAGTCCTGATGCACGAATATTTAATAGGAAAAAAATAATAATGAGATTTTCCTTTCTTTCTGTAAAACTCACATTTTCAAAAAATCAGAAAGTAAGAAGTAGAACCACTAACAACCTTTGTCCAGGTGTCTTACAAAACCTAGTGACCAGAAGACAGCAAACCTCAGCAATGCAGTGAGCAGCCCAGAACACCTCGTTTCAGTGCTCCTTCCAGGACATTGGTGGGGAATAGAAGAGATTTGTTTATCTTACATTGTCACATCATGAGCTATAGTCACCTAAAGGAAAAAAATCATTAGTCCTTCATCACCACACCAGTACCAGCCTGCTGGCTGTGTCTGGACCCGAACCCCAAAGCACAGCCCACTGCCCTCCAGGAGGCACTGGTTTGGGTCACCCACCCCAGGATGGGCAATGCTGAGTTTTAATGCTTCAATTTGCATTCTCCCACAGACTTTTGATCTTAAATCTTCCAAAGCTAAGCTAAACTCTCACTGCTACATACCAGGCCACGGACGCTTGCATCATTCCATCCTTTCTACCACATGTTGTCCTTGACAAAGTGGCATTTGAGTATTTGTGAATAAAAACTCTGACCCGAGGCATTTAGGAGTCAGAAAAGCAGAAAGCTTGTTCCACATACCATTTCCTAGAGAAGTACCAATAAAGATGCACATTGGCAGTCCTTGCTCTTGATGCCACTCTCCAAAAGGGGAGATTTCATGTCCAATGGCTGGAAGGAGCCCAAGAGGGGAAACTAGAGGGTGGCATACCCCAAAATGTTGTCAGTGAGAGAATCAGAGATAGGGAACTCGCCTTTCAAGCCAGGATGTCTTGTTCCAGTTCTGAGTCTGCAAGAAAAAACACATTGGCCACACTGGGATAACTCAGGGCAACTGAAGTCTCATTCAGGTGTGGAACTGTACCGGGGACTTTTGGCTGAAATGTGGAATTTTTTTCAACTCTTTTCCTAGGAATCATTATTCAAAGATTTTTCGTGTTGTAATCCATAAATTAAGGCCTACTGAGGTCATGTCTACTATAGGACACAGGTAAGGTCAAAGACAGAATTACAATGGTCACAGGTATAGCCATGATTAGACAGGATGTCCCAGCTGCTGTTGTAGTGAACGGTGGTGTTTTAAATAACACAGCAACATCTCCCTCCCTGAGGTGTACAATGGCACATTGCTCAGTTCCCTGCTTTAGGAAGTAGGTTTTTTGAGACCTTTTTAAGCAATGAAACCTTGAAAAACATGTTTTTTTCATACAACACAGTAGAATCAGCAGCTTATGATAACTTTGTTTTCTCTCATAAAGTTGTTAATTCCAACATTGAACATTTAATTATATTGATACCAGAGAAAGTCAATCAGACTTTGCCATTAACTATTCCAGAAACTGTGTTTCCTCTTTGAAATGCCATCCTATTCCCAAACTAAACTGACTTCCTGGTGCAGAAAAAATACCCATTTATCAGATCTGAACATGGGTAGATACTCCAGTGAAACCGAAACATTTGGAACAATTCGGGGCTGTCTCTGTATTTTTTATTTACTGGGAAGGAAGGTCTGGGTGCTTGAGTAGGAGGCGTTTGGGTGGATGGCTGTTGGGAACATGTTGGACTCAGCTGTGCTCCCGGGGAGATGTCAGCGTGTGAAACCAGCTCCTGAGAACAACAAATAGAAGTTCCCATTTTGCAAACGGGAACATCGCTCCGACACGACGCCTCTCCCCAGCACCAGAAATGCGCTGACAGATTGCTTGGGGGAAGAGAGAGACAGAGAGAATAACGGAGAGCTGCATTGCTACCTTCCACAGGAAAGGACCATGGGATGCTGTCTAAGGATCTCCTCTTGGAAATGACCCAGCAGTCTCATCCTTGAGACAAAAATGTCTTTTCACCTCCTTTCACTCTGTTCTCAGAACACAATATGGATTAGGATGTAAACTTTAGAGGAATTGATGTTTGCTAAATATTGGAAAAGCCTCTGGGGGCTTGCAAAAGTTTAAAGATGAGTTATCTCAGAGGATATTAAGTTGTCTGACTGACCATGAGCCCTTCCATAATGTCGTTCTGGTGCCTTACTCTCCATGTACAATATGGGTCCCATGTACACCCCCAAGTATAGGAATGGAACATATTATATTACCTCATTCAACTTTCCTCTGCTTCCTAAAGCACTTTGATCATTCATACTCTCTCAAGCAATCATCAACCTCTTCCAAATGTCCAGACAATGCACAATTCTGCCTTAACTCCAATGCTGCTTAGGGATTCAGGCTGAGTGCTACAGCTGAGCTCTAGAAGACTTTGGTTCTCAGGAAGAAAGCAAAATACAGGAACAATTAAGATGTTTGCAATTGTATTTCTCCTGTTATGCTTGTACAGTATCAAGAAAAGTTCAGTAGTGTCGAAACTAAGAATGTATGTATCTATTAAATTTTTCTTTTAATTATATGAAATGGGTGGTTCCATTGCTTTCATCTTTATCTCTTTGGGTTCTCTTAAATGCAAGGTAAGTTTCCTATTATGCAAGAAAATGAGTTTACCAAGCAGACTGGGATTTCCAGGCACTGCTCCACTATAATTCACTGTAACTGAGCATTAATCATGATTAATAATCTATCATTCCTGTGGTTTAGGAAAAAAAAAGGAGGAGTTCATTGAGAAACTGCCCTTTCTCTTAGCATACCTCATATAATTGCACAGTGGAACAATTCTATGGAATTCATTATTCTGCTGGTAATGATCTAGATTTCCTTAACATTGCACATGAATGGGAATCGTTGCCATCTGATGGATGTTCCATGGCCTGTGCAAAATGAGTTGGTGGGTGCAAGCCAATTCATAATGGATGTGTGCCCATATCACAAAAAACACCATTATAATTGGTACCCTTAGGAAAAATGCCAAGGTCTGAGTGTAAACAGAGCACTTTCTGTCCCAAGAGCTCGTGCTTCCATGGTCAGAGTTGAAGCACAACAGAATGAGCAATGCCGAACTGCATCTGCTGCCTCTGTAAAGGGCTTCACTCTCCTGAGGTAGCACTTGGCATCTTGGATGCTCGGTAAAATTAAAAGAAAACTCACTCTGAAGGGCCACACTTGTGTCTCTTCCTCCCACAGTCACTACAGTCATCATGGGGGCTGTGCAAGTATAAAATGGAGTGGAGACGGTCATTGTTACAGTCCATAATTTGTCCTCTTTCTAAGTGTATCCAGAAAAAAGATATTGTCACTATATGAGAAGAGTCTGTTCACTAATTGTTGTTAGAAATCTGAAAAATCTTTCTATCAGAAAATGCTGAAAGTCACTGGCTTACCATCTCCTAGTGCTTTCCAGTGGGAGACACCATTTCCCTTGTATTGAAGAGGGACCAGAGACTTCCCACAGAGAAGTTCACAGGTCGCTGGAGTACATTGCTTATAAAATGAAGAAAGAAGAATGAAGATATCTCATGGACATCCTATTGGTGGCCTGCATGAACAGAGCAGTTTAAGCAGCAAAGTAATATTGGAAAAGTTTTCTTCCTTATTAGAGAATCCTGCAAATCAACCAGTCATTCACACGCTCACACCACAGTATATTGAAATGACCATGGTACAAAAAGAGGGAAAAAAACCCCACCTTATCCAAATGCATGCAAAAATCACCATCAATGTCATTAAAATGCAGACTCAATTTATATTGCCAGTTTTGCCACGCTTCCTACAAAGTAAAAAATAATGCCAGAGAGCAGTGAAGAAAATATTATTAGATCAACTGTATAAAAAGCATGAATGATTCCATTAGCAAGCACAGCTGAGAAAAGACAGGATTTAAATCAAATCTAAATATGATAAGATTATACAGCCAAAGTGACATGTCCATTTTAGAAAACATACAGAAGAAGCAAAACAAAAGCAGAATTTTGGTTTTATGCTGTAAAACATGTTCCATCTCACACAGCATTTAAAAACCTGATGGAAGCATCCTGTCAGCTCCTCAATTTTATACTGCATTTGTTCTAGGTGAGTCACAAATGTGCAGATAATTTAGAAGAACACCCTTCATCTCTGTTGCAGTATATTTGCATCATTCTTTCCTTCAGAGAGTCACTGTGCTGCATCACTTGATACAGTCATCACACAAACCCTTCTAATGGAACAGCAAAGCTGCCCACAGAACCATAATTCTACTTCATAAAAGCTTTTGGGGTATTGTAACCTGGTGTTGCTCCATGTGGAGAGTGAAGCAAAATGTACCAAATTTTGGTGTTAAATGGGACAGCCAATAGTTTTAAATAAAATGATCAGGTTTTCTAAGGAGTTCTCTTCTGGAACAGGAGAGTTCAGCCTCCGCTTCACAAGGCTTTCAATCAAAAATACAGCTGGAAAAATCTTTCTCCAATAAGCATTTTTTGGATACTACTGTGTCAAACAAAGTCTCCCATATATGTGTATGGAGATAGAGCTAGAGAGAGAGAGGTAGAGGATTAAGAAGCAGAAGGAGATGGGTATCTTTGGGCAATGTAATTGAGAGCAGTTGTTTCTCACTTGTGGTCTCCAATTGCTCTGTGAAGTTTTCTCTTGTCGGGGTAATCCTTGTGATTTCTGCTGCGCCAGAGGCAAATGAGCCATGGGATGAAAGCAGGATGAGCCTTTGCCCCAGGTCCCAAAGGTTTCTGCTTCCTCCTGTGCTGCTCACTCCTGTTCTTGTTTACATCCAGGTGGTCTCTCTCATATAAGTTTTGCTTGTAAGGGATTTCCCCACAGTTCAAAATCAGGAGTGGAGAAGGACACACATCAGTATTCATCTTCTCAAAGATATAATCAAATATTAATCCATTTTAAACCCCTTGTTTTACTATGCATTTCAATTTTTCCTGTAATCTATAACCTGTACACACCATAAAGTCATCACTGAGAGGGGAAGCTGGAAAAATCCAGCTACCTTTCCAAATAGAAATCAGAATATATATTTTTAGCTACATTAAGCCAACTGCATGCAGCTCTGCACACTTATGTAATTCCCACATAAAAATAATCCATAATATTCCAGAGGAACAAATCCAATTCTTAGTCATATAAATTTTCATATAAGTCCATCAAAACCTATTCCAAAAATGTCTCAGTCTTTTTGAGTGCTAGAGTTGGAACAAAAGAGCGAGTCCTTTAAAATGGCTTTGGAGCTTCCAGGGATGTTAAATCTAATTGCCCTTAGCATAGCACCGATCCACAAAGGTTTAAGTCATGGAAAATGTATTTTACCTTTATACAAGGTATACTATGCAAAGTTTATCGTGGCACAGTAAAGCCATGTCTAACTTGCTTCGTGCAAATTTCACACAGAAAGAAATTAACCTTTGATGCTTCACTTTGACTAACCAGGACAGAAAAGTGTGTCTTCTCACTACAGACACACAATATTATATTAAATGATATGACGCAGCATGGTATGACATGATAAAATGTCCATTTGTGCACTTAGGTCTATATGTGCAAATAGAAATCCATATTTAGACTCACAGATATTAATAGCAATGTCTCTATGTTCCAAGAAACAAAAAAGGATGGAGACTAGGCAAAGATTAATTGTGATAGAAACCTTCTTAAGACAAAGCCAGTACCAATGCTATTTGTTAATACCCTTAGAAGCTGTATAATCATCCCACATGAGGCTGAGGATAAATTTTCCAGTGAAAGGGTTATTCATGACAGAGGGATCACTTGCTAAAGCAGACCTTGCAGCACCATGGGCATTGGGAACTGCTCAGTTCCCTGGAGAGTTCCACAGATCTTTGGCAGCCCACAGAAAAAGGAATGACCCAAGCCCTTGCCTGGAAGCCTGGAAAGTCCTGGAGATTCAAGTCAACCCTCTGTTCCATTCCATTAAAATATTAAAACATAACTAGAAGAGAAACCTTCCTTTTTTATTCCAGAAAGAGTTGTCTTTGATAATCCTCCTGCATGAGGTTTTTAATTTTCTAAAATCTATCTGAACAAATATTTTTCCCCAAACTCCAGAATCTCTGGTGGAATAAATCACTCTGGTTTTGCCCATAGTGGCTCTGTCACAACCCCTGTTTATAGGCATGGGAGAGACAATGTCTGAGCCAGAGAGCTCCTAATTTTACAGACAAAAGAGGGAACGCTACAAGACTGCACAGTCTGCCACAGAAAAGCAGAACAAAGAGACCAAGGATGGATTTTTTCCCCCTCAGAAAACTTTATTTCTCAGCTAGAAACCTGATCTGCAGCAAGGGGAGCCAAGGGACAAGCCGTGTTTATA
The DNA here is from genome assembly GCF_000738735.6 of Corvus cornix cornix. Taxonomy (NCBI): domain Eukaryota; kingdom Metazoa; phylum Chordata; class Aves; order Passeriformes; family Corvidae; genus Corvus; species Corvus cornix. The sequence goes on along the minus strand of NC_046342.1, from coordinate 16,357,802 downwards.
ACACAGCCAAGGATGCCGTTCCCTCGGTTCAGTCCCCCAGCGCACTCAACACTCCTAAGCTACATCTGCTCTATAAAGGCCCAAGAAAACTTAGGCAGCCTTAAAAAAAAAAAAAAAAATTTGCAATGGCACGTCTTCTTAACCAGCATCATGGAAAAGTCATGCTGCTCTGCATATAGCCTTCAGGATTGTGTCTGTAACACTTGAAATCCTGCCCAAGTCTGGCTCCGCTCGCGCTAACAGGTACTCTGTGTGCTTCTGCATCTTTTCCTACAAGCAAATGTTGCAACTTTCCCATTGCGACAGCTGTAAGAGGCATTCACTTTACTCTGTTTTTCCTTAACACTCCCGATTCCTTTTATATCTAGTTGGGAATACACTCAAGCGCTAATGGCACTTGTTCAGCCATCCAGGGAAGGCGCAGCGTCGCCTTCCTAGCTATTTGTATTTCTTCATTTTGGCAATCTGAACTTTGCCAAGATCCAAATGCTTGATATTTAACTTAAGATTCCTCCCTCTTAAGGTCAGAAGGCACCAGTAATATTATCTGGCAACACAAAATCGGCATCCACTTGGAGAAAGGAGGTTTTAAATCAGTCATTTCTCCCTCTTACTCGGGTAAGTAAGAGGATTCCAGGTGCCAGTTAATTAAGTCACCACTGACAGATGAGCCAAGTGATAGACCTGCATCCCCATGCTATCACTGCTAGTTTGGTAACCTCAAGGCTGCTGCTGCACAATAGGGATCTACAGCTGCTGGTGTTTGCTAATCAGTCAGGCTCCTTCTGCCACCACCTGATGGAAAAGTCCCAAGGGGACTAGCAGAAATGTAGCTTTTAAGGTTCCAAAGACACTGGTTCATGGAAAAGGACCTGCTCTGGGGTTTCAGACCATAAACACTTTCAGCTGTAAGCCCTGTGGGGTGGTTCAAAGCTTAGGGAACAGCATCAGTGCAGCCCTGCACAATGGAAACTAGCCCAAACCACCTTGCAAGCCACTTCCAAATCTTTGAATCCATGTGGAGAAAGTGGCTTGAGCGGTATGAGAGGAAATGGCATTAAAAGCCCTATGAAAGCCATTGGTAAGGCAAAGCCAGCAGAGCTGCAGGGGAGCTAAAGGAGCATGGCAACAGCCAAAAAATTCAGAGACTCCTTCAGCAACCAGGAGAGAGACAACCCACCACCCAGGCAGGTCTGACATCAGGGTTTTGAACAGGAGCCTTCAAAGTTTTATTATGAGGCTCCTTTTCGTGAGGCAGGGCACAGCAAATACTCCATTTAAGGCTTCCATGGAGTAGAACCAGAAATATCCAGCCTTGCAAATATCCTCCCCAGCCAAGCGCGGAGCCGAGACATGCAAAATGAGCGCCCGTCAGCTCCGTGCCAGCGCAACAGAAGGCAGAAGTGCTTCAAGGAACTTGTGACAGGTTCTCTGGATGCACCAATTCGAGATGGGCCAATCCCTGCTTGAAATGTGCAAACTCTCACACTCCCTGGCATGACCGCACAGCCAAAATGCACATTTTTTAAAGGATTCAAAGAAAACACGACCAAAGGGACAGGAACGCAGAAGAATTTGGCAATGGGGAGCAGATGCTTCCTAGGGAGGAGACAGGACTTAGTTCGAAAAAGGTTTGAGGGAAACTTTATATATAGAAGTTGAATGTAGTTGCTGAAATCTGTTTTATGGAAGAATATCTAACTTACAGGGAGGACTGTACCCTAAGCAGTCACACCTAGAGGAGCAGCTCTGTGGAGATTCACTCAGGGGAGTGAGGCAACTTAAATGGTACAAATATCAGAGTTCTGGTTTACCTACAGCAGCTGCTGCTGGCAGCCACCAGCACCATCCATCACAAGCCAGGTTAGCCAGGTTTTGTCATCGTTGCTCTTTAACAACCCCTCTGGAACCCCACGGGTGACGTATCAGGAACGGCTGCAGCCAGAGGGTGAGCTGGTGTGTGGGGTTGGAGTGGGAAAGAGAGGGGATCAAAACACATTTAAGGCACAAAAAGAAAGGGCAGAGACTCCAGATGAACTCCAAAGTTGCCGGCAAGGAAGAGAAGAAACCTGACCAGCAGTCATGAGGAGGGAGGTGGTACAGCCCAGGCTTGTTCCTGGCTAGTGGGATACAGAATTTGGTTGAAATTTGCCTGAGAACTGTAACGGTGCCAAGAACAAAATGGAAAAAAAAGGAAGGACAGGCTGACTTGGGAGAGATGGAGTTTCCTACCCAAGAAAAATAGCAGGTTTGAGGGAAAATGTCCCAGGATAGAATAGAAAGTCCTACAAGCGAAGGAAGAGAAAGAGCATCACTATTCTCCTTTACTGCACTAAAAAAGTGTTTGCATCCATAGGCAAGAATGAAATACTTTATTCCAAATGGACCTCAGTTACATCTTGAGCTGAGCTTTTGCATCCTTTCGTTAAAAAAAAATAAGACATTTGAGGTTCTCTGGGGCTCAGCCCTTTTCATACTGGCGTTAATTTTATTTTTCAGGCTGAACAAGATCACTCCTCATTCACATTTTAGGGCCTCCTCATAAAATTAGCCTGGGAAAGCAAGACAATTGGACTGAAAAGTTTTGGACTTGCCTTGGCTTTGGGACACTGTAAAAAAACTTATGTTTCCTTGGAAATGCTCCCCATTTGACCAAACTAAACCTGCTATATTTCCACTAAGTGTCACAAGACCATACCTCCTTCCAGCGGGACCAGAAAATTTCCTTCCTATAAAGCTGGTTTTAAAGACCAGCTGCACTCTTGAGGCTCCAGCACAGCCTGCAGCCTCCAGCACACCCCATGCCAGAAACCAGCCTCTCTACAGACTCACAAAGGCTGTAAAATATCTTGTGCAGCATGGCGAAAAAAAACCTAAAAACCTAAAAAATGCCAAGGAGCTTTGCCAAACACTTTCTGCTTCCTCACACCTATGCAAAATGCTTTGCAGTCTTTTTGGGGGGGACATCAGACCCTCATGGGTCAGCCCAGATCTGTCCTTTGCAGAGAACAACTGATTTTGAGTTAGCTGTGACTCACCCTCAGCTCCTGCAAACTGGCATCTTCAGGCTGGAGTGAGGGTTCCTGCCAGTGACTGCCAGGGAGGACATGCTCCTCTGCATCAGCAGGTGATACAGAGGATGGACAAGCATCCTGAAGGCACAGGATGGATGGTCCCAGCCATCCCACAGCCAAAGGGTTATCCCTTCCCAGGTCCTGCCTCATCCCTTGCATCGCCTCCTGCACCTTGTGCAGGCGTCAGTGCAGGATCTGCCCTGATAAAGGGATCCAGAACCACCACATCTGATGTGGGCCTGACTTTTGTCAAAACCTATCATTACAGCTCTGTTTCCCTGCTGTTTTGAACCTTTGTACCTACAACATTGAAGCCTCAGATTTGTCAAAACACGCAAAGGTGCTGCCAGAGGCTGAGCAACTCATTTTAGTCCCTTTACAAAGCCATTTTAAGGAAAGAAACAACATGTCAGGGCAATGCCAACAACTGACTGTACCAACAAGGAGAGATTTGACGTACCTTTCTCTGCTGCAGTGACTGTTATAATAAAAGACAGCAGTGCATTAGTGAAAGATTTATGCTCGTATTTCAACAATGGAAAACATGAGCTTTGCTGTATTCTCATTCACACCGAGACAGGCAGCGAGGGCATGTCATGTAACACTATTTCCAGGAAAGATGTTACAATTGAAGAAATGCTGATTTGCTGGTACAGTAAGACAATTCCTGGAAGCAGGACAGGCTCTTGTGTTATTATCATTGCAGAGGGAGAATTTGACTGAACAGCCTCTTCTCCTGAGCTGTTTAGGAGGGGCGGCTCTCCTGCTCCTGGAGGGTAGGGAGAAAAGGTGAGCCAGGAAGGCTGGGAGAGCTGCCGTGGCCCCCTCTGCTCAGCACCAGCCTCCCTGGCACCGTCAGAGCCCTCCATGCCAGCAGGCACAAGTGCCAGCTAATTGAATTTGCTAATGATACATTCTCTCGAAACCCTTCGCACTGATCCCACCATTTTGCACTTGCAATTAAATTACAAGCATAAAAAAAAAAAAAAAAAAAAAAAAGGAAAAAATGCCATGTGGTGTCATTTGACATTTAGATGTCAAAGTAACTGATTGACAGGGAAAAAAATCAACAGCAAAAGGCCCGTTCCTGCCAAAGCCAGTGGGGAGGTTGCCAGCGGCGTTGGGAAGAGCAGGATTGGGGCCCTTACAGGCCAAAGGGATGAGGCAAAGCATGGGGTGAGCAGACAAGCCCCGTGCCAGGCTATCCTGGCCCTGGGAGATGCAGGAGGAAGGAATCAGCCACCTCCTGGAGCATGCTTCCCCATCCCTAGCCCTCCAGCACAGCCGTTGGGACCTTCTGGGGGAGCAGACTCCAATACCTTCATGGGAGGATTGCTCTGGGAAGTTGGGGTTCTCCCACCTTGTCAGAGGTTTTGACCTCACAGTGGTTTTTTTTCTCTCCCTGTTTGGGATGAAGAAAGGAGGGATTGTTTAAAAAAAAGTATTTCTGGGCTGACCACTGGGGAAAAAAATGCAGAGTTAAACAAATCACCAATTTTGGTAATTTTGAAACCCTTTCTTCAATTTTTTTACCTTACAAATTCTTACTGGTTTTAACCTAAAAAGGAAAGTAATGACTATTTCAAAGAAAACAAAAAATTTAACAGTCAAAACATGGACAGGTTCCATATTTTGAAAAAAGCATTTTTTCACCACAAACCTTTTCAAACAGAAAAAATTCATCAAAATAGGCCCCATCCTGCAAAAAGACTCAGCAATGTTTAATACAACATTTTTCCAATGGGATTAAAGGTTTAGACACGGAGATTCCTGGTGAACGAGGGAGACCTGCCTTAGGGGCATTGAGGTGGGAAGGGAACTGCATCCATGTCCCAACAGCCTCCATCAGCATCTGGATGTGGTCCAGGAGTGCAAAAGAGAATTTGGATTGGGAAAGGGAAAAGAGAGGGGGAAAAAAGGGAGTTGCAGGTGCACGTTTCCTCATTCACAGCTCTCACATGGATGTTGGGTAAGTAAATGAGATTTTGGGTCACCACTGCAGGCAGCCCCAGCTCCAACCACACAGTGCCCTGCCTCTGGAGGCGTGCAAGTTCCTATAAGAGAAGAAGAAAAAACAAAATTTATAAGACAAAAATAGAAGCTCTCTCCCCTGCCGGCTCACTTACACACTGTCCGTAGCAAACACAGCACATCAGTGAGCCTCCCTGCCTGTCCCCTTCCTGCCTGCAGCAGTAAAGTCCCACAGATCTTTCAGGATGTGGTTTTGGTGGGTTCCCACTTCCCCCCCCCAGACCAGCACTGGACAGGCAGAGGGTGCTGACGTTTGTGTGTTTTAATGGAATGGACAAGGTATGTACGTGGAGTTAAAAATAAAGCTTTGGGGCTTTTTTCCTGCTTTAGATGCAGGTGGGGCTATAAAACCCTGTTAGCATGAGTCAGAGAGCCAGACTTGGCAAAGCTTGGCTTGCCACTTTAAAAACAGAGCACTAATTAAATCAAGTAACAACAAGGGAAAAAAATATCTCTTTTTTTCCAATAACTAATCCAGCCTGAAATGAATTAAAAATATTTTACCTGGACGCTATTCATGTACAGAATAAAGCAAAAAAACATGCCTGAAAAAAAAAATCGCTTGGCAAAAACCTAATGCAAATTGATCTAGCATGAAAGTGCAGACTCTTTTTTAAGCAGTTTAGATAGACTTAATCATGAAGCTGAAAGCCTCCTCCTTCTCTAAGGAGAGGTCAGATGAGTAGCCCTCCACTAGGTGTTCTTTGCAAAGGAGAGAGGGTGAGACTGTCAGAGTCATTCCAAGTATCCCATTACAATCTGACAGGAAAAAATGTATCCTTTATCTTCCAGTGTATAGTTTACACCCCAATACTGCTGTGAGTGGGTTCATTAAGGTGAGGTTATGGCAGAAGTTTAGAATTTGGGCTGGTCCTGTATCCCCTGTGTAGAGGTCAGCCTTCACTGGGCGACACTCGTTTGCCTCAGAATTGTCCCTGACACAGAGATGCTGGACTGGTCCTTGCAGTACATCATACAGGCACAACCAACCTGGAAGATTTTAATAGTCATTACAGTGATTTCTTTCCCCAAGTGTTCCAGATTCATGCAAACTTCAGGAAAATTAGATCCATTTTCAACCCGCATCAGTGCAGAAAAACATTCATTCTTCCAGCACTTCACAGTTCCTTGGCACTATCCTTACAGATTTTTTTCCAGGGTTGTTTTTTTCTTTCCCCTAATAATATGCTGTTTATAAAAAAAAAAAACAGAAAACCTTCAGAAATGTCAGTATCAGTGAGACACAGAAAATCAGTGTGAAAAACACTCAGTAAAAATACTGGGATGTGACAGGAAGTAATCTATTTTTAAAACCAGCTAATTCCTCCTGAGCACACCGCACTTGCAGAATTAGTTAGCAACAGCCAGGCTTCACACAGGAGTCATGGGACAAAGCTGTACAGTTGTGCAGGACATCTGATCAGCTCATCATAGGATGCACTTGCCTATAAAATTACTTGGGGCAAAACCCTGTGCAAATCCAGCTCAGTGTACATGACAGCCGTGCCATTAACTCCAATAGAAACCTGCTCACCCGAATAAAATGGGAAAGACTTGCCGGGGAATTTCTCCCAGCACAGCGAGAGGTAATAGGTACAAAGCACACAGCCTGCAGTTATTCACTCTGGAAATTTATTTTTATTGGGAGCTATTTACAGAGGTAGCTGCAGCTGCACACTTGTGGATGCTTGGGCCAGCCTGGACCGTGGAGTGCGATCCCAAGGGCCACCAAGTCACACAGGCTCCTCTCCCCAGGGTTTGCTGCTGCAGGCTGTGTTCTTGTGCTCTGTGTGCACCCAAACCTGCCAGTAACCTCAGGGACAAATCTGGCTGCCAAGGAAGGTGATGTCGGGTCTGCTCAGCTGAGTGGGTAGAGGGCACACCATGGGCTGCATCACCCATGAAGCCTAAGCATCAATCCCATTAATGGTCATTAAAATTCCCAGCTGGCTGGAAGGAAAACAGACATTGGTTGGCATGCAGGGAGTTCAGGAGAGGGAGGAGGGAGCTCTCCCATGTTTCTCCAGGTCAAACTTGGTTTGGGTATGGGTCACCAAAGCATGGGGACACACAGCCACAGCAGCTCAGTGGGCACCGTGCCGAGCCCCCTCACAATTTGTCCCCTCACTGTTCCAAGCACCTCACGTGAACCTGGCTCCCTGATATTTCTGCAAGGAAAAGAAAACTCAAGGACCATACCTGAAATTACAGAGGAAAGTAGTGTCACCTGAGACTTTCCAAGTCCCATCCTGGAGTCTTTCCACTAAAGGCTTCTTTGGGTTTTTTTCCAAGTGCTCATTTAAATTACGTTTAATAACATAGGCACGTCACATTTTGTTTATAGAAGTTTACTCTTCAAGTCAGTAGGGAAAATAAAAATCTATCGACTGTGGGTTTTAAACAATAAGAACACAGATTTTTTTTATTAGCACTTCATTTCAGTGCAGACAGAAACATCTCTGACTATCACTGTTGTTTACTGTTAAAGGCACAGCTCCTATTGCCTTTCCACACATAGAATATTCCCATGGCAATCAATGGAAGTTTAGCATAAAGAGCAAAATATACTCCATCATGTTGTCTCTCTATGTAGTAAATGCTAATTTCTTGCCAAATACAAACCTGAAAATTTCTTGCAGTACATTGCAACACAAACCTCTTCTCAGTGTGTAATTTAGATTTTCAGGATGTGTACATTCCCAGAGGAGAGTCATTTGTGTGTGTGTGCGTGAGCACATGTATAGAAGAAATGAAATGTTAATGATTTCTCCATCTCTGTTTCTTTACTTTTTAGCTTTTCCTATGAGTTTTCTTCTGCCCTTCAGAGTGCTAATTGTGCCTGTAAAAGTCCAGGAAATTTGTGTCATAAATAGTTTCTGCTTATTATAGCCAATGAAATACATACTGAGACAAATATATGGGACTGAATCACAAGTTATTTCACTGAAGTCAGTGGGGTTACTCTGCATTTTGACTTCGATTTGGCAAAGCATGTGGTCTAAAGTTGGTCTTGGAGACAGGAATAAAATTAAGCACATGCATACATTCTTGTCTGGGGCTTTTTTTAAAAATTGATTCCATACAGGGAGCAGAATTTAGCTAAATATATTGAATATTGCTTCCTTCTGATTTTCATCACTATAGATAATAGCTTGTATTAGGAAAAGCGTGCCATAAGTATCAGGCATTTGCCAGAGAGTGGGCAAATAGGAAATAATGATGCTGCTTTTGAATCAGTAGTAGTGCTGATTTATGATGGCCAGGTTACTGCCATCTGGCCATTAATTTTTCTGGTATGTTGGAAAATAATTTGCTGTTCTGTGTTAACTAATTAATTTTTTACTCAGGAACAACAAAAAATTCTTTGGATTCTCAGGAGCTCAGAAGTATTACTGTTTCTTTGCCTGTTCCCTGGTTTTCAGGGTGTGTCACTCTCTCTGGTGGGTCTATTCAGCTCTTAAAACTAAGTTGTTCTCTTTTTTTCATGTGGTACAGAACGGTGTGCATGTGTGTTTTTAAACAAGGGCACCTGCATAAAAAATGTCTATCCTCATTAGATCCATTTTCTCAATTAAATTCAAGTTTCTATGTCCAAAAGGCATAAATCTGGGTATCGATTTAGCCATAAAATAATGAAACTCCCAGCAGTCTTCTAAACCCATTTTACTTGGATGAGCGTATAAGCTTTTAAAATATCGAGTTATTCCAGTATTTAATACACATAACTGCTTCCAGAGGTCTGAAGGCAATAAGGCATATCTTCCCCACTCCATTTGAAGCACTGCAGTGAGAGCCAGCCAGTCCCTCACTACTGGTTTTAAGGCTTTTGACAATTTTACTCAGTGTGAGTTTGATACTTTCTCAACAGGGGCTATATCCCCCGAAGCCAAAATCAATAACCTATCAAATCAAATCTCTATAAAATACCAATGGGCTCTTGGTGGTTTGGTCCCATAAATACAATTCAGCTTAACTCTACACTTTCAAAACAGGCTGATTCTAGATTTTCTGACTTCTTCCAACATGTTAACTGTGTCAGCAACAGGCACTTCCAAAAACTTCTTTCTAGGCAACAAATAATGATCTGTTCCTCGTAAAGTAAAGAATTAAAACCAATTCCACTCACTTGTATTCAGGGATAACTCTGTGTCTGGTTTCTTTTTTTTTCCAAATGGGACAGAACTTTGCTCCTCCAGTGCCTTCTTTGCTGGTTCAAAGGACATCCACAGCTGAGCAAGTGCAACCTTTGTGGGGATAGCAGGAGCCTGGTAAGAGACTTATAGTCCTCTTTCAGGTTAAACTGGATTTCACAGTGCACAGATAAATGTTGCTAAACAAGAAGGTACACTGGCCTCTTACTCAGCCCTATCTATGCTCAGGGCAGTTTGAAAATATAGAAAGAACAGTAAATTGAAGCAAAATTTTTTAAATGCCACTTTGTTTTATTTGAATCTTCTCCACTCCTCACACACATGTTGAAGTTGCTGCTTGATAAAGCAGAATCTCACAGAGATGAGCATTTTATGAGCAAAGAAACCTCCTCTCCTACTGCAAAGTTTAGCAGTGCAAGGAGTAACTTACCTTGCTAAATAAAAGCAAATTCTCACGTGGTGTTTTTCCCCAGCTGACAGAGTTTAGCAAACAAGTCTGACCTGCCTAATGTAACAAATATTCTTCTGATAACTAGGAGCAACATCTCAAACTCAGTGGGGTTGGAAGGTGTTCACTCTGTTGATGGAAGCTGTGGTTCCTTTGCTTTCCTCACCTTTAGCACCACGAGCTCGGTCCACTGCCACTATCCTGTTATTCCAGGATTTGCGCTGATGCACAACTGGGGCAAAGCACCTGTACTGGAGGTTTTCAAGTTGTTTCAAAAGAAATTAACTCTCAAGTTTCACTGAAATTACACACACCAAACACTGAAGTAACACAGCAATGAATTAACCTCCAAATACAAGTGTTCTGATTATTAATGAACATGAAATATGCTTATTCCTAGAAGTTCCTTGTATACCACCTTGAGTTCTGCTCAGCAGCAAGATTGGCTTCTAAATATAGTCTTGAGGTCAGCATGTAAAAACTGTAAAGTGTAGCCACATTTCAAATGTGGTTGTATATCATAAATCAAAATTAATGCCTACAACTTTCATTCAAATTAGTGTCTTTTGGCTCTGCCTCTCCTTTCTTCTCTCTGATTAATGCTTTTCACATAAATATAGCAAGGTAGTTGCTCTTTTTTTCTCTGAATGGCATTTACATAGTTCCCTTACAGCAAACATCACAGGATCTTATTTGTGTGTTGATCTCTGGTGTCCTGCAAAAAAACAGTTCCCTAATGCAGCACTATTCCAAATGGGTTCTTACATTCGTGATTCTGTTCTGCAGAATTAATAAACATGTTTTCTTTTATGTTAATAATAAAAAAGTTAGAGTGGTTGTTCAGATCGACTGATATTATCTGGAGTATTTCCTTCCACTACTAATTCCATCTCTGCAGCTAGCAAGGATGATGGTCAGATTTGGAGGGCTGAACAGCTGCCGAGCAGGGCCACAACCTTTGTTTCATGCCATCTCTTGTTTTGACCCCTGCTTTCTGGTCACCGGAGAGATGATTGACTAAGTACACAGCAAAGTCCTTTTTTAGTGTGGAGGACTGGAGCACGGCATGACAAACTGTGATGTCTGAGTTTTGTGTTACACCATCTGGCCTGCCACTTCCAGAGCCTCACATCAGAGTCCTGATGATGTATGTTTAAGCCTGGCACTATCATTTATCTCGTATCTTGTGTTTAAACAGATGCAAGCTGAATATAACAGGAAAGGAGACCTTGGTGCAGGAGTTGCTGAAGAAAGCGATGCTGTTGAGCTGTCTACAGACTCCAAGATTAAGTGTAAAATCTGACAGGGAAGATATGTATTAAAAAATATGTGTTGACAGAATGATTTAGCTAATATTTTAAAGGCAAAACATCAACTGAATTTCCATATCACTTATAATGTTAGTGAACAAGGTACTACAAAGCAGGCTATCCCCTTCTGTCACCAGCATCTTATTCACAACTTTATTTTACAGATCAAGAATGTTTTAATAAAAGGAAGCTCTGGAGCTTGATTTTCAGCTGTTGTACATCAACCCAGCTACACTGATAGCACCGGAGTAGCCACATTAATGAAGTGACACAATTTACATCAGCTGAGAATCTGTTTCGTAGTTCTAATACAAGTTTTTATACACAGGGATAACCTGCTGCATTGCCAAGAATAAAAGACCTCCATGATCAAAATGAGCCCATAAAATGCTGTGGGTGGGAATGCATTCAGCCCAGGAGGAGGAGAGGAAAGGAGAGGGGTCTGCCCTGTGCCACAAGGCCGTGTGGTGGTGCTGGGTGTAGGGTTCCCACTGTCCCAATTTTGCTCAGCTCTTTTTTAACTCCATCCCACATTAAAACTATAGAATCAGAGAATGTTTTGCGTTGGAAGAGACCCTAAAGACTATCTTGTTCCACTCCCCTGCCATGGGTAGGGACAGCTTTCACTAGACCAGGTTTCTCCAAGCCCTGTCCAACCTGGCCTAGAACACTTCCAGGAATGGGGCACCCACAGCTTCTCTGGGCATCCTGTGCCAGGGCCCCACCACAAAACACTTCTCCTCCTGGATCTAGCTTACATGAATCAGCAAATCCAATGGAGGAAAGACATTTCACACCAGCTTTGGAGTCATCCTCTGAAGCCTACACAATGTTCAACAAACTGTAGAAATTCGACTAATGGCAATACTTAAATTGGCAGTCCAGGTCTGCACTCCTAATCCACAGAACGAAGAAGACCTAACCAGATAGGTATTCAGCCCTTTTTAGGAAATGAAAAATTAATTGAGGGGTGAAAATCTAATTTCACTGACAGCAAAGGGAGTGCTGAGTAACTGCATTGTATCTTGGACAGCTCTGACCCAACACCCAAAAGAGAAAGTATCCCACGGCAAACAAGCTAATTGATGCAGGAAAATGGGAACTCTGGAGGAGAAACTGGAAGTTGGAAGGGGAAGAAAATGTGGTGAATTTAATAAAAGAAGTAGGTAATTGAGACGTGAGCAGTTTGGGATGACTGAACTGCACAAAACCTGGATATCCCTCTTATTCCCCCAACACTGCTGTAAGTGACAACAGCACTTCCGTGATGTCCATGGCACATCCCAGTGCTGAAACTGGACAAAGAGCAGCCCCAGTGCCAGGGGAAGGAGGCAGCAGTCCCTGAGTGACATACACCCTGCAGCAGCTCCTGAGCAGACAATTTTCAGCCCTTATTAAAATGTTAGCAGTTTATTTTGTGAATGGAGCAGTACTTTCATTGCATGCACAATTAGCCTTTTCGTATTAGCAACTTCCTAGCAACTCTGTTTCTTAAAATAGGGACTTACAGTGCAAGCTTTTATCTTATATAATCCCTTAGAAAAAGATAGCTCAGACACCTTTTGGGGGTTTTATACATCAAACCTTCAGCTTGAGACCTGTCTTTATCAAAGGAACTAGCAGCTCTATCTAGGGTTTATGTTCTTTAGAGGAATTCCAAATTGCCTGTTTTTTATAGACTACCTACATAACAACCTCCTACAGTATTTAAATTTTTGTAATTTTCTACTCCTAATGTGATCTTCACATTTAAATGCACACAGATTATTTTACATTTATCTATTTAATATCATAGTTATGCCTTTCTTTAAATGCCTGTTATTCAACAACTTATTAATAGCGAGCTGTTTTTTTTGAACAGAAGCCATTTAAATTTAGTTAGTTTATGGTGATTTCTTGTATCTTTTCAGCCAGGAGAAAAGCCTTAATAGCCTAGAAGACTATATTTATAAAACATATTTGTCTATTTAACCTCAGATATATCATGATTATGAGAGGACTAAAGTATTTTTCCTGACTTTTCTCTATACAGATATTCCATGGTGGTGCATTAATAAATGGGTCTCCTCTGAAACAGGCTTGCTGGCTATTACCAATCCATACAAAGAGTTTTGGTATTAAAATAGTCCTTCACAGAGTGTTTAAGCTGTCCTCAGAGACAAAGGTCACAACTAGAGACAAAAATCACAGCAAAGCTGGGCTTACCTTGGCTGTCGCATTATGGGGTCCAAGTGAAACAGTCCCTCAGCCATCAGCTGCCAGATGTGACCCCACCCATGGTGACACAGAGCACCCCAAGGCCTGGGCTGTGCACCGGGGTGAGCGGCTTAAAGAAACATCACCTTGTCTGTGGAGGGTATCTACCATCTCCTGGGCAGGAAAAGATAAGGGAGGAGAAGCGATGTGGGGTCATTTTGCTCCACACTCAGCCCTGCAACCTTCTGACTCATGTGGACTTCATTTTGATGCACAGGTGGGCTGAGGTCTGGAGCAAAGCCTTGGCATGGGCTGTATGTGATGAGCAGAAAAACTCACAGGGTCTCAAGGGTGCCTTTGGCCACTGTTCTACATGAGTGGAATGTGTGTTTTCCCGGCTCTGTAACACATGGACAGGAAGAGAGGAGGGTTGAGGGAGAAATGGGATCAGCTGAAGTGGCATTTGGAATGACCTGCACAGGACCATCAGTGGTAGCTCCAGCTGACAGTGTCGCTGACTTCACCCACACCGTTGACTCCAGAGCATCTCCCAGGCAGGAGGGAGGTGACCCCCTCACTTCTGATGGGTATCTGAACATCATTCCTCTGGAACAGGCTGAACAGGAGGAAATGAAGGGTTTCACAAGGATGGGAACAGCCCTGCACCCTACATTCCCACCAGATGATTGTGAGAAAGATTTGGCTGTAGGGGTGGCTCTGAATGCAGGAAGGGCCTTGGACAGGGAGCATCTCACCCACCTCTTTGGGCTGTCCTCCTCCCTGCAGGACCTGATCTGCTTGCAGATCATGCAGCTCCTGGATCCTCCCCTGCTGTGGGTACCTAACAGAGAAGCTTCAAGGAGTCCTTTTTCTCCTTTTTATTTATCCACTGAGCATACTTTGCAAGAGCTAATTTATATTTGAGCAGCAGAGTGTATGAAGGTCCACACAAGGCAGCTCAGCCACCAGAAAAGTTAATATGTGCTTTGCATTTGCGGTCTCTAATTACAGAAGGGAAGGAGTGGAGGTGCAGCCATGGCTCTGCACAAGCCACTTTGCCTATTCGAGAGCTAATTAAATATGTCTCCTGTATATAAAATATATCATCTCCAGATAACAGCATACTGTTAAATTCTTCATCTTATTAAAAGCTTGCATTAATGCTTTTCCAACATAAATTTTAACTGTGGACAGGTACTATTTGAGGAGCCTGACAATAGGACTGACCTAGATTAGGCTGACAGTGCCAAAAGATATATCACCTCTAGCTGTCTGGGGGAGAAGAAGGATGAGGAATACATTCCCCATTATTGCCTAATGCTGATGTGCCAGCATTATCTCCAGAAACCCGGTGCTGCTTCTCCTCCTGCTCCCTTGGTGTGGTAGGTGGCTGTACCATACTGAGGAATGATATTCTCTGCTTGCTGCCTCTTATTTCCCATCTTATAACTCAGCTGCGGGGAGATTTAATGGGGCATTGGGTAATGATTTTAAAGCCATTGATAAGTCCCCCTACAGTTTACAGAATTACAGGAGGAGTCAGATAATTCCAGGTGGTTGGGTTTGTGCAGTGAGTTCTTGCAGGCATTTGGGTCAGGGCTGTCTGCAGAGGGGCAGAACGAAGCCAGACTCAACACTCAAGCCTTCACAAATTAAATTCTTCTCTAAAGTTGCTTGGATTCTTGCTTGCAAGGGGCAGTGATGGCAGCTTTAGAGACCTCAGGGTGTTTCACCACACAGGGAACATTTTTTTTTCTTTTAGCATATGTGCACAGAGCTGAGCAGAGATCTTTTCAAGGCATCCTTGTAAAAAAAGGAGACAGCAAGTGGGCTTATAAAAAAACCTTTACTGTCACACAACTTCTAATGCAGAAAACAAGACTGCTGAAGAGCAGCAATATTTCTCACATGCATTACTGAATATTCAAGAGATATGAAAATAGCTTTAAGAGTCTAAGAAAATAGAAATTCCAAATATTAATAGGAACTCTGCCATTGATTTTAGCACAGAGCTTGCACTGACACTGTGAGATTGCTCTGTGTTAGACACTTGATTGACACAGTGATGGCTCATTCAAAGTGTATGCAAAGTCAGTGCAACTGTATTAGGCTTTTCTCTTGACTTTGGATTTTTTAACTTTTACCACTGACATCCCAAGGGCCATTGTATTGACAGAATAATGCTTCTTTCACAAAGCTGCTGTATGAGACACTTTCCATTTTGGGAAGGGGGAAGGGAAGACTTTTCACTGCTGTCCTCCCATATGAAGAGCTCAAGATAGAGTGAATGAGGTGCAGCTGCAGAATCTTCAGCCCACGAAATTCTTTTTGGACTAATTGGTGGGTTGCACATGCAAAAATTCAGTGAAACCCAATGTGAGCTCCCTCTACAAACCAGCACCTCTGAACGTGAGAGCTGATACCTACTCTGCTATGTGGACAATAAGGACAAGGATCAGTTTTGGAGCCACACCTCTTTAAGAGCTGACTGGGCTGTTTCCCAGAGCTGGCTCAAACCTCCTCAGCAGGAGAGCAGAAAACCAGCATTGTCACATTCCAAAAGAGGACAAAACTGCTTCCCAGGACAAGAATGCCATTTGGCATGTTCCTTCCCCATGTACCCAGCCAGTCATCTGCTGAAAGGGATCCATCCCTTCCCCAGGCAGTGAGCACACGGTCCCTCAGTCATTGACCAAGATACCAGTGCAGGCAAAAGTGGCCTACTCAGAGGGGAAAAAGATCCCATTGCCATCTGCTTGTGCTGTACAAGTGAGTGAAAAAGAAAAGGAAGGGAGAAAAACTGATGGAGGGAAGGCCTCTCTGGGGGAAAAGTTATTCCTCGAGCACAAGGACAATAAAGAAAAATTTATTGCATCTAGGGATTCTGTCTGATAAAAAGAAAATTCAGTGCAAAGCAAAACTGAGGATTGGAAACACAAGAAGTAGAGGGTCTCAGGATCACTTCCTAAGCAGTAGTAAATGGCTATAAATGCACTGGATTTAATACCAAACAAGAATATTTCAGGGATCTATCAGTAATATCCTACAGAAACAGATGTTTCCACCTACTCAGAGATATGGACAAGAGTCTCGGTTACCCTAAATCCTTCTCATGCTCTTCTAAATATATACCCATCATATGCCCCTTAGAGTGTGAGAATGATGCAAGACAGACTTCACGTGTATGAAAATTTTATCCTGGATTTTTACAGGGAAAAGCATAGTTTACCATTAAACTTTTTTCTAACAGTTCCAGTGGCTGTGGAAATTCACCTCCTCATTTTGGAAGGTGCATACAAAAATATGTCCAACTCAAGGTAGAAAAATGAAAAGTAACAATGAACTATTACAATCTGCTTTATCAGCTGGAGCACAGAAATAAAAAAATGCTACCTCTTAAAAGAGTAGTTGGAATTATCTTGATTTTTACATAGAAATAAGTGACAACAACCTCCAGATAGCACCACTTCCCACCCGCATATTTAACTTAAAAGTCAAGATTGAGTGAAAAAATATTGCTGCCTTGAAAGATAAATATATTACTTATATTAGCTATATCAGGAATATGTGCTAGAGTATAAATATTTAAATTCAGGTTTGGAAACCATATATTTTGAAGAAACCTAGGCCAATAAATATTGGATTACAAATTCATATTCACAATTTTCTTTAAAAAAAAGTTACAATTTCTGTTTCAGTAAAATGGGGTGATATTAATTTATCTGTGTTGTACAAATGCTTTATTTGCGCTCTGTTCTCCAAGCTAACATTTCCTAATGCCTTTTAACTACTAGAAAAAGTGAAAACATTGCCCTAGAATATTTCCATTCAAATTTCTTAGATTAAATGATATGCTTTTAAAGCTCACTCTGTGATCAAGACTGCTCCTGCAGCACTGCAACCCAGCTAGTTGAGAGGCATGAAAAGCAATAGAGTTGCTTTAACAGAGCAGTACTAGTTTGGAATAGATAAAACAGGAAGGTTTCACAGTCAGCAGCTTACGAAGCCCATAGCCAACAGAAAGATCCTCTTGAAAGGAAGATCTTTGCAAATTTTTGAAAATGAAGAGGTGGGAGGAAGAGACCATTGTACATAATTAGAGCAGAAAGGGCTTGAAATGTCTTAAAATATAAGACGTGCCAGCCTGTAAAGAACATGAGCAAGGAGGAGGCATTTCCTTTGGCCTCCTCTTTCATTCTGACCTACTGTAAAGATTACTGCATTTAGCTCCAGGGCAGCTCTTATGGGTCATTTTTACCTACAAAATTATGCCTCCATAGCCTGGGGTCTCATATGATCTGATGGTTTCTGCATTAATTACTGAAGAGCAGGTTCCTCCCTTCTTGCTCAGATAAGCTGCTGTTGGTCTCTGATGGTGCAGGCTTTGAATCAGAGGATTTGTAGCTGTGTCATGGCAGGAGCTGGGAAATGATAAACCAGGAGTAACAAAGAAAAGACTGAAAATTAACTTGTCTAAAAGCACTAAAAGTTTAAAGTATGCAAAGGACGTTTTTATAAAGTTTAGGAAGAATATAGACTGCAGTCACATAGATTGCATGGAATGAAATGCTTGAGTGGTGCTAACAGTAAAACAGTGAAGGAAGAAAATTATCTGATTGTCCCATCCTGCAAATCAACAGCTGCAATTGTTCATGCTAGGTGAGATCCCAGGGGCTGAAATATCATGTCAGACTACTGTCCCCTGGGGCTGGACCCCCATTTCATCTCAGGACGGAAGGCAGCACCTCCAGGCAGGCATCCCAGGAATGCTGAAATCCTCCCCAGCACAGCTGATGGTACAAAGAACAGTACATCACTCTGGATTTCAGAACGAGATTGCTGGGTTTAGTTGCTCTTTTTGGGTGGCTGCCCAAGAGAATTGATTGCCAGAGAGCAAAGGCTTGGGCTGACTGTGAATCAGGAGCTAATAAAACGTCCCAAGGGACAGGTGAAGGCATGCCAATTGTTTTGGAAAGCGTAGGCTTTTAAACATGACATGACTACCAAGAAAACCCAAAAAAAAAAGAGAAAGAACCCAAGAAAAAAAGAGAAAAAAGAAACTAGTTTTTGTCATAACTAGCACAATAAAACATATTATTTCAAGGGAAAAAAAGAAAATAAGGGGTTTTTAATGCAAAATCTGACTAGAAAACCATTCAATATTTGAGCATCCACAATGCTGACTCAAATAGGTAAGACTTTTTTTCCTCTGGGAAAACCTCATTATCTTTTACATTCCCCTCCTTTTCTTTCTAGAACTGACTGCTGTGACAATGCAGTGTAACTCTTCTCCATTACTGGACCAATGACAGTAGCAAAGAAAATGCTGTGTACAGTTAGTGCCTTGATCCAGAGGGAAACACTCATGACAAAGGAGTTCAAAGAAGCGTTGGGATAAATTCAGTTTCACTAATTTAAGTTACTTTACCACTCTTTCCACCAAGTTTACCTCAGCACTGATCACCCACTGCATTCACATGGAGTGTGGCCATTATGTAAAATTAATTTTGACAATTCATCTCTCTCTCTCTGGGACAGAGCAGGCTGACCACTGTGTTTCCAAACCCTCCCCTTCTTGGGAAGTTTTAGCACTTGTTCATTAATACTTAGCTTAAAGGGCAATTTGCTGCCCATTAGAGTGTGGCCAGCATTTTTAATAAATAATGCATACTGTGTAATGAGGACAATAAAAGCCAAGGTAAAAAATGTAAAACATTTTAAAGGGATGTCTTGATAAAATCTTCCCATCACCTTCTCTAAACACTTTACTAATGATCTAGCTTGGGGAGATTTTTTTTCCCTTAGGAAAAAGTTCATAATGTACTAATGATACGCTGTTAATTGTTGATGTAGCAAAGTTCAGATGTGTTATTCCAGCTTTTATCACTGAGAAAATGTGTTTGTGTCACACACCAAAATGTTCAGGAGGGTGTAAGAGTTACATATCTGGGATCCTCTGCAGCTCTGCACTGTCTGGGACAACTTCAGCCTCTCAGCACCAGGGTGGATTCCAGTTTTCAGTGGTGGAATATGGAATAATGAAGTGAAATAATAGCATTAACCAATACCTAATTAACACACCATCTATTTAATTTCTAGCTCCACCATTAGGTTACTATTAAAGTATATTTAGTCGGCCTGTGTAAAACCACATTATGGCAGCTTTTCAGAGTCAGGCTATTCACAGGCCATTTACAATGTTCATTTCTCTTCTCTTTAATGTCATAGATTTAACTTCATGAAGGTCTAGTGCAGGTTAGTGCAGAAGATGGACGATTACAGCCTAATAGGTTTTCCTCTTGGCCCCTCCAGAGGGTGTATTAGAAACCTGCACAGATTCAGAGCAGCAATGTGTCTGTCTCCTCCTGGCCTTCCAAACTGAGGGGGAGCTGCATTTTTAGGTAAGAGGAACTGGGATTTTGGACAGAGCTGTATGTTTCTCTGCTGGGCAGCAAAGCATTTAATACTTTTGGAAACTCAGGCATGTAAACACAGCCAGTGCCTGAAAGAAGACTCTACATCCAATGAAATGCACAATGTGTAAGGTCTGGGTCTGCACATTCACAGTTAAACTGTTCTGTCTGCCTCAAGCCTGACTGTGGTCACAGGTATTATGGTCAGCAGCTGAGACCTCGGGGAGTCACAGTCCCATGTTCTTCCCTGCCAAGACACCCTGCAGTGATGGTCCATAACCTCAGCTGGTAACTTTAGTAAATCATTCAAAATACTGCCTAGCCCACAACATAAAGGACAGCTGTGATTTAGTAAGGCTGCAGAGCATTCTGTCTGTGTTACCTCAACCTAGAAAAGGATGAGTTTTCAACAGACCTCCTCAGGATATTTTAATTTGTGTAAGTGCATTCAAAGCATGAAAGCAGACGGACAATATGTGAATTATGAACTAATTGGGGGAAGATGAAAATGAGAAGGTAAATTTCATTTACATTATCTCCCTTTTTATGCTTGCTAAGGTCTAAGGTAAAGGCATGGTCTCTTTCTGGTCCATAAAATATGGATTGCTATTTTCAAACTACATCAACACTGCTAATAGCCATTCCCATTAGTCAGCCGTATAATAGCATTATGATGCTATGAAATATTGACATGATAAAACAATGTAGCCAGAGGTTACTGACAGTGCACACCCTGATATTGACAAATAAATGCTGATTTTTAATGCACTCCTTTTGCCACCTTTCTACCTGGCTGGCAGTGTATAAAAAACATTTTTCCAGATCCTTCACTCACTACTGTTAATAACGCCAGCTGATGGCAGAGGACCACTGAAATTAATGGGGCTATTCGCCTGGTGTTTTTCAGGGTGGGAAAAAGATTCAGAACTTTGGTTAAAATGGGGCCAGCACTGCAGATTTTATATCCCAGCCAATGTAGTGAGAAAAAAAATCCTGTTTGTGGAGGCAAAACAGGGGTGGAGGTTCAAGGAACCAACAAAGGAGTTGCAAACTTGGTGGACAATGTCCAGCTTTTGGGAAATGTAAGCACACAGAAACGATGAAGGGAGGAAAAAGTGACAGACCTGGTTGCTCCAGCACCTCTTTCTTGCATCCACATGTCTTCTCTGGAAGGGATCTGCCCTGTACTCTGTCTTCTTCAGCTACTCCTTGGATATCTCCTTCAGCTACCTGCAAAGTCATCTTTGTGCAAGACAAATATATATAAACACATATCCAGCTACCCCAAGGGAGTCTTCTGCTGGGAATTTTTAAATATTAAAATCAATTATATCATCAGTTCAATGCCTAATTTTATACCCTAAATCATATCTGCAGTAGTATTTATTTAGTGTTTAGGCAAATTTCATGTAACATTTGATAATACAGTATAGATGAGAGGGAGAAGCCTAGTTTCCAGAAATAATGATTACTAGTCACCTACTAGAATGTATTCCAGAAACATTGAACCAGAAATTATATCTTTAATTAAATACATATCCTCTGGACCAGAGGCACTGTACCATTCATTAGTGTTTTCTTCTCCTCTTGTTTTTAATTTTACCCAGTTTCACTGTGTTGACTCTTCCTTTGTAACCAAAACATGTCTACATAAAATTTCAGATGTGGCCATCTTTCTCTGTCAGTCATTTAAGTGTTGTTTCTTCATTTACAGCTTTATGTCCCGTCAGAATTTGGAATAAAGACTCTTGCTAGGCAATGGTGCTTCACTCACTGATGTTTCTAGAGCAATTGGATGTACCCAGGTGCTAAGGTCCAGAGGACCTCTCCTGCATGTATTTCTGCTTCCTTTACACCCGAGAGGAGCCCAGAACAGTTTTTTGTGTCTCCTGGATGATGTGTCTGCTGGACTCACTCCCCTCCTCCCAGGACTCTACCCTCTCATCCCTCCAAACCCATCTGGTTTAATGATGACTAATTTCCACTGCACATAAATCACCAGCTCCCCCTGGTTTTCCTGGATGAATCCTTATTCTGTGGTACATACCTCCTTATCTGTTTCTGTAACCAGCTGTCCTTCCTTTGATGGTTTCTTCCAGAACTGCTACACAAATCCCCAGACTATATAAATCCCATCCTGTGGAAATGTGGTGGTTTTGCCACCGGGGTGTCCAGCCCACTCCTGAGATGACAGGACCCGAGGAAGGGTCTGTAACAAGCACTGGCTTTGATGTTGTCTTCCCACACACTCTGTCGCCTCGTGTCTGAGGCTGTTTGTCCCGCAGGAGGGTACAACAAGGGCAGCCTGAGGAGAGCTTGTCTGGTGGGGCTCGTTCCAGGAAGATTCGTGTTTCTGGTCTCCATTATCTGCAGGAGTCAAACAGAGGACATGTCAGAGCGAGTTGCTGGGGAGTGCTGAGCTAGGGAGAACACAGCTGCCTCTGAACAAACACAGCTCCTGTGTGCCTTTAACAACTTACACTTCACAGGCAAGGTCTGGCTAAGACAGGAAATTTCCCCACCAGATGCTGCAGCCCCTACCTGCATCACAGACCACACAAGGGAGCGGAGCAGCGCGGGGTGAAGAACAGAGGGAGGGAAGGATGGGGTCACTGCTCACCTCCTGTGGTCTGGCACTGGTGGGACAGTGAGATCTCCTCTTGCTTCCAACGTGTGACACACATCTTGCTTAAGATACAAAGAGCGGCTTTTGAGTACAAAGGCACAAGGATGCTCCTAACTTCTGCACAATAAAAACAAGGATGAAAGGAGAAACAGGAGAAATAGGAGAAAAAGGAGAATAGAAGCAATTAAGAGTTTGCAACTGTCACTGTTGTAGTGCCATAGGACTGACAGAAATCCTGGAGGAAGCTTACATCCCTGCAAATCCCAACTGCTTTCTCTGGTTTTATTCAGGAGACAACTCATGAGAACAGGAACTCAAAACCAGACCTTCCTGTACGATATACCATTACCAGATTGTAGCACAGGTCTGAAACCTTGCTCAGACTAGGACTGGATCCTTGGAATATCTTCTCCTGAGTTAGCACTTTCTCTGCTGATCTGGCTCCTTACCTGAGCAGTACTTAATAGCTATGAAGTAGCAGGGAGCATCCCAAGTTTTGTGCTACACTGCTGAGCTGGTGGGTGAAGCATGGGCAACTAAAAATGCAGTCAGAAATAATTTTTCAGTCACAATAGATAAGTGATATGCAAAGCAGTTGCTTGTCCTTACTACTTACCTTGGTTTAGAAGCTGATGGCAACCCTCCAAAGAAATAAGTTTAAACTGAACACTGAACTCAGTTTAATTAGTTTTAAGGTATTGACACCACAGCAAGAGCCATCAGACAAAACTTCAGTGCTGGATCAAACATACGGCTTTATCTACGTCCGATGTGAGGCTTTTGCAGCCTAAACCCAAAAAACTTCTTATCACTTAATGGCTTGGCTCAAAGGAAAGCTGATTTGGGATGGTAAGTGGATTGACTCACCAGTTTGTGTTTTAAGACTAATCCACATGTGCTGCACTTCACAGCGCTCCTTGGTGAACTACTCACCCTGTTCTGAAGCTTTCAGTATAAGCTATCTTCTGTGACAAGTGCAGGGAGATGCAGTGAAGAGTTAAAAGTGAATCTCCTGCCTCTTTGAACTGTTTTCTCAGTACTTCATGTACACAGATACACTTTTGATGTGTTAACTAGAAAATCTGACTGAAAAAGAACAAAGCAGCTGTCACTGAAAGGAAGACACTGACGAAGAACCACACAGCCTTTTATTGAAGAACTGTCAAGATTGATCCTACAGCACTCAGTTTGTCTGTAGTATTTATCAAAGACCTAGATCAGATGAAGGAAATTAAAAAAAAATAATAAAATTCTATCCACTGGACATTTATAAATGGTATCTGAAAATGCATTACACTTAAAACACCTATGAGAATGTTTTTTTTAACAGTTCAGGGACTGGAATATAAGCACACTGGCATTTTTCACAGGTTTTGGAGAATAATAATTTGCCGTTGTTGAGAAACCCCCTTAACTGCTTGCAAAGTTTTAAAATCATTATTAAATGATTAAAAATCATTCTGTGCTAGTAAATAAATAAACTCATAGAAAGTTCAAAATCTCTTGAAAAGAGAAGCAAAGCATTCAATGCACTCTTCTAAGCACTGATATTCACGTCATGGTTGCACTGCAAGAGCTGAAAACAAGATCAAGGCACAAGAGCACCAGGACCTCCCCAAATATCTGGGCAGGGTGCAGATGGCCACATGAGCAGAGGCATTAAGGTGTTTGGCCAAGGTCACACCAGGAGGCCTTTGGACAGTCAAACCTGCATCCCTGAGGGTTTCAATCCAATACTCCACCACAAGGCCAGCTGCTAATTGAACATCCTTGCTGGCCTAGGGATGAAGCGTGTGATGCATTTCTCACAGGACGGTCAATGAATGGCATTGAAAGGATATTGAAAGCCAAAACCCTCTCTGGATCAATACCACAAGTCCTGATCCTGAGCTCCTGGAGAAACCAGTGCTCCATGGTGGGTAGCACAGCAAAACCTGTGGTTACTGCGTGGTGTCTCTTGGCAAATGCTGACAGTTAAGTGGTGTCAGCTCTGAAGTTGTCTCCAACACAGAGACAGTAAGACCTCTACTTAAAAGTAATAAAAATACCTTCCTTTTTTCCAGAAAAAGCAGTTTCTGCACAAGGTGCTCTGAAGTATTATTCAAATGTTAATTAACATTCAGATTCTACTCATCTACACACACATATGCTTCAGGAGAGGAGGACAGGTTAGGGTTTCTGTCAGCCATGGACAGAAATTGCACTAAATGGAAATTGCACTAAGGAGACATGGAAACCTTCATTTAAAAAAGTGCTTTGTGCCATTGCCCTTTGTGAAATGTACCAGTAACTCCTGGAAATTCTGGTGTGGAATTCTGCTTCCTGGGTCTTCTCTGGCACTGTTTCACATGGACTACAAGAGGGGTTGCTGGCCTTTTTTAGCCAAGCCCCGCCTGAAGAAATTGGAAAAAATCTGCACCTCATTGAGTCCAGGTCTTTACACCACCCTCACAGATCTTCACTCATGATGGTTAACACCTCCTAGCTCCCAAGGCTGCCAGCATTCCCACCTCTCCTCCAGAACAGTAAACCCACATCCCTGAGCAGGGTAGGGCGTATGGCCAAGAGAGGCAGATACATGGTGCATCTGAGAGCTGTCCATAGCGGGGTCAGGCACTCTCCTTGCACTGCCAAGAGGAATGTTTGCTAATAAGGTAGTCAGGCCTTCATCAGTAATTCATGTGCCTATGGATGAGCACAGCTCTGGCCTGCCTCTCCCATGAGAAACGGCCCTGGGAGACGTGGCAGTGGGTTAGGCAAAGCAGGGGTTAAGGAGTTGGATTGGGAATAGACGTGTGTCTCAGTTTGACAGTCATACGCTAACTGGGGATGGGTGAACAGATGCTCTCCGAATGCTAATGTCACTCATGGTGTTCTACTTTGGGCAGACTTTCTCCACCAGTACAAGTCATTCGGGAAGCAGCTGAGCTTG
The DNA here is from genome assembly GCF_000738735.6 of Corvus cornix cornix. Lineage (NCBI taxonomy): Eukaryota > Metazoa > Chordata > Aves > Passeriformes > Corvidae > Corvus > Corvus cornix. The sequence continues at coordinate 16,332,621 of NC_046342.1, read as the reverse complement.
GAGGAGCTGGTGGCCATTCTCCTGGGGCACTGGGGCTCTGCCCAGCCAGAGCTCACCCCAGCACTCGTGGCCAGGCTAAAACACTTTGCTCAAACATTGCTTAAGTGCCTTAAGCCAGCATTGCCTCTTTTTGCCAGCCCTTAGCAGGGGGTGTAATTTCTCTAAGTCACTTGGGAATGAGGCCTTAGCCATTCAGATACTCTTGGAGGAATTTAAAAAGTACATTGAACTCGCCATGTATACTGTAAAAAACATTTACAAGTCCTTAGCCAGCATATCTTCATCGATTTAGACACCAGTTCTGTATTCAGACCGGCTCCTACTCAGACTCCACTTCTGAAGCACCTTTTGAAGCTGAAGTGTCTGTGCTATCAAAGCCAGTGCACGGTCAAGACCTCGAATAACGGGCTGCTCAGATCGAGGATGTACCACAGGGACCTGCGACACTGTATAGTGATCATTAACGAGGCTGACTTAAACTGCACTGGGAGAAAATAGAGATTTATATAAACTTTGAGCAGAAGACCCTGAAATTTTAAAATCACATTGGAGCTGTCCATAATAAACAAAATAGCAGAGCTCTTCCCTAGCTCTACCCAAGAGAGAAGCAGGCAGAGGCTTGCTCACATATGATGCTGTCAGTGCAGTAACACTGATTTACACCACTGAGAATCTGTCCCAGAGATTTGACTTTTTCTGAAAAACACTTCCCGCTGTGGCAGACATAACGCCATATCAAAGGCATGTGCTGTAATACACAATAAAGATATAGCTTTCATAATTTTCAATTACACTTCCTCTGCAATGATGTTAGTGAATCTCACCCAAAAGTAAATTATTCAGTGCAGATGATATAGAAATCGTTTGATGAGTGTCACTTTTCCATTTAAAGTTTTACCAAGATCTTCTTGGATAAGGGTCTCAGGTTTTTTTTTCACATGACACATTTTATATTTTGTTTCTCTCCCTTACCTTCATTCAGCAGGCTTTTTCAACTTTTTAATATACTTTTCTTACAAAACATTGAGTAGCCATTCAAATAGGTCTATTCAGGAGAAGTGCTCTTTCATTCTGCCAGAAATACTAGTATATATGTTTTATTTAGTTTTAAGAATACTATTTTTTTTCATTTTGAGATCTTTGAAAGCTGGAGCCAAATATGAAAAGGCAACCTTCTTTCAAAGTAGGCTTGGAGGGAGAAGTATTGTGGGCTGCACTGGAAATCCTTTTCTTTCATGTAAATAAATAGTTCATTTACAAGAGCTTTTTAAATGGAAAAAACATATCCAATACACCAATACATTTAAACTCACTCATATGGTAAAATATAGCAAACTGAAAAGCTGAATTCCAGAATGTTTTTATCTTTCTTTTCATGAAGTTACAGTTACATTGAAATCTAATTCCAAACAAATTCAATGTCCCTTCAACTTCACAGGGTTTTTTCCTACTTGCTGTGCTTCAGAGGTGTACAACAATTAATCATTTCATTTTTCAGTCTGGTCTTTCTCTTCTACCAAGCTATTCAGAATCCTGCCCATGTGACATGGCCAATAAAGGATGTCCAAGTTAACTTTTTATATGATGCAAACTCTTACTTTTATGTCTGGATGACTAATACATTCCTTATTACCTCAGTCATACTGGTCAAGAAACACCAGGTACTAGTCCTATAAGGGTTCTGTCAATTATTCCTGGTTGGAAATGGGTGGGTACCCTTAACTCCAGCCATAACTATTTTTTCACTCATGGAAGCAAGGGAAGGAGCTGGAGGAAGAAAAGGAGGCTTGTACTTTATTACAGTGTTTAACCAACAGACAAGGAAGCCTCTGTACCACTGTATTAAGTCAGCAAAAAAAGACCCATCTTTATCTACTGATGGAATGGTGGAATTCCGCTGATGAACACATAGGTCAAGAGAGACCAATAAGAGCCTTGAACAGGAAAAGCAGCAGCTTGTGTCTGACACAAAAAGGGGCAATTGCAAAGGAGATGAAAGGTGATGGAAGCCTGGACAAAAGAGATTTAGCGTGTGTTGATGTACAGGAAAGGTTGCATCAGCCATGAAGGGAGGAGAGATGACTTTTTTCACTGTTTTCCTCCTTCTGCCTTGAGCACTGTGCCTGCCTGCATTTCCCTGACTCTAAAAAGGGCCTGGATCTATCTGCAGCTCATGACAGGTGACACATACCCATGAAAACCTCCAGGCTGCAGCATCTGTCACTGAACACGTCCAAAGCTTAGCAAAGTATACCTGTTCATCCTGGCTTTTATCCTGCACTTGCCTTATTTTTGTACTGCTCAGGCAGTGCAATGCAAGTCAGGTTCCAGCTTCTTGTAAATAGCCCACAAGCAAAGGTCAAAGACAGACTTCAATCTTGTGCCTTATACTAATGGTGTTTTCCTTGATGCTCTAGAAAAAGCTTCCTGAAGATTAAGAATTCTCACTAGTGCACAGACATGGACAAGATTTTGTCTTCTACAATGATAATCTGGCAGCAGAGACATGCAACACCTTTTGAAAAAAATCGGGGAGTTTTTCAGTTAGAAAATATGCCACTAACGTCTGTAAGTCCAACTGAAGTTCTGCATATGCAAATGATGCACAACTTTGGCAGAAGAAGCCAAAAAAGTAATTTATAGGTGAGTGATAAAGTAATCAAACCTGTGCAATCTTTATGGGAAGAGCTGGAAATGAGTTGGTTTACCTTAAAGGAAGGGATGTACAAGAGAAGCAGGTAATAGAGATCAGCCAGGACTTTTGGTCTCCCTGAGTCAAAACATAAAGGGAACATTAAAAATGGGAAATTGAAAACTGATGGTTACTTGTATTTTCCCAATTTCTTCAAGTGCAACAGAAAGCCCTCAAAGCCTACAACCTTGTGAGAGTCAAGAAGGGACTGGACATCTGAACAGACTTCACTATCCAGAGGAGTTTTAGCTCTCTTAGCAGCCCTCTGGTAAGCACAACGTGCCACCATTTTACCCGTTCTTAGACTGTAAATGGCAGACCAGTCTCCTTGCTGCTGGACTTTCCAATACAAATGTGAGAGTTCCCAAACTTCTGGGGCTCATGGACCACCATAAAACCACTGATGCCCCTACAGATTGCCACCCTAGCAATGGAGAACTGATAGACTTGCTGGTGTTGCCATCCAACACAGATCCATATATCAGCTACAGATCACATCCCCTTGCCATACAACCAGATTGACAGCCCATGCTGGGAAAGCCAGTACAAACTTTGACTACTGTTGGCGTGCTCCTTGTGCAGACTTCAACTCAAATGTGCACAGTACTCAAAGAAACAAGGCCACAGCCCAAAAGACAACGGGACACCCCTTTCCGCAAGCCGGCTTATCTCCCTAAACCAGTGATCTATCAGGAACGTGATTCCTCCCTACCACAACCCCTCATCTCTGAAAGAGGATTTGTAATTCCCATTCTTGATTTCCTTTCAACCTGTTTCTCTAAAACAATCTTCCCCTCAGGCAACGTGAGTCTCCAGCCTTTGTTTGGCTGAAGATGTAAATATTTGGGCACTCACTGATTTGATATATATACATATTTGTTGGAACATTTACCACCTGCTATTCAAAGTTAAATCCATAGATTACAGAAAACAAGTTCTTTATCACTTTTTGTCTAATGTAAAATTAAAGACAGCTGAAAGCCTACAAGCTTTCTCGTGCTTGTGAATCACTTGTAGCATAATTACCCCTCCAAGGCTTGAATAGCAGTGAAGAGCCAGACCTCTGCAAAGGCCCATCATCCCAGCAAGAGCTTCAGGAGTTTCTCTGCTCCTGAGGACATTAAATCAGAGGTCATTAAAGCTAAGGTCCCAAACTAATGAAAACTCCTCGGCTGTACTCTGTGTGAGCTCTCATCTGCCAGTGCTAAAAGCTCCCTTGTCTCCTGAAGCAGGGAGACCCAGGATCTCCATAAAGCATCATGTGCCTCCTTCTGAGACCAGTGCTGATACCACTGTAGTGTTGCTTTGCACAGGGTTTTCTCAGCCCCATTCTCAAAGCTGAAAGAAATTTATGGAGGTCCATTAGATCTTTAAACAGCCAAACCCTTCCTACGTGTGAGGTCAGGTCTACCAAACTGGCATTGATTTCCCAGGGTGGCTTTTCTTCCATAAGGCACTGAAGCCATTCTAGGAACAAGATCTATCCCTTGCTATGGGCAGGTTTCTCCTCTCTCCAGGTTTTTTGGAAACTGCCTCTAACTCAAAATTAGCTGAAGCATCTGGAGGCAGTGCAGTGAGTTTCTGCCAATGCTCAAAACCAAACTAACAAAACACCACCAACCAAAAATCCAAGAAGATGTGTTTTCCAGGAAAATTGTGCTGTGTTCTTGTGGTTATTGTTTACAGCAGGTTTTCAGATGGTGATCTGGGGTGGTATGAGCAGAAGAGAGCAAATTACATAGGAGCAGGACATGTGTGTGGAGTGTAGGGTAAACTGATACAAACTGCAGCAATGCCATGACTTCCAGTATCAAGTTTGGCTTGATGGTCAGCGCTACACACAGGCCTCTTTAGGCTTATTTCACTCTGGAACATTTCAAAATATGCTTGAATAAAAAAATTACATCCCTAAAAGACTTACCAGGCTTACTTCAGTCCCTTGTGACTCCTCCCAGCAAAGAGGTACCAGCTCAGTTTCAACACTCACACCATCCATACTCTAAGCACAAAACCAAACTCATCACCTGGTAACTGCTGTTTTGCACTTAATTGTATGTGTACCAAGATTTTGGAATACCCGGCTGTGTGTATGGGACTGACACGACACACACCTAACAGGACACACAGCAGCACAAGCAATATCCTTCAACCTGGAAGGTTTAGAAATCTGAGAAGCAGAAGAGCTGATGGCTGGTCATTAAACTGACTGCTATAGGAGAAGAAGAGTATGTCTCTGCTCCCTAATGAAAAGGATAGACAGATATTGAAGAGGAGTAAGTTGGACTTTAATTAGTTTTTGATGTCTGATCTATAACTCCCTAAAAGTTTTGTACAGGAGTAATAGGGAAGCATCAGAAAATTCCACTGGGATATAGATGAGGTCCAGTTTGCAAAAATATCCTCTTCATAAAGAAGCTCAATGCCCTCTTTTACTTGGCAAACCATCATGAATTTATGATGCATTACATTTGGAAGGCAACACGGCGCACAGCTGAGGCAAGTAACTGAAACGCCGGGAGAGTAAAAGCAAAATGTTCTGAGAGTGAGGGTGCATATGGGGATGTATTTGAAAAAAATTATATCTGTATAAATATACACACACATTTGCTAGAGAAAATGTATATGTATTTATAAAAAATCTAAACTTCTCACCAGTCAAAAGTTAGAAATGATGCAAAACGCATCTGCTTTGATAAGTCTGTTATAAATCTCTTAGCTTGAAGCTTTTAACTGACCCTTTCCAGTTCATGAATATTTTAAGGGAACCCAGTTTAATTTAAAACAACCCTGGATCAATATATGCATTTATTCTGGCACTGTCCAAATTCCAGATCCTTGTATTATCAAAAATTGTATCATACATCTCTAGTTTGGCTCCAAATATAGGGTTCATTCAAGGCTGGAGCTCAAATTAGGGGTAAACCTAATTGGACTGAAACCTAAAAATGTTTGTATGGAACCTGGACAAGGAAGACAATTTGCCAAACTATATTTAGAGCAATCCCATGACAAAGTCTCCCCTATTGCCCGATGCTGATGTTCAGAGAAGCACAGAAATGTCCTGGGGAATGGGTGGCTTCCATCATCGCTTTGGGATGGCGTTCAGCTTGGGATAGCAGCACTTCTGCATGCAGAGGAAGGCCATGCTCCCCAGCTTCAGAAACTTGCCTGCTTGTTCCCCAGAGCACTAATGGGGAGAAGAGATGCCTGCCCCACCAAGAACTGGCACCTCCAACCTCACTGGGAGCACCCTCCATGTGAAAATAATTTCAACAGCCCCAAACTGCAACTGCCCTGAACACCCTTTGGAAGAAGCCCTCCTGCCTGACATCAAGAACTGCAAGAAAGAGGATGAGAACTGCAAGGCTGACAAATAATTCTTTGAAGATTTTTAGAGTCTTGGAGCACTGGCATGACTTTGCAAAGCTTGCAAAAAGCAGCTATTTATAAGAAGAACTCCAAACGTACTGTCCACTTTAAATATTAATGGCATTAACAACTCTTCACTGTCCCACAGATCAGTGTTCTCCACTTCTCATCTTCACAATAAGAGGCCTTTCTTAATAACTACAGTGAAAATTAAATCCTGCCTTCCTCTAAAAGTCAATGAGAGTTTTGCTCTGACTCATGATTTATTGTGTACTTATGTTTTTCCTTCCTAGTGCTGTTCATTTTTTTAAAAAAGTTCTCTTGAAAGACACTAGCATATATCCTACTGCAATAAATATGTTTTTCATTTTAGAACCTCTCTTTCCTCACATCTCCATCCACTGCAAAATTCATTTGGTGCCACAAACACAACACAGATCCTGTATTAATCCAAGCAGGATTCTGTTATCACCATTAGGTTTTGTAGCAGCGATGGCTGCCTGGCAGTCATCCTCTCACCTGGTGCCAGATCCTGCACTGGGACACCCTTCTGGACACAGCACCCTTCAGAGACTTCCCAAAAGCATGGACACAGATTTACAGGTGTCTCTGGGGAGGGCTGTGGTGTTTTTTTCTTCTCAGGCATCATTTTGATGCCTGAAAAACAATTCCCATAGGAAGGAGAGCCTGAATCAGCTTCCAGATGCCTTGGTTAAAAGGAAAGCTATTGGTCATTTTAAATCCAATGAATAACAGCTATTAAGTCAAGACTGCATCACAGCACCAACACCTCCAGCCTGATCACACATGCTACTGGTGATGAAAAGGCAGAATGGACTGATTTTGCATTTGAGGTGTATCTATGGGGATTTATTCTGTGCACAGATTGTGTAACCAACCTCTAAGGAAATACCTACATAAACATCCAGCCTGTGACTTCATTAAGCTGCTCCCTGACTCCATGGGAAGTCCGGAATAATCTCTATAGAAAGAGCACGATCAATATGTTATCGAGAAGATAAGTCAGTGTCAACGCTAATGTTTAAATATTCATCTACTTGTACCAACATCTTGTCTGTTACTGAAACAACAGGAATATTCAAAGATTAACTCTACATAAAAGACTCGGTAATTTTTTTCTCCAATTCCTTGTTTTTCTCTCGTCAGTTCTACGAACAGTTGTTAAGTAGAACAGGTTGGCATTTTTTCATCAAAACGTTACTTATTTGAAAAATGGGTCTTGGAACAAACCAAGACTTTTGCAGGAAATTTTCATTTGGGGAAATTTTTCAGCTTGTTGTCAAGAAAAGTGAAAACTGAAAAGAATTCCTTTTCCAGGATACACAATAGTTCTGAATATATAATCAAAAGAGCTAAAAGAACCAGACGGTATTTGTTTTAATCCAAAGAATTTGAAGGGAGAGAATATAAAAGGACTCATATTAACTGCAAGCACATTTATGAGGAGCTTCGGAAGAGAGAAGATTTGCTTCTTCATTCAGGACTACTTAAACTAACTCTAGAAAGTACCAGAGGAGAGAAGGAGGGACGATGACTCCCGAGCATCTGCGACCCACTCAAGCCATTTCTAGCACTGAGAAGAGACTTTCCAACATTTCTGCAGTGAAAGATGTGTTTAAAATTAGAAATTTAAAAAAAAAAAAATCTTTGTAGACGATTCAGAAGCCTGTGAAATGCTTGGACAGAAAGATGCTGAAGTTCATTGAAGCTTGTGTTCTGCGTGGTGCTGCTTGGAGGATCTAAATATAACCAATGTTTCTGCCACCAGAGGCAACAGTCCCCTGCAAAGGAGGAGAAAAGTGGTCTCCCAGATGATCATCACACTGTCTTGAGAATTCCTGCTGAAAGGCATTGACGTGGTTTCATGCAAGATGCTGAGCACATCTACCTGAGGTCTGGCAAAAGTAATATATAATGGTGAACCCAGTCCTACATCCAATTCCTCTGTTACAGCATAGGCACTTTGCAGCGTGTCAAAAGTAAACCAACACTTCCAACACCTTATTCACAGGTAAGCATTAAAGTAGAGCCTGTTACCATTTCTTAGGTGAGATTTGAACATCAGAATTGTAAGAGTGAAATGACAGTAAGAGGCGTAACAGAGACAAACCACACTCCCCACAAGGGAGGCTTGTAATGGAACAGCATAGCTTTTGCCATTTTGTTGCTTACCAAAAACCTTGTTTCAATCAGGGCTGTAATTAAAGCCCTTAATTGTTCTGAACAGTTTCAAGTGAATGGCTTCTCTCATGTGTTAACATATCATGTGTGCAACAACTGTACACGTAAGATAGTGTCAGGAGTCTGTCTGGACATTGAAGTAGCCTATGGAAACATAAATCTATTTCTCAGTATTTTAATATAAATCTGAAAATGCCAGTTTACACATCTAAGAAGCTGTTACAAACTGTTAAGAAAAAAAAATATGTATCTTGTGAATTAATGAGGCTTCCTAAAGACACAAAATGTGTCTGTACACAGCATGCTACGCCGGAGAGAGGGGAGCAAATAGAGCATGGCAGAGAGTACTGGCAGCTGCAGTGTGGGGTTGTGTCCCAAAGGACATCTTCCAGGCGAGGGAATATCATCCCCACACCCAGCATATATTCAAGAACATCTTCATGTCTTCAAACAGGAAGGAACTGAGGTAGGAGTTACTTGTACTCAGCCATTGACAAGAGCCTTCCTGCTTTTGCTCTGGCCGATGCAGTCCTGGTACCAGAAGCTACATGGATTGTGATGGAGTCATTTGGGCAAGTAAATGAAGCTTAAATCCAAGCCTTGGCATTGAGAGGCATTTCTGGGCAACCCGCACTCTGCTTTGTCCTTCTCCAGTGTTCTTCTTTTACCTCGTGCAATGGGGCAGCAGAAGGAGCACTGGCAGCAGAGCAGGGAAAAGAGGTCAGGTAGGACAGGTGGGGAAAGGAGAGCTCTAGAGAAAGAGAAAAGAGGTGTGAATGGAGAAAAGACACCAAGTGGGTGAGAATCGAGCAGCAAACACTCACTGTTATTCAAGAGTTTTGAAGAATTCCAATCTATTGTGGTGAGAAGGCATATGCTGTAAGACTGCATTGGAGTTCTCCAAGGAAGAGCATGTACTTTCCTTCCCTGCTTTAAAGAATTGAAACAGCGTGGAAATTGGTATATAATCAGACTATATATATTATAATTACAGTGTAAAACACTTATGATATTAGGCAAAAGTTATCTAATTTTCAGTCCTCAGCTTGCATTTCCCCTCCCAACACCGGTTTAACTCTCTTGAAAGTTCATATCTTTCTTGTACCTTGTACTACTGCTCCATTTTTTTTCCTCTGAAAAGTTGCAGGAAAGGCAACAAGAGCCTCTCAGATTTTCCTGCTCCCTAAAGCAGTGAGAAGGGCAATCCCTTTCTAACTTGCTAGCCAAAGATGTGGGAATTTGCCAAAAAACCTTCTGCCCTAATAAGGGCTAATTGCTTTAAGAAAATGTTCCAAAATAAGTTTTGCTGAACTTCCAGTAAAATACTGGCATGTTTCTGAGGAAGAACTGGTAGACTCACAGTGCTGTGATGGACTTCACAGGGAAGTGCTGGCAATGGGATGGACTCTGCAAGCTGGGCATGTCAGAGCCTGGGCCTCCCAAAAAGCAGAAAACCATGAGAATTTGTGTCCTCACAGCACCTGGTAGGTCCAGTTTCCTTCACAAGCAGCAGCGAGCCCTGAGAGCCACATCTCACAGTGCAATGTCTCCTCTCCTCCTTCACACTGAAAATTTGAATGGTTCCCAGCACGTGTGCTGCAGTTCTATGCTGGAACAGAAATGTAAAATGCACCTGGATGAAACACTTCACTGACCTGCTGCCCTTGGCCTTGCACACCCACATCCTTGAGACTCCTGTCTCCCAGACATCTTCCAGCACCAGAAACATTATGTTGCACTCCGGGGCGGGGGGGTACGATCAGCAGGTACTGCAGGTCACCGTCCTTGGGTCACCAGATGCCACCCACAGCACCTCTGCTTTCAGAGGTGCAACCTTCAAACCTTTCTTTCTGGGTGAGCAATGACGGATGGATGAGCTAAAGGTGTAACATCCCCCTTTTTCTCTCAGACAACAGTAACATTCAGCCCCACTTCCATGTCAAGCTCAGGTTTGCATTTTAACATATACGTCGAGGAGACTGTGTAAAAAAAACCCCTGATATTATGCTTTTGAATAAAGAATTTACCTAAGTAAATAATTATTTTTAAACCCAAGATTTAAGCAGCTTTAGTATTCCACATTATGCTAATGTTTGACAATTACTAAGTGTGGGTATCAGCCAGCATTTTTTTTTAAAGTTTAATTTAAAGCAATTTGACATGGAAAGGTTATTACTTTAGTTGCCAATAAAAGCTGTACTTTTAACATAAGTGTACACCAAGCCCTAGGGTATGTGACTATTATCTTTTCTGCAATTATGTGGTGTTCTACATAAATGTTTAAAAAAAAAAAAAAAACTTAGAAATATCAAAAGTACTAACTTAGCTGTAATATAAAAGTTGAATAGCAGAGCCGGGAAGGCCGGCTCCCGCAGACACAACACAGGTTGAGGTTTCCTCCTAGAGGTACCACCGGGAACGGCGCCTCCGCCTGCACAGCATCGCATCCCCCGCACTGCATCCCCCGCACCGCATCCCCCACACCACATCCCCCGAACTGCTCCTCCTTGCTCTGCATCCCCCCCCAGACCGCATCCCCTGCACCACATCCCCCGCAGGTCTTCCATGCTAGGAGGCGAAAAGGCTTTTCTCACATTCGTCACAGAATCACAGAATGGTTCTGGCTGGAAGGGGCCACAGAGTGTCTCCTGGTCCCACCTCTATGCTCAAGCAGGGTTATCCTCAAATACATAGCACAGGATTGCAGCCAGACAGTTCTGGAATAGCCCCAGTGAGGGAATCTCCACACTCTCTCTGTGCAATCTGTTCCCATGGTCGGTCACTGCACAGCGATGAAGTTCTTCCTCATGTTCGGGTGGAACTTCCTGGGAATCAGTTTCTGCCCATTGCTTCTTGTCCTAATGCTCAGCATCACCACCATCCTCTCGACACCTTCCTTTTGGATACTTCTAGTCATTGAGTTAAACCTCTTGAACTTTGTTTTTCCCTTTAAAGTGGAAATCGGTGCTTCCACTTGGCTTTAGGACTGTGTCTCCAGAAGAGACCCCATGGCCGTAGCAATGAGCCTCCCCCTCGGCACAAGGCAGGGTGTGGGGAGCCCCATGCCCAGGGAGCAGCCACCCCACAGCTCCCAACCCAAATGCCAAGTTTGGTGCTATCAGACAGAAGCAGCACTGCATGGTCACAGCCCTGCCTTTGAGTGGAAATCCATCACTTCCCTCAGGAAATCCTGTAGGATAGGATGAAGGGCCACAATGCCATTGCCAGAGGTCCCAAATGGATGAAGCCCTGGGTTCAAGGCCAGGTTGGATGGGGTTTTGAGCAACCTGGTCTAGGGCAAGGTGTCTCTGTCCATGGCAGGGCGTTGGAACTAGTAGGTCTTTAAGGTGCCTTCCAACCCAAACCATTTTACGACTCAACAGGTGTGGAGGAGATTAAAGTGTTTCCTTAGGAAGAGACAGGCCAGCTCACACATACAGGGGCAAAGACATTCCCCTTCTGACACATGGTCTCCTCCAGGATGTTTCTCTGGCCAAAATGAGGATGCCATGAAAAACAAAAGTGCTATGACAGTATTTGCCAATTAGCTTGGGAACTTGGCACCATCTCTGTGTTCCCTTGGGCTGCTTAGTTCTGGGCCCCTCCTGTGTCATGGAGTGAGAGACAGCCCCTTCCACCAGCCTCACTGGGCCAACATGGGGCAGGGCCAGGGCCCACATGGGCACACAGCAATGTCCCCAAACAGGAGCCAAGCCCCACATCAGCCTGTGCAGGTAAACTCACTCCTCTGCTCTGCCCACTCAGCCCTTCAAAGGCAGAGCCTGGGGGCAAACAGAGCAGGCGAGACAAGCTCTCGTCCAAACACCAGAGGCTGCTTAGTTAAGAGATCATTTTGATTTTTTTTTAAGTCTAGGTGAGGTTTTTTTTAATGTCTGGGTTTTGTTTTTAACTTGAAACTTGTGAAAATAACAGCATGACCTTTGCTGGCTGAAAGTCTTCCCAAAACCAGCCAGCACTAGGGCAGTGAAGTTCAGCTTCCTGGAGTGCCCTGCCAGTGCCTTTTGGTGCTGAACTGCAACCATCTCCAGGAAAGGAACAGGGGTTCAGATTCAGCAGTCTGTTCAGCCCCAGCAGCCCGTTCAGCCCTTTGTCTTTCTGCTGAGAAAGTGAAAACACTGCTCGTAGTTGCAGTGCCAACTGCAGTTCGTGTTTCAAATTAACTAAAGTTCATTATTTTACACTTTAGGTAGAAGCTGCAACAAACCATTCACCAGCAGTCCAAGCAACAGTATACAAGCCCCTCTAGGATCCCTTGGAAAAGCTCCTGATGAGTTCACCAATGTTTGCACATTAACCTCTGGGTGAAAAGCCAGCCAGAGGGATGTGAGAACTCTGCCGAGCCCTCCAGAGCATGACACAAAATGATGCAAGTGTGGGAGCTAGGAGAGAAAAGGTTTTGTGAGCCCAGAAAAATAATAAAACGTTTAAATCCTTAATTGTTTTTCTTGAAGATTTATCCAAAATCAAGCTCTACTTAAGCCTGTGAGTTTGCAGAGCATTGTCAATAAATTAGATCATGCACACAAGGCAAGGATTTCAAGCCAAAAAGCTCTAGCCCTGAGTCGCTTAACAGCAACACTCCCCAGAAAAACGGCTCGAGATGAAACATGAGATATGTATTAATTATCAATGGTCTAATAGAAAATTTAATGAAGACAAGTATCTTCTTGCACTTTATCCACGATAACGATGGTAGTACGTCAGCGAGGCGCATACCTTACAACGTAGCAGTGAATGTCAAGTCTGAAGCCATTATAGCAATTCCCCACAATAATGGCCAGCCAATGCATGGGCTTGTAGCACTTAATCAAAGTAATGACATCCATCCACAATTATTTATGTTATGGTAACAAAGAGCTGCCAAATGGAAAACAAATGACATGAGGATTTGTGAGCGAATTTCTTCCCGTAAATTCTCCTTAGGTTATGCTTAAGGGCCCTCAGGATGGAAGTCTGTGTATATCCAGAGCAGTATCAGAACCGTGTGGTTATTGTGCCACATTTTACTGCCTATAAGCAATGAACCCAATGCTATCACCAAAATGAGCTCTTCAGCCAACAGAACTGTATCAATATCATTTCAGCTGGCCTTGGTTTACACCCAACAGCTGTCTTCAGAATGCTACAAGAGGAAAAAAAATTATTTGGAAGACGACCTTTGCTTACTTCTGTCTATCAAGGAAAACAAAGACCCAGTTGTATCAACACTTAAACATGCATTTAACTTAAAGTATATGAGCAGTCCCTACTTACCTCAATGGGTTTGGATTAGAGCCATTATAATTACCAACCATGAATCTCTATTAAGTGCAGCACTGTTCTTTCAGGGGCATTTACGTGGGTGTTTGTATAAAAACACTGTCAAAAACTAAAGAACACCAGTAAATATAAAATGGCAACACTCAGGTTCAAATGTAATGAACTAATTTATTTTTTTTAACACTACATCCAACTGTTTTTCACCACTCACAGATGTCACTGGAACAACTTGAATACAAAAAAATTGCCTAAGAACAATAAACTACACAGACCAGCTAATATTGCTTTAAAAATGCCCCCTGTTAAACTTAAATAATAGCCAAATCTCACTGCAGTAAATGTACTTTTATATCATTAAATACTAATTTAACAGAAATGTGACTGCGCAGTGAAAAACATGAAAATGCTGGGAGTGAAAGATTGCCCCTTTTTTGCCTTATTTTTCCTGTGCATTATACAAGTGTCCAAATTAACACCCAAAAGAAAAAAACCAATATTTTCATATTAGCTGGCCACGTAGTAGCACAAGCAAAAGCTGGGACTAAACTAAACTCTAATATGCCCTTTCCAAAGCTCCTGAGGGGGAGAGACTGGCAGACACCCCTCACCACAGGCTCTGGCCACCCTCGATGACCAGGTTATGGCCCGTCATGTAGTCTGAGGCTTCGGAGGCCAGGTAGACGACGGCAGCCTGCAGGTCGGTGGGCTGGGCCAGCCTCCCAGCGGGAATGTCGGCCAGCCAGCGCTGCACCAGCGGCCGCAGCTCCTGCGAGCGGATGAGCGGCGTGTCAACGATGCCCCTGCAGCGAGCACACGGACCAAGGGTTTAGCAATGGGTCCTGCCCAGAAGGAAAGGCAGCACCTAGAGGTGTTTGAGATGTTAATTCAGAAGGAAAACAGTGTAATAGCACAAAGGAGATGAGCACATCCAGCCTGCCGTGCCCTTGCTGAAAGTCATGGTGCGAACTTCCATGACGCTCCTTTCCCATCATCACCTTTCGCTGCTGATGGGCAGCTCAGAGGTTTCCTTTCAAGTAAACACACACAGACACATCTTCTTAGCTAATAGCACAATCCCCTTACTTTTAGGTTGCTCATAATCACCAGTTTGAATTTTTTTTCTAGAAAAGAAGCACAGCATTGGAAGCAAAAGTGCCTTGAATCGGGTCTGTCGTGGCTCTTGGGAACTGTTGAACTTCTACCAATTTCTCATCACTCTACAACTGTCACACACCGTGTTTGTGTACAGCCCAGAGACTGAAAACAGACCAACTCCTCATTGTCAAAAAACAAGCGTAACAAAGGCCAGTGCCCTTCTGGGCACCTGACCCTTTCCACACAAAAAAAGGAGAGGCAGAAATAAGCACAACATGCTCAGTGTGATCTCCCCTAAACCAACACCTGACAAATCACACTGATTTACTTGTCTTGCCTCTTTTACACTAATGAGTGACTCCACCATTTACTAAAACTCTGGTAAGTTTGGTTTTTTTCAGGTGCCCTAAAAAATGATGCTGCAGGAAACACAATGCAGGGTGAAGATTTGGCTGGCTTTTATGACTTTAACTGCAACTGATTTGTCATACTCCTCCTTAACAACATATTTGTATTTTGTGAATTGTATAATTTTTTCAGCCCCTGAACAAATATATTTACATAACTGTGTCTAACGAGAAATTACATTTAACTTCTCAGAAATGACAATAACTAAAACCTGAACTGCCAATTCCACTTCATTAGTGTGGTAGAAATGCATTCCAAATGTTAATAAAAATTCCAACATGCTGATAAATTAGCGCTTCTAAGGAGCATGTGACACCTTGGTTAACATATTCAACCTCAATTATATTTCTCTTCAGCACCCTGTTATCTGGAACCTTTGCTGGCAATCAGAGGTGCTGTTTTTCAGCGGCCAATTTTCTAGATAATGTAGCTTATCAACACTGTGGGTAAACTTGCCAATGAAATCAGGCTGCACTGAACCACACACACGCTAATTGCATCTCTTTTTTATGCATATTTACAGACTGTCACTTCAAAGAAATCAGTGGCCCATTGAGGCAGCCAGTTAGCTGGAAGAATTGCCTCTTGCAAATGAAAATTAGCAAACAAGCTAGTGATAAATATGAAATGAACAAAGTATAAAAATACCCGTTTTGTTCTGAAACTTCATCGGCATCCCAATTTAGACTTCCAAGGAAATAATTTTTTGAGACAGACTGGATTCTGGGTATGAGATTTACCTTTTGTTTTAAATGAAGGCTGAAATCCACTATTTACTCTGTTATGAAGTGGAACTAATTCAAATTTTCCCCCAAATATTTCTGTTTGCACTAATCAGGCAGGATTTAAATATCGGCTTTATATTTTATTGTAATTGTCAATAAAGAGCAGAGCAGTTCAGAAACAGAGCGGTGCAGCTCACTTAAGTTCTGGCAACGTAACAAAATCAAGCACATTCCAGTATAGGACTGCGAATGGTTTATTTATTTCCTTCAAGCACAGCCCCCTGCTCTCCCTCCTTGCATTCCCAAACTCTTCAAGAACTGGTTTTCTTCAGAGAGAAACGTGCTTTGAGCAGCAGACATGAAATACATTGAACTCCTTTCCCTTACATGCCTCTCACTGCGCTTACAAAACCATCACCATCATCATCATTCTGGCTTTACACTATCCAAGAGCAGAACAAGATCCATATGATTTTCTTATTTTTTTCATTTACAGATATATTTTAACCCTGAGGGAATGCAGATTAGGGAATAAAACACACAGTCCTCCATCACAACAGATTTTGCTAAAAAGAGGACGTTTTTCAATCTGTTCAGAAAAATGATCTTTGGTCTGATCACTGCAGCCTGCGAATCACCACGCTGTGCCTCTTGCTGGACCTTTCTTTAGGTTCACTCCATGTAGCAAAAATTTAAACGTATAACCAAACTTCACTACAAATTTTTGTTATAGAAATGAGAAAAAAATATAAGGCAAAACTTAAAAGTTGCAAACACACATACTGATGGCACTATAAATATTAGGCATGTCATTGATACTACACATCTTCTGGGAAAGCTTTGGTGCCAAGTTGGGCAATTTAATGTTGTCGAACCCTTTTAGGCAGATTTTAGTTGGCTCCTAACCAGTTCCAGCAAAGACAACTGCCAATGCATTAATTCCCTACCTCATCTCGTATGCAGTGCTGAGCCTATCAGTACTTTCTGTTGCATGTCAATGTAATATCAAACTGCTGGTTCCTCAACATTAGAGATGAGCATCAATATTTCATTATTGATACCCAGGACAATTTGAGACATGAGGGTAAAAAAAAGACCGCAAAAAAAAAAAAAAAAAGAGAGCAAAAACAATTGCCTAAAACATTTCCACTTCGAGAGACACATTAGGAAAAATATCACTTACCAGATACTTAACTGGAATTGTTACGTGCACTCAATCCCCAAATGAGAGCAAAAAAAGATTCCATCTGTGTGTAACTTGATTTCTTTCAGATGAGTTATTAATTTGAATGAGTTAAGTACACTCCACTTAATCAGGAAGTGTTTAATCACAAGATCCACTTAATTGGGACATCTCCCAAGGAATTAAGATTTAAGTCCAAAGATACTTACCAGCAACGACTGCTGCTTAATGGGGATAGTAATGCTGCTTAATTGGGATGCCTTCAGGTGATGCTGGGGTGCTCCTTCTCCTGCCAGCTCTGCCTCTCCTTCCCCTTTATGGGTTGTTCCCCAAACCTGCAGTGATCCTGCCCTGCCTGCTTTCTGGGGCCACAAGCCTGGTGCTGTACTGTGTGGCTACCTTCATGCTGCCCCAGAGGAGCAGGGCAGGATGCAGGGCACACAAAACCTCTTTGCTCATCAGCCCAAACCCAAATCCCTGCAGCCCATCAGTGGGGAACGTGGTTTATCCCCCAGGGCTGCTGGCCTGGCTGCAAGTTGACCTTAATACCAACTTCCAGCTGCCCATCCCAAAGGTCATCACATTATGGCATTTCATGTCTTGCTAATCAAGAAGGCAGTAATTAGCCAAAAAAATGAAGACTGATTCAGTGTAATGGCTGCAAAAATGACGTGTTCTAATGCTGCACATGCCAAAAACCAGACACCTTCCAGAATCCCCTCTTCTATCACACCCAACACTCTTCCATGTCCTGGGACCAACAAAGAGACTAAACCCTGTGGGCAGCTGGGCATCAGCCACCAGTCAATATTCTGTAAAAGTCCCTGTCCACATCCCGGTCCCCTCTGCAGTTCAACCCCCCTATCCCTTTCAGGAAGACTCCAGGACCTTCTTCATTCTTTTGGCATCAGTTGTGCAGCAGGCTGTGAGGTGATGGCACTGGACGGTGGCACAAGGACTGAGCACAGTTTCCATGATAGCAACAGCCTAAGCCATCCAAAACACCCAGGGAATCTCTTCTCTCCCTGGGCATCAGGTTTGCCTGGCCAGCAAGAGAAGCCTGCATGTTCAATTTTATAAATGCAATAAATCATCCTAAGAACTCTGTCATAATATTTTATGCATTGCTAACTTTTATGCATTGCTCTGCATAAGTTTTATGCACTCATTAAGAAATTAAGTTGATAAAAAGTGACCAGATAGGAAGAGGGGGAAAAGGCCAAAAGGTTTGCATGGTGAAATAATGTTTAAGGCCAGACTGGAGCATTTGGAGCTTCAGACAGAGGCATGCTGAGAGTGCCTTAAAGCTTTAATGCAGCCACGAATGGGAGGGGCAAAGTACTTAAGGACACAGTTATTTTACTTATCCAGAGCTGATCTTGGGTACCATCATGCCCCATATCTACATCTGTGCTCCTCAGACTCCTTAAAATCCCATCCTGTTATGACACTGAGGCTCCTGTTGGTGTTGGGTACTCAGATCAAGTGGGTTGAAGGTGTCCCTGGTCCTCGGTGAGTCCCATCAAGAGACAGTGACACTGGTGGGGACCACAGTTCGGGGGATGGGTCCAAATGTGCACTGAAATGCAGGTTCACATCTCACACAGACAGAAGTGCAAATGTGGATAGCTATTCACTCAGAATATTTTGCTCATGTGATGCGGGATCTGAGCTCTATGAGCTACTGCAGGCTCCTTCCTCCTGCCCAGAGCTCCCTGGGCAGCCCCACCACAAGGTGCTCAGCCAGAGCTTGGAATCTCTGTGAGGGAAGTTCTGCTGGTCTCCAGAGCAGCTCAGTCCAGGCTCCCACCTGCATTAGGGAAAACTGCTCTGTCCAGAACAGGGAACATAAAAGACAGCAAAATATTTGTTCTCCATGCGCCCTTGTTGGCTGTTTCTCCAAAAAAGCAACACATCACCCCTTCCTGTTGTAGGATTTTAAGCTCAGAGCTAGAGTTTAAGACAGGTAGAGATTATCAAAATGCAACCCTGTGTTGCTTTGAAAAGTAGAAAGAGAATCTGTCTATTTTTTCTCCATGCTCTGACAACTGTCTCCAGGAACATAACTTCTCTAGATGTGAGTGCTTGCTTCCAGCTTGTACAAAACAGTGAGTTTTGATCATTCGGTGCCTGTTTATTAAATTTATGTAAGCCCCTAAGAAACAGGTAATTCCTCCTCTAAGAGCCTTCTCATCCATAATTGCTGTGAATTTGGCAAAACCATCCCACCTCTGTCGGTGCAGATTACCCGTATGTTTTCAGATACAATTTCTGCCAGGTCCTGCTGAGCTTCCCTAATTCCCTTCATCTCCCCAGCTCCTGAAAGCCAGTGTAAATTCACTAGCACTAGTTGTGGGAACACCATTACCGTGCTGCTAGCATTGGCATGGGGAAAATTCCATTAGGAAGTAAGATGCTGTTGAAAGAATCTGTGGATCACATAGAGCGACGGCTGGAGTCACTGGTATAATTAGTAATAAATAGTCATAAGGAAGACAGCTAGCACAAGCAAGGGGAGAGCAGACCAGCAGTAAAAACAGAGGCACTTGCCATTAAGCTCTGTGATTTTTTTTTCCCCTCCACTTCGTGGATTAAAATACGTAATTTGTTTTCCCTAATTTGATGTACATTATTATCTTCGTTATTACAATTTAACTCCTGGGTTAAAATCCTGCCCTTCTTACTTACTCTGATTGACTTCAATGGTCTACAGAATTTGACCGCTTCCAATTAACGCTATCCACTTGGGTTTCTACTCAGCACTATCATGCACTGCTAATTGTTTAATAAAATGACTGGTTGGGCATGTGTGTGAGAAACAGGGAGAGACAAAGTGGATCTGGTAGGAAAACTTTTCTTTGTGAATAAGTACCCAAAACATAGAGCTTGAAGTCTCTAAGAATAAGGAAAATGTAATTTGTAATAAATATATATATATATTTACAAAACTGCACCTGGCCTCCTGTGACTGTCAGAGCTGAACAGCAGCTCAATAACAGCAATAAAATGTAGCTTTTAAAGTGCCTATATATTTGTCTCAAGTAAAAAGGGAAAAGAAGTATTGTCTATTAAGTGTCAAAACCCTTTCTTTAACCACAGAAGGCTTGGACAGACTAAGGAAATATTTCATCTGGAAGGGAAATGCTAAAAACTACCCTTCACATTATTGGAAAACCTATTATCAAATGCTAAAACCTCTCCTTAAATCCCTGAGTATACACAGCAACAGAACAGGCTTGGTTCTAAGTATTTAAACCTTTGTTAAGGAAAAGACAACATAAAAAGGGATGCAATCCACCTGCTAATTAGAAACTTTATTTGCTGAGATAGTGTTCATTTGAGCTTTGTAGAACATTTCATTCCCTTTGTACTTTCAAAATGAGACTACATTTTACTTACGGGGAAATGCAGTTGACTTTTACTCCTCTGTCAATCCACTCGGTTCCTAATGTCTGTGTTAATTTTACGACCCCGGCTTTGGAGGCGTTGTATGCCAACTGCTTCTGTGGGTGAGGGACTACAAGGGATTCAGAAGGAGAAAATTATTTATTCTTCCCAAATTAAGATACCTTAGGCACTACACAGACAACTCCCTGCATTGAGATGAGCTATTTGCCCTTTCCCCAGGTACCAGGCAGGGAGCAGCAAGAATTCAGCCACCTACAACACAAATCCCTAAGTAGTATTTTGCCATCTAACAATTTTGTCTCAGCAGATGAGCTATTTGAAAACAGCGGTGAAAAAAAAATAAAGACACTTAAAAGTTACCTTATTTGGGCAAAGACAAAACCAATGTATTGAAGGTATATATTTAAAGATTATATAAATATAAAAGATTATTTATTATAAAGATATATATTATAATACAATATTTGACTCCTCTGAAGAAAGATAAATAATCATATACACATATGCACATTCATATATTATACACATATGTATGTTTATATACTTGTACACTGTAATACTAATAAAATATGCTACCATATAATTATAAAATATTATATAATTAACAATATAATCTCTATTATAGATTATGTATTCCAAGTTATGTAATATATTAATATTATTTAAAATATGATATATAATAGATAATATATGATGTGATAACTGAGTGTAACAGTAAATTGTTTGATATGACATTATATGATAAAATATGATATAAGTGCATAACAGATTTTATATAACATATTATATATAGCTTCTTGGAACAAATTATTCTCCCTAATTTTTAAATTATCCCTACTCTGAAGCAAACACATCTTATTATCTAACGGGTGTTTGTGTGCATGTGAACACAGGTGCATCCCAAAAATTCAGAACACCCACCACTTTCAAAATCTGAAGCTTTTGAAAATGTTTCAGAGATGTCACATGTCAGTCAGAGACAGAAAATGATCAGCTTGCTAATTACAATGTTCAAGCTTGTTAGTGCCGTGTGCTCGGGTGGCTCTGCCCCTCTCCAGCTCAGTGAAAGCTACTTAAGGACAAATCCCCTGTGGGTGTAAAGTGCTTTAAACCCACGGGAGTCAATCCAAGTCAGTCCAGGTGTTGGGATTTACACCCACAAAGTGTCTCTCCTTGGACTTTTCTGGCTGCCATTCGGACTTCATTAATAAACCCAGTGCAAAGCATCAATCCGTAATTAGCTCTGTATCAGCACCGAGCCTCACTGAACTGCTCACTCTGGTGGAGGGAGAGTGGGGAACGTCAGGGCTAAATATCAGCAGCCACAAAGACAGGCAATTCCAGCCTGTGGGGTTGGATAATGCTGAACCCTGGAAGAAAGGGAATCACAGGGTTTGCGCAAGGTTCAGCAGCAAAACCCCAACTCCCAGCATTTTGATAAAAGCACATAAGCAGCACTGGTAGCTGGCATTAAACTGGTCTTAATAAATTAAGCTGATGCATCAGTTCTATATCACTCCCACCCATGGCATCCCAACGCATCCACTACTGATTTTATTGACTTAAAATCTTGGGTTTGAATATATCAATGTAAGGGGTGTAAAGGAGGTGATAACTGAGTTCCCCAACCTCTGAAAGAGCCAAAAGCCGTGCTATGAATTATTGAGCATGTGAACAAGGACCTTTGCCTTGAACAGAGATGTTTGTGAATAGATTTAAAGCACACACTTGATGGGAGCAACAATTAGAGGGGTTTTTTTCTGCGTGTGCTGCAGGTTTGCTCAGAATTCAGCGATCTCTTCCTTGCTACAAAGAGCATTTCATACCATGGCCCTCCTCTGCCAGCATTTATTCTGTGCTCTTTTTTGTTCAATATGAAATGATTTGCATTTTGACCAGCAGAACTGCTTTGCCCTCAGTGTGTGCCTGTTGCCCCCTGACGCAGCACGCCATGGGGGCTCTCAGAAAGATGTGGAACGTAATTTCTTGATTAATTGCCATGCATCAGCTCCAAGTTACATACAACTTCGGTAGTTAACCTTGTAACCTCCCAAAAGCAGTTCTTTGCTAAACTTTCCAAACATGTCTGTCTGTGATAAATCATTTTAGTGATCACTTGCTAAGAGGAGACGAGTTCTGGCACTGGCTCTGCACCTACAGTGCATATGGGTGAGAACAAGTTGCTGCAAGCAACGAGAATCAGCTTCTAACTTGGGGTGGGTGATGAGACAGAGTTATCAAAAGTCCTTCCGTGGACTTTTGTCTTTATAAGAGTATCTAAGGAAGGTAATTAGGAGGATGAACTTTTTCCCTGCTGAGACACTCAGCCCCTCTCAATAGGAAGAACTCAAGAAGAAGTTAACGGGTGCTGTGAAGCTCTGGCTCTGGATGGGATTTTCTGCAGCAAAGCACCCCACGCCACTTCCTCTTCCCTTACCTAAGGCGGTCTCTTACAGAGAGAAGAGTGAGTCTGGAACCCTCCAAACTCATACAAAATGGGGCTCGTGAATAAATCTATGCCTCCAGCAGTGTCACCAAAAAATCTGCATTGCTAAGGCTTGAGGGCAGCAAGGACACTCACTCCTGTTCAGGACGGAGATGATAGAAGAAAGCAGATCAAAATTCTGCCAAGATTAGCTTCATTATGTTTTAAACAGTTCTGACTTTGGCTGGGACAGTTGGTTTTTTTCCCAGTAACTGTTACAGTGCTGTGTTTTGGATTTAGGACAGGAATAACGTTAACACATTGATGGTTTAGTTGTTGCTGAGTGCGTCTTACTTTAAACCAAGGACTTTTCAGGGCATCATGCTGCCCTGCTAGTGAGGAGGCTGGAGGCACAAGAACCTGGAAGGGGACACAGCCAGGACTCCAGCTGGCCAGAAGGATATTCCAAATCACATGGCATCATGCTGAAAAATCAGACTGGAGTGAGCTGGGAGACTGACTGGACATGGGTCAGTGGGTAGTGAGAAACTGCACCGTGCACCACTTGCTTTGCATGTTGTTTTATCCTTATTATTATTTGCCCTTCCTTTTCTGTCATAATAAGCTGTCTTTATCTCAACCCACAAGTTTTACCTTTTTTCCTAGATCCTCTCCTCAGTCCCAGGGGGGAGGGAGGGAAGGGCTGTGGGGTGTTCACTGCTGCTGTGGTTATACCACAACAACCTGGCACTCTGCTTTTGCACCCTTGTTTGGTACATCGGGCTCCCAGCCTGACCTTGAAGCAGCCACACAATGTTAATGAGAGGTGCACACAGACAGAGCAGAGCAGACCACTTCCCACTGAAGATATTCCCTGTAAAAATCACAGCTCTGAGTTACACCTGTGTGAACCGCCGAGCCGCAGCAGCCGAGCCACCGCTGCTGGAGCGTACGCCTGGAATAATTCCAGTGGAATACCAGAATCAAAATGCACATATGCAAAATGTATGCAGCTTATCTTCAATTAATTAAAGCTGATTCTGAGCAGTGTATCTGGAAAAATCACAAACAAAAACCTCCCTATCCTGCTAAGTGTCTCCTCATTTTCCTGTATCTCTGAGGAAGGACTCAACCTACAACAACAACAAAAAAATATCCCCTAACTATTTCTAGAAACATTTCATACTATGCCAGTTGGCCAACATACTTAAATAACCAACCAACCAACATATTTATTTAACATTCAGCAGATGGACATGATATGAACATCGTGGTTTTCAGTCGTAGTTTCATAACTACTAGATTTTTTCAATGCCAAGATTCAAACAGGTTCAGAAGGTAAACACATCTCTCCATCTCTTAACTTCTGGCCTAGCATGCACTAACTTTCACTGACATTTAAATGCATCTTGGGATGACCCTTCCAGGCTGCTCTCAGGGCTGCTTTCCAATGTTCCTTCCTGTTCTAGGACTGGTACTGCCCTCAAATGTGATCCCCAGGTGGAGCTCTGGACCTGGCCCACCAGCCAAGGAGGTGCAGCTCCAAGCTGGGGCTGGGATGGATGCTGTGTTGGAATGGCATCACAACCCAGCTCAGCAGAGCTGTGCCAAGCCCCAATGGAAAAGTTGGAAAATACCTCTCCTTAAGCAGAGCACACCACTGCTGGGCTGCAGCAAGGCTGAGAGTTCTGTGCCAAACCAGCAGATCCCCTGTTTCTGCCAATTCCAAGAGCTTCCTAACTTTCTCCAGGATGGACCACCTCCCAGGAAATTTTGCTTTGTGACAATGATGTGGATGGTGACAGCCCAAGCATAGACCAGAGCCTGACTGCTTAGAGCAGAGCAGAAAAGCCTGAGGTATTTGAAATTTAAAGCCTCACAGTCTTTCCAGAACTACTTTTCTTTGGGGGATTTTGTAACTTTACAAAGCTGGGATGGAGGGATGGTGCCTGTGTTTAAGCATAAGTAAAACAGCTGGTAAAGACACTTCAAAAAAATATTAACAACAACATTATAAATGGATTTTTGAAGAACCATTTAAAGTTACTGTGCAATAAACTGAGTAGAATGTCATAGAATGTCAAACTGGGCACAGTAAAAATAAACATTATTCAGAAGGAAAATAAAAAGACTGCATATTTATGTAACATTCAGCAGATGGACATGATATTAATACAGGGGTTTTCAGTTGTACTTTTATAGCTACTAGATTTTCTTGCCTAACTTGGCAACCCAAGGCACCATTTGATTTTTGGATTTGGACAATACTGCAACAGATGTCCAGACCAATAAAATAAATTCCTAAAGGGCTATGCTTAATTTGTGTAATTGATCAATTTTTGTTACATGGGCTTCAGCTCAGCAGCCTTCCAGATTAGCTCAGCAGTAGGGATTGCATTCCATATGTTACAATGGTTTATTGGTGCTTTTGATGACGCTGCTGATTCAGCAGCGTTGGTGCAGGCACCTGTTGGCGATGAAAATGTTATAAAACCCATGGGTACCAGGGCAAATATTGGCACAAAATCTTTTGGGTGGCTTGTAAGCATCTTGTGGGCTCAGCTTCCCACATGCCAAGGAATTTGCCTGGAACAGCATGGAGGGAAGCAGCACTTCTCCTGTGGTATCCATGCACTGGAGTCAGAGAATGCGACTCCACCTTTTCAATAAAAAGTAATAAGTGCTCTAAAACATTGAGGACAGATAAATGTTGAAAAATGATATCAATAAAAATTTTGTAGTACATTTCCTCTAATATGAAATGTCAGTGATTTACTCCTTCCCAATACAGGTTTAATTGATTCAAATAGCATCGGTAGTAATTAAAATATGGATTCTGAAGCACAACTGTTAGCTCTCATCACTCACCTATTAAACTTGCCATAGATGCTGTGTTAATTATCTTCCCATATCCTTGATTCAGCATAATGCGGCCTGCAGCCTGTGACAGAAATTAAAGGAAAGACCAGTGACCCTTTCTGTGATTGTGCTAATAATGACATGATAATAAATTAGTCTTCACTTTTCAGAAGAGTTGATGTGCTAACACATTTTTTTAAGCACTTGATATAAAAACTTGGTATAAAAATGGCTGATGCAGGAAAAAATTCCATTGCCATTTCACACCTCTTCACTGTTGGCAATATTTTTTCAAAATAATCACTAATGCTGGGATTTCCCCCCTCCAAGCCTTCTGGTTTTCAAATAACCACCCTTCAAAAAAATTTTGGCCATTCTTTAATGCCTGGGCTTGGGTAGCCAACAAGTACCAGCTGCTTTTGAATGTATTGACCGAAATCTGTAATTCATATAAAGCAAATCTCACCTAAACTCCACCAAAACTAGGACCAATTTTATTGTGATAATTATTAATAAAATGTTATTAGATCTTGAGATAAAGTAAATACTTAGAATGTTAATATCCTCTTGCAAAACTAACCAGTGCAGTATTTCACACTTACTTGGCAGCACAAAAATAATCCTCGTAAATTAACATTGAAAGTTTTGTCCCATTCCTCCAGGGAAGTCTCTTCACTTGCAGAGTTGAGATTGATTCCTGCATTGTTGCATGCAATGTGGACTGTGCCCCAGCGAGCCACAATTGCATCCACCATCCTTTGCACATCCTCAGGCTTGCTTACATCTGCTGCCAGAGCAAGGCTTTTAATGCCTGCATTGAAACGAGAGTGATGGAGTCAGTACAGGAATTCACAGGGAAAGAAAAAATTCTATTTTATGATTATTTTTTTAATTCATATATATAGAGAGAGATTTTTTACATGGCTGTATTTTAAACATATAAATATATTTTATATGTATATTCCACCTTAATTCATTGCTCCACAAGCAGTAGCAAAACGTGTGTTTGTTGCTGCAGTACCATTATAAAGTTGCTGACTGGTGCGAGGTTTGCTTGCTGGAGCCCAAGCTGGAGCCCAGGTGTGGGAGCGAAGGCTGCCACTCCGGCAGGACGAAGCTTGGAACACTGCACCATCTTCTGTCCAAACCCTCAACTGCAGCTCCCCCAGCCACCGCCAGCTCTACAGATGCTTTTCCTACGCCAGGTCCCCCCCAAGATGCTACAGAAACCAAATTAATTTATCCCAAAATGCTCTCTGGATGGATTACAGCGCCCAGAGAGCTGGGAGGCTGACAAAACCAAACCAGTTTTAGGTGGGAGTTAAGTGGTAATACCTGCAGCTGCACAGGTATGGTACTCACAGTGCCTTATTAATTGCTAATCACACTGCCAGAATAATGCAAACATTTGGAAGTGAAGAGATTTACAAAATTTGAAACATGCAGAAGTTTTGCTTTTTTCCTAAAATTATCCAGCCAGTGACTTCCGCACCAGTGCTGATTCGTAAATAACTTCATTTAATTTATTATGAAAATCAGCTTTAAATACCCTTATTATTATACAACTTAAGAAGCCTGCTGAGGCACCCAATGCCACTGGGATTATGCCCATCCTGAAAGCCAAACAAGGCTGCACCAATAAAGGCTGTGGTGAAATGGGTCTTAAGGAAGGAAGGAGGGAGGCAGCTACTGGGGTTGGATCATGGATCAGCAGACTGGGTAGGAAGCTGCAGCTGTTAAAGCAAGATTTTTTTACTTCTGTATAAATGACAAATTTGTTCCACACTGGTCCCTCTTTCAGATCATTCTGATAAAACATTTTAAAAAAGGGATAAGCCTATTCTAGGAGGAGACTCTCCCAAAATGAAGCTGAGATGGAGGCTTCCAGGAAAGCAAGACAAAGCAGGAATTGCCCAGTGGTGTGTGAAGAAAATGGCAGGAAAGAGGCTTTTGCATGGAAAAGCTCCTCCTCATCTGCAGTGCCTTCAGGAGCCTGTCAGAGTGCACAGCCCGAGGTGATGCTGCTTTGGGGTGCCAGGGCGTGGGAGCTCCTGTCCCCTTCAGCGATGACACTGTTCTCTTGATTTCCATGGCAGAGAAAAAATACAGACAACTAAAAAATGGATGCATGCTCTGCCACAAAACAAGATCTCTTCTTTTATTGCAGGTTTTATGCTAAATATGCTGAAAGAATAAAAATAGCCAGACGGCCCCTGTTGGTCCTCCTAATTGTTATCAAGACATGTAACGCACAGGGAGTTGCTGCAATCTTTCAATTTACAGACAAAATGGGTGCAAGCCTGTTACTAATGGTAACAGAAAGACTCTTCACCTGCCCTCCAACTCTCACCCCATTTAGAGCTTCATCTTATAGGTCAGTTCATAAAAACAAGACAAAAGGTGCCACGTGTGAGTGTCTAGCGAAGAAGCAGTGAAGCCATGCTCACTTCAAACCAGAGTCCCACACTCGACCTTAATCAATTCAGCTGATATCCCTGCACTCTGACAGGGGGGAGGAAACCACTTTCTGTGTCTTCACAGTCCCCACAACCCACCTGTTAAAAATAATAAATAAAACAAACTGTGGAAAAATAGCTTCAAATCTACAGACAAGACCAGAGGCAAGACACCCAGCACAGGACGGCTCTGCTGGGTGCATGATGGGGCCAGTGCATCTCCACAGCACTCAGTTGGGTTTTGTGGGGCTCATGGAGGCAGGTTTGTGACGAGAGGGGCAGGAGAGTAGCCCAGGGGCTCTGTGCTGGAGGGAATCACTGTGCCAGATCCTCCTGAGGTGTCCTTCTGCAGGGACACACACGTCCCCCTGCCACGGGCTTCATCTCTGGTCTCTCGGTATAAATGGAAGTAACACGTTGCATATAGGCAAGGAGATCAGGAGTGACATTGCACAAGGCATTTGCATAGTTTACAGTGAAAATGCACATTTTAAAAATCCCATCAGACTAATTCTTCCCTTAGGGTAGAGGCAGTGATTCCCCCTGAAGACAGAGGTGTGTGTAGTGGAAGGTAACCCTTAGGATTTTTTGGTTATGTTTCATCATTTTTGGTTCTTCTGTCAGGATCCATTAGCAACTGTTGAAAAAGGTATTCACACAGGATCTAAAAACAAAGACCCCTGTAGCCAAGGGATGTACACCCGAGCTGTCTAACAAAGCTAAAACTGAGATCACAGGCGTTCTGATGTTTAAAACTTGTCATGAAATGATGACACCATCCCAAAAGGCAGGAAAGGGCTCCTTGGTATAAGAAGCAGAGTGGCTCTAAGCAAGCTAAGCAAAATGTTTTTAAAAAGTATCAGTATGGGAATGACTTGGGGCACTGAGCTTCCAACTTTGAGTTAGAGATCTACAGCCATAGAGGAAATATTACAGCCTCTTTGTCCTTATTACAGCAGGAAAAATACGTATTAATGTTATGATTGCTTCAATTTACTCAAGTGAATATTTTGAGAGTAAAGCTAGCTGAACCTTTTTGTCAAAATTTATTTCCAACAGAGCATGATACTTCTTTGAAGCCAAAATGTTTCGTGGAAACATTGATTTCAACAAAAAGTTTTCAAGGGAAAGCTTCTGAGGTCCAGGCTAGACTCTCTAGTTACCTCTGGAGAGAAAGAGATTGAAAACCTGACCTTTTAGATCCTTTCCGAAAACGGGCATTTGGATATAATTCCCTTTCACAAAAGCTTTACAAAGTTTGGGGGTTGTTCCAACAGGGAACGACAATAAATTTGAAACCTCAAAACCCATCATGAGATGGAAGAGATGTGCCCTGACCAGCTGCACTGGTCAAATTGATAGATAATATTTGACCTCAAAGGATAAAGATGTGTAAAGAGTGAGAAGTGAGATTTTCTTTACTTTAGACTGCAATAATATTTGCTATGCCTCATGACCTCTCCAACTGCATTTTGGAACAATCCCCCACCTCCTCCAGGCTGGCAGCCCACAGCTGAAGGAGCAGAGATGTAGGACAGCCATTGAAGGGTGGATGATCAAACACCTACTGAAAATGCCCTGGAGATGTGCTAAGTTTGTTTCCCAACAGGCTGTTGGCATCCAAAGTCTCATGGCTCTATCAAGTAGCCTACTTCTATCCAAATAGCTCTGCTTGATATGCAGGATGTTTCAGGGAAAAAATGTCCAAAAGGCGAGTTAAGGTGTTGGGCACAGCTACTTTGTGCCAAAACCATATGGCTCCGGTGCATGAGAGAGAAAAGCTTCAGGGAAAGAGTGACTGAATGACCCAAGAATTTGTAATAGGAACTGGTCTCTTCCTTCTCGGTCGTTATTTGGGATCAGAGCTTTAACCCTTGCACTGACACTTGAAGTGTCTCCTGCTTGCTGGAGCTGGGATTGTGGAGACAGGGATGTTTTGTTTCAAATGTTCTCTGGAGAGGCTCAGGACAGGATTCAAAGCAGAATGACACCATTCCTTGCCCCTTCCTGAGACTGGGTGAGATAAATACATCTGCAGGGGCTGGTTTTGCTGGAGAGTATATGGTTTCTATGGCCCAATCCCTTGCAGAAGTCAGAGTGGAAACAAATACTGGTGACTTTATCCAGATGGCAAAGTGAAAATTTCCTACGTAAATGTCCATCTTTAGAGAGAATGAAGTACTAAACTTTGAAGAAGGCTCAGGAGCAATCTCACAGAAGGAATTATAAAATGAGTAATACATCCTTTCTTTTATCATTAAAATTATATTTCCAGTTTTCTTTTTCCCCTTTACAATTGCAGTTTAGCACGGCTCGAGGGGGAAATTCAATTTTATGTTACATTTTCTGGTTTTACTGCTAAAACAGGAGTGGCTTGTAGAAGATTTTACCTCTTATTTGGGATTTTAGTTATTATTTCTATTAGTTATTTTGTTCCTATATCTGACCTTGTATACATGTTTGAAAGAGGACTTGAAAAATGACTTTTCTTCAGTTTAAAGGGCACAATGGGACATCCAGACTGGCACTACAACTACCTTGTTTTGGTGTTTTGGCTCATGACACAGACATTAGGTCTGGAAGAATGGGTAGGTGAGTTTGTAGGCCATATTCACCCATAGTGAAGCCTGAGGTGCTGCATGATTTACTTTGAGCAGCACCATCTCTGTTCAGTGCTGGTTATACAGATCTCACTTGTACAAGGTGACCCTTCTCTGTTCCTGTCAGCCATGGCTCACCACTTTGGGCACTTTTGGAGAGGAATTTTGTTTGGATCACTTTGCCTCTCTAATAGAGTTTATATTGATAAATAGCTCTCTCAGATAGTGTGGTATGAATGACTGCTGGGACAACACCAACAGGGCAGGAGAAGCTTTGTGCCCATGGCATGAAAATCCTCTGCTCCTCCTCAGTTCCCTACCAGGGCTTGATAAGAGGAGATTGCACAGCAGAGTAGGGTCAGGTTTGAAGAAGGAAAGCCACCCATTACAGTGCCCATCACAGTGCTTACCTTTGAGGCTGAGCTCACACACCACCGCTTCTGCCTTGGCAAGGACCAGATCCACGACAGCTACTTTAGCTCCAGCTTCCCCCAGTGCATGAGCAAAGGCTCTCCCAATTCCCTGCCCTCCTCCTGTGACATAGGCAACCCTGCCGTCCAAACGCAGCCGCTCCAGGATGCGACGCCGGTTGCAGCCCCAGAAGACGTCATCTCTCACCACTTCTTTCTGAAACAAGAACATAAACGCCTTGCACAGCAAAGGGCAGAGCTCACCGACCGCTCTGAAGGACTCTGCTGGTGAGAACAAGGTGGGAGCATGAACAGGGATCCATGTCTTCTTGGCCCATTAATTAATATAAAAACTATCACTAATTCAAGCCAAAAAGCCCCCTTATCCATACAGATATTAATCTCAGGTATAGCACTAAGGTGCCAGGCAATGGAGCAGAAGGGCTGTGCTTTGGGGAGATGCTCCAAACACTCCGCTTTCAGGAGAGTAGGGTATGGCATTTCCTTGCCTGGCTCCCCATGGGAGATGGATTGGGACCAAAGTCTTAAAAGCTGACTGGTTAAGTCTTCCCGTTATTTCATCCTCAGGGCCCAATCTTGCCCTTAGGCTCAGCTAAGGGACTAAGAACAAGGTTCCAAAGGCAGGATTTGGGTCAAGCATAGTGCAATAAAAATATCTTCACAAGGCTGGTGCACAAATAAAGATACCAGCCAATAACTTAAACCAAGCTGTCATCTGATCAGCTGCCATACATCATTTCCCCCTGACTGGAATCGAAATGCAAAATACAAGATGTTTAAAATATTGAGTTTGAAATGCCAGGAACTACCAGTGGGTGTAGCTTGGGGAGTGCTCAGAAACCGCAAAACAACCGGGTTGTTTGGTTCTGGGTTTACTGAGTTAGGCCATTATGATTCCAGATGGGAATTTCATTACAGCTGGATGACGCCCACGACAGAAAACAGAGAAAGATACAAGCACCGTTTTTTCCTTAGGACAAGCAAAATGTAAGGCCATGAAAATATCCAGCTCAGAGAGCACAGGAGGGCATCCTGTGCTGCCTTTGGGAAAAAAAATAACTACTTCGGAAATATTGTATTGGTTCATTACAGCTGGTCCTCAGCTCCATCTTCCCACACTCCTCTGCATGGGAAGGATGGGAGAGCACCAGGCACTGACACCTGGTGAGCAGCATACCAGTGACTCCAGAGATTCATCACAGGACCAGCTGATCTGGAAGACTTTGAAAGGAATCAGGATTTAACAGCTTTAGTGTAACTCTGGACTAGTGAGGCTAAAAGGTGGCAAGCCCTAAGCTGCTAAGTCCATGATCACAGCAGGAAATGTTTGGGTTCTTGCCACCAAACCCCTGAAAATTATTTTGTCCTTGTCCTTGGCAGGACAAAATTTTCCCAGAAATGCTCATAGAGAGGAAATACCCACCTTGGATTCAATCACTGCATCTGGAGGCACAGGGCTCCTTCGAATGAGGCTCAGTCCACTCTGCACAGGTAAAATCACCTGCAAATATAACACAGTTCTCAACTGCTTTGTACCTGGCTTTCTGTCACCCAAATTCCAGTGATGTGAAGGATAGTTCTCAGGCCACAGTAGCTTCTCCCCTACTCCTATTCTTTAGCTGAAGTTCCCTCCAACACAAACATGTCAGGCATTTGTATTTGCTCACATTCCTCTTCCAAACTCATTGCTTACACAAATGCCAGGGGGAAAATTGCAATCTTGTCTCTCCAGTTTCTAAAATCACAACATATTGTTTGTGCATCCTATTACTTCTTTTATTTCTCTTCTGCTGGAGTAGGATTTTGCTGACTCCTGTTGTGCTGGTGATGCCCTACAGCCCCCAGAGCCTTTAAAGCAGAGTGGTGATTCTTTAGTTGTGCTGTAGAGCTGATTATTCACTCTTAAGTGCTCTCCTTTTATCTTGCCTTTAACACTCCATAAGATGTAGACAGAGTAGGGACCACTCCTGAATATAGAAACTCATACCTGGAGCTCAAGTGAGGTGAATTATAATAAAATCTGAGTTCATTTTAGGTCCTTTGGATAATGGCACTGACAAAAGAAACATTTTGAAGAGTACTTTGCAAAATCCATAGATACAGCGCCATGGGCACCTTAACCAATGGCATTGCACTAACCTGCTCAACACGAGGATCTGAATTAATCACTGAATTTAATTTTCTGACAGCTAGTACATTTTCATCTGATACGTTCTCCAGGTAGACTTGTCCTTTCATGAGTGTATTCTCTACACAGATCACTGCATCCATGCTCAGCAAGTGGTTATCCATGACAAAGCTGTAGTACTGAACAGCATTCCTTTGATCAGCATCAATAAAGACTATATCAAAGTGCTCATCCTCAGCATGTAATGCCTGGGGGAAAAAATGGTGTTGGAGAAAACACTAATTATTTACCTGAAAGTTTAACATGTTGCCATTAATTTGTCCTTTATATAAACCCCAAACCAGAGGGAAACTTGTTCAAGCTAGACTTGCTTGTTCTGGGAGTTTTCCATGCTTTGCAAACAATTCTTCAGCAATGAATCTCTGAACTTCTCAAGGAAAATGAGGATATAAAAGAGGATGGCTAATCCCAGCTTGTGGTGTTGAGAGTCACAGCAGAAACATCTGCATACCTTGAGTCAAAGCAAATTGATCCATCAGGGTAAGACTGGCATCAAACCCTGCCACTGAGGTGCTGCAATAAGTTCTCTCTTCTCAAAAGAGAAACTATCAACAAATAGAAGAGTGGCAATTATATCAGTCTGGGGAAAAAAGAGGCATAAGGCAGATCTGGGAATTGCAAACTAGTGTGTCCCACTTCAGTAGCAGGAAAAGGGTTGAAATCCCAATTAATAATAGAATTATAAAGCACATGAAAGAACAGGTCATGATAGAGATAAAGCAGCACAGCCCCTGTGAAGGAAAATGATGTTTCTTTAATCTAAAAAAATGCTTTGGATGGCTCAGCAACAGAGAGGATAAAAGAGAACTAGCTGCTATCATCTAATTGGATTTTCAGAAATGTGGCACACCTTCCCTCCAAGCAGGCTGCTGATGATAATGTATAAAAGTGTTGATGGATGACCAGATGGGAGCCTTTACAGCCTTCTCCTGTGGCAGTTAATGCACTCGCTGCCCAAGAGGCTGCTATGGAATATTTCAGATTCCATCTGGGACTATTTAACTGCATCTGTGTGCATTGCAATGAAACAACAGCTCATCCACCTATCTCAGCGAGCAGAAATGCTTTCAAGTCTTTGCATTTCAAGGGAAACGAGAAGCAGTTCTGTTTTCTACCGCAACTTTTAACTGTACTTCTTGCGTCCAGATTTTCCTTTTGTGTTTGAAGATATTGTGCACAACAAGTGATGAGCCATCCCTTGGGATGTACCAGCAAAAGCATCAACAATGGCAACAGAATGTGAAAAACTAATTTGGTTTTGGGAGTAAGGTTAATGGCTCCCAAAGAGAGATTTCAGGAGCCTTTCTGAGGCAGGGACTGTGTGGATCAGACAAGGAAATGGAGGAAAGCAGATCATTGAAGCTCTGCACTCCTCTGTTGTGCAAACTGGTGCCATTGTGAGCTTGTTACTGGTGAGGGAATTCAGCTTGGATAATCATATTTAACTGCAGATGCTTGATAGCGCAGAAGCTCTGCCAAAAGCATTCATGAGTCCACATTTAGGACGCTTTTTGATACTACACTATAATGAAAGAAGACCTTAAGGCCAAATATATGCTGGTTTATAATAAATGTAGAAGAAACTGGGACATCTGGATTCCTGGAATTCATCTTTTCATTGCATGGCCAATAAGAAAACCTTGCCCTGGTTCCCTCTTGAGCCACATTGGTTGAAAGCAGCAGGAACATTTCTGCTACTGTGGAAGAGTATCTTATGTCATGTTGCACCTCAGTCGGTCTGTCCAATGTAGATACTTCGGGAAGGGTCAGAAGATGAAAGCTGGGCAGAGGAGCCCATCAAGAAGAGAGATTAGAGGTCTTATTCCCCAGGGAGAAGAGCCAAAGCCAAATTCAAGTAATTATCATGACTTATCACTACTTTCTGACTTGTAACCTTCCTGGGTGGAGGAGGTGGGGGGCAGACATCCAGAAACAGATGTGGCCATTGCTGAACATATGCTCCTCCTGCTCCGTGGGATGGCTCCCTAATGAAAAAGAATCTCACTTTTATGCGTTAACTTCATTAGGTCCATATGGAGTTGTGCAGCTCTCTGGATATTAGCTGGATTTCTCATTTCAGCCCTCTTTCTGTACCGCCTACCTGCTGACAGCTTATCTCTTTCTTATCTGTCTTCTGACACAGATAAACCACCTTTCAACATCCCAGCATCCATCCCAGGAGGGTGCCTGGGTTGGATGTGTAACTCGTGCACACCTGGCTTGCCCTTGCACTGCCAGGCCATGGTTTCTAAGGCATTTCTCTTCTGCCACTTCACTGAGTCCTGAATGGCCAACCAGGAAGGTCACTTGGGCACCTTTCCTGTCTTCCAGATACCCAGTGCCTGACACAGGTAAGGAATAGCCTGAGTTTGTACTGGGACCTGCCATCATTTAAGCTTCTTGTTACCTCAGCTTCCTAATTGCTGCTGGGTTTTCCATATTTAGCTAGAAACAGCTCCAGGGCTATAAGAGGAATCCACGAAATTCCTTGAACCAGCCTTGCCTCTAGAGCAGCCTCTACATAGCAGGATAACAGCCACACGGAGAGGAAACTTCCCTGTTTCCTGGAGCCCCTTGGCTAGCAAAACACAGGTCACCCAGACAGGTGGTCCCCATGGCCAGGGCACCACACGGGAGAGGGTTCCCTCACTGCCAGCACCCGCTGCTGAACCAAGACAGCCAGAAAGGGAAAAATCCGCTCTAACTGCAGAGCCAAGCACTGGAAAGATGGGTGCAGAGGACAATTCCAAGCTGTCCAGCGTGGATGAGGAGATTTAAAATGAGGGACTGACCTCCCTGGCCCTCCCAGCACAGACTGGGCCAGGCCCTGCCTGGGACCTCACAGCACTGTGGAGATGCCATTGTCCTTTGCTTGGAGAGGCAAATCCCAAATGCCTCCAACTGTGAGGAAAGCTGAGATCCAGAAGGAAATAATCTGCCTGCAAAATATCCTGCTGAAACTAATTTCCTGAGTGTTTACAGTGCAATCCCTGCTCCTTGCTAAAGAGTCATCATAGATGGTAACATATGGCAATAAGAGTTTTAATTCAGAGCAAACTTGGCTAAAATTAATGCTTTTTCTTACAGTGAGTCATTAACTTCCTTTTGGATTAAAAAAAAAGAAGTGTAACACTGCATTCCACTGAGGAGATGTACCAAAAGTCACCATGAGAAAGGGCACAGCAAGAGATCAGGGAGAGGACATCCCGAATAAAAACATGAATGAATCTTCTGTCAAAGCTCAGAGAAAACCTGATTGGAGTCCTAATCAGAGACAACACTCTCATAAGGCACATACAAACTCAATCAGAAAAAAATGACTGCCCAGTTCCTTTGATATGTATCATACAGTCACCATATTTGTAATAAAGATGTACTCAAAACTTATTACCTTTCCTGTGCCTTGTTCTTGACCTAAATGTAATAGCAATCCATCCTTGGGGTGCACAGAATACATGAAAAAGTACAGTCTCCTTTTAAAACACCATTAGAATATTTTACTATGTGTAGACATACACTCTTGTTACTCCTAAATGCTATTCTATTGAGTACAGTTTATATTCACCGGCAAAGCGAAATCTCTAGGGAAGCCAGAGAGGGAATGCAATTTCTAGTAATAACAGCTCACAACAGTGAATACTATCCACTTATCCCCACAATTTCCAGCTATTTTGGACTCCTTTCTGAATTAACCTTTCATATCAAAAGGAGCAATTCTAGAGCACACTAGAGACTCCGACACAATTTCATGCATAATTTATTCACTCAGTTCAACATTAAACGCAGAGTCCTTGACTTTGTCAAGGTGGATTCTGTTGGCAGACTTCACAAGCAGCAAAACAGGAGAAATGAGATCTGCAGCTCAACCTCTTCACCTATTCTGTCTGCTAAAAGGAGGGAAAAAAGAAGAAAGCAAACCCTGACATGCTTCCACA
The DNA here is from genome assembly GCF_000738735.6 of Corvus cornix cornix. NCBI lineage: Eukaryota > Metazoa > Chordata > Aves > Passeriformes > Corvidae > Corvus > Corvus cornix. Next base: position 16,295,365 of record NC_046342.1, on the reverse strand, counting down.
ATGCCCTACAATCAACAGAATCGGCTGCAAACACCATGCTATTTTTTGTGTTGCATTTTCAATTTTAAAATAGAAGGATCAAAATAATGGATGGGAATAATTTCCTGATAGTTTGCATTCCCTCCAGACTCAATCCTGCATCCATTGTTCATCAAAAGCCCACTGGGAATTGAAGGAAGCTCTTTGTGCAAGATCAGGCTCTTGCTGGCAGCAGATCCACAGCAAGGCACATTATCCAGGCATGGCTCAACAGAGCTTAGACTTAAGGGAAGATTTGTTGGGAAATGTTTTTAAACGATGGCCCAGGACATGTTGAATAGATAGCTAATTCCCACTGAAGACACCTGTACCTGAGAAGAGCCCAAAGAAAGGCTTCGCCTCAGCCCACATTTCAAAATGTTAGGTAAAATTCCTGAGGCCCTTGGGCACAGAGCGTGCTGTGGTGCATGTGGGCTCTGTGCTCTGGTGGGGACCTCCCCCAGCTTGACAGTGTCTGTCCCTCTTGTGGGGGGAAGGTGGGAGTTTATCATCATGCCCTCAGATACCAAATGAACCCTACTGTGTATTTGAGCTCTCTGGCTCCTGTCAGACACTTAGCATCCCTTGGCAGGTCAAAATCCCAGATGTTTTGCGCTGGCTGTGATCTGGGACAGGAGGGAAGGAAACAGGCCAACCCCACCAGTGCTGTGTGATAACACAAGGGAGCATCCAGAGGCGTCAGAGAGCCTGGTCAAGGTGCTGCCATGGACTGGTGTGCTGCCTTTGCACTGCCCTCCACTCACTCTGATGAGCCCTGATGAGCCATGGATTTAGGAGGAAGAGCCAAAGCCACAGGGGTGACATAATGGCCCCACTGTCTGAGGTGCGCTGGCACCAATGTGTTGCATCCTTGTGGTAAAGCTGCAAGATCTGGCAGCTTCCTTGTAAAGGGCAGCAGCCAAAGATGTGGGGGCAGCACTGGACACATCCTGCAGCACCTGGATGACATCCCAGGGGCTGGGATGCAACTCCTGAGTAGACTGGTTTTACACCAGAAGGGAGAGATCATACACCTTCTGACAGCTGGGACATGCTGAATCACAGCTTCATGCAGCAGAAGAGGAATTCCCTGACAGGTAGTTAATCTATGGATCATAGGACATTTTCTTGCTTCGAAAGGGCCAGGGCAGTGAGGCAAATCCTACTTCCAGGAGTTGTATTACTGCAAAAACTTGAGGAGCAGCAGATAAGCAGAAATCCTGCCCTGTTGCACTCAGCTTAGAAGCAGAATTCAGCCACCATCACCAAGCAAGGAAACTGCATCAGACAAAGACCAATTGGTGGGTGACCATCTCCGCCCTCTAATATCTCCAAAGGGACAAGAATAACACCTAAGGATGTAGACACTGTAGGCAACAAGGAAGATCCTTGCCAGAGCTTGTTCCAGCTCTTCTAAACCTCACTGTGCTCTTTAACAAGTGTTAGACTGCTCTGCTCTAGACCAGCCTCCCCACAGACCGCGGGGGACAGAAATGTTCTCCACTTCCTCTGTGAAGCTGAGCTGTGAGAGCCCTGCTGTGCCATCCCTCACCCATCTCCTGCCTCTGACTGCCTTGTCCTCCTGCCTCTCTTTGGGCAGTAAAGGAAGCCTGCTTAGTCTCCAGCCTACACTGGTCATCTGGGAAGGAAAAGGCAGCACACTGTCCACAGCCTGAGCCTCTTCCACACACCCAGGCATCCCATGCAGCTGCCACACTCCAGCTGGGCAAGCCTCAAGGAGCCCAAAATGCAAAGCCACCAGAGAGGCCACCGAATTCATTGCTTCAGCATTTACAGCCATTGTGGATTAAACCTGTAGGACAATCCTGATTGTCCTGATACCAATGACAAAACATCTGCCACACTGAATAGCAAAAGTTCAGAGCCCAGTGCAGAAATCGTGCACAGAGAGGTGTCCCCATGCTGGGATCTCTCCTGCCAAACACGAGCATCTCTGTTCCCAACAGCTCCAAGAGGTATTTGAAGTTCTGAGCACCTGCAGAACTGGGGTCAGGATGTGCCTTCATGTTGCAATTGGAGGATATAAAATCAATTGCAACATTCTGTTTTAAGGATTTAATTTTCATGTCTTTGCTCCCTTCTTTAATCTCTACACAGCATGTACTCTGCCTGCCTCTAGATATTTTAATTCAGTCACAGTAAGTCAGTTGCACAGAATGGGCACTAGAGAGCAACAGCAATTCAATTAATTTCACACTCACTGCAGGGAGCTGGGATTTTAAATGCTGCACATTGCAGGTGATCTGTAACATTTCGTTTATTCATATACTTGCAAAGCTCTTTGTTTCTTTCTTATCAAACTTGGAGGTCATGAAAACCAGAGGTCAGAAAGCTCCTGGCCATTTCATTTTAGAAATAAATATGGTACCTGCTAATGCAAATAAAGTTACAATTGAGCTCACACTGACACATCCAGATTGAAAATGAAATCAGATCAAATTGATTTGTATTAATAATAGAAAGGCTTTTAAATGAACCTGCTATGGGCACCACCTGTCTCATGCTGGACCAGCAGCAATGTCCTGGAGATCCATAAACTGGAATTAAATGTGAACTGCTGGCAATCATAAGATTTCTCTTTCTTGGGACAAAGGCACCAGTCAGAATGAAACAAGTACAGCTAAGGCATTATTTGTCTGAGGCTTATCACATTGCTCTGGAAGTGAGAAAGCAGGGTCTAATTCCTCTAAGAGTTTGCAGTGGGGAAAAATAGTAAGAGGTTTTGGTAGAATTACAAACTTCTCCAGGACTTTCCCAATTCTTGTGAACATTGGGAGCAAGCTGTCCTTCTCAAAAGCTGGCTCAGCAGGGTACAGATACACTCTTCCTGTTTGTTATACTTGGAATTAGGGATCCGCAGCAAAGCCAACCCATGTTGAGTTAAACTGCCATTGAAGCCTATCGACCTACACTGAGAGCCTGTGATCCCTCTGATCAAAAAGCTGCAGGATTTTAGTTAAAAGGGAGAAAAACTCTCTTGTGTGACAGAGCTGCCCCATCATACATCGGAAATAAGAAATAACCTCAGTGTAAGAGTGTGTTCACACATTTGCAAGCACACCAGGGCCACCATCCAGCATCTTGTGGGCAGGAAATAGGACCTGTCTGAAATCCTTTAATGTGCTCTGCACAAGAGATCCCAAACTCCCCTTCCAGCTGACTTTACCTCCAAGGTGTCTGCCACTGGTCCCACTCGCATGCTTATCTTTTTGCCATCTGAGGAATAATCAAATGCTTCCTGGCTGTTCACTCCGAGATACGGCGCTTCTGCACAGGCAAAGATTTTGCCATTGTCTGGCAATTCTTCTGCAATTGCAAGGATACTGTAACCTTTAAGCTTGCCAATTAATAAAATCTTACTGGCTCTGGTCATATGAACAAACATCCTAAAAATTTGGCCTGTGGAAAGACAAGAATGAAAATTCAAAAATAAGACCATGAGAAAGACTATACTTTGTTCACAATGAAAATTAGATGTGCCTTTTAAGTGATCACTAAAAAAAAAAAAAAAACCCTAATCTTAAAACACTCTCAAATAAAGGTTTAACAACAGAATCTGACAAAATTTCATCTAAAATGCAGCTAAAAGACAACAGAATAAAAGGACTGGTTTTAAATGTAGAACCTTTATCATCAATGCTGCTATTGTTCAAGTGCTTGTTAAATAGTGCTTGAAATATTGCATATTTTAACATTCCCCCCATATGAAAATGGCTTTGAGATGGTTCCATATTCTTTCTGGAATCCAGTATTAAAAAAAAAAGTCACTACATTACCTTGCATTTGCTCTTAGAGTCATTATCCCTAGACAGCACCATCATTTAAGAAATTTATCATCAGTGGTGTCCTTCGAACAATGTATTAGTGTAATAGATTATAAGAGTACTTCACTGAGATGATATATTACTCCAAAGATGACAACATCTGGGAAGAATGAATCTGGGAATAGATTTAGTGTAATAGGCTTAATAAGGGGATACAAGCCTGGGTATTGCTACTTGTAAAGGTGCAGGGCTTGGCCACAGCCACCTCCACCACAAAAAGCACATAAACCCCTATCAGACACCCCGAACCCAAACCAAAAGTATTTCTCCATCCCTTTTCCTTCCAAGAAGGGTGATGATCTCTGCTGCTCACTAAGGGATGGGGCTGGGTCTGTGAATTACAGCACCTGGGTGCATGGCCATGTGTGGGTGAATACAAGGGCACAAGAGGCAGGATACAGGGAAAACTCGTGCCAAAGGAAGATTAAAGCCTACAGGAAGCTCATCTGTTTCTTTTTAAGTAATTTTCCACATTTTCTGAGCATTTCCATGGCACTCATCCTACCCTTACTCAAGACAAAGTAGAGAATGATAACTTAAACTTCAGTGGCAACCTTTACACCAATCTGGTGCAATTTTACCCTCTTGGCTGACCAACTTGCCATTCAAAGAGCCAGAGGAATGTGTTTCCTGCAGCCTGACTCTGCTTTCGGCTCCTTCAGCATCCCCGGGGATGTGGTCAGGTGAAGTTTTTCTGGAAAAAAAAAGACATTTTGATGTTATGATAACAACCAAAATCTGAGAGCCAAACATAAAAAGCAGCAACCAAGAGGGAACTCCTGGAAAAGCTCCATCGGTGCGTGACCATGAAAAATTAGCCCAGAAGCATTGCAAGTATCCTAAATTCCAATCCTTAGGGGGCCTGCCTTGGCAAAAAGCACATCTCAGTGCTGGGAGCCACCCCAGCCATAGGGGCTTGGGAAGAATGGGGCATGGAACTAAAGGAAAGAATTCCACACTGTTCAACCCCCAAATTTTCCCATTTTCAGCTGGTCCCAGACAGGTACTCTATCTATCTGCTGGTTTGGAGTAAATTACTCTAGTTACCCTGGCCAGGTTTTGTTCAGTTCTACAATGATTATTTTCTTTCAGCCAAAAATAAGGTTTCGTTTCAGCATAGGGAAAAAGATATAAAATCTAAATTTTTTTACAAGACAGGAAAAAGAAATGTTTTTCCTCACAAAGTGCTCAGAAAAGCAGGATGCCTCCAGATGCTATTTCACAGAAGCCAGGCCTGTGACAATGTCCCTGGATGAAGTGAGATGCTACCTATTACATAGAGAAGGCAATAGATGACTGGAAGAAGTCCATAGCCTCCAGACAGGTTAGATTAGCCTATCTGAAGAAAGTAACAACCAGAAATGAATGGTGATCATTCTTCAGGCCAGAATTTAGAGCCATTTCAATGGGTTTTTTTCCTCCAGCTCCCCCCTCCACTCCTCAGTAAAATGAGAAAGAATTCATAACCCGTGTCAGCCACACTCAGATAATCCAAGACTTAAAGAGTAGAACATTTCGTATAACCTCTTTTCTGCCCCTCACAAATGCTTTAACAACTTTAATAAGATAATGTATAGCTATTATCCTACAGCAAGTGTAAGTCAAACAACTATCAGCTATTATTTCAGCAACAGAGCGAACGCTCAGCGTTCCCATAATCCACAGCCTGGAACAGTTTACACATTGTCAATTTTAGACAGAACTGGCTTTTTCCACGTATCAAAATGTACACTGATAAATGGGAATTGCTTAGCAGACCCCACATGGCTGGGTAATATACTGTAGCTCAAAAAAGAATAATGAGGACTTCTGAATTAATGATACCTTAAATTAGTTTAATTAATTAGTTTAGTTACTAGAGTAATTTAGGTAGCAGATTAATTAATGTTTGTTGAGTGCTTGGAGATAAAAGCCACATGTAAAGCTGTTATTAGAGGGTGGATCCTGAGGCGCAGGTTTTCCTCACTCTTTATTTATCCCAGCACCAACTGGATCCAGGGGCTCGCTCTTCAAGCCTTCCAGCAGGCACTGTGTGGAGGTTGGTGTTCCCCAGGATATGCTCCAGCTCAGACACTGCCATAGACAACAGGCAATTGGGAGAATATCTTCCAAAATTTAGAGCTAAAGCTTTTTGTTCTCACGTCCTCTCCTCCAGGCTGTGGTCTCTCACACACATCCATGCACGCTTTGCTACATGTTTGGGTGCAGTTAAGTCTCACTCCTCTTCCTCCTTCCTCCCCCACATTTCTGGCATGTTCTGGACAGAAAATCTAACAACATATTCATCCAACCACCAACAAAAGCACAAGGCTACAAAGGAGAATCTGTACCTCTTGGAAGTTGCCATTGCATCCAGGTAAGGGTCTAGTCCAAGAGCAACATCAAGAGCTTTTTGTAAGTAATTCCTGAGCTGCTCAGGTACACGAGAGTCATTGAGGGCTATTTCTTTGGCTTTGAGAAGGTTCTCAGCAATGTGCCCAGAGAGGGTTTCTGAAATGGAAATTAAAAGGAAGAATAATGATTTTGTAACTGCTGAAATCAGTGGAAGTGGAATTTAGAGTACATAAACACAAGTGTGCATTTTTTTATACAAAATACAGGATTTTGAAGGACTATGAAAACAATTGTGAAAACCTTTTCAAATTGAAAAAAATTGTATACTTCTAATAGATTTTTGTCACATGTATTCTACCTTTTCCCCCTCAGTGCTGATCAAGCATAAGAATATTTTAAACACATTAATTTTGCTTTTAAAGCTCCAAGACAAACATCTAACACCAAACAACCGCACACAAACCCCACTCCTCCAGGTGCAATTTTCCTTAGAGGAAAGAGAATGCTTCTGAAACTGCTCCTGCCAAACCCGGCAGGAGATGCAGGCAGTGGGTGACACTTTGTTAAAAGGAGGATCTGTGTCAGTGGGGTGCAGAAGTGTCCCCGAGATGTGTCTGTGCCAGGAAGGCTGCTGTGCACCACACAACATGTCAGGGTTTCACAGGCTGTGGAAACACCTCCAGGATCTAAATCACCCTGCTCTGGGGGCCAAAGCAATGCCGCCCATGGCACTGAACCTGCCCTGAGATCCCAGAAAATCCTTATGGCAGCAATCCACCATGGATCACAGCCAGCCATGACCCCAGAGAGCAGGCGTGGTTCAGAGAAAGTCCCCCATGCCTCAGGTGTAAGAGCACGTGCTGGGTTATGAAAGCACCTGTGAGACACAGGCCAGGAGGCTGTGAGGGTAACTGGGGTGGAGCAGATCGCCCCTGGCAGGGTTTTATCACCTGTGATAGAAAAGCTGCAGAGAACTAAGTGGAGTGAAGGAAAGGAGGGTTTCCAGTGGCTTTCCCGTACCTGAAGGGAGCCTACACGAAGGATGAAGAGAGGCTATTTAAAAGGTATGTAGTGACAGGACAAGGGGGAACGGCTTCAGGCTGAAAGAGGATAGGTTAAAATTAGCTATAGGAAGAAATTCTACACTGAGAGGGTGGAGAGACCCCAGCACAGGTTGCCCAAAGAAACTGTGGCTGCCCCATCCCTGGAATTGTCCAATGCCAGGCTGGACAGGGCTTGGAACACCCTGGGATGGTGGAAGGTGTCCCTACCCATGGCAGGAGGTTGGAACGAGATGAATTTAAGGTCCCTTCCAACCCAAACCGTTCAGTGATTCTGTGATACGATGCTATGATTTACTTCTCATCCCAGTCTCCAGCCATCAGGGGCAGGTTGTATCCCTTCCAGCAGTAATACAAATAATTGCAATTGCAGGAATAACCACCCCCTTCCCAAACCGTGTTGGTTTGCTGACCTCAGCCCAGCTACATTTCGAGTGGAGAGGACACACACTCTTCTTGCAGCATTTTCACCACTACATGAGGGAGCATCCCGGGGTTTCCACTGCACAGCTGCAGAATGCTGGAGGCTGGGATCTGCTCATCCTCCCTGCCAAGCACTCTGAGGCTTTTTGTTAATTTAGGGGGAAAAACATATTTATAATCCATGTCGGCTTTTAGTAATCATCACGTTATGCTTCTGGGTAAGTGACAGACAGGGATTGCCTGTCACACAAGGGGAAGGAAACAAGACTTAACTGCAGCTGTTTCGTAACCTGTGTTGTAACACCAAAGGTGAGAGCCAAGAGGTGCTGTGGGGAGAGGGCGCAGGCAGGGCATGTCAGGAGCAACCCTCCATCCCAGATTACACAACCTTTGCAGAGAGTGCTGCATTTTTGCAGCCTGGTGATGCTTTGGGCCAACAGCAGAGGTCAGAATTGCCCTCATTTGTGCAAGCACCAGACAAGTCAGAGCACAGCTCAGGGCTGGCTGCCCAGCCCAAGGCTCTGAGCACTAAGGTGAGCTAAACTTTATGTAACTACACCTTTTTTTAAGGTTATTCCAGGAAAAAGTGCTTCATTTCAGTGCTCAGTTTTACACAACCCCAGCAAAACTGCTGGACTATATTAAGAACTAAACTAGATTGCCTGATTGCTTCCTTATGGCTCTATGCATGCACAGACATCTCTTTCCTTTCCCATCTAGTTGTGCATTATCAATGGGAAAAAAGAAAAAGGGCTTGCTCTGAGGAAGAAAATGCTGAAAATAGCCCTACCATGAAGGAGCAGGAAAGGGCTGCTTTAAGTCTCCAGCAGCTTGAAAAAGAAAGATAAGGTGAGAATTCTTAAAATGGACCATTCTTGCCAGCAGGATGGTTCCCAGCACCTTCCTGGGCAGGTGCTGAGAGCACAGCCACCCTGTTTTACAACCAAGCTGAATAATAAATTGCAGCTTCTGCTCCCTCTGAAATCAGGCACTTTTGATTCACACCAAAGTCAGGAGCCAGGATTGCAAGGTTGAATGCGTGGGGTATCAGTGACCCCTGAGCAGAAAGGCAGTGCAGTGCCATGGAGGGTCCTGCTGCTCCAGAATCAAAATTAAACTCTGCAGTTTGTGCTCAGATGGCACTTTTTAGGTGGGGAAAAGAGGAGGACACTTTACTGTTTGCAGGGGGCTACCCAGAAGGAGACACGGAGACAAGACAGTCTGGATTTGGCAAAAACAAAGCAAAGACATGAGACCAAAAAGACCAAATCTTTGGTTCCCATTTCTGAGCTATCCTCATTTCACCTTCCAGCCTCTAGATCTGTTTTTCAGCCCCAGCAATGCCTTCCAAAAGAGCCCCCCTTCCCAGCCAGGGCAGAGCACTGAACCTGATCCACCTGAACACTTTGCTGCCAGACTGGTGCTCCTGTGCCAAGCACTTTGGCAGGAGCTGCTCCATGCTAAGCACTTGGAAATCCAGTCTGCTAAAATCGTCCTGAACAGTTCCAATCATCATATTCAGCAAGGCACCTCAGGCACTGACAGCCTATCCCAACCCTCACTTCTTTGCCTTAGTGTGTAAATACATGTCGGGGCACAGGGCACGTCATGGCCCGTGGGGGGACAAGGGTGGGCTGGGAGTGTGGCCAAAACCTGAATGCATGGCCATCAAACACTGCAGGGGTCCCGAGGAGAGCTCAGCCTGCTCAGCATCCACAGTGCCAGAGCCTGCAGCAAAGCCAGCAGCAATAGCCTGGGGACAGGGAGCAGCTTAGGGATGGAGTGGAAGCATGAGGAGAAAGAGTGGGAGGAAGCAGCCAGAGAGGGGAAGCTGCTGCTCATGGCAGGAAACAAGGATCTAAATTCTGAACTTCAGGGGAAAGCAAGGAAAACATACACTAGCTGATGTGTTTTCTACAGGTTCTACTGCTAGAAAATAAGTAGAAAAGCTGAATCTCCCCATTAGGGAGAGAAATTATCTATAACAAAAGCATCACAATCCATCAGATATTAGTCACAGCCAAAGCTCTCTCGACATTGCAAGTGTCCACCACTCCACCATTCCTTTCTCCTGGGATTGTCCTGCTCCCTCCACTCCAGGTTCCTGCAGACCCATCTCCTGTGCTCGCCTCTCTCCTCCTCCTGACAAACTCACCCTCTGCTCCTTGCTGCCAGAGTCTGCAGGTCCCATCTCCATGGGGAAGGTGGGGACCCAGGACTGCGGCATCACACAGTGTTCCCTCCTGTCACACCACTCTCCTGGAGCTCCCCACCCCACACAGGGAGTTTACCTGAAGGGTAATGCATGTTCCTTCTTGTCTCCTGGCCTCAGAGGATGCTGTGGTGAGTCTGCTGCCTCTGCAGAGCAGGAGGTCAGTGCTTGGGTGCCCGGCAAAGGGGCAAAATCTCCTCCCTCAATCACTGGGCAGAGTCCCAGTGCTGGGGAGAGGCTGCACAGGGAGGATGGCCCCGGGCTGGGGCTGCACCCACCTGTCCCACCCAGACACAGGAAGCAGGTGAGATTCAACAGCATCTGACATGAAAAAGCACAACAAAAGAGCCGACTTTCAATGCCTTTGCTTTACATAAGAGTAAGTTCACATCCTGACCATGGGAAGCTGCTGGCTCTCAAGGAAGTAATTGGCAGTTTCATAACCTTCTAGTTACATATCACAGACATGCCCCAGCTAAACCACCAGGTGTGGGGCCAAAAATATCCCAGGACTCTGAACCCCAGGTTATCTATTAGTGGTCCTTAGCCATAACGTCACCACTGCCCCGACAAGCCAAACACTGGGGTAACCCCTGCTCTGGGGTCCGGGCCTCTGCACGGGCTGGGGCAGGTGGTGTCACTTGGGTACCAGTTGATCTGCACCCCAAGGAAGGGTCCCAGGAATGAACTGGCTGAGGGAGGCACCAGGAGCAAGCAGTGGGAACATCCAAACTATCCAAAAGCCTAAGGTGGCCTGCAGCAGATCTGGGCAGAAAGGGCTGGTGAGGAATTAAAGCAAAGTCCTTAAAGAACACGTGATGGAGCTGAGGTGGGCTGGCCAGCTCCTTTTCACTCAGATGAAACACGAACTGAAGCTCATGAGGAAATATGGGCTCTCCCATAACCGGAACAGCATCTTTCACCTCTGGGATGAACCACCTGGGCTCATTCACTCAAGGACCCACTTGATGTACCTGCAAAGTGTGCAGAGAGAGCCCAGGGCTGGGCAGGGGAGGTGAGCAGGCTCGGGGAGCTCACACAGGGCTCTTGGCAGCCCCTCTGCAGGATGGAAGGTACAGAGACATGGCAAGCAGCTGGACTGTGGAAAGTTAGTTTGTCAACTTCTCAAATGTAACAGAAGATATTTCAGTGCCCCCAGAATAGCACAGGGAAGTATAAATAGAAGATAAGTAAATGCACACAATGAAAGGGTAAAAGAAAAGCAAATAAAAGAAGTCTCAATGCTGAGTGTATTGCTATTAATTAAAACAAATAAACAAGATGAGAAAAACAGACTTCCTGGCATACCTAAGATTATTCTGTTTTATGATTTAGCAAACAACAAACTGCAGTAGAATTGCAGTTCCTGCAGAAAGCAATAAAAATTGTGTTTAGATTGGGAGTTAAAATTTCAGATGAGTATTTGGTAAACAGGCTACAAGCTTTTGTATGCCATCTAATCCACACCCACCACCTTTAAGGTGACTTTGGGCAAGTTGTTTCACTTCTGGGACTCTGTTTTCTGCTTCTACAAAATGGGGTTAACAGCCTGTCCTCTTTAAAAAGCACTTTGCCATCTGGAGATGAAGCCCACAGTGAGGACTGGAGTCAGGAGTTAGATACTTCCTGGAGCACGGCTACATGGTTTTGGAGATTGTTCCTGTAGCTCTTTCCCAATATTAATTTTGAGATAGATGGAGGTTCCAAAGTGAGTTTGGCTGCAATTAAGCCTTCAAAGCAATGACACAGTCTTGTCCAGTGGGTTCTTTAAGACCCACTTTTTCCTGCCTCTGCTTTTATGTCTGCATTTGATTTTCTTGATCTTTGTTTCAGAACAAGGACAGCTTTCAGAAACACAGCTGAGAAGGTGGCAAAGACGGGTTTGTGCCTTCAGGCACTGCTGGTGAAATCAAAGGAAGATCTTCCTGTGCTCAGCATACAGAGCTGTATGCCAAGGGAACGCTTCGCGTGGCAACCTGAGCCTGGGGCCCTCCAAAATCCCCAGCTGGAAGATCATATGGAAAAGTGAACTGTGCATCCCCCAGTCACGTGGGGATCAAAAATCAGCTCATGCCCCAAACAGCCCTTCAGGAGATAAATGCTCTCTGATAATTTTTTTAAACCCACCATAAAAGCTAAAATATGTATTATATATATAGTTTTGTTCCTCAATGTAAGAGAATCCCAGGAATGTGAGCTCAAGAGAGGTTCAACCAGCTGGTATTGATCCCCATGCTTCTGCTCCTGTCTCATCCTATAAGAGCAGCTTAGAGCTGCAGCCATATCAGAGGTTCTGCTCAGTAAAGGAGGTTCCTGAATGATGTGAAGAATCACACAAACTGCCTTTCATAACTTCAAATTTGCTGTAGGGCATCATGTTGGAAGTTAACGTATGCACTCCCATTGTACTACTTAAGCATTATAAAACCAGCTGATTACACAACCCCATCCTGGTAGTTGCACGTGTCTTCAAACGTTCCTGCCACCCCAAATGTGCATCCCAGATTAGGTAATCTCAGTTTTGTAATTAGTCTCTCACATGGAGACGAGACTTCCCCTCCCAATGCCTGGTCACCCTGGAGCCTTTAAAAAGCACCTCAAAGGCACCCAGTGATGGGAGATCTCTGGATAGGGAGATTTCAGCTTCTGGAAGCATGCTGGTGTCAGAGGAGGCCGGTGCTCCAGCAGTCCCAGGAGCCACCATGCCCCAGGAGCTCCAGCAGACGGACTTCCAGCTGGTGCGAGTCAAGAGCACGTGGTGCCGCATCAAGAAAGGAGAAGCCCTTTCCAATGATGAGGACGAGATCACTCTCTCTGAGGCAAAAATGTGAGTATAGGAAGGAGCCCATGTTGCTCTGGCCAGCCAAAGTGGGCAGTCTTCTTGGTGGGATGGAAAAAGCATCTCAGGTGCCATGGCGGCTTCAACCCACAATGACAGAATTGCAGAAAAGTTCAGGTGGGAAGGGGTCTTTGAAGGTCAAGTCCAAACCCCTGTGATGGGCAGGGACACCTTCCACTAGACCAGGCTGCTCCAAGCCCCATCCAACCTGACCTGTGGGTACAAACCTGTCAGCATGTCCTTGGGAACACGTTCAGTATGGCAGCATGGGGGGTTGCTGTGCTCCTTGGCACAGCTCGGAGTTGCAGAGGGAATTTTATCAACAGCCTCCATTTTTGTAGATGAGAATTTTCTCTAAACTTCTGAAAAGCTTATGCAGGGACATCTGTGCGCTGCACTTGGGCTCTTTTCCTCCTCTTCTGTGAAACTGCAATCTGTGTGTGCAAAATCTCACATGGAGGCATGGTGGACGGATGGGTTTATGGAGGTGGTTGCAGACAAACGAAATGGGTAGGTGGGAAAAATAAACTGTCACTGACAGGAACAAAACCCTTAACACACCTCTCAAACTGCAGAAGTCACCTAATGCTACTTCAGACAGAACAGAGACACAAATTTCCCCCAGGGATACATACAGCTCTTTGCTGTTAGTACATCTCTCCAGTTAATTATCTTTTAATTACAGGATACTCCTTTTCACGAGCACATGGAGCCCCATTCATGATGCAGATCTTTCTTAGTACAGCTCTCTTTTGCATGTCAGAGGTTTTCTAGCCTTTGTCATACTCAGATTTTAATGGCACAAGTATAATCCTTTTCTCAGTCAGGTCAGAGGGACCTTCACCAGCGCTGGCAGTGGGCAGTGACCGGGCACGAGCATCACCCAGGCAGAGCTGCAGCAGGAAGAGCAGGACTTTGGCAGACCCAAAAACAGCCTGCCGGACCTCAGTCAATACAAAGATGAGCCTAGGGCCCAAGAACACCCAGAAAAATCCTCAGCTGACATATTGTCCTACAAGGGAATGTTCAGCCCCAAATCCACTGATTTTCATGCAGCAGAGGGGTGGCAATGGGTACTGGTTGTACCATCCAGCACCCAAAGCTGATTCCACCAAATAATATTCCAAACCATCCTGTCTCTTAGAAGGGTCACACACCAGAGATGGATGCACATGGAGTTAAGTACAGCTATAAGATGGTGCATTAAAATGTACACAATGATGCTTTTTTGCAATACCACATTTGAAAAGACCAGAAGAAATTTTCTGGAAGATGTAAATCCTCACTGGTTTTTTTTAACAGCTATGAAGGTTAAGGGCAGACTTAGAGACAATTTGGTAAAGAAAGCAGAGAAACATCTATTTCAACCTCTAAGTGAATGTTCAGGCATGTGAAAAGAAATTGGGCATGTAGGGAAATCTGATTATCCAATGAGCCAGCTGCTCACTCAAAAAAAAACAAAACAAAGGCTCACAGAAACTTTCATTTTTTCCCCAACTGCAGCTCAAGAAACAGTCTTATATAAAATACATTTTGCTCTTTTCTTCTGCCTGTTTTTTTTTTCCTTTTTTGATTCCCAGCTTGTTTTTCCCCTGGCTTGCCCATCCCACAGAAGGAAGGCATTGTAGGGCTGTGTTTCTCACTGCTTTAGACAGATAATTAGTTTTGCTTTTATCTACCCTTGAAAACTCCAGTACAGAAATGTTTCCCAACCCCCGAATAATTTTCTTTCCCTCTCCAGGAGCACTTCCTATTTCTATCACACCTGTTTCAAGGTAGAGATTCACTAATTTGACTAAAGCACTGTAGAAATACTGGTCTGAATGGAGATGAGTGGCTGTGTATAGATTGACAAGAATAAATTAACTCCTATCACCCCGATATACCATCAGAGGATGCGTCTTCCATAAATATGGAAAATTTTGTCAACCTCTTCTCTTCCCCACTCCCTTTTTGGAAGCTGAAATGATTGGGCTGGGTCTTTTTTTATGGGTTTTCAACTTCCAGCATGAAAAACATGTTCCAGCCCTTCCTGGTCCGTGTATTTTCAGTGCTATGTAGGAATTCAGACATTTAACTCTTCACTAAGACCTTGGAGAGCTTCTCCATTAATAAAATTGCTGACCCCTGACACCTGGGAGGGTGTCCCACCCTCACAGCCCCACATTTCTGCAGTGCATGGGCAAGAGACTCCACATTCTTCACCTCCCAGCTACATTCTTAAACTAGTTCAGACACGCAAAGGTCAAAATAGGAATATAGTGATTTCAAATCATGTTTTCTGATCCTTGCTAGAGGTGAGTGCATCTCCAAAGGAGGGATTTCCTGGATAATTGAAGCTCCCATCTATTTTTGCTACAAGGTGGTAGAAACATACAACATTCTGGAACCCTCTAACACCACCCTGCTCTGGGGTCACATCACTGACCCCCAGCAAATAGAGCTCACCACCGCCAGCAAGAGGAAACTGCGGCGCTTTATCGTCATAGACGAAGTTGTTGACAAACTTTATGGCTCCAAAGTCAGAGAATACTTCGAAAAGAACAACGTCCAGCACAAAATCCTCTCCCTGCCAACCACTGAAGAAACAAAATCCATGGACTTGGTCTTGAACATCTTGCACGAGGTCCAGAACTTCAGCCTCGACCGGCGAACGGAGCCCATCATCGCCATCGGCGGGGGCGTGTGCCTGGACATCGTTGGCCTGGCCGCGTCGCTCTACAGGAGACGCACCCCCTACATTCGGGTCCCCACCACCCTCCTGTCCTATGTGGATGCCAGCGTGGGGGCGAAGAATGGGGTGAACTTTCTGCAGTGTAAGAACAAGCTCGGGGGCTACACCCCCCCCGTGGCAAGTTTCCTGGATAGATCCTTCATCCAGAGCATCCCTCGGCGACACATCTCCAATGGCCTCGGGGAAATTTTAAAGGTATGAACTTTCGCAACTGCAGTTTTCAGAACTGAAATCATGCAATGGTTTGGGTTGGAAGGGACCTTTGGAGGTCATCAAATCCAATCCCTCTGCAATGAGCAGGGACACCTTTCACTAGATCAGGTTGCTCAAAGCCCCATCCAACAAGTTCTTGAGTATTTCCAGGAATGGGGCACCTACCAGTCCTGGGTTTCACCACCCCCATTGTAAAAAATTTCTTCCTCACAACTAGCCTGAATCTATCTTCTTTCAGTTCAAACCACTATCCCTTGTTCTATCACAACAGGCCCTACTAAAAAGTCTGTCCTCATCTTTCTTATAAGCCCTTTTTAAGTATTGAAAAGTAAAATGTCCCGGAGTATCCATGGCATTGTATAAACAACTTAGAGAAATCAAGGTGGGCCATCAAGGGTGCATGGGGACTTTCAACTCTCATTGAGTCTATATATATATATTTATTTTACAGCTGCTAAATTTGTTAGAACACCCCTTACACTTAGTGTCCAGTGCTAACCCTGTGGAGGAAACTCCAAAACACACAGTCAGAAGGAGACAGAGGAAAACCAGGGAAGAAAAGCCTCATCTTTTCATTGAGACTGATCCATAGCACTCTGTAATGAACTCCTGGCAGAGAATCTGAGGCTCATTTTACTGGGGATTAATAATCTGCAAGATCATTTGCACCTACCTCACTGGGTATGTCGAGTGTGCTCAATCAATCTCCTGCGAGGCAAATACTTCTAAAATTACCTGGAAAGTGCACAGTAAATGGCTTTATGTCTGGAGAGCTTTGGAAACTTTTGATAAAGCAGAGTTCAAGCTATTAAAGTGTATTAGAGATGAGTTCATCAGCAGCAATTTTCAGTGCTTGCATAGTGAGAAATCCCCAGGATATATGGAGGTTTCTGGCAGGCACTCTGAAACCCTCAGGTCACCATTCCCCACTGCATGGGGGGATAATGCCTGACTCAGAGAGGGAAAAAATATGTACTTTTAACAAGCAAATCACTTCTAAACCCTCATATTCTCTATACTGCAGTGTTTTCCCACCTTCCATTGCCTGAAGAGCAACCCCAAGGATTAAATGAGACTTGTCCTGGGATTGGCCACCACCCAGTCCCCATCCTGGGGATGGCCACCATCCAGTCTCGAGTTTCCTTTCAGGCACACAAATAACCAAAGCTCATTACAAGCCACCTGCTGGGCTATGGGAGCACACAACAAACTCCCAGCACAGGCAGAGCTGCCCAGTAGTGGGGGAACTTGCACACCAGTGTTCCCATCATCCCTGCCATTTTACCAGAGTCACACTGGGCATTTCCACGCTGCCTTTTGCACACACCTTCACTCAGCACAGCTGACAATGTGTGACACAACCAGGTCACATTCCACAGACACCTGTTAAACATACCCCAAATACATTTGTGCTAACCAGGAGCTGCGTCTACAGAGACACCTTTTCAGGTTACAGAGGTACAACTTGTCCATGTACCACATGTGCAGGTGTTTCTTTGCTAGTGTACAACATGTTATTGCTGAAACAATATCCACTGAAAACACTCAAGTTTCCAACAGCACATAAAAGTATCAATTATCCTTAATTACCTCTTCTATTCTTTGTCCCAGATGGCCCTCATGAAACACAAAGGGCTGTTTGACTTGCTCAAGAACCATGGAAAATACCTGCTGGACACCAAGTTCCAGTCCTGCAACGGCTTTGCTGACCACAGGGATGCTGCACTGCAGACTACCAGGATTGCCATCGAAACCATGCTGGAAGAGCTGGCTCCCAACCTCTGGGAGGATGATCTGGACAGACTGGTTGACTTTGGCCACCTTATTAGCCCAGAGCTGGAAATGGTGAGTGACAGACTTTATATTGCAACATCCACTTTCAATATAAAATAAAAAAATTCAATAGGCTGCATGAAAACCTTGTGAAAAGGAGCTGAGAAACTCCAGATTTGGACGTGCTATCCCAGGTCACCCAACACACCAGCCTGGTCTTGTTGAAAAAAGGGACCCCTTCCCCTGCCTCATTTCCCCCACACCTCCACTGATTTCCAATCCAGACCTCACTCCAGTTGTTGCTTCTTACTGGGCACTTACTGAAACTCAAAGACAACCAGATTTCAGTGAAGCCACTAGAAATCACCAACATGAACTGTAACAGCACAAAGGCATGGAGACCATAGCCCATATTACTGGGGAGAAATTGCAGTTGAGGAATGAGAGGCAGACACCTACACTTTATCCAATATTCAGAGTTCATCCCTCCATCTCATGGTGTTCTTTCAGTGATTTAGATGGGAGGAGAATTAGATCCTAGATCCTTGTGGGATATTTTAGCTGCAATTAATCATGTGTAAAACGGATCATCCTAGCAACCCGTAAATCACGAGATGCCAACATCCAGCAACCGCAGTGAGTCAAATGTCGATTTTCAGGGACACTTTTAGAAAGAAACCCTACTTATTTCCTATTTGCCACCCCAAACCTTTTCTGCCACCCACCTTTGCTGTGTTCCAGAGGGTTTTGCCGTCGCTGATGCACGGGGAGGCTGTGAACATCGACATGGCATTCATGACGTACGTGGCCCACGCGCGCGGGCTCCTCGCTGCCGAGGAGAAGGAGCAGATCCTCCAGTGCATGCGGGGCCTGGAGCTGCCGGTCTGGCACAGCGGCTGCAGCTGGGCCCTGATCCAGAGAGCCCTGCGGGAGCGCCTCAAGCACAGCGGGGGACAGCTCCGGATGCCCCTGCCCACCGGCCTCGGCGTGGCAGGTACTGCCTGAGGGACCCCAGGGAACCCCCTCAGAAGGCACTTGGCGGGCAGTGACATCCTGGGAAATGTGCTCTGTGGTTTGCAGTGGTGCATTTCTTGTGCTCTTTTTCACATCTTGATAAACCCATCAAGAGACAGGATCCGTCCTGTGTACAAGCCCCAGAATTCCATTAAGGACTGAGGTCTAATTAATTGCATTATGATTAACCAATTCACCTTGCAAAGGTAAATGCAGTGATCTGGCAGACAAATCAGCAAGGGCAAAAGAGAAAAACAATTCCTTTGCCATACCAGAAAAGATTTGTGAAATAGTCCTTGGCAAAAGAAATTTAATATATTAGTGTGCCTAGAACTAATACCTGCAAACTAAATAATATCTGTTCAATATCTGGGATGAAATACTCGTAAGATTTAAAAATAAAAGCCAACCAACCCCTAACACAGAAGCAGGTTGTGGTCTCTGGCATCTGTTTCCTTTTCACACTACTTCCACGAAGCTCAGTCTCTACACACAAGGCAACAGGCTCCCACAAGCTGGAGGGGCTCTGCCACAGTCAGTGTGTGCAGGCAAGAAGAGCTCCTCTGGATGTCCTATTAACTACAACTCTTATTTTCCAGAGATATTCAATGACACCAGTGAAGAGACCCTGGAGAGAGCATACAAGCTGTGGGTCAGGGACTGCAAGACTGTGCTGGAGGAAGAGCTGCAAGCCCAAGGTGGTGGTCCTGCCCCAAGCCTGACCTATTTGCCACTGTAAGTCGGTGGGCAGAACTGAATTTTGAACAAGATAAATCCAGAACCACCCGTGAAAATGCATACACCCCAGAGCAGTGTGGGTCAAGCAGAATATTGGCATCTGACGTGATTTACCTTTTTCAATTGCTTTGTTTGAAAGGGAATCTATTACTGTTCAAGAAGTGATTGCTCACAAGTGAAACCACCAAGTGCCTGTAGTGTAGCTCATAGTAAACTATCTTCTTTCAGGGAAAGTGAGCAGGTTTATTCATTTATTTAGTTAATCCAAGCTGGGAACTGCCATGGCCCTTCCCACTGTAATGCACCATTGCTTGTGCTTGGATCCCTGACATGAGCAGGTGTAGCTGAGTCATAGACCATGGTATGGCACCATGCAAAGTTTCTATGCTGCATAAAATATTTGAGGTGGGTTGTTTCCTTCACTGGTTATTCTTTTCTTCTTGTTTTCTCTCATTCAAAAGAGAGAAAAAAAGAAGCTCATCTGCCAGCCTTTGCACTCAGTGTAAGGGAATGACACACTGATTAGAGGCACCATCACAAGTCACAGATCAGTAAATATCACTGCTGTGAAGCACGTGGGGGCCGTCTCTTGGCAGCATGGCAGCCCTTTGTCTTGGGACTCTCAGATACTGAGGACATGCTGGCAAGTCTCCTCTTGCTGCCCAAATGTATGTGGTGGTTTCACTGTGTAACCCCTGCAAGCCACCAGTGTGACAAACAGGGCACAATTTGCAGCACTGCTGCCTAAGAACAAAGTTGGCCTCCTGGCAATATTGCAGAACCCCCTGGTGTCCCCATATTTGCCACAGGGCTGCTTGTACCTGTCAGTCCCTGGCTCCTTTCCCATCTCGTCCCTTTCTGGTTAGATACTAGGCCAGCTGGGGAAAACCAAGAGAAATTAGAGAACTCCAAGCAAGTTCATAATCTTCAAGCAGCCTCAGTGTCATGTCTCAGGATCCTGGCAGACTCAGAGCAGATTATATAATGGATGTTGATGGTGAAAAATGTAAAAGTAATGCCATCCTTCTCCCTGGAGGTCCAATCAAAGGAATTGCAATCAACAAACAGCCTTTGAATTATTTACAACGTTATTTGTTTTTTCCCCTGGTGCTTACTTTTCCTACACCAGTTTGTGCTGATGTGCTGGCTTCTGTTTTGCTAAAGTAATAAAAGCTACCAAAATTGAAAAACTTTTGAAATAATGATTGCATTGCTGCCCGCAGTGTGTGCCTGAGTACATTTGCACATGCTTGAGAGACAGAAAGAGACTGCGGAAGCGAGGCATACAGCTGACATAATAAATCCCTTTTCCTCTTGAGTCTGGAGAAGATGTGCTTAAAACTATAGAGAAGGCCCTCCTCAGCCTTCTCCAGAGCAGTGCACCTCTCCAGTTTCAGGACAGGGTTTCACAGAGGTGGTACCATCTTACCAAGAAGCTTTAGAGCACATCCTCAGAGCCACAGCTTCTTAGAAATAAACCCATAATTCCCAGAGTTAAATAAGCCTGGGACTGAGGATATCAGTGAACTTGTCTCCTTTTTCCAGACCATCAAACACAGGCTCATTCAGTGGGTTTCTGACAGTAGCTACTGTGTGGGGAGAGTATCACTGCTTCTCTCAGGGATCCACCAGCACCACCAGCTTTGCTAGAACTAACGGGGACAGTGCAACAGGAGAGCAGGTGAGGGCCCATGAGTGTCTGAAGGGAGGGTCAGAGGATGGACCAGGCTCTGCTCAGCGGTGCCCAGCAACAGGACAAGAGGACAGAGGCAGAAACTGATGCACAGAAAGTTCCACCTGAACTTAAGGACGAACTTTGTTGTGCAGTGACTGAGCACTTGAACAGACTGTCCAGAGAGGGTGTGGAATCCCCTCACTGGGGATATTCCAGGACTGTCTGGACACAATCCTGTGCCCTGTGCTCTGGGATGACCCTGCTCGAGCAGGGAGGTTGGACCAGATGACCCACTGTGGTCTCTTCTAGCCAGAAACATCCTGTGACCCCAGCTCTTTAAGAGCATGAGAGAGCCCTAAGGACAGCAGTCTGAAGGGCAAAGGTGCTGAGAGTCATTTAATGTGCTTACAGTGATCACCTGGGCACACTCACACACAAATGGTCCTCCTCCTCTCCAGCAGCTGTGTGGGCCATTTTTCACACCAGATAACCTAGAAATGAATGAAGCACAACAAGGATTATCATCTGCCCAACAGTTGGTGTCCTGCAGCACAGTGTCTTATTCCCATCTACCTGTGAGGAGGAGGTACAATACCAACATCAACTTGAGTTGCTTGTTTTAAATGTCCACAGAGAGACTCTCAGGAGCCCAAAGGCATTTAGCACTCCATTTCCAGGGAAAGCCAAGGTGCAGCTTAGCAGAGTCCAGGTGAACTGAACTAAACAGAGTCACAAAACCACACATGCACATTAAAAGCCCAGCATCCAGCACCAGTGTGTTACTGGTGACAGTGACCTGGCTGTGGGTCACCTGCCAGCTATTCCCCCATGCTGGTTTTGCCTCTGCCTCCAGAAGCCAGTGGTTGTGTCTGTGACAATATATCCAAGGAGCGGCTGCACAATTAGGACTGAAAAGTGAACACATGATTATTATTATTTTTTGCCCTCCCTTCAAGCTGTGGGTGACAGAACACAATCAGCCCCT
The DNA here is from genome assembly GCF_000738735.6 of Corvus cornix cornix. Taxonomy (NCBI): domain Eukaryota; kingdom Metazoa; phylum Chordata; class Aves; order Passeriformes; family Corvidae; genus Corvus; species Corvus cornix. The sequence goes on along the minus strand of NC_046342.1, from coordinate 16,273,501 downwards.
GACGAGCTTGGTTGCTTGGTAGCAGACAGGCACATTTTTAATTATATACTAAAATATGCTACAGAACATAAAACGGCTGTGTGACTAATATGTGTGTATCAAGAAAGGCACATGACAGCAGCAAAATTGCTTCAGTGTCTGATAAAAAGTGCCTCTGCCAGGCTTGTCATCAAAAGATCAAGGGAAAGGGGTGGAAAGTATTATTAATAAAACAGTGACTTTTTAAAATACCCCTCATTGTTTGAGGTGCATTTTTTTTTTTATGTCTAGCATGAATTTAATTCTTTTCCATTTATTCAGCTTTGATTTCGTTCCTGCTTTTTCAAACAGAACTATTATATTAGACCTAAAATCTTTGCTTAGTCTCTCATGACGCATTGCTCCAAAGAGAAAAGCGGAAAGTCCCAGCTGGGTCCTTGCAGTGCAGGTTCTTCATGGATTTGTTTGAATAAAACTACTTTAGTGGTCAGAGAATAAGAAATTATTTTATTATTTACAAGTGCTGAAGTAATTTCTTTTGCAACAACCTGCTCTATAAACTGCTTTTCAGCAGGGAAAAAAGAAGAGAAATATTAATAAAGTCCCTTCCAACCCAAACCAGTCTATGATTCAGTGGTTCTGGAATTGATAAAGGAATATCTAAGCAGTAATTAGTCATGCCCTGTGAACAGTAGCATTCAGTGTACTCAGTGTAAAATGGGAATCATTTTACAAGGCCAGAGGTCTTGAAGACATTAAAAGATTTTGACTAAACGTATTTAAAGTGGCTAAAGAAACAGCAACTGCCCCGTTCCTCATAAAACACAGCGCCTGCTCCCCTGCTCTGTGCCTGCCCCTCTGGAGCCGACACCTCTGGTGTGAATTACACGCTGCACTCAGAGAAAACAATCTACAAACGACTTAATTAAATCTCAACTCGCCTTGGAGCAGGATGGGTTTGCTGGGCCGTGCCGGGCACCACGGGGAGATGGTGCCGGGTCTGTGCTGGGAAGGACACAGCCCCACAAGAGTGTGCTGTTCCCCACTCTTTTAATTCAAGTCTAACTCCTGCTGCTGTCACAGGCACACAGGAGGAAAGCCAGCGGGAGCAGGGAGCTCTGGAGAGGCACTGCTGAACAGCAAGAGAGCAGGCAAAGCGTTTGAGCAAGACCAGAGCCCCCAGAACCGCGTGCCCCATCCACCAAACCCTGCCTTGAGGCAGCTTCCACAATAGGTACATCACCCCCATGGTGACATTTATATACATATTAGAGAACAATCAATATTTAGATACTTTGCATATAAATATTTTTGTGCCCTGGTCCTTCCTGCTGACCACAGCAAGCCTTCTTCTTGCCTTGCACAGCTCTTGGACAGCACTAACACAAAAGGGTCTGTCACATGAACTATCGCTTCCCTCTATGGTTCCAGAGCACAGCTCCTGTTAAGAGATTCACTCCCAAAAACTGAGCTGGAAAAGGAGCAGTTTCAAGGAAGGGTGAACCTCAGGTCACAGGCAAAGACAACAGCGTTGCTCAGAGCACACGCATTGATCTGTGAGCCAGCATCCTGTAAAGCCTCGTTGGTTTTAATAAGTCAGGAACACTTTTTCAAGCCATTCCCCTGCAATTTTAAAGAAGTGTATGTCAAAGGAGATGGAGCAAGAGTGTAGGACAACTTTCAGTGCTGGGACCACTCCCAGATGTGAGAGCAAAAGTAGCAGCACTGCTGAGCCCAGCGAGGGAGAGCAATCACCACCTGCCTCCCGGCATCGGGAGCTGCCGGGCTCCCAGGTCTCCTGGGAAGGAAAGCACAACGAGGTGACACAGTGGCAGTGTCCTGCTGTGCCACCATGCCACACAGCCGAGCCCTGCAGCGTCCCCCAGCCCGGCCACGGGGCTTCCCAGCAAAACAGACCACACCGGGCACAGCTGGACTTACTTTTAATATCCACTTTCTTACCCTGCACTGAATTTTTCAGGCTTGTCCAGCACAACTGGAAAAGATTCTAAGCAGAGCTGCCACCAACTCTTTACTGTCACAGAGCTACTGCCTACAGCCAATACCCCCATCATGGGTGTTCTGCTCCTTCTGGGTTCTCCAACACAGACAAAACTTTTAGGTGCTGCCACCCACAGCAAGAAATTCACTCCAAGCTGACCACAAGAAAAACAACTGACCAACAAAAGCAAAGTCAAAATACATCTAAGAACTCAAACTTAAAATAGAAATTATATCCTAGGCTGCTGATAAATAGACTTTTTAATGCAGTACTTCTACATTCTAATATTATGCTTAACTTCTAAAGAAATTACATTACAAAACCTGCTGGAAACACTCATGAGCTTTTACTCAAGTATTTTCTACAAAGAGGGAGTGGGGCTGTTCAGCTGTAGTCCTAGTAGAGTCAGGCATTTTTTGTTGGGTTGGTTTTTAAATTGAGCTAGTAATATTTAATTCAACTGAATTAGGTATTTTCTACTCCAAATAGGTATCAGACTTTCAAGTCACAGGTCAAATTCAATACTTCTGTTTGTACTCAGGGCTCAAGCCCCCTGAGATAACACTCAGTAACCCCCAATGCTGCTGCAGCAAGGTCCACAGAGAGCGGGAACTCAATGCTGTGAGCACAGGAAGCAAAAGGCTGTTGAAGAACAAGACCAGAAGGGATGAGAGCACAGAGACAGAGAGAAATAATGAAGATGGGAAGACACAACAAGACCACAGCTGGTTCCTCACCAGCAGAAGCCAGGAGCAGCTGTTTGCATGTTGGGTGAGAGGAGGTTTGGGAGGAGTGGGCAGAGAGAGGACGGGGATCCTGCCATGCACAGGTCAGCTGGAGAAGGGGGTGAGGTGCTCCTGTGCAGGACTGCTGGGGACAGGTGACCCTGCAGGAGTGAGAGCAGGGCAAAGGGGGCAGGTACCCTGAGGCCTCACAGAGCCCATGACCTCACAGGGCAGCTGATGGGCTGCAAGGACAGGGAGGGAGGGAGGCAGGCAAATGACAAGAGCCCATGGGAGGGGACAAAGGCAATGACATTTTTCCACATCCAGCTGTTTTATTCCTTACTCTGGACCATAAGCCCTGGGTCTTTCTACCTTGGGGTGTATTTGCAAAGCCCAGGTGGGGTCTGGCTTCATTCTCCCGTGTGACTGCCACACAAACACAACTGGACAGCTCTGGTGGAACCAAGGATGCCAACCAACACCAGGTCAGGGACATGGACACATCCATGGCCAAGTCACAGACACGGAAGCACTGCAGGGACTTCAAACACACAGGAAAACAAGATCCACTCACATGGAAAACGAGTGACTTACACAGATGTATGTGAAAAACCAAATGCTTTAATCCATCTATCAAGAACAACAGTTCAAATTATTTCATTGGATACATTAATATTGATCCATAATTTACAGTGCTATGGACCATACACAAATTATTGCTGCAGTCAACAGCAGATGAATATCAACATTACAGTACCAAGCATCATAGCAAGAGGCAGTAATTAATGTCACTTTTTCAAGAAATATAGGTATTTATACTATTATCAACATCAGCTTCCCCCCCAGTGCATTTTATATCAAACAACATAAATGTAAGTGCATTATTTTGTGCTTTGTGCTTTCCTTATGTACCTTCTTTTTGCTTTTACAGGTTGTAAGAGTTAAATATTGCTTTATAGGCCAAAAGCAGTAAGGAAGAACTTCATGGTACTCTGCATGTCCCTGCCTGTTGCATGGCTTTGGCAAAGTGAGAATTGGTCAGTTCCCCACCCACCTGCTCAGGGAAGCCACTGCTGCCCAGCATCACACAAGTCACCATCACCAGAGCGGGCAACACCTTCCGTCCATCTCACTCCACTGAGCCCATGCCAAACCCTGCCTGTGACTGCTGTCTGTCCTCTGCCACCAACCCCTGCAAAATGTCACAGCCACACCCTCCACAGTGCTCAAACGGGCAAAAGCACCCCCCCATTAGCACCCACTGGGGTCTGTGTCTCCTGGAAGCGTCCCCACTGCAGTGTCACCATTTCAAGGGTGGGCACACTCAGAGGAGGGCTGTAACCTAAGGAAACATGGGGGGAAGAGTGAGCAGGGCATGGCCAGGTTCTGTTATCCCAGAAAATACAAGGTATAGAAGCACACAGCACAGCTGCTGTGGCCACAGAGACTTCTGCCAAGGAATCCAGCTCTTGATGGAATGGTTGGCCTTGAATCCTAACTCACCTCCACACAGCATGTAGCAAAAAAATCAGAAGTCATGGCTGTCAGTGAGTACCAGTGGTTTCACATAAGCTTGAAAAATATTCATATACCACAGTCTGGAGTTGAATTTCTGAACGCCCAGGGCAGGCACCAAACCAAAAGCCTCACTCAATACATTCAGTGGTTCTCAGTTACTACACTCCAGCATGCACACCCCGATTTGTTGTACCAATGCTGCAGAGCTGTCCCATTTTCTGAGGAAGGGCAACACAGCCCCATGTTACAGCTCAAACATTTTCTACAGCCCTGATTTTCCTACCTGTCACCCCAGCCAAACAGCAGCACCAGAAGCCTGCACCCCCATACTCGACTCGGAGCTATGGCACAGCTGCCTTGCTGGGAGCATTCTCTGCCACAGGACCACGGTGACCACAGCACATCCTGCAGCCTCCTGGGTCCTGCCTGGGCCAGAGCTTCTCTATCCTAGGAAAGACATATTCCCAAAAGCTGTCTGGGGTGGGGGGGAGAGGTATCATTACAACCCAACTCCAGCTCCTCCTTCAAAAACTATAAAAGAAAGAAAAAAAGCCACAACCCGGTGGTTGCATCAACGCTAACACATTGCTGGCGGCTCAAGCGGGAAGCGAGGGCCGGACACAGCCACGGGAAGAGTGACAGGAACACAGACCCCGAGTTCCACAGCTGCCACTGCAGCCCTGCTGACACTGAGCCCCCTGTGCTGGGAGCAGCGGTGCCAGGCTGGGCACACCAGGAGCAGCAGTGCCAGGCAGGGAACACCAGGAAGCCTTCCCCCGGGGAAATGGCCAGGAGAGGGCTCAGCAAGCTGCACCGTGGGAACTCCCATCACTACCCCCTGGCCACCCCATCCTACCCAGTTCACATTTGGTTTCTGAACACTATCTGCTGAGCCCAAGGTTTCCTTGGAAAGCCGGCCAAACTGGCACTCAAGTTACTCACCGTTGCACTCATCCTATGTAATTTCCAGTGTAGCACAAAGGAGAACGGGAAGCTCTGGTTTTCTACATGTAGGCACCATGCTACACCTCAGCGCCCTATACACCACCACCCTAAAGCTCTGTCTACGCCACACTTCAGTCAGTGCTAGTCGAGGAAGACTACAACTAGAGTTTAAGGCACTTCATTCTGAACGAGCTACGCCTGCCAGGCAGCTGTAGGCTGCTGTGGAGAATTCCATTCCCTCCGTCTAGCTCGGAACACCACCTGTCACCTCCATGGAACACCTAGGCTGGATATAATACAAGGAAAACTACCGTTATTGCATAGGACTACACTTGAGTAGATAATGCACCGAACTACTTTTACAACATGGTTGCATGTTAAAAATTAATAACATTGTTATCAAGTAACAGTTATTTGCAGATACAGTAATTTACTCTTTTTTTTTTTTGTTGTTTTTTTTTTCTCTTACATCAGCCCCAGTGCTGAAATAGAACACAAATTGCTCTAACGGGTATATTAACTACATAGTTATGTTTCCAAGCATATTACTACTTTTTTTCTGTATCACTAAAAATAAATATGTAAGTTCAGTTTCTCTACAGAGTTGTTTTATTACCTAATCTAAATTTTTACTCTACCTTAAATGCGTTTAAAAACATTTTCAAAGTGAGACTGTAATATACAAAATATTCTCAAAATCTCTCTTAAAACACAGAACCCTGCATAAAAGCTTCCTTTCAAGTGTTTACAAAGAACGCAGAAAACTTCCAATGAGTTTTAAAAATGTCAAAAAATCGCTGCAATATTAAGAGGCAAAAATCTTACAAATGAAATACAAATAAATTTAAAACAAAAAGTTGAGTATAACTAAGGAATCCATGCAAATCAAAAGAAACTGTACAATGCAATTTAAAAAAAATAAAGCCAATTAGATATGTACAACATAATGTGCCCAGCTGATAATATGCATCTTTTTTTTTTGTCCAAAGAGTGTATCCCAACTTACAGTGCTCCTGCTTGGTTTGCCATTGGCAAAGCCATCCATGTGTGTTACGAAACAAAATAAAAATTTAAGAGGAAAAACTTGAACCATGATCAAAAGGAAAACCCAAATCAGCTCAGAGTAAAATTTACACTCTGAGACACTCACATCTCCCTGCAGTTTCAGCAACAGCATTTTATATCACAATCAACACAATCAGGATGTCTTAACACTTGGGTTTAGTTTGTTTTCTGAGTGAAGTCGGGTGGGTATTTTCCTAAACACTTGTCATGTAAGACCAACATTTGAGGGACACTGTATCTTTAAGGCAGCACTATTCAATTAATACAATTACAAATTGGACTTTTTGTTGTTGTTGTTTCTTTACATTCATTAACTTTACATTTTGTTTCCAAGTAAATAGGTTGCATTTACAATCCTACAATTGCCCCCTCCCCCCCAGTAGAAACAGACTCTTCATCTGTAATTCTATTGCTTTGAGTAGATTTGACCAGTTCAAAGTTCTTGGCGAATCCAGTTCACAGATTCTGTACATATGCTGTACAATATTTTGGAGGCATTGGTAGTTTAAAATAGAATATACAAGTTTCTTCACAAAAATTCTAAAAAAAATCCTATATATATAATATATACACACACGCACACACACTGATGAAGCACAAGGGGGAAGAAAAAAAAATCAAAAAATTCTACAAAAGGTAAATTATTTTCATCTACTGATCACGAACCAAAGCAGTTTATGAAAGGTGTGCCAACAGATGCTAACAAGCATGGTCAGTGTCCTCCATGCTCACGCTGCTCCGCCTGCTACTCGTCTTTGACGCCCCAGGAGACACGGAGGAGAGTAGTGGGTCAGTCACTCCCACGGGGGAGAGGGTATCGTCCATCAGGATATCTTCCAGTTTGGATCCCATTTTGGCAGGAACACTGTAAGTGCCAGCTGGTTCAGTCACGTTTCCCAGGTTGTCACTGAAGGTGATGGTGCCGTCAGTGAGGTCCAGGGTGGTGGTGCAGGACAGGTCTGTGTGGTGTGACATCATGTCTTGGGTGCAGTTGTCCAGCACAGGCTCCTGTTTGATGACCCTGTTGACCATGTCAGGGGAGCAAAGGCCTGTAGATGGGACAAGGGACAGTCCATGTGCCCGGGCTTGCATCTCAAGTTCCTGTGAGGGAGAATAAAGAGCAAATGAAAAGAAAATCTGGAAGTAAAATCCCTCATCTTATGCTCGTCTTGCAGCTTCCAGTTTCCTTCTCCTGTACACATTTCCTCCCTTTCCCATAGTGACAAGTGCTTGTACCTTGCACACTCCAGCCCTGCAGATTTTCTCCAAAGGTGGGTGAACACCACCCCACACAGGCCCTTCACACTCCTCCTCAGCACCTATACCAGGAGCCAAAACCCAGCACCTCGCAGCACAGACATGATCCCCTCAGGCTTCTTCCCAAACCAGTGCCAGGACAGGCAGGTTTGGCATCAGGTAGAGTGAGGAAAACATTTAAAAATAGGGGGAAAAAACGAAATAGCAGAAGCATGTGTTTAGTACTTTTTAAAAAGTCGTATGTGAAGGCACAGCATGTCTACATGATCCTTGCCAATCCCCACTGACACAGGAGGGGACATTTCTCACTCTTCAAGTCTGGCAGAGCTGGAAGAGGTCAATCAAAACTGAGCAACAACACTATTCCTGTGCAGAAAAAGTACAAGGAAGTCACAGGAAGGCTTCAGACTTCACACAGAGCCAGGATTCTTCATATCTCCATGGAAAGTTTAAATCCCACCTTCACATTTAATCATACAGATGTACTTGACTGAAGACAGATAATAGAAGAATTCATTTAAATGCCCTCTCACAAATACATCAGTAAAAGAGATGTTTTGCTTCTACTTCTCCATTATATTAGGCAATCACGATCTCTGTTGTGATTGTGCTGTTTCTGGATATTCCTCTCACTGAGGTTGATTAATACCCTCTTCCATCATTTCCAGGCTAAAACAAGCTTGTAATGGCACACTGCAAGATCAGAGGAGAAGGTGGAATGAGCAAGCACTTCTTCCATGAGCTAACATGCCAGAATCAGGAGTTCCTTATTCCATGCTTAATCAGAATCAACACAGAAAGGGAAAATACACACACTTGAGGTTATTTGCTGCCAGATGTATTGCCTGTTACTCAAAGATCTGGGTTTTATGGTATTTTGATTGAAGGAGCCAGAGCAGATGCAATACAAAGCAAGATAAAAGATGTTTAAAAAGTGATCTCACCTAGCTTTGAAACACCACTGCTTGGTGTCACTCTGCAGAAGAGCTGTGTGTTTTTATCATCTCATTCTAGCAGCAGATTGCTCAACTAAGTACAAAACTGTGCTGAGGCTCAACCCGGCCTGTTCTATTTTAAAGCTGTTTACTTCCACACTTGACTCTCAGGTATTTGCAGCTTCATTATCTCCCTGGTGGATTAGCTGGGCTGTTGAGAGGTCTCCTGGCAGGCCACAGCTGCATGCAGAGCTCAGCTGTTTGTGCTGCAGGGCAGCAGCAACACAAGGATATCTGGGATATCACTGTCTCCATGTTAGGTGTTCTTACACCCAGTTCTGGCACAGTTCTTTAATTACCCTTCTATGGAGAGGGGTGGCTATCCAGAAAAAAAACCTGTGTAGGCTTCAGGGTTAAGGTTTCCCATCCAGCTTGAGGTGAAGACAAAGGAATTCATTGGAGAAATGGAGTTTTCACCCTTAAATTTCTATGTAGCTCAGAACATTGGGAACCTGGGTGAATTTAACAAGGCAACAACCCACGGAGAAAACATATTCATGCCACCTACTGCTTTTCAGTGCTGAAGAGAACTGTTGTACAGTCCTACAGACTTCAAGGAGAAGGGAAGACTCCCAAACAGCTGAACCTAATTTCCTGACTATCAACAAATATGTGATATGTGAAGTCCCAGTTCCTTAGCCCTGGCAAACAGAAGAATGTATCACCATATAAAATCTTTTTTATGGTATGGTTTGGGCCTGGTAGAACAAAAACAGACCACTCTTAAGTGCTTTTACTGGGGTGTTATGATTCTATTTTACCTTTTTTTTAAACTAAGATATCTTTGGCTCTTTCTGGAAAAATCTCTGCAGGCATCTCAGCACTGGCCACCGTTAATTTAAACGCTGCTTCCTTCTAACCCACACCCCACAAGTCACCACTATTTGCAATCACACGCTGCAACACCAAGAGCATTTGCAGCACGTTTCTCAGCAAACCTGTATTCTGAGCAGCAGGTGCCTGTTGGCATGTTCCAGCTTCTTCTGCCTGTTCTCCAGCTCCTTGGTGCGCTGCTGTTCCCTCTGCAGCTTGCGGATGTAATCCACCGACGCCTTCAGGATCGTTCCCTTGTTCCAGCGCATATCCCTTTGGGATCAACACAAAAGGACAAGGTAAGGCTCTGTTTCATAGCTGCTCCCTTCACACCTGTACCTGTGATTGCACCTTCTCTAGACGTGACACCCAGCTACTATTTATTCCAAGTTTGTGGATACAGAAGGCATTTGCAGTGCACTAGAGGGGGCTGGAGCACAGCCCTTGGTTAGCGCATTTGCTTCACAAAGAGAGGCTGCTGCATCACCATCTCCTCACATCATCTTACTTTCTCTAAATAAGCAAAAAAAAAATCTTACTGCAGACTGTCAGAGCAAAGATCCACCTGTCCTGTAGGTTGATACTGAGAGATATTGTCTTGCTGGCCTTGGAGGAGGCTGCAGAGCCTCTCTGCAAAGTAGCTGTAAAGTTGCTCCACGAGCAACTGCCTCAAAACACTGGAAAATCTCCCCAAAAGCATCACAGGGCATTGATGCAGATTTAAGTGGACTTTCAAACTCCAGAGCAAGAAGGTTCCTTGCTACCAAGTCACCATTGGGAAAGTGCAAATACAAGCTAAAAGCAGTAAAATCAGTGTAGAATTATCATAAAGAACATCTGGGAAATTACAACGAACACTGGCAAACAACAGGCACACAGTTACACTCTTTATTTTCCTTCTTTTTTTTCCCTTGGAGGGAATGGGAATGTGATGGCTTCCCAGAGAAACTGCCTTCCATTTTCACTGAAAGATGGACCAGTTCTGTCTTGTCAAGCTGTAACATCTAATTAATTAAAAGAATCATTTAGCAAGACATGCAACCATCTAAGCAGCCAGACCAGTACAAGGGTTCCCATCCCCACAACTCTGCCTCTGGTATGGCAGTCAGTCACTCCCAGCACCAAACCCAACTTGAGACAAAAATCATCGAATTAATACAAACACAAGCAGGTTCCAAAAGGGGAAAAATGGACCCCCCCAAAAAATCTTCAAAAAATGTAACAGCATTTCTACAGTCACAGAGCCCTCAGAGCAAGAAGAAAACATTGAAATTTGGGGGGTTTTTTGTAAGTTCTGGTTCTTCCCTAGGATTTTTTTACCTCCTCCCTCCCACACTCTTCCTGGGCATGTTATACTTACGGATCATTTGACTTGGGTATCAAGGTGCCCAGTTCTTTTATACGGTCATTAATATTAAATCTTCTTCTTCGTTCAACTTTAGGAAAAACAGCATGAATGTTACAAGCAATATTCACACTTAATTACAACTTATTAAGTGTTTCATCAAAGATTTCTTTAAGCACCATTGAAATGTCTGCCTGAAGCTTAAAATCCAGTGATAATTTATTTTGCTCTCCTACACATAGACACACTAAGACAGAAGTCCTGTCTATACTGTAAATTTTGGGACTGCAGAAATCAGAGTGTTTAAAACTAAGACTAAAATTCAGGATGACTGAGAAGCAAACATTTTTCTAGCGAAAAGCATCACAGATAAATTCAGAGACAAATACTTGGACGCTCAAGGAAATCCCAAGACAGAAAAAGGGATAAAAGGCACAGTGTCTTTTTTAAAGTACTCTTCCATGTGCAACACTTTGAGGATCCAAAAGTCAAATTTAAATACCAATTTTCCTGCATTACCTTTTCAAGCTATGGAAAAGGCTTCTGAGCGGCTCAAGGCACGAAACAGTTTCTATTTTCTACTACTATAATGTATAAAAAGATAAGTTATGGATCCTTTAAGTCATAAGATGATCATTATTTTAAAATGCTTTTTTTTTCCAACTTGGAAATGCAAATTCCTTTCAAAAAATGAAGTTTATAAAATTGCCACACTCAGGACCCACACTGTTGTTTAAAGTCACAAATTGACCACATATCTAATACAAAACCAAATTAAAATTAAAAGAGCAAAATCGTGCAAGGTGGATTTGTTAAAAGCAATTGGGCCACATATTGCACACAGCAATTCCATTGATAACAACCACTTGGTTTATTGAAAAAAAAATTAAAATAGAATTAAAATTCAATAGCAGATTTAAGCACACATTTCATAAGAATTTGAGGTATTTGATCTGTGGGCATAACACAATGATCTAGTGCTTCATACTATGTGCAGTACCTCATTCAGATTTAAAACATCAGTACTTGAACACTTAATGCCCAAAATCATTCCAAGAATCAGTGCAAAATGTGAGGAACCAAAACTTACTCAAGTTGTGATTGTCTTTCTTTTGCCTCTCCTTAGCCAACGCTCTTGCTTCCGACTCTGTAGGAAAAATACATGCTGTGCATGTGAATGAAGTAATTAGAATTAAAATAATTCAATCACAACGTTTCAGCCTGTGAAATATCTGCACAGGAAGCCTGACGGATATTTGTCACACCAATTATTACCCCCATTCCAAGGAGCAAGAAGGGCCTCTGGATGCCAAAACACATCGCTGGGACTGAGCTTCACCTCTGCACCTGTGGAGCATCTCTTCCCACACTTCCCAGAGTGACTTCCACAATGGGAACGTTTCCCACGGAGGCCCTGACTCAGCAAGGTGTTTGAGGACAACAGACTGCTGAAATCCAACATACCTTCTCCTACGTCTGCACACGTATCCCACGGGAGCTGAACCTGAGGAACAGCATGCTTATGGCATTGCTGCCTGCTCGGGACGTGACACAGGCAGGAGTCAGAGCCTCTGCTCACCCAAACTAAGGCTACATCCTTCTGTGGCACGTGCACACACATCACCACAACACTCAAGGGATAACTTAAGTGACCTGTTAAAAACAGCGGATTTTCCAGCTACACTAACTGTTCCTACGACATGAACAAAAAAAAAGGGTGAAAAATTCAACACCTTTCTTAGCAATAAAGTTGGAAAACAACGGTTCTTGCTTCAGGAAAAGCAAAAAGGAAAGTAATGGCAGCCATGCCGCACAGAACTTGTCTCCTCAGCTCGGAACTGCCCTTCACTTGGCTCCACACACTTATTATCTATTTTTGATTATTCTATTACTGTTGCTATTAAATCCACATAATTATTAACTGTATATAATTATTAACTTCAGCATGCAATAGTATGGGAAACAGCACAACTAAATTTCTTCTTTTTAGTTCTTATTTGATTCTAAGCTTCTCAAGCAATTTAAAATATTTTTCATTTTTTGAAAGGTGAGGTCATTAATCCTTGCCCTGTTGCATTCAAATCCCCAAACCAGCAAGCACTTTGCAGTTCCACAGTAGGAGCAATGAGTGTATCATGTTTTATCACATGTTCCATTGTGGAAACAATCCCTCGCTGTCTCCAATAAGTTTCTTTCCTGTATTATTTTATTTCGATCTGAAAAAGACTCACCTAAATGAATTCTGTGTACAGGTGAGCCTAGCATATAAACATTAAACTTATTTCAGTTCTGTTTTGATGTATTTGATAGATTGAGGACTTCCATAAGACCACTTCACTCACAACTTCCCTTCTCTTTCTGCTTTCTTGGCCTGAAGCCTTAACACAAGCACCTGCAGCAAATCCACCAATCTGCACATCCAAGCTGGGCTGAGTTTGCAGTCTACAGCCCCTGAAACTTTCTAAACTTGGGGCAATGAAACTGCCTGTAATGCCAAGACTTTGAGCAGCTCTCCTCCCTTCCCACCCTCCTCTTCCACAGTTCCATCTCTGTACAAACTCTGCTATTTTCTAGTAGCCACAAATCATTGTGTGCTCCATGTGTCTTCTTCCGGTGCCGAGCTCAAATTCTGCGCAGTCTTATAAATGCAAATATCTGCCAGCTCAGAGAGGTGGCATTTCCTCCTGGCCTATTAAAATTGCTCCGCTTAAACTAATTCCTGCCCAGAACCTGCTTTGCAGCTGAGTCAGCCTGTGAGTTTTCACAACAGAAACCCAGAAAGATGACAGACAAGAAAGAAACCGGGCCCCTACCCTACTGCATAGTCAGTGATTCTGCTGGGCTTAAGAACAGGCATTTCTGGCCATTAATACGATTTTGCCATCAGTTCTAGAGTGGATCTCCATCTGTTCAGCTGATTCATCTCTTCAACCTTACCTTGTACATGTACCCTATGTGTGGTTATATCCTTCCAAGCAAGCAGAAATAAAACATGCAAGAATATGAAACTTTGCTTCAAACTATCTCACTCCTGTACACATGTGCTTGAGAGAAAGAGGCTTTAGTGTCCCACTCTCCTTCCCCTGCCTCCCACAGCTTGTTCTGAGCATTGCTGCAGGAACCAGCATAAAAAAATTTAAGGAACACATCATTTTCATCTTAATTTAGTGATGCATATTCATAGAATCATAGAATGGCTTGGGTAGGAAGAGACCTTAAAGATCATCAAATTCCAATCCCCCAAGTGCCTAATTTTACATTTTAAAGGATCTACATGTCCAGATTTCACATTATAACAGGTTGTTTGTTCACTACTGCCCACCCCTACTGAAGTAAAGCCCCAGTGTGTATCATTCCTTGACATGAATCCCACAGAGACTCCAGATGTGAAGTTTAGTTAAAGTTTGGTGTTGACAGAGCAAACAGTGACCCCAAACTAGAAAACAGCTCTGGAAGAGATGCATGGAAGCTTCCTGGAACACAGTATTTTCAACGTGCAGGCGGGACGATAACAATTAAGGACTTTTCTGAATTTTTGACAGTGAACACACACATGCCCACACATGAACACAGGCTAAAAGTAATTATTCACCCATATATTCTTCCTCTTAACAGAAATTGTCCAGTATCACCTGAATTCAAACCAATGATATTATTACTCCAAGGTGGTATTTTAGATGTATTTACCTGTGAGCTCCCTTTTTATATTAGGAAGATTAGCTGGACATGAGTTGCTGATGTTTAGTCCTGGAGGAGGCATGCTTTGGTTGCCATAAAGGTCAATCAAATTGCCAGACACAGGCAACTGGAAAAGATAAACAAGGAAAAGGATCATTTGGTTTGCCTTTATGAATGCCTTTGTACAGAAGAATACAGTCAGGATGTGCTAAGAAATCTGTGCTCTTTTCCATGTGCAAACAGAGCCTGCAAGAAGGTCAGCAAAATTCACAGATACGCACAGGCATGAGGGATAAAACATCTACACTGGGAAAATTCTGTTCTCTCTCCTCAAAAGTATGCAGACTTAAAATATTAAGAGGTAACAGAAGAGGTAAAATGCTGATGATATTGCTGGATTGTTGCTCCTTATTTTTCACTAAAACTATTACATCTATATCCCCAAAACTTCTCTGGTATCTGAAAGAGCCTACAGAACTCTCCCAGAGAAACCCTCCCCTTTTTCCAGGGATACGTGAGTGGAAGTACTTTGCAAGTTGTCACATGCTGGAGGAAGAACACTGTATTAATTAATCACATTTTTCATGTGATTTGAAAGCTACCTACACAGAAAACATTTCAGTTTACTTTGTTTTTCGCCTTACATAACAAGAACGCGCATCAGTAGGAGGAAGATTATTTTTACAGTAAGTTTCCTCAATTACTTGTTCACTCTGCTGTATTTTTTTAGGTATTTAAGCAAGAAGCTTTATACAGAAATAAGACAGTATTTCAACAAGACCTATCAAACCTACCCCTTTATATTGAAACATATTTAAAGAAGCTTGCAATTATCCTGAGTGGATTATTTTACCTTTATCTCATCTCTTATTTGTTTTTGAAAAGACAGGTATAAAACACTCTGGTATCTTATCTGAGTGGCAACACTTCTTATCATCACTGCTGCAAAGAAAACCAATCCCTCCAAGACACTGATCCTGCAGAGATTAGAGTAAGTATTAACTTTACACCCATGTAAATAATGCTGGTGAATACAATGCAGTGAGTCACAGCCAGGACTATTAAACTCCTACTGATGGGCCTTGCCAGACTGGGACCTAAGAAAATTTCTCTGCCATATGGAAGCAGATGAAATAGGAGTTGATATGTAAAGTACCACCAGCTAGAAGCCATGCTGATAGTTGTTGAGAACAGATAGTGGCCCATGACAACACAAAAGTCCCCTGACTCAATCTTTAAGAGACAGAGGAAAAAATGTAAGTGAATTCTCACTGAGAGTTAGCAAAGAAAGAAAGAAAGAAAGAAAAAGAGAAAAAAAAAAAAGAGTATCTAATAATGCTGCTCAGATCACAGCTGTCCTGGTTGTGACCTGCCCACATCAGTGTCAGGGTGACCACTCAAACTCACTGCTCTACAAGGCTGACCCTTGTCTCTTTGGGTCCCCCAAACACATCCCTGACACCGGCACAGCGAGAGCGTTACACACCCTTCTGACTTGGATGTGCTCATCCTATTCATGCTCCTAAGCATGGGGAAAGCACAAAGACCTTGTTTGTAGCCCAAGGACTTGAAGTTCATAACCAGACATGTGAAATGTAATTAGGAATTTCAGGGAATTTAGAAAAAAAAAAAAAGGAGATTTTTTGTTAGAAAACTAGAAACTGGCATCTCAAAGCCTGGGTAAAGCAGCCAGGCTGTAAAGAAACATGGAGAACACCAAGCTGCTTTCTTTACTGCAAGATGGACCCTGATGGCTACAACAGTTTGAGATTGATTTTTTTCCCCAAAGGTGTCCAACACTATGCCAGATTTCCATGTCAATAAACAGGACCAGTGTGAGCAACGACCACAAAAGGGGACAGTGAAGGCAGGCAGCAACTGCTGAATGTGCACATGTGCCTGGCTGCTAAAGGCTGTCCACAGGAATGCTTATCAGGGAAATTCACATTTGGGGGAGGGAGATGCCAACAGTCTCCACTTGAATCAGTGATCCACGAGCAAAGAGACTGATCAGCTTCTTTCTTTGACTGCTTTCCCCAGCATCCGAACTCCACAGGTCAAAGCTTCAATTGTAACGTTTTCCTACACGTGGTCCATGCTCGGTATGAGTCTCTGAGAGGCCTCTTCTCCAGGACGGCTGCAAGTCACATCTTTGGGACTAACTCATATTAATTCCTTCCAAATGAAAACATAAAGTACATGCAACACTCTGGGTCACCTCACATAAAATACCTGCAGCTAAAGGTAAGTTAAAATCAAGGCACATCCTCAGTTCACAATTACATAACAGTTCCCAGAGGAATAAAATCAGTTGACTAAGGTAAACCCAATAATCATTAGTGCAGGGTTTAGGGAACTGGCAAAGGGGAGAGGACCCCTGTGCTGAGGGCACTGGCTTGAGATGTACAAGACAGCAGTGTGGTGAGCACACAGAAGCAGCCACTAGACTTAAATGGGGCAAAAAAAACCCTAAAGGGGTTTATTATGTGCCCATTGCAGTGACACCCGGGCATTTATTTCAAATTATTCTTACTGGAAGAAACTGGAAAAAATTACACATTGTCTGCAAACATTTCAGGTCTAGGACCCTCGAGCCTTTCACTACCATCCTCAAGTACAAGATAGGAAAATGTCAAAACTTCCACAGCCATTTCATAGGGAAGATGGCATCTCACACTTTGAGAAAGACATGGAATTTTCTGGAGCTAAGGATGCTCCTTCCCTGTCTTCTCCAAATTCTAGCATGTTTCCAACCTCAATATAGTTTTCCTTACAGCTTTCTTAGCTATTTCTGGCTAAGAAGAAATTTAAATACAGCATCAGCCAGATCATCCACCTTTATTCTTCCAAAAAGCAAATGAAGGAAGAGTGGCTTATGCCAGGCTTAGTGTGTTATCTTCATTGAAACAGCATGGTTGAAAATGCTCTCACTTGTGAGATTTCATATTTCAAGGTCTTGGTATCACAAATTGCACAAACACACTAAGTAAAACAAATTTCAATCTTCCTTTCACTTTGCATCTGCTTCTTTTTTTTCTAATAATGGCTTTTATATAACAGAAATTTGAAATATGGTAATTATGACTGCAGATTCATCATAGTGTACATTCATGGGAGTCTGAGGCTTTCATTTCTCCTCCACTACTCCAACAAAACAAGCACCCACATTCTGTCTAAAATCACTGAGACATCATCTGTGTGATCAACAAGGCTGTTTCTAAGGTACCAGTACACACTGGAATGGATTCTGCATCCCAGCTTGCGCAGCCCACAATGTATTGTGATGTTCCCTGACCTACAAGAACATGTTCAGCAGCACTCCCTGTAACAAAACTCCTCTACAGTGGAGTTTGAATTCCAGAAGAAAGCCACATTTAGACAGAGCTTTCTATGCCAGGCTCTGGCTGGAGTTGATTAGCTGGATGAATTAATTGCCATCTCCACAAGAGCACTTTACACAGTACTCATTAATTCAATTACCAGGTCATATCTAGGCAGAAAACCTTCTCTATAAACTAGTCACCATTCTGTGATACTTTCCACCACAGATCTTATTCCACCAAATACCAAAGCTGACAAACACTCTGACAAGCAGTTGGTTGCAATGGGCCATTTTCAACTCGAGGTACTTGGAAACTTCCTTAGATTGCTCTGCACAGAAATCTCTGATTTTGCTTATCAATTAAGTACTGTTATCAACTGTAACAAACTGGTCCTTTTGTTCTTTGTTGGTTATGGAACAACAACTGCCTTTGTCACAGTCTCAGCGCAGCTATTTATAGGTTGTGTCTCTTCAGAGACCATTTCCTCCCTTGATTTCTCCCACCTCGATTTAGGCTCAGTATGTAGGCACTAATTCCTTATTAATAAAATGCTGTGTGTTTTAAGAGCTAATCTCTGTCCCAAAAGAAAAGTGCATGGTTCATTTTTTTCCCTAAACCAATTGTTGAGAAACATGGTTCAATCTCCATCTCTTCAGGATTGGTACCAGGCTGATTCAGAGACTGAAATATGCTTTTTTCCCTCCAGTTATTTAAATGTATTAATAAAGAAGTCCTAATTTGTTTCATATCCTTATTTTTCAAACTTCACCACACAGAGTGGGAAAACTTTGAAATTCCACAGTAAATGTGGATCAGGCAGTCTTTACAAGGCTTCTTGCCAGGCAGTGAGCAGGAGGGATGCAGACTACCCTGAACACTGACTACAGGCACTCCTTGCACCAAGAGAGTGCAGAGTATCCTTCTGTCCCTGTCTGGAAGCAAAGAGCCATGCTGGGGTCCCTGTGAAACAAGAGAAAAAGAAAAGCACGAAGATATCCAAGTCCCTTCTGAATTAATCGTCCCAACCCAATGGAACTTCAGAGAAAGGACTCCAGAAGAACCTCATCCCTCAACGAAAAAAAAAAAAATTGAAAAACAGATTAACTTTTTGAAAGCTATCTTCTGACCGTTTCTTGAGGTTTTCTCTCAAATTCCAGGACAGCTGCACTTTGCAAGTCAGATTAAAGGAAAATTTATTCTCTCTAGCAGGACAGTGCAGCTATTTCCCTGTGTACCCAAAGGGCACTATTTAGAAAGGGAAGCAGGTGGGCCGCTTCCTGCGTCATCCACCACGTCTCTGAGAGGGCTGTGGGAATCTGTGGGAGCACAGGACTACGTTAACATGACACCAGACAACTACTGTCAGCAAATGTAAACCTATGCCACAAAATCAATGCTCTGTGGTAAGCTGTAAATTTTGGCACTAGATAAAACAGAAGCAGACGCCAGCACTGGCAGACATCTACTCAGCCAGATCTAACAGCATTTAAGCCTAAGGCAAAAAATTCACCAGAGCTACCCTCCACAGAAGATCAAAATCAGATTATGCCAGAAGTACGATCATATTAATTCTCAAAGCAATGTGAACCAAACCAAAAGAGCCACTTGGAGGAAACCTGTGCCTTCCCTCAGTGCTTTCTGCACTTCTGTGCTCTTGGCTTTTATCACAGGCTTCCCATGTCCCCTGCCTTGTTCAGTTTTCAACCTTCTGTATTCCTTCCCCTTTTGTTTGTTTCAAAGATTGCTTTTTAATTTATTTTTTCTCCTGCTAAATTCTGTAACATCTTTGCTGTCATCTAGCTGGGGACTTCTCTCCAACTGAGCACAGGCTGAGCTAAAGCTGTGATGTTAGAGATAACAGAGAGTGTCTCTGGATAGGGATGCTAACACATAGCATACAATTTCTTAGTCAAATATGACAACATTCAGGAACCTGGGATGCCAGAGGTTCCTTCTTTTCTGAAGCCAAGTATAAAGTCCATGGCAATATTTAATATCAGTGGGAATGAACTACTCCTGGTAGCAGTTTACTCCTCTGTTGCAATCCTCTCACCACTAACCTGGAAATAAGAAAAACAAAATTGTCCTTTGTAGTCTCTCAACCTGACTCCAACTCGTATTTTTAAATTCATGTTTTTCATTGGAACTGTATTACCTTAAGATCTTCAAAGAAAAACTAATTACACTCCATGGAACAATGCAATAACTACTTAATTGCAAGGAAGAAAAGTTCTGCTGCAGTTTTGCTTCCTCTCAAGGAGAAACAATTAGACTTAACAGGGAAACCAGAAGGAAAGGACCATTGTACCGTGTTTGCCATTTGCAGGGCTGGGTCCACTAAGCCGAGGATTTCTTCATTATAACTGGACTCCAAACTGATTATGTCATCAATCACATCATCCATCTGTAGCAGAAAAGGTGGACAAAGAAACAGAACAGTTTTCAGCATCACTGGGACACAGGAGCCTGACAAAGCACTTCAGCCCCACAGCAGAGGCACCTGTGCAGTTGTGCAACCCCTCAGTCATGACTTCTGCTATCCAGGCAGCATACCAGGGTCATGGCAGAGCTGATGCTTCATGGTCCAACTCCCTCCTCCCACCAGCAGTTACCCTGCACTATCTGCCCACGGACACACTGTTCCTCCCAGCAACAGCAGAGGAGGAAGCTGCCCGTGGAATAAGTGACTGTAAGGACACGTCTCCCTCTCCCCACTGCAGCATCGCTGCCTCTCCTCCACTTCTTCCCTGCATGGGACCAAAACCTGGGCACAGACAGGAACAGCCCTGGACACCTGCAGGGAAGGAGTGGGAGCAAAGATTTGCTGCTGGCCCTCAACAGCAGAATCCATTGGATTTGTGTCCCTCATACACCCTCCTGGGAAGCACCACTCAGGGGCAGCTCAGAGCTGATTTTAGGTGGTACAAAACATCTTCTTTCAGAGGCTGGGCTGGAAGGTGCCTCCACAAGCTCCTGCACAGGCAGGAGGAAACAGCCCTTCACAGCACCCACGCACATGCTCCAAATTGTCCTGCAGAATTGACTATTTCAGGGCAGGACTGACTATTTCCTTTTTGCTCATTATAAAAAAGGAGCTTAAATGACAGAGATCTACAAAATCAATGCATAATGGTGATGGTAAAAGTAGCAGTACATGGGATTTTTTTATCAGCTCCAGAAAGTGTGATCACAACAAATTACATCAACTGGAAGTGAGGGCAAGAAAGGAACTAACAGTTACAGCCCATACCCAAAGTCTTGTTACTGATTCTGGTAAGAATAAAAACCCCTTAGTTTTAAGAAAAATAATGAAAATACAAAAGGGTCCACCTTTTTCCACCTGAGGATGAGTTACCACAGATGGATTAAAGCCTTCTCATAAAATTTTTTAAAACGCAAGTGTGATCTGCACAGAAATGTGGACTTAGAGGTTATCAGGGCAAAGCCACATCCATGCAGTCTTGGAAAATCCAGTTAGAAAAGATTTCCTGATACAAGACCTTAAAGCATGGTTGATGTGCTCTTCTGCTGTGGCGTGACAGTGCTAGAACAGCATGAGCCTTTTCCAGGTATCTTCAAGCAACTTTTAACATCAATGCTAATAAACAACATTGCTGTATTGTACCTTAAATACGTCCTATATTCAACTTCTTAAAGACACTGTGGGGCAAGTTTATTTTTCAACATATCATGAAAGAAACATGCTCATGAGAAAGGGGAACTGTGCTCCACCTCCTGTGTCATCCAGTACCTGCATGCATGATGCTCGTGAGTGTGTATTCAGAGCCGGGCACTCACTCTCAACCCTGCTTTGCTCTTCAAATTTATAAAATCCCTGCAGAAATAAGGGAAAAAAAAAAAAACAAAAGAAAAGAAAAAAAAAGGAAAAAAAAAAAAAAAAAAGAAGAAGAAGAAAAAGCAAAGCATGGATCCGAGTTCATGGCACAGTCTCAGTCCCAAAAAGAGCACGAATTAAATAGTGTCATGCACACATGTTCCCGATGACACAGCAAAGTGAAGCTGTAAATATCCTCAAGAAAAAATTGTCTGGGTACACTGGGACAATAGGATGGAAATATCTGATTTTCATTTTTTTTGAAACTATGGAGCACAAGTATTTCCCTTGCATGTGCAAAATACGTTCTGTGATAACTGTTTCTCCGAGCTGTGCAACATTTTGCTCACGGAACGCATCTGTACTAAAAATCTGGCACAAAGGCTTGAAGGAGGGAATGAGGGGACAAGAGGAACTCTACAGTTGCCTCCTACTTTTCATGTTACAAAAATTCGGACATGATTCTTATACTTGTTAATATCTTCCCAACCATTTTCCTTTGAAGCCTGAGCGCACATGTAACACCTAACTCAGTTTTTGCCAGCAAAGATTAAGACAAGATTGCAAAGGACTTCTAGGCGTAGGCTATTGAAGTCCTGTATTTGCAGCACTGGAACAGCAGTCAGTAACATTTTAGGGCATATTAGCTAGGATAATCTGGCCTTCCAGCTACGCAGGAGACTTACTCAAATTTTACCACAAAAATACCTAAAATATCTCAAAATAGCTTTGTGCAGTTATTTTTGCTATACTCTTTGCACTTTCTAGACGAATGAGCCATAAATAACATTATTGCAGAAAGCTACATCTTACAAAGCTGCTTTGTATTCTCCAAAGGTCAATTATTCACTGTGTGCATCAAGGAATAGGATGGGGAAAAAGAAAAGTAGTTTTAGTAAGTATAAACTAGCTAAAATAATTCAAACAAGAGGAAGCTAGAGGGACATGGGTTTTTTGCCAAAAATATCTATTAATCAGGTGGACACAGAAGTAGCAGTTACATTTCCACAATGAACAGAAAAGATAAACAGAACATACAGTGAGCAAATATGGTTTAAAACAACTTAATTAAAGCAGATTACAACTCCATTTTACTGGAAACACCAACAGGAGAGTTCTTACCTCTTTCTCACAGTTGGAGTTGAGGGTGAGCATAGCCATGGGGCTGTTGGGTGCGCTGCTCCCCGTTCCAGGTGGCATGACATGATCCCCAGGCTGGTTTGGACATGGCAAGCTCAGGGCTTGGTTGGCATGTTTATTTGCTAGAGTGGTAGAGAGGTACTGCTTTACCTGCTGCCGCTGGGCCTGCTGAATGTGGTACTTGGTTGGATTCTCAAGGTGAGTCTGCACCTGTACAACACAATTTAAAAAGGATTTTATTGTTTTACGACATCATTGCAGGTGCTATGGACCTGAGCTATACATTTGTGACATAAGGACCAGCTATTTGACAAAGCACAAACCTGTGAAGCTCCAAGAAGTCCACAGTGCTTCACAAACTGGCATTTGGTAGCAAGGAATCAGTTTATGATTCGGTCTTTCAACAACTGACTTATTGTCGCTACACCAAGAAGTTCCAGATATTTTTCTACAACGTGAGATTTCTCACTTAAGACCAACGCTCGGGTTTTCAGTTCCTACAGACACTCCAGAACAGTCAGTTCTGAGTTCAGACCTTCAGCTATGTGACATTTAGTTTTCACTAAAATATGGAGAAACGAGTAGTATTGCAGGACTCATTTTACTTGTTAGTAGCTAACAATTAAAACCAAGAAGTATGGATTGCTATCCTTAATCCACTGTCAAATAACAGAGAGATAACAGGTTTGTTATCAGTGGTTTAAGTTTTGAATGTTTGGGTTTTTTTTAAATTAATACCTTGGTTAAAATAAAAGAAGAAAGGAAGACACCTTTTTCTGCCTACAGATTATTTATATCTCAGATATACAGCATAAATCATATACAAATAAGACAGCCTGTTTATAAACACATCATGCAAATAAGATGCAAGAAAAGAAGTGTTTCAGTTCAGATCAATCACTGTCGTCAGCAACAGCTATTTTTGTATTTAAGATAAGCTTCTCAGTACTTAGAAATTTTTTACATACAAAATATGAAAATCCTCATACTGAACAACTGTTGCACACCCTAAATAAGCAAGAGAAGAAAGGCCATTTTTTTTCCCCATTAAAATTTTCCACCATATCCTGGAAACTCTGTTACCATTCATTGATCATTAACGTTGCTTTCGGAAGGTAGAAATCAACCCAAAATACAGCAATACACTGAGAAGTTATTTTGTTTTAAAACAGTTCCATTAGAGCAAACTTTTGCTGTTACAAGAGACCATGCATGGCCCTCACTTACTGGTGTGAAAGAAATTAAATAAAGAACCCAGGACACCAGAGGAAAAGGGTTTCCTGTGCACTGCACACCTTCTTAGCAACAGGTTTTACAACAAGTCTCCAATAACTCACCTGATAATGGTTATACTCAAGCATTTCCAGCATGCTACCTAGAGGTTGCAAGAGAAGAGACTGCAATATCCTTTGTCTATGCTACTCCAGTTTGAGGGATCCACATATGGAAGCGCAACAAAACCCAGAAGAGCAGAAGAAACTTGATGGCCACTGCTCAGACTTTTAGTAACCTACACTAATTAGCATGCAAGTGGAGAAACAAACAGTTCACACAAGGCCTCTTCTTGGAAGTTATGCAAGTTTAAGTTAAGCTTTAAGTATTGGTATCTTTTTTTTCCCCCAGCTTTGATGTCATGCTTTTTCATAAACATAAAAGGACCTTTTAAGCAATGTGCTATCAAAGTCAGATTGACAGTTCGCTCAAGGCTAATTCACTATTCAGCTTTCGTTCCAGTCGTACTAACACACAATGGTAGTTTTCTTTAGCAGGAAGGTTAAAAGTTTTTAAGTACAGAGTAAGAAATAACTGAATAAATGCCCTGTGAGCCTAACACATATTCCCTGGCAGTGGCTGCCCTGGATAAACCCACAGGGCTCTGCAGTCCTGTCCTCAGCTTTGCAGCACAACCCAGGACTGGCAGCAGAATGTGAAGCACCTGAAAAGGCTCTACCCCATCTTCAGCTTCCCTGGCGCTTCAAAGCCATTAATTCTATCTCAACCTAGAGTTGCAAGAAGTTTTCCAGTTGAGGAATGGCTGACAAAGAGCTAATGCATGTTCCAAATGCACTTTTCTGCACTTGGGCACAGTCCCCTACACCTTCCAGAACTGATTTTTTCATTCTATCCAACTCCTTGACAGAAGTCTGTACTCAAACACAGGTATAAAAAGTGCCCAACTGGCATTATCTTCTGAAGCCTCAGCTCCCAGGGAAGCACATTAAGACAGCATTTCTAGAGAGTTTAATCTGCTTTGTTGCACTGTATCAATAGACAACACTGTGCTGTGATAAGTACAGCACTTACTTTGTCAGTCCCAAACTGCATTACCAATTTTCCTATCATCAGTGCTAAGAGCTACACTACACCCAGATAAGTCTGGTTTTTACTAAATTTTCCTCTTCCAAGTAGATAAAGTCGGCAGTAAACAAGCTATTTATGTAACCCTTATCTTTGAATATGTTATTTTAAAGAACAAGCCCTCCTCGCCTGACAAAATCTGCACACTCCTTTTCCTCCACAGGCATCAGGTGTCACTGCTGTTCTCCATCCCGGGATGGGGCAAAGTCCCTCCTTTCTGCACCCGCCACCTGTCCACTCTGCACACTCCAAGGAGAGAGACCAACAAAGCTCCAAGATCCACATCTCAACACTGTATCATCAAATACTACATTATTTATAACATAAACCAAAACACTTAACTGAATCCACTACGTGTCAAGTCTTGAAACACACACTGCCTAATTGACAGGATTTTTGTTGGCAAAACACAAACTTACTTCACAAGAACATACTCCCCCTCTGACTTTGTTGTGCTATTCTACACTAAAATATTTTATTTTGCTACTCAATTATTAATTTAGGGGTTTTTTTAATGGCCTGTGCTGCTTTCAGCATGCCAGGGAAGGCAAGTTCTGAGTTCACATGCCACAAGCTCACACAAGTCCAGTAGTGAACCAAAGAACACAGAGAACTGCCTTTTCTGTCATTAAGTTGCTCCAAAATGACACAAAGATGATATTCAAGGACTAAATATTCTTTTAATCCACAGCTGCCCAAGCACACTTCCACATTCAAATACAAGCACATACAATTATTCTCCAAATGGAGGAGCACGTGATAACAATTCCCACAAGAACAGGAGCTCCCACAGGACTGAAGCAGCTTTAAACGTGCTTCTTCTTGGACAGATGTACCAGTTTGAACTGCTCCTGCTCTGACTGAGTGTGAGGCCCAACTGGCTACACAGAGAAAACTTGAGTTTGATTCGCTGTTTTGTCACTGGTTGCCCTCTTGAGCTGCCTTAAGAGTTCCATCACGGAAATCTGGTGGGGACTACCTTAATGAACTCCATGCTGTTTGTTGAGACTGCCTTTAGCCTAGAGCATCCTATTCTGCAGACTCTACAGCAAAGGCAACCCAAATGTGCCTTCTTGGGCAAATGTCCCAAGATGCCCCAGAGTCACCCTGCAGATAAGCCATAAAGCATTCTTCCTTTTTGACAACATATCTCATGAGCAAAGAGTAGCAAACAAACCCCCCCCACAATGAAATTCCACTACCCTGAACTTGAAACCGTAAATAAAAGCTTTGACTTAAGATCTAATTTTGGTTCTCAGCCCCTTCTAGCATTTTGGGTGAAGAATAGTTCTTGTTGTTCATTCAAATTCATGAGACACAAAGTGCAAGATGGCAAATTATTGGTTTGGATACACTTCCTAAGAAATGTGACTGAATGAGAACATGAAAGGAAAAATAAATCAACTTGAAACCAAATCCTCTGGATCTCCAAACCTCTATCTCCAGCAATCTCAACCAAAGTTTTGGCGCACAGTTACTCAATTGAGTAGAACACTGGTTTTTGGGCATTTTGGTATTGACAAACAAGAAGTAATGTAACAATTATTATCATCACCTGCAGAACTTCAGAAATGAGCTAAGACAAGATGGCAAAGACACTAAATTTATCACAGGAGGGTAACACAAGAATTTGGCTACAAGAGTAAAGCACTGCCTTAGAAGTAGAGCCCCAAAACTGGTTCAGTTCCAGAAGAGCCTTCAATGCCACCTCAGCAGCATCTCCACGGTCTCCATGGGCTGCCTCCAGTATCAGGCACTCCTGCACTATGAGTCTCTCTGTCAGCCTTTCAAGTTTCATCTGCTCTTGCCATGCTGACACTGAGAAGGATCTTTTTTCCTCAGATGAAGCACAGAGAAAGGCAGTAGAAAGAAATTAACTTGACTGCACCCATGTGTAACCCAGCTCAGGCCCTACAAGGCTGAGCTGGGCTAGAAAAGGGTTGGATGGAGCCACCCTGATTACTTGGCACTCATCCCTCACACTTAGAAGTACCCTGGAGAACACCATTATCTGAAGCAGGGGAAAGGCTTTCTCATACCTTCACTCATCTTGACATCTACTGCTAACTCCAGTGCATACATCCAGTTCAAGTATCTGAGTAGCTGCCCGTCTTCTTGCACATCACAGAAAGAACAGTAATAACCCATATAAACAGAGCAGATTCCCAGCCCTTGGGTTTGGTATCAATCAAGCAAACATTTCATCAATGGCTTTCACCAGCTTTAAGCACACACATCATATCAGTGGGAATTTTAGGTGTACTTCAGACTACATTCTTCAAAATCTGCATTATATTACACAGTGACAGAACCTCTGAGTAGACCCACACTTCCTTCAATTTCCAAAAGTAAAAATATTTCCCATTAAGTGATCGGGGGCTCAGGAATTTAAACACAAAGCACACGGCTCAAGTAGTTCCTCTGCATGAAGCCAACACAAACAACTGAAACAATACTGCTGATACTTGCTCCTTCTGTCAAGTCTTGCTGGGAATCACTCAGACTTAATTTGCTAACGACTTGCTAATGATGGCAAGAACTTGGAACAGTGCTTCGAGGCAGCAGAGCAATGCACCACCACTTCCAGTGGGTATGCACCGACCAAATTCCTTCTGGAGAGGCACCCAGGAGAGCTCACTCTTGGGCAGGGACAGACCAGGGACAGCCTAATGGCTTGGTAAATGTGTTTTGCACAGCGTAATCCAGAAACCAAACGGCCAACAATAAAACTAACAGGGAACTTACACCAGAATAAAAATATTTAATGAACTGTGGCGTTTACTACCAATCATCCTCTAGGAAAACTTCAAGGTCAGAGAACCACAGAAATATTGAGGTTGGAAAAAACCTTTATGATCATCAAGCTCAACCATAGCTGGAAGTCAATTAATTGCTGTAGGATCAAGCTCTGAGCCACTGGTACATCTGGATGAAGGTAACCAGGCTCAGTGAATTGGTCTGGGTTACTCACACACTGCTGAAATTTGTCCTTGCACAGGTTTGATTTCTTTGCAATGGGTAACTTCTGGAAGCAAGCACAAACCCAGCAGGTCTTGTGCTGAGAGTATTTCTTCAAGGTGGAACACCAAGTGTTGGTTTTCCCATGTCAGTTACTACTTCAAATCACAATATCTTACTTATCACATCTCCAAGTACTGCTGCTTTCAAAGCAAAGCTGAAGATGCCCCAAAATCCTCTCTTGGTGCAACACAAGTGACCAAAGGCCATCACAATGCCAGCAGCTCCAGGCTGCCCCACTGTTCTGGCCCCCACGAGCTGGAAAGGAGCATATTCCTGTTCCCAAAACCACACAGAAGATTTTTCTCACCAAAAACATCACTGAAGCTTCCTGTGACAGTAAAACTCGGGCACAGGGACATACCAGAGATGTTCAGAGGACAGTGAACCAAGGGGGAGGAAGACTCTTCTCCCTCCCCACCCCCCCCCCTTTTTTTTTTTTTTAATTAAAAAGACCATTTGTTTCAAGCAAATTGCCTAAGGAGTTACAGTTTATAATTACAAGTAAAATACTTTTTGGTCAGTTTTCTCGGTTCAATAGAACTTTTTGTTGCCTAGACAGCTAAATGTCATGGGATTTTTAAGAAAAGTTAGAATTCTGTGTCATTTAACAATTAATGGTACCCAAAGAAAAATGATACAAAACCACATCCACTAACTGATGTGTTCTTCAAGGGCTCCAGGCTTCAGCTGTGTCCACTGCACATCCATGCCTGTTAACCACGCTAGTCCTGGGCTTCAAAGCTGTTTCAACCCATCACTTCCAAGTACAAAAACCCTGCAACAGCAGGAACAAGTTCTTTTCTAGGACTTTGAACAAAAATAGGGAGCTGTATAAATAACCGTTCTTTGTGACTAGGGGAAAAAAAACTGAGGAGGATGACACATGAGAAAGATAATCAATTAGTGCCACTTACAGTGAGAGTGATTTACTCTTCTGAAGTTTTCCAGTACAGGTTCAAGATTCTATTAATCATATTCACCACAGTTTGGTCACCAAGACTGAAAATCCTAAAGACCATAAAGCCCCTTCAATTAACTTCATTAACTATTGACCGTGGGTTTCACTGCAATGACAGGAAGTACACTCCTACCACCCAACTCGGAGCAATCCAAATAACCAGACAATGGTTTAACTCATTCTCAAAGACATCTTCTCACATGCTGCATTCAAACATTAAACAACATCACATTTTCCCCCCTACAGACGTCAGCGGCCTGAAGTAGCTTCACACGAGAAGTTGAGTCCTCTTGCTTGCTGAGACCTTCCCAGTTCTCCAAGATGGAACAGCCACCTCATTTATAATGCCATCAAAATTGATTCCCCATAGGGCCACTGTGAATTTGGTAAAAGATAAATCTTTTCAGTAACTTCTCCAGCTGCCATTCTCCCCTTAATGCCAAATTCTCTAGAGTACATTTGTTCCCCTTTCTTTTAGCACATTACCCAGGAAAAATGGCCAGAACAACACTGACCAGAAAGCCCAAGAGCAAGAAAAAGATGAAAAGTAACTTATACTGACTGGGGAATGACAACTATGCTGAGCTTATTCCATCATTTTACCTCAGGACACAGCAAACACAAGGAAACTACATCAGTTAGCACAACAAAACTCTCTGGTTACCTAATTCACCCCAAACCCCTCTGCACTTGAAAACCAAAGCAGATAGGAGAAAGTTATTTAAGATCTGGCATTATGATTGCAGTCCAAGTAAGTGGATCCAACAGTCATCTTCAAGTACAAAGTTATGAAAAAGAAAAGGCACATTGTACAGAATTATCATCATTTACACAATCAGGGATTGTTTAGTCCATCACCAAAAATTCCTCTGCGTAATGTGACTTTTCATCCAAGGGAAAGACATGAAGCAAACAAGAATAAAGTTTTTGTAGATTAGTATTTAAAAACTGTGCTTTAGCTATAGAAGCACATGACAATGGTATCTAAGGAAATTAAAGAAAGGTTAGCCAAATGTATTCTAGGAGATAGGAACTGATGTAATTTGCAAGTTAGTGGCCTGCTGGCTGCCATTCTATGAGTGTGGCTTTCAGTCAGGACTAGGTCCTTTGAAGTCCTGCTACTTTTCTGTTAGGAAACCAACATTTCAGCTGTTTACTTCCCAACACACATGCCATAAATTTTTATTTTATACAATTTCTGAGACAATACCAAAAACCACTGCAACATTTTAGGACAGACAAGGAACCGACTCCAGAAAACGTCAGGCACAAATCTTTTGCAATGATTTTACCTACCCCAGGTGCTTCAGAGCGTAAATATTTTGACTTCACAGGGAACAACAGCAGCCACACAACTGCATCTGACACACAAGTTTGAGTTATGGTACTACCACAGTGAAAAGCTTAATTCAAGCACCACATATTTAGGTCCACTTCTGCCACCCTTCTCTGTCTGAAGGAAGCTGAGAAGCACTTGCATCAGCACGAGAGGGTTTCAGATTGCTCACAGTAGGACACCAATGACTCCTCCTCACAGCAATTGTCAAAGATAGACATAAAGTTGCTTCCAAAATGTCTTGCAAGACTTGGCATAGAGATGTGAATTCAAGAGGGAGCAGAGTCACAGGACTACAGATATTTCAGCTGCCTGAAAGCCCAAAACCAGCTCAGGCAGATGGTCTGAAGCCACCTCTTCTCCCTTGCAAAGCCTTCCATAGCACAAGCACAATTCCCCACCCTTCCTACAGCCCAAGCAGCCCCAACACAAGATTCACCAGACCACTCTAACACAGATCCCTACTGGCTTGTAAGAGTCACATTAGCGGGGTAAAATAACTTGTCCAACCTTATCTTCCTCTGGGGGTTGCCAAGCACAGCGTCAGCCAGCGCCAGCTTGGAGTGGCAGTCACGTACTGGCAGCCTGGGCAGGACTGTCAGTGACATTTCCCAGGGGTCACTGACCCTGCCACTGTTCCAGCCCTCAGTAACCCCTGCTAAACCTGAGGGACAGAGCATGGAGCTCCCAGGTCTCTGGTGCACTGTAAGACAGCTGGAAAAATGGGTGTTTTAATGAGCCCACTGCATTTGCCATGGCATGGAAGAGGTGCAGAATACCCATCCTCTGCCCAGAAGGGCCCTGACAGGTCGGACTGCAGCTTAAATCACATCAGCCTTCACATGTGCACAGGGTTTAGAGATTCTGGGTATATTTCTGGAGCTGAAACCCAAGACAGAATGCACTCTGCTATACAAAAGGAGAAACATGAGTTTTCCCTCAGCTGCTGAGAAGCCCTGAGGATGCAGTTTCCACAGGTGAGAAGAGGCATCCTTCTCCTCACCTGGTTTTGCTCAGGTTGCTCATCCATCACTCATTTGTCAAATGTGAAGAACACAAATGGGGCTGGGTAAAAATAATGGCACCTTTCATAGAAAATGAATAATGGAGAAAACGGAAATCAGTTTTATAAAAGATGTTGGGTAAAAAGCAACCAGAGCTAAGCTTAAAACAGTACAAGAGACAGCACATGCTGAATTTTAAATAAAATTCCTGAGTATCGACTTCCTAGAGATGTAAATTTACCCATGTGCAGAATGGCACAAGTTGTTTGCTTGTCCAGACTTTAAGAAATGAAATTCAAGTAGATTCAAGATTTTAATGCAGTAAATCTACTTTGCCCCTGCATGAGCTTCTCTTAATGTGCCATGCAATACTGATTTTCACAGGTGAAAATTAACTTAAAATTAGCTATTTTGCCCAAACTGTAAATAAAAAGTGCAAGAGTGGGAAAAGCACCCAACCTGTTGCTTTCATAAATCTTAAAACCTCATACCCTCAAACCTGGTCTCATTTGTCACTATAAGGTTTGTGAAGGGTTGCTCAAATATATAGCATATGGACACAGACCTGTGCCGAGATAACTTCCAGTGCTGAGGAGTGCAATTGTTGGCATTTTGGGGCTAAGCAAGAAGGGAGTTTGATTTACAAGTCTTTCAAATCCTCAGCATTAGCCTGTGAAAACGAATTGGTGTTCAGAATACTGCCTGTGGGTCACTGAAGCATTTATTTACAAAACTTCAACATCCAGCACTGAAACACAAGAGACATAAAGATGGCATGAGATCAAAATCTATCAAACACCCAAATGCCACACACAGAAACAGTTGTATCCTTCTCTTCTTTAAATAAAAGCCATTTGTAAACTCAAACACAACTCTTGGGTTATTACAGAAAAAAATCTCCTCTTTTTGGGGGCACACTGTACATCAGCAGGATGTCATAGAATAGTTCGGGTTGAAAGGACCTTTAAAGGTCATCAAGCCCAACCTCTACATCTTATTGCTAACTTGTCCAAAGACATCTACACTTCTGACCTACTTGTCTGGAAAAGATCAAGTGAAAGACTGCTCCATTCATCAGTCACATAATTCCACAGGACATGTTGGGCCGCTCTCAAGGTCACTTACAGAGCGCACACCAAGAGCATGCCACCAATCATGATCCGAATGTGAAAATACAAACCCAACCTTTGCAGGCTGGAACAGCTTTTAGCATTGACTGGAAAGTCTTCCTACCAAAGCTTTCAAAGAAGCATCCCAAAAATAAGAGTGAAAATAGTTTTGGAAGGACCATTTATTTTAACAAAGCACTTGGCAAGACACTGGCTACAGCACAAAGGACACTTGTCCTGGAACACACCTGTTTGGAGGGGATCTGCTTTACAGCAAACACACAAAGCCACCCAGAAGACAGCAAGAGAATGAAAACTGTGTTAATTCAAACCAGTTTTACACTGCTAACATGCTCTGAGCTTCTACATGTCACAGCAAATAAATAATTTGAAGGACTTAGCTGGGCTCTATACCACTTTGCCTACAGCTGATGATGTCTCATGTCAGCCCCAATATGGAAGGCTTGAGTAAGCAGAAGAATAAAGCACTCCAGATACATCCATTTTATTCACACCCCTAATATGATCATTAGACACAGCCTAAAATAATAATAAATCGCTGACTTCCCTTACATAAAGGAAATGCAAGCTGGCTTACCACTGAACTCCTTGATTTTTATCCTTCTGCTCAACGAGCTGTGCTGTTATTTATGACTGTATTAAAACCTACTGAGTTACAATAAAAGAGTTTTGGTACCTCAGAGGGCTTGATCATCACGTCCGCTAAGGTAAGATAATCCAAGTCACCTTCATGCAAACCCAACTGGTTTTGATTTGAAGCATTGTGCTAAATACCAGAACAGCGGTTTTTTTTGAGGACTTTGGCAAGCCACAAAGGTAGGTCACTCCTTGTGTGGAGTGGCATGACACCGCTCTGGAGGAGAATTAACCCAGGGAGCCAAATTGATGCCACACAGAGCATTCAAACTGCAAGCCAACACTGTCAGGGTTACTTCTGAATGATGGTGGCTCTTCCTTGGGAGTAGAGTACTGAAATCCAACACTTTCCCATAAAGCAACATCACATCTTTTCTTTCCTGACATGTCACTCACAAAGTAGATACCAGAGCAGACACCACAGCAGCCACAAGAGATGAAAAGTAACAAGAGTAAGAAATTAAGTATGCTTATTCCCCTCTAATTTTAAACCCAGAAACCACAATGGAATTTAGTGTTTTAGTTATTTCTTAGCTAAAGGCATGTTACCATAATAATTCTGCAACGGAAAGACATATTTAGGACAAATAGCCATTAGGCTGCATGACCTCACCTCTGCACCCCATGATCTTATTCCCGTAGCAGTCAGACAGTAGCGACCGTCTGGCTCCCAGAAAAAATAAGAGTAACATGGGCTCATTTATTAAACAAGGATGCCAACACTTCAGCCCTTTAAGATCTCAAGCTTTACATGCATGGAGTCATGACATCACAATCTATTTTATACCTACACAAACAAGATACAGCCCCTTGGCTGATTTTGTAATCTTCCCCACACCTGCCCCTTCACGTCTTCCTGGGATGAGCTATTGAAAATCCTCCTCCTTATGTTATTTCACATTTGCAAGCAAATAATTATTTACACTGTGAAATGAGAAGTTGCTGTCCACACAAGTAACTCTTGATGAGGCCAAAGGATGGGGCACTGGCAGGACCATCAACTGAACAAGTGAAATCTTTTGACAAAACCCCAGTCCGCTGTCAGGAGCCCTGTTTATATTGCAGTTGTAATAAAGAACTGCACTCAGGTTCATTACTTCAACAGATGTTGCACAAGCATGTTCCTTACCACAAAAACTTTAAAACTGAAAAATAGGTTATATAAAGAGACAGTCACAATTCTCCCATGATGTTTTTCCAGCATATGCACAAACCTGTCACAGCAGCACTTGCAGCACGTGAGCAAATATAAAACCTCCAGCCAGCAAGGGACTACAAGCTCTTGATTCTCTCCTGTGTGAAGTCCTGTCAAGGTAAGGGTTAGGGCTCTTTCTGCAAGACTGGAAGCACATTTTATTACATAACACCAGAAAAATTCCACCTTTCCAAACATCTTACAGAAAACTCTTTTTAATGATTTCATCTGAACTTCAAAAAAGCACAAGCCATCGACTCACCAGGGGAGGCACACTCACAAAACACAAAGGAGAGTGTGTGTTATATCGTTCCAGTTCTCCAAAGGTTAGCTGCAAATACGAAGCACCGAGAAATTCAGAAGTAATAGTTTGTCAGAAGATCAAAATGTCTTTTGAGAAAGAAATTCAGGGCCTCCAGGCTTGGTCTCAGAAGAATCCTGTTTTAAACCACACTTGACCCACACTATCGTAACCCTTGAAGTG
Source organism: Corvus cornix cornix (assembly GCF_000738735.6). NCBI lineage: Eukaryota > Metazoa > Chordata > Aves > Passeriformes > Corvidae > Corvus > Corvus cornix. Next base: position 16,238,759 of record NC_046342.1, on the reverse strand, counting down.
CTATTGCAAGAACAGAATGACGTTCACAAGGGGAAAGAGGCAAAGTATCTTTCACTAAAGCTGTATTTATGCAAAAAATCATGCATCTCCTTTTAATGCTGAAAAATACAAACATGACAAATTATGACATGTATTTCACAACATACCTCTCATCACTGATGGACAACATACACAAGGTTTTAGCTGCTCAAGAAACTGTATAGGAACATAACACAATTCAAGGCAACCAGATGCTAGAGTTAGGGATGTAATTAGAGACTAGATGGGGATTAACTAGATCTTAACTCAGACTTCCCCACCTCCCTTGCCCTTTTTTAAACCTCAAGTATAAACCCATTTTAGCATGTCACTACTTTACATGATGGAATAAATTTTTTTAGAGATCTTACTGCTTAAAAAATGCAAATTAGCTCACACTGTAGAGTTTATTTTAAATCAAGTTTGAACAGATGAAAAGTAAAAGTTTAGGGTATTTGAACATCTGCTGGAGCCAAGGAGATGCCAATACATCCACCATAGCCAACAATGTGGTCTGAGATGTGGGACCCACAGGGGAGTGGTTCAGAACACGATGATGCATTTCATGCCATTGGTTTCAGACCAGCTCTGGTCTGCTCTCTCACACTGGACTCCCAGGAGTGGCTGGATGACTCATGGTCTCCTCATTTAATTTCCTCTAACAAGAATCTAATTAATACTCATCAACAGCACTGGGCAAAAATAAGCTAATATGCAATATGTAAGGGCAACTGGGAATTTACTTCAAAATCATGTTGCTGCTCCACACTGAAGGCAGAGCCAACCCCAGAAGGTGCCAGGGCTGACGTCCAACTGCTTGTTCTTGCCCTGCCACAGCAGCTCCCTGTGACACAGGTACAGATGTTTGCAGGACTACACCAACCCATGCAATCAAAACCACTAAACTGATTTCTAAGAAGTCACCTTCCCACGGCATGGGGGTTAGACTAGATGATGTTTAAGGTCCCTTCCAACCCACATTATTCTAGGGTTCCATGACTGAGTAACAGCTAAAGCTGTTTCTGATTTACTCCATCAAGTTGCCTATCGATTATGTAAAGCTGGCAGCAATAGCTATCTGGGCATTTTTTCTGGAATTGCAGCTACCAGAGAAGAAAATGCAAAGTTGAACTGTGTTCCTCTAACATTTATCTGTCATTGTTCCCTGGGTCCAGTGGCAGTCAGCACATTCCTCACTCTGCATCCAGAGAGGAGAATCCAGATACTGTGTTCAGATCATGCAGAGCCATTGAGACCCAACTCAGTCCTTGCAGCCTTTAACCAAAGCAGACAAACGGAATTAATACATTTCCTTGGGGAAGGTGCAAGTTCAGAGAGAAGGCTTTTCTAAGGATAATCCTGCAGAAGCCCTGGCTGGAAGCTTTTTCCTCATTTCTTAGATGCAGGGAAAGGCAGAAGGCAATTCAGAACAGTGACCCACAGAGAAAGTGGCACTTTGCACAGAGTGACCACTGATTGCATAAGCAGCACTCCAGAGCAGAAGGCACCACTTTTCTTCCCTCAAAAAGCCAGTGTACGAAAAGGATAAACTCTTTTGAAAAGCCACAGTAGCATGATTAAATAGTAATTTTCCTTTTACACAGCAAACCGTACAGGGCTGAACCCTTAAGGAATATATGAACTTTCATGTGAATGGAGACCATTAAGTGCCCTGCAATGAATGGTGCCTGTGGTCCAGAATTCATTTCCTTTTAGAAAGCAAAGAGGATGGAAGGCTTATGATTGCTACACACAACTGCTGACTCATTCAAGGTCATTTTATTCCCTCCCTAAGCAAACTGTTTCTTTGAGACACAGGTATTTCAGCAGAGTATGGTTTTGGTGGCAGTCAGGAAGCAGAATTGTATAATAGACAAATTAATACTACAGAAAAAATGCTTTCAGACAGCTCAATGGACAACTTTTCAGTCAGTAACTTATGATAATATAGATGACTGCCAGTTTTTTAAATAGACGTCTCACTTCCCAGAATTTTCTGCTTAACAAGACAGAAATTAACTTTAAAGCACTATTTTAATAAAGCAGGAATTAATTTTAAAGAAGTTTCTGAAATGTTAACGTTGGTCAAAGGGACAGCCCTACTTCACCTGAGGCTGTAGCAGAACTAGCAGCAGGTCTTCCCCTCAGTAAAAACAAGCTGTCTCACCAAAAGCAGGCTTATCACTTAGGTGCTATCAGGACACAGATGCTGGTTAAGGGCAACAGCACTCTGGATCACTGATATTGGTAACCTGGAATAAGTTTTTCCTGACAATATCACTCCCAGGGCTGCCCAAACCCAGAAGGGAAAAAAAAAAAAAAAAATCCACACACCTATAGAAAAAACACAAGCAGAGAAGTCACAGCCTGAGGAACTTAAAAGTAGTCTTAAAAACGTAAGTTTAGTGTGTTGCCTGCAGGTCCTTGGCACAACCTTTATCAAGACCTGAGAGAGGCAGAGAGGCTGTTTGCTACACCTCAGCCTTCAAATGTCTTCCTTTCAAGGAAGGGACTATTTCCAAGAAGAGAATTTCCATTAGTTGCTTGTTTATATCGTCCTCTGAAAGAACAGAAAGATTTAATTCACAGCCAACCGTTACATCCACAAACTAAAGTTTGATGGTTTCAACCAGGAACTTCTTGGTGACTTTTAGGCAGGCAGCCTGAAGTACAAGCTTTGATTCACCTTGCTTGACACACAAGCTTCCTCACAGATTAATGGACTGGTTTTGATTCTAGGTCAGGATAACTTCAGGTGCCTGATTGCTGCTGGTGCCCTGAGCTTCCAGCACTGCCCGACGCTCCGGATCCGCGGCGCGTGCGTGGCCTGTGATGCTCCCTGGTGAGCAGATCTGCCCCTCTCTGCACTCAGAAGGAGAGGATGGACACACAGATAGATACAAGAAGCACATTGTTCCAAGACAGAACACCAGTTCTTTGAAACTTTGGTTTCCTTAGACACACAAGACACACTCCTGCTGATGTCAGTGTGTCTGTGGGGAGATAGGACACGGATTCCAGACAGGTCAGTAACCAAAACATTGTCAGAAGTTAGGGATTCATAGAGGTGGGGTGCCCGAAAACAGCTGATGCCTTCTATGCTCTGCAAGCCACAGTTATTTAGAAATACACTAATATTTGCTACTGTTTCCTCAACGGCATCAAATACTGCTCCAAATTATTTTCCTTTACTAGCTGACATTTTCTACAAAATCCAGGATTTACAGCACAAAGCAGGAAGGGGGTAGAACTCAATGCAGTGTGTCTCACACAGCTTTGAGGACTGGAAATGTTCAATGGAAAACGTTGCCTCTTAACATTTTTTTAATGCTCTAGTCTTACATGCTGAAAAAGTCTATTACTTCTGCTGGACACCAGTAGCAGTTTTATTTTAAAAAGGCAGCCTGCCTTAGTTTTTGAATGCAATAGCTATCACATACAGCATTTTTCCTGGTTAATGGCTTAAAGGCACCTCTGGGAAAATAAATACAATAACACAACCAAACAACACGATTAGAATAATGTGTCAAAACAGGGTTTAACATCTGAGTATTAGCCTTCATCAGTGAAAGGAATAGTCAAGAATGATGAATTCCCTGGCAGCTGAGAGCTTTCCCAATGAATACACAGTCTTGGAAACCATAATGCCATCTGCTGAGAAATGATGGAAGTGCAGCACCATGAATTCCTGTTTCATTACTGCAACGCTGATGTGGAAGTGCCTGCTGCTGGGGATCAACTCGAAAACAACCTGTTTGGGCTATAAAACTTACACAAGAATTTTCAAACAACTGACTGGAACTTCAACTACTGATACTCAGTAAGTCTAGGACACGAAGTCACAGAGGTCCATAATAAATATTCTTCCAGTACATTAAGATAAGAATACGATGTGTGAAACCCAAACTCTTAATTTGGCATGGACATTCCAACTTTACAAAATCTGGTGTTAAATAGTTTTGTTTGTTGGGGGTCATTTCAGGGTTTAAAAGATACTCGATTTTCTGTTCCATATTGTTACAAGCTGGAAAAAAACAAACCTAGTTTAAAATCAATTTAAGCTATCTGAGTTTATTAACAGGACTCAAAATAATAAGCTAGCAGGTAACTGGCATCCAGTGGCAGCACTTCCAGTGACAACCTGTGGGGCTGAGCTGTTATCCCAATACCCCAGAGGCCTCCCTGTGAGTGTTCGCAGGAGCAAGTTATTTTCATCATCAGTGACAAAAGAATTACTGGCAGCGTTATATTTCCACAGAGGCCATCACATGTAATTTCTTTTTTAATTTACTAATCTGCCAAGCGTATAAAAGCAGACACGTGGGTTTTGCTGGGTCACCAAAGCACCTGTGGAACACAAGATCCCCCAGAACAAGCACTACCCCAGGGGATGGAAGAGGAGCAGGAGGATGTTTTTTCTTATGTGCACTGAAACACTATATCCAATTCTGCTCCAAATGATAGCGAGGAGTTCGATGTTCAAGTCTTGTAGAGGATTCCAGACCTGGCAAGCCTACCATCAGCAGAAGGCCAGCACAGCCTGCTTTTCCTCTAGCCCACAACAGTTCCAGAATTGTTGCTACCAAAGACTAACATTAATTACTAAAGGAAGAATTATAGTAAGTTCATTCTTCAATTCAGGCAGACTGACCCAACCAGATCTACTGGCCAGCAACTGTTGCTGTAACAAACTCAAACTGAACACTGAGATGCTCTCCCAGACAGTGCAAAGGCAGCAGTGTTGATCCAGTGTTAGCCTGATCCTACCATTTAATTTCCAAGTAATGGTAATCCCATCTATAAAGAAAAAGAGAGACTGCTGCATGGTTTCCTAAGCAAATACAAACTAGACAAGTTCTGTCCTCAGCTCGGGAAAAATTTTCCACTACAAGCACTAAAGAGATAGGTTAATAAAATGGATCATTTTACTCCAAGAACAAGGCCTGTACCTGGCACTCACTTCTGAGAGACAAAGGGTTAAAACAGTTACCCATTTCCTCAACTGGACAACTACTACTATTGTAAAGTCCTTATTCAGCTGAATTCCATCAGGCCATGCTTTCTTAACACAATCTGACACGTACCTCTTCAAGATCTTGGATTTTTTTTTCCTCTTCTCTGCCTCTCAGCAGTAGACATCAGAAATAAATACATCCAAAAAGCCAAATGCTAATCCAAACAAAGTAATATTTAATTATCAAGTTGGGGAGACGGATGACCAGACAGAATAATTTCTTTTTATAAAAAACAAAACAAAACACACTTGCCAGGTCCTTTGCAGACTACACAATACTGGGTTTTGTTTCAAGTTCATAACTTGGCTCTTAAAGTAGTTGATAATGAACCAGCAGGCATTATTTTAAATCAACCAGTTTTATTAAATGAGCCAGAAAGGAAAGAGGCAGGGCTAATTACCAACATTCCTTGATGAATTACCTAGCGGTGTGTGGTAAATCTCCAGGCGTCTTTGTCTTTATCCCCAAATTTATCCCTTACTTATTTCTCAAGAGGTTAAAGGACATGGGGCTAATTAAGGAACCAATCCAATGACAGACAGAATCATTCAAGGTAAGGCTGGTTTTCACTCTTTCAAGCTTTTGCATCTCTGCCTGGTACTTCTTAATCTAAATTTTTTTTTTTTTAAATTACTGCTGGGGAGGGGGAGGAAAAGTGCTAATCTTGTCACGGTCAGGCAGGTTGAAATTGCCATGCAGTGCTGGGCAAAATGCTACATATTTGTAATTTAGCCAATAAGAAATTCCTTAAGCCTCTCTTGAATGGCAGGAATGTCTCCAGCTTGTCACTTTGAATTCATTCACTGCACAGGTTCAGCATCTCAGAGAATAATGCTGCCAAACCGGCTGCAGAACTGAAATATTTGTGAGTATACCTAATACCCAAAGATTACTTTAAGCAGATCTGAGTTTTCACATTTAAAATCTAACGCCTATCAAAGGTGTCAGCAGAGGCCCCCCTGGATGTCCCCCCAGCCCCCACATTTTCCAGCACTGTGTGTGGCTCTGGGCACTATTTTCTGCTAAATTAAGCCATGGCTTCAGCAAACACAACTGCAGTGACCAGCACTCACCCCGTTCTTACAGCCTTGGCTCCAGGACTAAGGTGGTTATTAAATTCATGTTGCCTGACAAAGGACTTGGTACAAGCTGCTCAAACCTGTTAGCTGGGGGCTCTGGAGCCTCATCAATGCTCTTAATACCCACAACTACGGGCACCTACAAATCTTAATCTGCAGAAGATTAACTCATCTTCTGCAGGTCCAAAACAGCCACTGACACGTGGTGAACCACCATTTTCCCAAGGTCTGGTAACTCAGCCAGCAGATAATATGTCTAGACCATAAAAAAAAGAGTTCTTTGAAGCTGTAACAGACCGAACTTAGCAAGCTCTTCTTAATTTTGTGGATGTTACCCTGCCAGCGGGAAGACAGCAAATCCTCAAGACCACCAACTAGGATACAAACCACCAAGAATTTCCAAAAAGCAATCAGAGCTTGGACCTCCAGATGTCTGTATCATTTTGTCTGAGTACATCCTGATTTCCTTTGTGCCAGAAATATTATTTCAAACTTCCAAGTAACTACTGTGAACCTACAAGGGCAAGAGCTCTGTGATGAGGAGCAGTTTCTCAGCTATTTTCCCAATCTGCTCACAACATCGTTTTCCCAGGAAACACCCCCACCCCCAGCAGCACAATCCAGCAGCAGCACAGTTTGTCTCACAGATCTGGGAGCTGCATTTTTGTGTCACAGTGACCACAGCTGAAGAAACAAGATGGAAAGATCAGACATCTTCATCAGCAACAACCATTTCTCTCAAAAGCCCAGCAACACATGTGTTTGCATGCACAGGAAAAGGGCATTTGGGACGAAGGGTGAGAGCAGTGTTTTGCACTAGCAGTCAACCATCAGATACTTGTTCACGGAAGTATGTTGCCCCCTCGAATTCCATGCATTTTTAATGTCTAATACCCTGGGTGTTAAGCAAGAGTTTACATTTTACCTCTATTACTGACTGCAGATCTCAAGGACCAGTGCTTGTTTTTTAAAACAGCTGTCAACCCACTGAGCAAGCAAAAGGTTTAAGGCCTGAGACGCACTTTTACTTACATGAAGGCTGAAGACACAAGGCACACTTCAGTGTTTCTGTAGTTATATGCAACTTCTTCTTTGAAGAAGTTCTATGAAGAATTTGCTGATGGCTTAAAGGTATGTCACCATAACCTTAGTTTAAAAGTTTTATCTGCAGCTCACCAAGACTCAGTCTGGCAAATCACTTGTCTAAGTTCTTGATTGCAAATACACATCACGCTTACCTAACACACCAGCACACACTACTATCCTACCATTGTCAGGTGAGATTAAATTAACTTTTAATCAGATAAGTGTGTCCACAAACACACATTTGCTGGGGCAGGCACTACCACACATTTATCTTGCCATCCCATTGTTCCTGCTCTTCAGAACTGTGAGATAAGTCCTCTACACAATGAAGTTTTATGGTAATTATTACACCAGGAACACTACTGCCAGCTGCTGAGCCTTCCCTGCCAGGCAGAGCTTCCACAGGTCGCTCTCTGGAATAAGCACACTGGAAAAAGAATAGGAGGAGGTATTTTTTGGATATATGTCCAATAGTCACTAATATCAAATGGAAGAAATGCTGGGCATTTCAAAAATGAAGAAATGCAGGGTTTCTGATGCAAAGAGCTTATTGTGGTGGCACATTTGAGGTCTGAATGAATAATGACATGAAGGTGAAGGAGAGAGGCTGTGCTGGTGCATTCACTCATTCGTGACAGAGGCAAGGCTGGCTGCCTGCTCTCCTGTCCACTCAGAAGAAGTAGGGATGTGGAAACATGAGCACAAACTGCAGCAATGGGATGGCACTGAGTAAAAGACAACCTCACCCACTCTGGTATCAGCAGTGATCAGCCCACAATACTGCCATGAGGCGGGCAAAAGATGTTGGAATAATAAAGCAAGAGAGGGAATTCAGTAAACAGTATCTGGCTGTAGGCTTTGAAAAGGTTCCACCTCGCTTAGGACAAGAAAGAAGGGCCACAATGAAATTCTGGCACCAAAAGAGCAATTAACATCTAACATGAAGACACCAACCCAGGCAGGGGAAACCCTAATTGAGGGCTTTAGTGGCAGACAATTTAAAAAATATTTAGCATATTATAAGCATTGTTGTATGGAAATGGACTATTAAAATGTCTTAATTACAAACATTAAAAATGGGTTTGTGGCCTATGCTTCCATACATATGCTTTTATATACAAATAAAATAAACACTTATATATTTTGGGGTGAACAGCAGTATGTGCACAAGTAGAGATTCTTGTTCAGAGGGCAGAGACCTCAACATGTAGATCCCCAAAGCAGGACCACCTTCTCCAGATCCCCTGGAGCAAGGGAACTGCTTTCTTATTCTCCAAAAACAAGCCAGAAGGGGATGAAATGGACCTTTTACATCATCTGCTGGTGAGGAGACCTGCTTTTACCTTATTACCTGCAAAGAGTTTATGCGGTGCTCAGAAGACACCACTGCAGGTTCTCACTGCAGCCCTCGAGGCTGTTCTTTGCAGTAGTATCATGCATCTCCCATCTGTGCCAAAGAGAAGTTACATTCTTCAAACCCCAATGGCAGACAAAGAAGGAGGAAGGGGTGTGGTAAGTCCAGCAGTTCTCTATGGTGCTATGCATTTGGTGTGACAACACTCAGGAGGAAGGGGACGTGCAGCAGCCTCATCCCTGGGAGCATTTGCATCCAGCAGCAGGGGGACACAGCACATCCTCATTTTAGGTTCCACCAATCCATGACCTCGTACAGCACATTGAAAACATGACAGCAAGTGTCACATCCACGCACCAACTGAGAAATGCCAACAAGTAACATGGAGGGACAGAGGGAAGAAATGTTCACCCTCGATTTTCCACCTCCCATCTGCTTAGTGAAACATGCAGAGGGCTGGGTGTCAGCTGCCCACCAGTAATGTTTTCAATCCTGCAAGAGCTGGTAATATTTTCAGTGGAACTGATTTGCAATTCTGTGGGCCGGTGCTGGCCCTGAGCCTCCCTTGCTGCCTCCTGAGGATGCTCCTGTGCTGCTTCTCCCATGGAGGACACAAGCCAGCCACAGTTTCTGCAATGCCACACTGGGCAGGTGGGTCCAAAGGACTTAAGGGATTGTGTCATACTTGTTCTATACAGAAAATGTGATCCAGAAATAAGGCAAAGCAATGCAAGACACACGGCATAGCTACAATTCAGTTTTTGTTATGTCTCTACATGAGCAGACAGATGAGTCCCTACTCCTCTGGATTTCTGCAGTTCACCTTCAGGATCACCGCCAATTCTGTACAGGAGACACATGGACTTACAAAACTAAATAGAAGAGAGGAATCTTCAAAGGAGAGCTTTAATCAACATGTTGGTTCTACTTCTATTAGCAGAACTTCTCAAAGACTAAATCAAAAATCAAGCAGAGCATCCTGCAGTCTTTCTTGTGGTAATAAGGCCTGATGGCTGGTCATTTCAGCCTGTAGAGTCATTCCTTGGTTTTTTACTCCTGGGTATTACAGATGTTTTAGAAAAGGAAACCCCTTTTCCTTTTGTGTCTCTTGAAAGCACATAAAGGGTGGTGTGCTCCAAACCCAGACTGCTACAGTGCAGCTTTGGTGAAGACGCCAGAGGGACATCACGTAAAACTCTGGTCATACAAGTCAGTGTTTCTGTCTGCTGAACAATAAAATTCTAAGATCAGCTACCTGGATTGACATAGAAGACTGAAAACTATCCTATAGGTGAGGCCAGGGTACCACAACCTATCCCAAAGGCAGGGAGTTGTCCTGCTGCCGCCAGGAACTCGGGAGGCAGGAGATTACTCAGTTTACAAGAACCCTGAAAGTTGCTTGGTAGGAAAGGAGCAGGGAATGGGCGAGGGGGAGGGCATGAACAACATGAAAAGGAGAGCCCAGCAACTCTATCATGTCAGCAGGAGATGCTCCCTAAATAACTGCTCAGACTACAGAAGAAACACTAATTCAGTGATTTCTAGTAGGAAGACAGGAAACGATGAAGTCCAAGACAGCTCTGGGGAAGCTGATCAAGAGACCAACCTCACTAGAGACCCAAGAGCATATTCTCTAAAAGCCACGGATTTCACAAACAAACTCATCTCCACAAGGTATGGGATCAATAGCAGCACTGTTTTGCAAAGGAATGATTGAGGAACACCAGGTCTAACCTGTCACCAGGCCTCGGTGATTGCAAGCAGGGACCTGAGCATGACCTCCTCAATTCCTGGGCTAACCCTGCCCACAGAAATGCAGCAACCAGTTCCCAGAGACGAGCTCTAGAATTCTGAAACTCAGATCTGACATGGTGCTTCTGCTCCAGCAGATAAGGACTCCCACCAGACAAGAGAATAACTTCAGTCACCAACAAAAAGAACAGCTCCGTAATATTAATTAGGTGTACAAAACTAAAATACACCTGGATGGAAGAAGTAGTATGAGGACATCTTAAGATGAACTCTTTGCAAAGATGCTAATCCTTTTAAATTAAAAAAATTAAATAAATAAAATAAAAACATAAGCTTAGTTTGTACCTCAGGAATGGGCCCTGATTTTTTAGGGCTTGAAACTACTCCAATAAATAACTTTTTATGTTATATCCCTATGCCCAAGGCAGAGAAAGAAGCTGAATTACAGAAGAAGCAAAGAATTCCTGGTGACGTCCCTCTGTAGTGCTGCAGATGGATGAAAAGGTGCTTAAAGACAAACCAGCCCATGAAGCCAACCCCAGCTCTGCAGAAGGTTAACCAAAAGCTGTAACAAATCTTCCTTTTGCTATTAGAGTTGAAGAGATACTGTTCTGAAAGCATCAAACCTACTCCCAGTCCATCTCTTAATTAGGCAGCACAAAGCAATGCAAAATTTGAATTCCAGCAGGTCATCTCCTACCTTGCCAAGCTACATTACTTGGCAGAGAAGTGATGCAATGAGAAGTCATTACTGAAGAAAATGAAATCCCATTTATTCACATGGCCTTGAGCATACTATGTTATGCAATTTGGAGATTCCTATGCAATGTGACATAGATTAGTACATATTTCTCTTTCTAAATGGACATCTTGAAAACAAATACAAAATCCAAGCTCATTAACACCTCTGGCTTCTTTTTAAACCAGTCATTCTGAATTACCATCCTCAGATATACAAGTATTATTCTCCTTCTCACACTGTGAGATATGGGTGAAAGGGCAAGTCACACAACATAATTAAAAGCACAAAACACTGGCAAATTCAACAGGCTTAGAGTGGGATTTTTTGATGCAAAGTACCAAAACAAACAAACAAAAACAACAACAAAACCAGCTGCTAGATTTGGTCTTGTTTGTGAAGTAACATTGAAAAAGATCACTTTTAAACAAAGCTGCCTTGCAGAGCAACGTTTCTGAAAGTGTAAAAATCCCCTTTTTGTCTATCTCATTCTTTAAGGTCACTAAATCCAGACCATCTGGATAATGAAGTTAGCAACTTAGTTCCCTATTTATCTATTAAAACTTCTGTACAGCTCATATGGAAAATTTGTCTGCAGCTAAAAAACAACTGAAGTGTAAAAAGCAGCTGCAGGGAAATGATGTCACTGCAGGCAGAGCTGGCTGTCAGCACACTGGCACCAGGAAGATCCTGAGTTATTGTTAATCTCAGCTTTTGAGCCAAATATCCTATTTGGAAAAACAAAACAAAACAAAAAAAAAAAATCCAAAACAATCCCCCAAAACCACAAAGAAAATTATGTGGATCTTTCAGCCAAGTCCTACTCTCACTGAAGCTTCGGTGGTAATTTTCAGGAAGACCATGACTTCAAACCTGACATTTCGTACTATATCTTTCTTGTACAGAACTGGTCCACTGTTATGAGTAAGGATAAAAAGGTAAATCTTTCACTGCTCTCCTCCACCAAAAACACAAGCAGCAAAACTCTGCAAAACAGTCTCTCTCCTCTCACAGGCACAGAGCAAGAGGACTTGTTTTTGCTAACTTTGACTGTTACTTATGTAAATGTGGGTGACGAGAAGACAGACAATTTTGGTCCAGCAGGTTGCTCGTATTTCCACACCTATCACCTTCAAAATGCAATTCCATTGCCAAAAGGTACCTGTTGCGAGTTGTAAAATTTTTATTTTACAAGCTTCTTAAGGACACATTCTCTTATTTTTTTATTCTACAGGGTAATGCACTCTTATTTGGGCTAAAGACGAGTGTAGGAGAGGTGTCCTACCTCCTTCCAGGAGATCCTTCTCCATCCATCAGAGGGAAACAGGGGACAAACACCCCTTTTGGAATCCTAAAGGACGAGGGTTCAGGTTCAAGTCCTTCGGGTGAAGTTCCCTAGCAATGCTCCAGCAGGTTACAGCTTTGCACACAGACCCTGTGACAAGCCAGGTCCCAGGAAGCCCATTTGCAATAACTGAGCATCACCTTTTGGCTGCAGAGATTTCAGAAGTTTGTCCCTCAGAAAACAAGGGCTACCTTCCCTCCTCTCCCATAGAAAGAGGCATTTGCAAAATGAACAATAAAGACAACAGCTAATGCTTCTTCAAGATGTTACACTCGTTCCTTATCAGTAAAACATCATCAAAACATAAATGCTTTCCTACAAGTTTTCACAGAGGTTTAAAAAATACCCTAAAATTCATGTTGTAACACATTAGGATGAAAGGATGTAGAAAATGTAATATATGCTTATATAGCTAGGTGTATTACAAAAAAACTCTAATTCATAGCACGTACACATCTGCTGGATCTGAATTATAACTACAGTCATAACATGGAAACAAGCTTAAGAAATTGTTATATACAAACATTGTGAGTAATACACAAACATTAGACAAAACAGTTCTTTCCAGACAATTTCAGACTCCTTACTATAGACACATGCTCACATCCTCAAAGAATATTATATTTAATTTTCAATGGAAAAGAGTGTGTGTATGGAGAGAGAGAATTCAAAATTCAACTGCTGCCTTTTTGCTTCTAGATCACATACTGGACTATGACTCTACTGTCCCAAATCAGTGTTAGTTTTAGCGCTGACAACACAACACAACACCATAATGCAGATTCAATAAATAAAATTACCCTGTGTTTTCCCCATAGACCTGTCACACAGACCACCTCGAAATCTTGAGCTGGGCTGGCAAGTCTATTTTAAAATTGAATCTTTGACTGCATATCATTGGCATACAACAGCAGCAAGCAAAACATGAGCAGTTTGTCACCAAGCTCAACTAACTTATGTGGTAAGAATATGCTTGCTGACTAAACAACAAACTGTAATAAAAAGATCCAGCAATAATGCAGAACAAACTCTTCAAAACTGGTGAAAATCATATTTTCATGAAATATGTCAGCAAACTTCTCCAAAACATTTGACATTGTTTTACTCACACATTTCACGTTGCTTCAGCCTACTTGAATTTAAGCAGTGCGTGAAATTATCTCTTTTCTTATAGCTGTTCACGTTTTCCCCCAAGTAATTAGCAAGCTACATCCCCTTTGACAGAGGGACACTAACAAGCTCCTACAGTTTCCAGTGGGACAAGGAATCCAAAGCTACTAATAGCAAACAAGTCATTTAAACAAAAAAAGGATTACAAAGACTCGTTGCAAGTAGCTGGAAACTCACCCATATTTCAGATTAAGGCTTTCTGAGGAGCTCTTTTGTAAAGAGTTTTGACTCCATCTTACAAAACCATTTCATTGTTTTCCTTTAAAAACCAAAACACCGATTTGTTATCTACTAATAATTTCTTCATATTGAAAGTAATTAAGTACTAGAAAGATGGGGAAGCATTTTCCAAAGAGAAAATGACGGAAACCTTAGTTCTGTTACAAAACCGCCCTCCGGAGATCTCAAAGTTGAAAGGAAACAAAAGTTACACAAACTTTTCAAAAAGTTCTTCCATTCTTCGCTCCCAGGCCACCAAAACAAGCTGCAAACCAAGCCAGAGTGCAGCTTATTTGCAAAACTCCGTTCCCAAAAATGCCTAGAACCACATCCCTGTTAAATAGAGCGGGTTTTGAGGAGCTCCTGAGCGGAAAGGTGCGTACCTTGAGGACCTCCATGGGCACCTGGGTGGCGGGGGCAGGCTGGTGGGGACGCTGACGTTGATAGCAGGTGTCTGGCTCACGGGCACTCGCTGCTGCATGAACTGGGCTGCCTGCTGCTTCTGCTGCTGCTCCCGACGCTCCTGCTCCTGCATCTGCTCACGCATGAGCTGCTGTCGGAGCAGGATTCGTGAGGTCATGCTGGAGGAGCTTAAGGGAGGCTTGGAAGCGCCAGGATGCTCGGAATTGCTGTGGGAAGACCAGAGAAAGACAGCTCAGCTTCCACAAAGCGGGGTGGAGGCTCCAGCGGCACCGCGAGAGGGGAATCCGGAGCCGACCTACTTCAGGTACTTAGTGGCCACATTAGGCTGTCTTAACTTGACTGCAGCCAAACCATTCCCAAACACCAACATCCAGCTGTAAAGAGCCATTTGCTCTTTCAAAACTTACAGCAACCACCCACGAGAAAAACAAATGCTTTTACAGATAGTAGTAGGCACAAATATTCCTTTTTTTAAAAAGAAAAATAATAAAGATCTGTAGCAAGTCTAACGATTGGTATGGATAACACTCCAATCCAATGATCTAGCTCAAAGTAAAGAAAATCTACCTCTCCCATGGAAACAAAACACAACATAGTTCACTTATTTCCTGCAAAATCCTACCTTAGGGTTGGACTTGCTGGCAGTGACTTTTCAGAGTTAGAGAACAGACCTCCACAAAAAACCCAGCTCCCACCCAGGCCTACCAGCATCTTCTGAGCACCATCAGATACAAAACCAGGCAAAATAAACAACAGTAACAGCTTTATTCCAGTCATACTTCACAGAGAGCAACAGTCTGGCCCAAGTCAGCACATAGCACAGCTTCACCACCTAAGAGATACTTCCAAGACACTGGCAAGCAGAGCATGGGACTTTGCTATGGACTGCAAGGACACTTTCTGGAGCAACTCATCATTTTCTTAGCCTGCAGAACCAAAATCCACAGGCTATGCCTTGGGAAGCCAGCAGTAACCCTCCTGGCTGTAGGAGGAGGCTGCTCTTGAAACCCCCACCTCTGGCTCCAGTGCTGTTACCTGTGGGATGCTGGCAGGACACAGGAGTCTGGGAGCCAGCATCCCTTCCAGGTCTTGCTCGGAAGCTGCGGGCACCGAGTGCTGCTTGTGCTCGGACAACCAGAGCCAGCACTGCTGGAAGTTTTCTGTCTTTGTTTAGGACTGATGTTGAACACAGTTCAGGGCAGAAACAAAAAAAAGGAGAACCCACACTTAACTGCCCCAAGAGATCAAACTGCTCTTCCAGAGCACACATTTTGGGGGCAGGGAGGCAGGGGACCATCTTGCTAT
Source organism: Corvus cornix cornix (assembly GCF_000738735.6). Taxonomy (NCBI): domain Eukaryota; kingdom Metazoa; phylum Chordata; class Aves; order Passeriformes; family Corvidae; genus Corvus; species Corvus cornix. Next base: position 16,223,254 of record NC_046342.1, on the reverse strand, counting down.
TTAAGACCTGTCATGTTGAAACATTCACAGAGACACTGATCCTTTTGATAAAACAAGAGAAAACCTTTGTGGTGAAACTAATGCAGCTGCGGAATAATCGTACTAATTAGCTGCTCAAGACAAGTCATTGACTGTGATACTTGTAAAAAACACTCCCTTTTCAATTAAGGGTGAAGCATTCTCACATCTAAATCCAGCAGCTTGTTTTCTGGCTGCACATCTGAACCACTCTCACATTCCCAAACCGAAGAGATGCTTTATTTCCATGACCAGGATAGTTATAGATCAGTGGTCTCTCCATTGTTTTGATTACACATTCCTACCAGGAATGTTTGAACATGCACCCCCAAAATGTTTACTTACTTATTTATGAACTATATACATGTATTACTGAAGTGCTCATGTTTTCTTTCTGCCCACCAATAATAACACTGTGCATCCCACCTCAGAGACCACTGCAATACACGAGAAAACAAAAGGCACCCAAATGCTGCTTTCAAGGAAGGATTGATTCTCCTCCTGTTGGAAAAAGGCCAATTTTGTACCACACTTGTCAGCATTCTCATTTGTGTGCTACTGGCAATTTTTAGATACCTAATGCTGCAAAATTGGTAACCCAGCAGTTCCTCCTACCTTCTTTCATTTTGAACTGTTTCTCCACCTACCAAAGCCAAGTGTGATGGAAACCATCTCAGAAGAACCTTCCCATATAAAAAAATGGTTGAGGAAAGAGAGCAAGCAGGAAGGAGAAATTATTTCCACAGCATTTCAAACAGCTCCTGTCAGGAACCTCATCTTGCCCACGCAATTATTTTACCTACTTGCACCAAGTGTCCTTCCAGCTTCCTGCAGGTGATTCAGGGCTCTACTGTTAATCAAAAATGTCAAACAAAGCTTCAAGTATTGTGTCTTTTAATGAGACAACAGTCCTAGAAAACGCTGTTCTTCCAAATTCTTCCCCAAAGAGCAAAGATGCTCCCAGGCTTCATTTCTTCTGCAATTCTGCTCAGTATTTTACATGGCAAATAGGCAGATGAGCCCTGAATGCAGGCAGTGCGGACAGCCACGTGCTGCCAGACTGCAGCTACTGCCACAGAATCATGGAATTGTTTAGGTTGGAAGACATCTCCAGGACCATCAGGCCCAACCATTAACCCAGCACTGCCAAGCCTACCACTAAACCATGTCCCCAAGTGCCACATCCACATGTCTTTTAAATACCTCCAGAGATGGTGACTCAACCATCTCCCTGACAGGCTGTTCCAGTGCTTGACAACTCTTTCAGTGAAGAAATTCTTCCTAATGTTCAATCTAAACTTCCTCTGGCACAACTTGAGGCCATCTCCTCTTATCCTATCCATTATAAACTGGGAAAGGCAGATGGGCACCCAACCATCACACCATCAGTGCAGGTGAATTAAAATAATGCTTATTCTGGGATAAAAGCAGCTGCACAACACCTGCCTACCTAACCAGATGCTTCTATCACAAGCACTGGGAAGGAACACGGACAGACTTCCCGTTATTTATTCCCAGAGGGCTGTAAAGCTCCTCCTGTGTGCACAACAGTCTCCCCACACCAGCATTCCTTCCACTCGCCATGAGCAGCACTGATCAAACATGGAAAACTCTGAAACTTTGGTATCTCATCCTCTAAGTCTGTCCCATGCACCACACAGCTCATCCCCTCATCCAGCTTCCCTTCTCCACCATGTCTGCTCATCTCCCCAAGCACAGAATAGAAGGAACAGAAGATGGTTTGGGTTTCACGACCACAGACCTCCACAGAGCAAACAGGAGGTCTGCCAGAAACTCACTTTTGCAACCTAAGAAGCAATTAAAAACTTGTTATTTCAAAAGCTTCATCCAGACAGTTTTGAAAACGGTTATTTTTAAAGCTTCTCGACCTTTATGCGCTGGTGCACAGACAGATCTCCCATGACCAAGCTCAGTGCCATGTACCACAGAACAACCCAGCAGGGGACACGTGGATCCAAAACTCTCCTACACGAACTGATTCACCCCCAGATTACGTGGAGCCAGGAGCAGAGCCCACACACAGCTAATACAGATGCAATTCAGATACTTCCTGCAAACAGTTTATGGAAACCATCTAATTGCAATAAATGAACCCGACTCATCCTTTTAATTGACACATGATTAAACCAGTTATCCATTAGCACTCTAATAAGCACAGCGTAATACAGACTGGGAGTTATTAGTTATGTGTCATGTGCTGATCCAATTAATCATGAAGTGATAACGCTTTATTAAATAAGTTTAAATTACATATCCTTTGCACAGATGCCTGGGAAATGTTAGTTACTGCATACATGAGTTATTATGCAGGTGGCCATTGCATAATAAAATGCAACTGATCACATTAAAATCAAGTTTGATTTTGTTGCCATCAACCCACAGAGACCATAATCTTCCCAGATGTTTACTGATTATTTTATCTCTCTCCTTAGGCAAAAAGACAAACTCGTCTTTTGTTGGACAGTTTTGTTTTCAGATTCTATAAATTGATCAAACAAATGCTCTGGGTCAGATGCATTAGTTATGAGTTATCTGATGCACAAGCATTATTTTGCACTACCTATGCATTGAATAAGAAACTTCCCTGGAGACTTTGAACTGGAAAAAAAAACTAACTTTGCTTTTTAGCTACTTGAGAAACTTTTACTATTTTTGAATTTTTTTTAAGAAAAAAATGTCTCCAATGTAATGTTTCTTAGACAAATTGGACAAAGAGCCTTCAAAGCCACTTGTTCTGGGCAGGATGCTCTAAATTGAGAAATGGCACATAAGACGGAAGCTGCTGCTCTCCTCCCTCCATTCATGCCAACTGTTTGTTAATGGTTTAGTCCACGGAGAAATCAGCCAAGAAAAGCAGATTTAGCACCTCAAGAAGTCCACTGAGCTGCACCAGATCTCAGAGGTAAGAAATAACACCGGATTTAAATGCTTTTGTTTATATCTTACCCTTATCCCAGTCACAATTAGTCATAGAGAAAATAAAGGCATCCACATTTGAGTTGTAATGTTGGCAATCTCTCATCTCCTTGCTTTAAAGATTAAGATTGTTCTATGCTAATGGTGGCTACTTAAATACTTGACCTCCAGAAGACATTTTCAGAGACCACCACACAGCTCCCAACACCCCTCGTAGAAAATCACTAGAGTTTCTTCAAAATTAAAGTTGATTTGTACAAATTCTGTTTTCCATCTCTCTACCAAGCAGTAAAACCTCATGAAACTTTTTGTTCCCTGTATTGTATATGTGGCTGAAGCAACAACACCTGTAGGAGCTTCTAACCTGCCAGCCAGCAACGCTGTTTGCCTCAGAAAGGGGTGACAGAAAAGCGAAGAATAGCAAAAGAAAAAAAATAAATGCAAGGGGAAGCCAGATTACACACACCACCACCCCCACCCCCCAAAAAAAGTCTAATACGAAACGCAAAAAGTCCACAAACAACAAAAAAACCCCCACACAGTCCCTTTTCCCCCATCCTCAGACAAGGTAAGGGATTCCAACTACTACAGCATTTTCCCTGGAGCACTTTGTACTTCATTCCTAACATTTAATAATTGACTGTGGGTTACAGTGACGCTCCGCTCACCGCGCCAACTGCCTGGTGCTGCTTGAAGTATCAATGCACAAAAAACAAGCCCAAGATCTGGCACCCTCCTATGCCCTGACTTGCCAAGGACAGAGCAGTTACAAAAACCGTGTGGAGACCTTTATCAGCCTTTATAATAAAGCCAGGACTATGTTTCAGGCTCCTACATGAAAGGTTTCCGGACTTGAAGGTTACATGTTTAAAGAGACAGGCTGCCTGCCCCTGCTCCATCATCGAGTTAAATGTTTTCTGTGCCTCCTGTGCTTTTGTATCCTGACCTGCACTGTCCTACACCATGGGCTGCACCCACAGAACAGCCCACAGCCCAAAAGGCACCCAGCCATCTGCCGGATTGCATTGAGTGCACCTGGTTGGGTAAGGAAGGAAAAACCCTGCAACATCCACCATGCACGCCAACTACAGCAAGGAGCTAAGGGTTGAATTTCAAATCAAATTAATTCGGTGGACCAACCTGCTTGGAAAAAAAACCCAAAAAACAAAAAAACCACACATGCACACACAAAAATCCTCTCCAACAAAACCCAACCTCACAAACAAAAATATTCAATCCTCAGCTAAGAATTTTTTTAAGTTGTTGTACACCATGTAGTAGTTTTCCATTTTTCTTCCCGTCTTTAAAACACACCTTCACAAGTGGCTGAACATAATGCTTTCTGAACTTAATGAAAACCTCTCTCATGACCCAGGAGCACTCAGTAAATAATTATTAAGCTCCGGAGGCGGCTTTTGCATGAGTGTTGACTTAATAAAATGCCGTAAGTTGATCTGCTTGAATGCCCATTTAGTTGGGGACACAGCTTGCAGTATAGCCTGGAAAGCTTGATCTTGACCAGATTAAGGAACAAGGTAAAATTAAGAGGTTCAATCCAGAAACAACAAAGGTCACATTTTACAATCCTTTACTACCACTGCTGATAGAAGGGAGATGAATAATTGCAAACCTAAAGTATCCTCAAAGACTTCCATATTATAATAGTGACAATGCACCAAGTCTTTTTACACCGAAACTGAATCTCTGTTAGCCCAGAGCTGTGTTTTTGCCACGAAGTTTCAGAAGAAGAGACATATATATGTATATATATTTAAACACAGTATTATGTGTCTTCCCCTCTTGAAACCCACCATCATTAGCTGAGCTGGTCAGCCCAGCTGCTGGGGCTCTGTAGAGGACAGTGGCCAGTCCCAAGCACGGTATCTTTAATTCCCAGAACACAACCTCCACCACACCAAATCAATCCCGCAATAATCTGCTCACGGTGCCCCGGGAAAGCATCACTCACAGACGGAGGCTGTCAAAGGAGCAGGGCATGAACATCTGAACAGCTTCCATCTTTCCCCCCAATTTTGTGTCCAAGGGCTTTTGCTGAGCACCCCCGGGAGAAAGTCAAGCGGCGTCCGGGCCGGCTGTGTCTCCAGGGGAGGCTCCAGATAAGGACCTGGCAACTCCAATCCCCACGGAGCAGCAAGGCGGGCAGCGGCTCCCGGCACTGCAGACCTGCGCAATCCAGCACCTACCGAGGAGAAAACAACGGGCTTGAGGCAGCACGTTCAGGGGTATCATGAAAGGACTCCAAAACAGCCGAGGAGTTTGGAGTCAGCACCTCGCTACATCCCGTCTCACCTGCATGGGAGCGCCGCACAGCCTCCTGGTGGGCACGGATCCGCAGGATCTGCGATGAATTCCCGGCACAGCCGTGGGCTGAGCAGATCCCAGGGGCTGCACCACCCTCACCACCCCGCGAGGAATGGGAGAAACCGAAGACACGGGCTGGCATTGAAAGCACTTCTGCCATTCATTAATTAAAAGGGGTGTGATCAGGCCATTAACACCATCAGTGGATAAGGGCTGTCTGTTAATAGCACCGTTTTCTCACGATCCTTATCACCAAAAAGATGAAGGGAAAGGGTGGGTGCAAGACAAATTTGTTTTCTGGGATGTAACTTCTTCACATTCAAAGCTCACCCAGGCAAACCTCCACCTAGGAGCCACTGGACACGCATCTCTCAAGAGCTTGAACCACATTTGTAAAGGTACAGAGTCGATACGACAGTGCACACACCATTTCCCCAGCTCCACCTCTGCTCAAACAGGCTGAAACCTTCACAAAAGCAGCATGCAGGGTACACAAAATACCTCAAAAATTGTTCCAAAAAATTGTCCCAAAATTGTTCCATGAAGGGCTAAAGGAATTTAAAATATAGCTGACTGTGTTACCCAATACTGGTTTACTGCTTTTTCTCAAACTTTCAAAGTTTCCCTCACAAATTTAGAGAAAATATTACCAAAATATAAAAGAGAAAAAAAATGCATGAAGCAGATTTGTCTTTCACTTAAAAGTCTGACCCTGTTAAAGACTTTTTGAACCATTTTTCAGACACCACATCTATGGGCACTTCCCTCTCTAAAGGGCTCTACAGAAATTTGCAAAACAAAAAGCCAGGTTGCTAAAACAACCAAGAGGTGATAAAAGAAAAAGCAAGGAGATAACACTCCACTAGCAATCTCTGTAGTTTTTGTAATGCAAAATTTACCTTTTTTTATCTGGGTCAATAGAGCCGATAACACCGTCGCTGAGAGGGAAGATGACGTATAACCACCACACTTTTTGATACTTTACAACTACATAGTGCCCAGGTCTGGCGTCACAGCACCTTTCTGTCATATCTTGGCTTAGAAATTATCACTTCCACAGCTGGATAGCCAGTTCATCCACAGAGGCAGTTTTCAGCAGAAGACAAGGCTCAACCATATTGTGTCCATAGCTTGTATCCATAATTCACATGACCAGACTCCTTCCCAGCTAAAAAGCCACCATGCTCCTCAAGGCTTACCAGGACCAGCAATTCCCAGCCTAAACCCTTCCATTCATCCAAGGTTTTCTGCTTATTGACTCCACTGTTACAGCACTATTCATTGCTTTCCAAAGAGGATGAGGCAGCTGGAAGCCTCATCTCCTGCAGATGACATCCTCGCTCTGGCATGCTGAGCAAACAGGATCTTGAGGAGCAAAAGGGAAAGTTGTTTATGGAAGATTTGCTTTAAATGATTAAGAACCCCAAAGAGTCATGATGAAAACCACGTAGTGAATTCTGTGCTTGGTATGCTGGCATTATCAGCATGTAGGACTTGCTCACAACAAGGGAGTACGACGTGCAAGGGAAAAAACAACCCCTAACACATCACTGCAGTAACTTCAACATTAAACCAGTCTTGGACAGATGTTATGCAAACTCTCGCTTCAATCTCTAGCCACAGCACTAGCTGTCCATTATGGGACCTGATCAGATCAGTGTCTTTAGCAACTCTTCTTTCTAACAAATCAACTCTCCAGGCTGCAGAAACCAATGCCTCAGCACACCCATGCTTGAAACAAACTTCAGTGTTGAGTCCTTAAGCATTGCTCATAGTTCTTCTACATTTTTGTCTATTTGTGGAAGAGTTTATTGGGGCAAAGAGGATTGTGTGACTGTGCAAGCTGAACAGCTGGGGGTGGGGGTAAAAAACCCCTTATTCAGCAACAAGTTACTCTACCAACCATTTGGATATTTACACTTCAATTACAATTTGCAATTGCAGGACAGATGTGCCAGACTTGCTGCCTTGGGTTTTCACAGCACAGACAGGAAGGTGGGATAATCTCCAGCCATCCATGTAAGAGAGCATTAGCGATGTTTACAAACTCGCTAATTGAGGCCAAGCAAAATGGAGGAGTTGCCCAACTGCAAACAACTAAAGACAGGTGGCCTTCAATTCTCTTGCTTAGGCCACTCAATGCCCCCCACAACATCCCTGACAATGAGATAGTCCCAAACCAAGGCTCCTAGAGGAAGCAAACCTCTTCAGTCCATCGGTATCACCAGCAGCATCCCCAGCATCCTCAGGCACATCCAGCAAACAGCCCTTCTGTCATCAGGTACCTCTCCCAAATCCCAAGTTCAGGGATTCCCCAAATTGGGTACAGTTTCTGTGTTCTTACAACCTCGGGGTGTGCACTGTGTGTCAGGATGGCTGGGGCAGGACAGTGCAAATGCCAACAGCTGTAAATCCTATTTTAAATTTGTCACATTTGCAGGAACTGCAATCTTTCACAGAAATATTTAGCCTTGATTTAAAGCCTTCAGCAGTAGGGAACTGCATCTCCAATGCAATGTTATGGTAATTCCTCCTCTTCCCTCATCAAAATAATTCTGCATCTTGTTTCAAACCAGAAACTGCTCAGGAACATCAGAGAGAGGATGAGGAAAATAATTACTTAAACGTAGTATTACTTAAACATGTAAATAAAAGAAATACCAAATGAAAACCATGGTACAGAATGAAGTCTCATTCAAAATAGAAACATGCAAGCAACATTTATACTTCTTGATTTCACAGAGTCAAAATATATACAAAAAGATCCTCCTTAATCTATTTATAGGTCTTTCAACACCTCAAATATGGCCCTGATAATACACAGCCTTAATTTAATTTTGCAATCACCCTTCTGCTCTGCACGTCTTATGTTGCATCTAAAATGCACAAGCACATCTCAAAGATGAGACATCAAGAAAAATCCTCAGAAATAACTTTATGCAACCAAATACAATCTTAAAAATTAACACAACTGCTGGGTTTCTAGAAAATGGGATTTTCTCAAGTAAAACTGTTCAGCACAGCCCATGTTTTGCACACTTTAGTGACTCCTGAGCCATGCTGTCTGTGTCACTTGCTGCAGGAACCACTTCTTACTTTTCAAAAGATATTACAGCCTTTGGTTTACTTTTGAAAAAAAGCAGCCAACTCAAAACTATTTACAAGCCTTTCTGTTAGACCCTCCTAATCTGTTCTGCGCTGCCAGAAGCACAGCACTTGAATGGCTATTTCTGTTCAAAGCTATATTTGTTGTGGAACTACTGCAGACTCCTGAATCATGTAAACAGAGGCCAGAGCCAAAAAATGTTTCACTGGACTTGAAGTTCACATCTGCCTTAGTTACTAGGACAAAAAAAAATAAAGGCAGGGCTTAGGCTATAACCAATAAATCCTGCAAAGACTAGGGTTAATAATGAATTCCTGCAACAGAGCTTTGTTTAATCTGGTTTACTTAGCATTTGCGACCTTGGCAAAGTACCTGTGTGAGCACCCGCCATTGTTGTGGAGCAGCGTTTCACACCTTCTGTTATTTTAGGCTCCAGCAGGCGACTGTACAGTGCTACATTAGTCAGGCAGGTTCATAAACACGCAGCAAAGTCACCTGGAAATGATGTGCAGTTCCAGACTTTTTGGAGCCCAGGAGCCAACTGTATTGCTGTCCCTAAAAAGCAGTATTGAAGCAGCTCTCAGTCAGGACCTGCAGCTGCACCTTTGGGCAAAACAAATGCTTGGCAAATGTGTTGCTGGAGCAAAGTGACCCTGTCATTTCCTCAGCTTCTTGGCTCAGAAAAGTTAATGCTACAAACCATGCCCTCACCTCAGCTTGCCCATGTGGATGAAAACTTCACCTGAGCACTCACCACCTTCTATTCCTCATGATCCTTCTCCAGCAGGAACAATCTCCAATATTCTCAACATGCTGGAAACAAAAGGCAGCCCAATATTACCAATAAACTGGAAACCATGAAAACCCCCAGAACAACAACGAAAACCCACACAGATGTTTGATCCAACTTCCCACAGATTACACAGACCTACCACTTCAGGCAGGGACACATTCTGCCCAGTGGTCTTTGGCACTGAGCTGCAGCAGAGGTACTACAGGCAGGAGGACAAGCAGCATGTGTTTGGGTAAGAGTGGGACATCACAGGTGGATCAAGGAGAACAAAAAAAATGTTTCTGTCATAACCCACATAAGAAATCTGGATTTAAGTGTAGTAACCTTTTTTTTTGGTCATACAAGCATTTGCTGAATTCAGAAGTTTAGTAGCTGCCTGATACTTAGTTGCCAATATATGTCTAATACAATGAAAATATTTTTCCCTTCCTTTCAGAGAGGCTGATACAAAGCCACATTCAGGAACTGTAACTGGCTTTCCACTTACTCAGGGGGAAAAAAAAAATCTTTTTTTTACAAACTCCAGAACAAACAAGATGATTTTCTATTTTCTTGCTTTTAAAAGCTGACAATGCAAGTACAAATCGATAATACATTTCATCATCTATGTTACTGTAGTTTATTTTTGTACAAATCTTGACCTTCATCTTTAACTAAGATATTCTACCTTAAAAGTGTTATACTTCTGTGTCTCTTCCCTTCATACAGCTACAACCTGGATATGGAATTCCTAATCTTAATAGAAGGATATATATTTAATTTTGCCTTGAATTGACACTACAGACTATTTGAAGTTGCATTAAAGCTGGTATTATCCTGTAAACACTTCCAGAGTACCAAAAATGAACACCAGCTGTCAGGATGCCAGTTACTCAATTAACACTTGCACAGCCAAAGCACTTTGCAATCCTATTCACAAGCTACCAAAAAAAACCTCCCCAAAACAAAAACAGCTAAAAAAGCAACTCCCATGCCTGGGCTAGCGAAAGACAGCTTCTGCAGGATTTCTCATTTGGCCAGCTCCCAGACATCTCCCTTTCCACACTAGATGGAGCTTTGTCCCCTCTTCCCCAGCTGTCTGGCAGTGCCCTGAGCTGGGATAAAAAGGGTAAAGAGGCAAAGGGTGAAACAGCAGCAGCGCCACCCCAAACAAACAGCCCGCAGCAGTGACCTCAGGAACAGCGGGATACCAGCGAGGACCTGGGCTCTCACCGTGCCCTGCCGGCTCCCTGATTTTAACACAGCACTGGTTTGCCATTTTCGAGGAATGAAAGATTTCAGCAATTCCAAATCCCTATCCATGCTGAGCTCCTACCAGCGTTTAACACGACTGCAAGGCACTGCCTGAGCTCACACCACAGTAAAACTACACTTCTTTTCCTTCCCTTATAGAGGGACAGCATTTAAGCTTATTCCCAGATTACACACTTGAGTTGCTCACTGGCTTTCCTGTATCCCTCTTCATACTCCCAGTTATTATCTTTCAAAATATGCTCTTCAGTCTCTTCTCTATTAACCTGAAACATCTGTCCCAAATGCCTCTGCTCAGGCTCCAGCCTTGGATTCACTGACACTTAGGGGAAGCGACTAATGGATAAAATTCCCCTTGATTTGTATCTGCTGGATTTGGTCTGTATTGTTTCAGATCACAGGTCAAGAGAAACAGCTCATCCTTCTGGTGAGCTGCCACAACTCCATTAGGATCTTTCAAAGCACAACAGGATATGGTACATCATCAGTACTTCTCTGATGAATTTAAACTCAATGGGACTGAGAGAAGCCCAGGAGAATGAGTCACTCCCGATGTCACAAGCGGCCTGCACTGCAAATCACAAAAAGCAGCAGCCTCAGGCTGTATCAGACAAGGCAATGCCAGAGAGGATGGAGAAGCACCGGTGTTCAAAGTGCAAAACCTCTGTGTGCCTTGTGGGCAAGGGCTCCTGCTTAGGCAATGTGCTCAAGAACAAGGAGCTAAAATTGAGGGGACAAGGAAAACAAGCCCACATTATAGTGGGAAGCTAAAGAAAAGTTTGGAGGTTGACAGGGGTGAGTGTTGCTGTCTATAAATATAGCAGAAAAACAAACACCCAGGAGAGAACAACCCTGGCACGTCACCAAAGTGATATAAACCAGCTATGAACAAGATTAAATTGGTATCAACAGTCTCATTCTGAGAAGTTCAGACCTGAAACCATTTCCAGCTAGAGGACTGACGAAGGAACAACGTGCTCCTTTGCAAATAAAGACTGGTTGCCTAATCAAAGTAGGTCACTGTGGAACGAAGCAGCCAGTAACAAATTACGGGACACAGAATCACAGAATCAATTAGGTTGGAAAAGACCTTTATGATCCTCAAGTCCAACCTTTGACCAACCACCACCTTATGAACCAAAGCAGAGCACTGAGTGCCATGTCCAGTCATTTCCTGAGCACAGAAGATGCCTGGCAGCCAGAGGCTCCAAAGGGCAGATGCAGAGCAAAGCAACTCTTTGGCAGAGCAGATGGATCTGAAGTAGTACTGGAATATTGCACACAACAGGAGCTCTTGCCTTCACATAGACCATGCTGAGCTAAAGCAGTAAATAATACCTCAAAAATGCAACCCCTCCTTTCTAAATTAAAGATTAGAGGTTCCCCAAAACAAACATAAAATCAAGAAATACCTACTACAAAAAGAGACATCCTAAAGTAGATAGAAGGCATGCAGAGCAGGTTTCATCCTGAGCAGATTTAAGAGGGATACCTTTTGAAGACAAGACAGCAGCTGGAGGGTCCAACAGCCACACATCGCCTGGCCAAGATAGCATCACCCGTCATGACTTCCAACACAAGGCTGTAGAGCAGAGCCTCTTGGGGACACACAGCCTGGGCAGTACAGACAGGAGCTGAAACCACATCTAAATCCCAGTATCCTCCATCCTCTGTAGCCAACATCCATGTCCTGTTATCCTACCCAGCACTGACAAGCAACACAAGACATAACTGAAGGTGAACCTGCCAGGCTCTTACAACTCCTACTCATATGTTTAGTAGAGAAGAACCTTCAGTTCACTACAGCAGCATGAAAATCCAACCCCTTGACACTCTGTAATTGTTCAACATCCTGGACATGCCATCCAAAATTTCCACTGAAGTTCAGGAGTGCAACATAATGAAAACACCCTCACTGACCATGTTATTTACAGCCTGGGAACAAAGAACTCCAGCCTCCAGTGCGCTTTTAATACAGACTAATTTATTCTGAAAAAAGTAATAATTAAGTACACAAAACCAAAGTATGGAACCTGAAAAACACCTTCCTGTCTGGCAGAGCAAGTGCTTTCTAAGGACACTTACAGTAGCTCCTACTGCTAAAATCGTTTATTAAAAATAACTGGGGGAAAGCAAAGATGATCTTGAAAATACACAGCAATGCTAAGCTGAAAAAGTTACACTGAAAAAACCCCAAAGCAGGTCAAATGCATTAATATATTCTTGTGATTAAGTCCATATCCAAGTAGTTTGAAACTGAAGTCTTCAATATTTGAATGATTATGCACATTTTTAAAAATCTTCCAAGTGTTTAGTACTACTAAAAAGCCAGCACATTAAATCTTTATGGGATTTAATATGGGATTGAGAAATTCCCTGAAACAAGAGGAAAAAAGCCCTAGGCAAAAAACCATAATAATCAATTTTCTCCACCCATCCTACCACATGCCTCTGCAGAACCAGCATCAGGTAAATTGGGGATTGCAGAGTCAGCCAGCATAATGTAGTTCCCAGGCCAAAGGGCTTGTGCTTTCAAACAGGTCCAAGACCTCGGTACTGTGGTGGCCCAGGACAGAAAATGCAGATGAAGCATTAGCAAGTGCCAGGAGGGAGGTACTGACACCAAAACCAGCCTGACAGTTACTGCTTCAGGTAAATTGTACCACTCCTTACTTAAGGGAAACCTCAGGATACTGCCATTAAAAATAAAAAGGTAATAAAAGGCTACTGTGATCCCAGTGAATGTAAAAGGTGATTGTTTGAGAGGGTGAAAAGCCCTTTCCACGTCCACATAGAAATAACAGCTGGAGTTGGCAGGGATGGGCTGAATCACTTCAGCCTGGTGAAAAAACAGGTTTTAGGAAGAAAAAAACCCCGATTTATCATTTTCTCATTGCATTATTCAACAGCAGCATCATTTTATCAACTTCTCAAATACTATCCCTCCAAGAGGCAATAGATAAGGCTTTTTCTATAAAGTCTTCCATAATCACTAGAGCACAAAAAAAAAAAAAAGTTGGCAGAAAATTGCTAGGTTTTCTACAGCAAAGTCCATCTATAATTTTTCATTTGAGATTAAATGCAATAAAATTCCTTAGAACTAAAAAACCAAATATGCAAATCTAAGGTGGATCCCAACCTGCAGGCATTTTTGTACCAGTTAACATTTCACATGCAAAAAAATGTAAACAGTAAAATTGAAGCCAGAATGAAGTTCTTTCCTCACTTCAATTAAAAACATGAATATAACTATTTATCTTAAAATAGTTTGAGCAACCTGGTCTAGTGGAAGGTGTCCCTGCCCATGGCAGGGGAGTTGGAACTGGATAATCTTTTAAGGCCCCTTCCAGTCCAATCCAATCTATTAGTCTATGATTCCCAGTGGTGTTGGGGAGCTATAGATGCATGGGAAGACGACAAGGAAATGAAAACCAAAATGAAGCGCCTACAGAAAACATTTAAAACTGCATTTCCGCATGGCAACAAAGAAACGTGCAGCTTGGAAACACCCTTCCATTTCTGTTTAACACAATGGTGGTGGGAATTCCTGCCAAAGTAAACTTCAAAAATTTGTTTGCCATGGAGGAAAACCAAGCAAACTGGAGTTCTGTGTGCAGAATCCTTGTTCAATAACGTGAAGGTCTCTTTGTTCCCTTTAGTGCCTGGTCATTTCAAACTTTTGTACCTACATTGTTTTCTATGCTTGCAAAACCTTCAAAACAATTAAAAGAAATAAAACTGGAAGGTGAAAAATTTTAATAACCCACTCCTAAGAATCAAAAGAGCCTTCCAACATGCCATGTGTAAAAATATCACCAAGTGTGACAACTTTCTTATTGTATCAGTCTACTTCCAAAAGTCTGGCATCTTTGAAAGCAAAATATTATTTCACACAGTGCAGAGAGAGAAGGTTTGTTTTTTTTAAGAAAATGTTTGCATAAAATCCAGGAAAAAAAGATGTATTTACAACGTTAATGCAAATTACATAATCTGTCCTCTTAGATGGCAGTTTCTGACCATTAACAACCGTAAATACAGATAAAACCTTTCATTCAATTATCGTGCTAAATGTCACATTTCTGTAAGCAGCACGATAAAGCAGGTCAATCACTCCTCCCTTGCTGATCTGTTATCTGAAAACCACAGACAGTATCATTTCTGACACTAGAAAAATAATTGCAACTTTCTAGGCTGTGGCTCAATTGTCTCAAGAGATCCTCTATGCACTAGCAAGAGTTTTCCTTTCACATCTCTCCTTTCCATTTAGGTCTTCTGAAATTCCATGGGTTTAAGTTTCTATCTTTGGCACACAGACATCTGGGCAAACAGCAATTCCTGAAATTTGCTACTCATTCAAGATATTTCTCGAGGTATTTGTCATAGCAACCTCAGGATGTAAACTCAAATTGCAAATCAGACTTTTAACCGCTGCAGGATTGGGGAGAAAAAGAGGCTGATTGCGATTATTAGACAGCAACTCTCACTGAGCATTTAATTCCAACATTAAATTCAGTCATGTATTCAGCACATCACAATAGAACTCAGGTGGGACACGGTCCCAAACCCAAGGAAATCAATAGGAGTATTTCATTCTGATTTCCCATAGAATCTTTGGGCATGCCACAGCATTTTGAGCCAGAAACCTGCCTGCCCTTGCTGCACCTGAGGAAACTGCCCCTGCAGGCAGCATGGATCCCACCACGCACAGAGTCAGCTCTGCAGTCCACGGCATCTGCCATGGAGCAAACCCTGACCCAGATGGCTGCACATGAAGGCACATGCAAAAGGTCTTGTGCATGCTTGTTCAGCTGGTTTGAAAAAGAAAAAAGAAGTGAGCAAGAAAATATTGGAGTTTTTGTGGTTCCAAGCCAGGTAATTTCTCCATTTTATTCCTACCTGGACCAGAAGAAGAGAGGGAAAACTAAACCAAAATGATCACATAGCACTGCTTGCTCTCCATCTCTGCCAGCCAGCTGCAGGAGCTGATGTGCAGGCACAACACCGGCTGGCACCAGGAGAAACAACTGCTCTGTGGAGTTCTGCTGCAGCTCAGAGAAGAAAAAGGACCAAGGACTTACCCAGGGGATTCATCCTTTCACGTTTCAATCCAAGGCAAGGCAAGTGCTCCCTGGGACCTGAGCTCCTGATGGCCCCAGAATCAAGACTAGACAGAAAGGTCTTAGTAAGCACTGGCTTCCAGAAACTGCACTTCCACTCCTACCATCCACCTCCTAACCCCGCTGCTGCATTTGTGGCTGCCTTTGTTAGAACACTTCTGCAAATGAAAACAGATGAGTAACTATTGCTGCTTTAGCAAACTCCCAAGCCCATGGTCACTAATAATAGCTTTGTTCCTTTTATTACTAAACAAAACCAAAAAAAAAAAAAAAAAAGTTTAAATGCTTGCATAAAATGCACATTGCTGAATGTTTTCTTTCATTGATCCAGGGCTGTTTCCCCATATGAGCTTAGGCCCAGGACTCTCGAACAATTTCTGTGATACAATGTGAAGCAACCTCAGGCTGTTTGAAGGGGCTTCCCTCACAAAAAAAGTTTAAAAATCACATTTGGTGCTCTTTCATTGCGACATTGAGAGTTCAGTTAAAAAAATAAAACTGGACAGAGACATTGTTGCACAAACTGGAAGGCAGAGGCAGGTCTGAGCTCCCTGGCAGGAGACAGCCCGGAGCTGATGGATCCAGGGAGACAGAGGTGCTCTGCCAGCTCCTGGGCACGGCGCCGGCCCCGACTGCGCCAGCAGCAAACAGGTGGGACAGAGGGAAAGGGCAGCATGTGGGGAAGAGAAAGTGGAGAAGGGCAACAAGAGAGGAAGAAAATGGAGAAGGTATGAAGCCATTGCTGTGAAGAGAATGACCGCAGGAAAGCCTCCCCTTGTGCAAGAAAAAAGAAACAAGAGAAAAGCTACAAGAACTACTTTTTGGTACAAAATTCTGCTTTTCCTCTCTACAATCAAATCAATTACAAGAACTTCTGAAAGCAATAAAAATAACTGGGTCCCAAATCACCCCAAGTCTGCCATGCTCTATTTGATGGAGCCTCCCACTGCACACCCCCTGTGGCCTGGGATCTGCTGTAGCCTCCTGCTCCTCTGATGCTCATGCCCACGGCCAAGAAGAGGCCATGTCTCTCCCCTTTCTTCTTTTGGGTGGTTTCATATCAATCTTGGATTGAACTGCAGCACAACTAAGCCCAGGGCCTCTGTTATCCTGCACAATGGTGCAGGAAAATGACTCAGAGCTGCCGGGCTTTGGCTGCCCATGCTGGAAGGTGAGTAGAATCAAGAACACAAAAAAAAAAAAAAAGATGCTGAATATTCAAAAGTCAGGCCACAGCATTTTCACATTTTTCACATCCTAAAGCTTCTAGGGGTTTTTAGCTTATTAATTTCTATTACTGGTCTGACTGCTGCTGAATGATCCCAAGCACCGCATGGCAGATGTTTCTTTTCACAGGAAGTAACCAAGCTAAAAGCAGCGAAAGCATCCTCTTGTTCTTGTGTGAGCCCTTTTTTATTTTTTTTTCCTTAGTTTATTTGAACAATAGCACCATGAAACAGCCTACAATAATGACTGTTACAAAATAGGAAGCTGAATTATTAGGCAAGCTCTGTCTGCATAACTCAATCAGCCTAGGGAGGATATGACAGGCACGACCAGGACAAAGGACTGGACTCTGTGACCCCAGGCATCTTTCAGGACTCTGTTTCTGAATTACTAAGAGCTGAAGTTTACTTTTACTCCTTGATTAGAGGCACCATTCCTATAACTGCAGCAGCAAAGCACAGGTATTTCCCAAGGAAGTGGATCACCAAGTGTGCATGCAGAAGGCAAACACTTTAGACAGGCTGGGATGAGAACTTCACCTGAAAATAAGGTTCAAAATGGAAATTCAAAGTTTAGTATTTAACCTTTTGAGCATTCTAGGGGGACAGGTAAATCATGAGGTAGTCTTTAAGCAAATACCCATCAACAGTTTTTGCAAACTAACAAAAAAATAACGGGTAAAAGATGTCTTTAAGCAGCTGCAAGGTTCAACAGCACAGAAGTTCTACAATCCTGCCAAGAGCATCATCAGGACCAGCTCTGGAGGGATATATTTTGGACCAGACGACCAGTAACCAAAGGCAGCCACCCACCATCCTGTCATTACAACAACCCTACTGAAACTATGAAGAGCAGGTCTAAGTGCTTGGCTGAGCAACACTTTGGAGCCAACAGCAACACCAGTGACTGAGCAAGAGCAATACAGGAACCTGCAAGTGAATCATTAACGAGCAATGATTTCTCCATTACTCACTGTGGATATAGAGTTACTGCGGGTAAGATTTGTTTCTAAAAAAAGGGAACAGCCACCAACATGAGCACCAACACATTCATCAAAGCCCAGAACAATGCGGGAAGAAAAGAGGAAGGCACAGCTATGGGTCAGGCTTTGTCCAAAAGAGCTGCTCATCGAGGAAGGCTCTGTGGAGCAGAGCAGACGTGCTGGGAGCAGCATCTCACACCATCCCCTGCCACGGGGGTCACACTCAGGGGCTCGGGTCAATTGGGCGTTGATTTTGCATCACACCAAGAAATTATTAACTCATTCTACAAAAGCCATACAACTGTCAAGCTGCTGATAGAGATCAATAACCAACTACTAAAACATCAACAGTTTGACCTCTAGGCAAGTGTTTCCATACCTCGTCACCTATGTTCTACAGTAAATGCTCCCAGTACATTTTCCCCAAGCATTTGCAGTCTGTGCTACTGAGAATAAGCAACAGGAGAACCGAGCTGACATTCTCAGCCAGTCTTTAGGCAAGATTAGCAAGCAATTAAAGCTGTTGTATGAGGAATTTTAAGTGCTCTACAACTTCATGCCAAACAAGAGCTAGTCAAGCACTGGAATTTATTTTTTGCAATTCTGTTCTACACAGAAACAGAGACAAATTTAAAGAAAAGATTTTTTGAAGGAAGGATTCAACCAATTACCAAAACATCTATTATAGTTTAAATACTAATATATGCTGAAAGAAAATCTGCATCAAAAAGGGACGTGCAAAGCATTATGATTGCTTCCTACCAGAACATTTCAATTTCAACTGAACTCGGGGGGGGTGGGGGGGCTTAATCACTTTTTGTTCTTTTGTTGGTAAAACATAATTAATGGTAATGCTAATTGCACCCTAGCCACTTTGGGTGCAGCACATCCTGGGAACACTTTTGAAGGCCAGAACTGAATCTCAGCCCCAAAAGCAAATGAGAGCTTTGCCATCCCTTACATACAACCAGATCTCCCAGGACAGGGAGCAGAGCATACAGCTTTTGTCCCAAGAGCAGATCATTTAGTCCCAGCTAAAAAGTGTTTGTTAAGTTGCCAGGAAGACAAGACAGAGCAACAGAGAAAGCCACACATTTCATCAGGATAAGAGTTACAAGATGTTCAAGAGGAAAAGCTTGGTTTTAAGTACAACAGAAAATAAGGCAGATTTGGGGAACTGTCACCCCCAGCAACAATTGCACAGCTCGCATGGGTCTGACAATAAGGACTGAAAATAATGATTTTCATAAACACGCTAACTAGAGCAGAAAAAAATGTTACAATGAACAAAGCAAGTAAGCAAAGTTAAATAAGGTAAGTGAAGCCTGAGGTACAGTTTCAGACTGATCTGTTCACATAAAGAATGCTCTAGTTGAAGATTAGGGGTGAGAAATAAGAAGTCATTAGCTCTTCTTCAAGGTTCATGATTCAAATCTGACAAAACACACACTTCAGTGTTTCCAAGCTTAAAGAAAATTCCAGCAGGGTCACAGAAGACGCTATTTTTAGCTGGCTTAATCTCTGTGCACTCAAACACAGCTTTTGTACATGCACATATTTTGTCAGCACTTAAATAAAGAAAAAAAAAAATCTCTGCTACCAAAAACTTAATCATCCACAAGTTCTGAAAATGCAAATGAGCTTTCCTCTTAATATTAGCTGCTTTTGACTGAACAGCACTGAAAAACAGCCTATAGCTTTTCCAGCCAAAACTGCCACCAGAAAAAAACCCCCAGGTCCTGGAAAATATTCAGTGACAAAACCGAGAAAGAAGAATGTGGGAAGTTACCAGCAATTAATTTCTTCAATAGGAAACAAACTCTTCCCACCCACAATGTACCTATCAGTACAGCTGAGAATGTTCTGAAACCCAGAACATCCAGGCAGTGAAGTGCATTGGGAAGTGCCCGGCGCTGGCAGCCGGAAGGAAAGGCAGCAGCCCCGCAGCCCTGGCACTGCTAAGCCCTCTGACAAAAAGGAAATACATTAGAAATCAGTGGGCCTGCCTTGGTTCCTGGCTGGCTGCTCAGTGCCAAGACAGTTTAGATCTGGGGCTGTTAGAAGGGCAAAGTGACGGGGTCAGATATCTGTGTACACTAAGCCAAGGGGTTGGTCAGACGACCTTCAGGGGTCCCTTCCAACCTATTCCAAATTATTTCTGGTCCAGAAACAGTGACATTTAATCCTTGTCTCTTAATTTACTTACCATATACTTTAAAATGTTTTCATCCATGTTAGAAAGGTTTCAGCTACAGGACCAAGAATGATGTGGCCCAGGCACTGCATCACCCACTGGAAAGATCAATAAGAACATTTATAGTTGCAACAAGACTCTTGCTACTCTTCAGTAACTCCTCTGTGCATGTACTGCTACACAGGCTCTACACAAGTCATTTATTCTCTGGGCCCTTGTTGTTAAATTCTTTATCAATCCTTGTAAATTTGTCTGTTGACCTATTGTAATTTTAAGAGATTGAACATTTATACCAGCCAAACTCTTTTAACAGAATTAACTAGAAGTATCATGTAAGCTTTTAATAATGTTGACAACTACTAAAATGCAGTTAGCTAAGCCAACAAGGAACCACTGAAACCTTACACATGTTCTCCTCTCCTCATCAAGCACAGAACTTCATGTGGAGGCAGCAAATTTCCTGACTGCTTCCTTAAACACTAATGGATCAAATCTGACTGCAAAGGAACACTAAGTGGCTGAACTCCCCTTCTTCCCCCTGAAACAAGAGTCAACCTTCAGCATTTCTCCTGCTCAAACCCAAAACATGCGCACACACACAGGTTGTGCAGCATATTCCACAACAGTGTCAGTGTCCCAGAACAATTTTATCACCTTTAAGCAAGTTTAGGAGAAGATTATGGCTTGGAGAAGCACCTTCTTTACTGAACATCAGTATCAGTGACAAATCCGCAATACTGAGTTAATAGTTATTCAGAACTGAAAACAGAAGTACTTGACTAGTGTAAATGCATTGGAAAAAATTCACCAGACTCAGTCAGAATCTCTCCTTGTTAGTTTTCTGTAAGTGACAGAAATCTTCAAGCAGTCATAATTCATAACTAGCCATCATTTCTCTTAAGGTACGCCCCAAGGAAACTTGATGTACATCCAAACTTCTGCAAGCTTGCTCCTTTCTGTTGGATGCATCTTTCATTTTCCCTAAGAGTAAAAATCATGTTCTGGAAAGGCTACAGCATGCCAGGGATTCTTAAAATAGAAAGGCTGTAGCTGGTGATACTGCAAATATAAATACAGCTATTAGTATAGCAGTGGGAATAATAGCAGTGACATGGACCCAGAGCAGCCCAGTGGCCAAACTCTGCTGGCAAGCTATCCATGGCTTCCCAAAACACAAGCAGGAGAAAGAGAACTGCCATTTAACAGTCTGAATGGGCATAATGCACACCAAATGAGTTGTGGCAAATTCACAGCACAGTCTTGGGCTTCAAGGTTTCTAAATTTAGGTGTTTCAGTGCAGGAAGGGAGGTAGGAGAGCTACAAAAATGCTTTAGTAAGGTAGCAGAGTGAGCTGATTGCAGGTCTGTGTAATTTTGACCTTGCCGTACCAAAAAAAAGTTGGCAGCTGGGGCATTGTGTCCAAGTGCCACCTTGGCATGAGCAGGGAAAAGCACAACCCTGGCTTTCTGTAACTGCAGCCTTCAGAGAAGGATACAAACACCAAAACAAGAACATCAAAGAAGAAAATGGACTGAGAAAGGCTTATCCACCAAACTACCAAAGCCTGTGAACCTTAAAGTCTGCTTAAAAATCTTAGATGTCAAAGTTATCAAAGCACACCACCAGTCAGAACTGTGGCCAAGTCTAATATAATAATGTCATGTTTATTTTTATCCCTGACTCCAGACTAGGTGCTCCAGCTATATTTGTGCTTCTTGTAGCATTTCTTAGGAAACACACACACACACTGACTGAGCAGAGCAGTAGAGGGTATATTAGACAATCTATTCCAGACAGCAGCCTTGCTGTATCACCAAGCTAATAAGCAATTTCAGTCAACAGAAATACCAGAGCATATCTTGGAAACACTTTCTCCAAGCATTTTTAAGTAACTGTTTCTATTGGACTCAGGACAAACAATATTGCATAGGTTTTGGAATAATTTAGTGAGCCTTGTTTGATTAACTAAAAGAAAACAAAAATATTTCATAAACTTCATTTAATAGGTGACTAAGCCCCCAGACATGCAGTGATCTGGCCAGTGGTCAGAGCCACTCAAGCACAGAGTCCATGTGGCAGTGTCACTCAAGCCATCAGACCCTGCACAGACATCGGCACAGACATCTTGATACAGCAAGTCTTCCCAAAACTTCTGAAGAAAACACTCATGAGCTCTCCAGTTTCTGCACAGCACAGAGCACTGGTGGGGAGAGGGGAGACTCCAGTGCCCCAGCACTTGCCTCTGATTTCAGCTGCATTGTCACTCACTACAGCACAAGTATTAATTTCTATGTAGAAAACAGACATGCCAGCAAATCCTACAGAAGCCCCCACTTCTCACATCACCTCACTAAGTCAGGCTTTGAGCTTCAAGATAAAGTTGCCTGCCTGTCTCTATCCTCTCTTTTCCTCCTTCCAGCTTGGTCTTTTTTATCCCTCACCCCACACTCAGGATGACAGGCTGCAGATACCATGAGCTGGACTCAGGTACCCACACAGAAAAATCATTGTTTAAAGATCTTGGGCCAGAACTCCGAGACTCAAAGGACACGGCTCAGACCACCCTTGGTCAGTCTTGACAGTATTCTGTACAGCTCCTTTGCCTTGCCTAAATATAAAGAAAACCAGGACAGATGACTGCAGGATACATCCACAAAGTACTTGTTAAGAGCACCTGATGAACAAACACATTCAGCCGAGACAGCAGAAGTTATATTCTTATAATAACAAAAAGCGATGTGCTCGCAGCCACAACGATCACGGGGGCATGAGCAATTCAAGAGTTTGCAAGGAGACTGCTTCATTAAGTCAACAGCAACACTTGGAGGGGAAAGCACAAGCTTTTAGCAGACAAATTCTTCATTAGGCTTCCCAGTGCTCACAGCACACACACCACCACCAGGCTCCAAAATACACCTTTTTGGTTTTGGTGCTTCTCACACAAGACAGAAGCAGGGCACTGGACAAAGCTATTTCTCTCCTGTGAGCTCTGCATGGTTATATTCCAGTTCCTGCATCTACAATCTCACGTGATTCAGGAAAACTACCAAACTATCAGAAAACACTCTGCTTGATGGCTGACCAAATCTAAAATAACATGAAGTGTACTGCTGTTCCAGAAGCATGTCAACATATGGATCACCTTTAGAAACACAGAGTTTTGTCATATGCTACTGGTTGCATAAACCAAGAAAAATGCTGCTATTGTGGAACAACTGAGATGTTGCTATGATTAAGTTCATAAGGCATTAATTGATTCATTTCCACCGCATTTTTCAGAAGCCCAGCTCTTAGATGCAAAGCCAACTCCGCTTAAATTCAATTAGTTTTGGGGAGGGAGGGGGTGGGTGGACAGGAAATAATAATTTATGAACAGAATAGAAAAATGCAATCAAGCCTCAACTTCCAATTCAGTTTTCCTTTGCTGTATGATGGGAACATGCAAATTCAAGTCACCACATCTGAATTCCTCCTCTTCCATGACAGAGGCACAGCAAGGCTTTAACATCACTGGCATCATGCAGTACAGCCTTCATGCTAAATCCTGGTTATCCCACTTCTAGCCACAGAAGCAAACAGTTCTGAGCAAATAGGCAGAAATAAATCACAGTGAGATGACAGCTACAAAGCACACATTATGGTTAGTTTGGGTCATGGACATAAGGATTAATGGATAGCAAACAGAGAATAAAACAAAAAAAGTGGCAAAGAGGTCAGAATCACTTGTCACCCTACCCTGAACACAAAACAAACTCATGTCCTGCCACAAGTGCTTGCTCTCCCATCCTAACCTGGTCTCAAAAGTGGACAGTTAGCAAAATCTTTACAATTTCCACTTGTTAACAAAAAGTTTTTAATACAGAAAGCAGCCTCTCCTTGTCCTGCAAGCTGAATTTGTAACTATCACTACCATACTTTGCTTCTGTATTATTTTCCTATCCTTTGCACCACAAATTAAGTAAGTTCACAAAACAAGCGTTGTGGGGATCATCCTCAGGTTTGTGCTGTACAAAAGACTATAGAGAGGTACAGCTGGGATTCCTTTATACTGTGAAAAAACAAAGAATCAAGATCTGGCTATTAGGCATAAAGCCACAGAAATTTCATTTCTTCAACAGTACAAGGAGAGGACAGCGAATAAAGTGAAAAGAAGAAAATGTAGCACAAAAGGAAGAAGGTAGCACAAGAGGCCTTCTCCTTCAAGAGAGAAGGGCACAGGAAAATGCAAGAAAAAAAAACAGATACAGAAAAGAAGCTGCCAGGACACAGGCGGTGTATGAGGAACAATCCCAAGGGATGTGGCACAGGGGGAGTCTGAAGCATCAGCAGCATGAAAAAGACAGGGCAGGTGAGGTAAGAGGCAAAGAAAGACAGGACCAGAAAAGTGTGGAGAGCACAACAGAGTATCACTGTAGTAAAGGTGGAAGAATACTTGTCAGGGTGTATGCAGAGATAGACAGATGGGACAAGAGATGAATATTTATGAACCCAGGAAGAACTTAACCATCAGATCTTAAAGAAAGGGAAGTAATGTAGAAAAAGAAAGCACTGAAGAATTGAGAAAGTAAGAACAAGAAACCCCAAAGGCTTTTGGGTTTTTTCTGTTCAAGGAAAGGACAAGTGTTGCATAACAAAATCTAAATGGCAGCTTCATGGAGTGAGCTGTCAGAGTTCACTCTCTGTGCATGGGACCGTGAGAAGAGCACTTCCCAGACCCAGACATGAGCAGACAGTACAGAAACTTCCCTTCCCAGGAACCTGAAGGATGAGATGCAGCCTGCTGTTTCTGGTGTTGTCTGCCAGGTCTCTCCAGCTCAAAGCTCCAGCACTATTGAGCTATCCCTACCTGTCAGAGTATCACTGCCAGTACCTTAAGGCCACGATTACCAGTAATTGCAACTAATCCAGCTCTAGCTGCATGGAGGGAAAGGTTGTTCATGTTCTGAACTATTTTACAATAAACTCATATTTTACAAGCTCACAGGAGAGTTTTACTTGATGGCACTAACATCAGATGAAATAACTGCAGGACTTGTCGAGGACAAGGATTCTGTTCCTCACTGCTGCTCGTCTCCATCACCTGAGGGTAAGCTGCTCCCTTCTCTCTTATTTCCCCATTTGCAAAGCAGGAATGATGATAAAGGCCTCTTCTATAAGGCATTTTTCGAATTAGAAAACACAGCCACTGTTGTCCAAGCGCAAACAATGGTCCCTGTTCGAAAAGAAATGGAGAGGGGCCAAATGCTTGGCTGTATAATCCAAGCAGAGCTGCACCGAGGGACTGCAGTCTGGCAGAAGGTACATGGCAGGCCCAGAGATGCTCAGCAGCACTGGCACAAAGCAGAGGAAGCACACCCTGCTCCCTGACCGCTGTCCCCCTTCCTCCCTGCACCACCCACAGCAACACTCCACGCACACAACGTTGCACCACTCAAGCAGCTCAGTGCTGACCGTGTTTAAGCTCCAGACATGTATATAAAAATAATTACGAAAAATGCTGGGATGCTGGAAAATTTGCTTTCATATTCACAGCATGTTCCTTTTGCCTCTGCAGTTGTCTTCTGACGCCTCTGCCCAGATGCAAACCGAAACTGGTTAAGTAACAGTGCAGTTCACCCTTGATGATGCAGAGTTTCTAATGAGGGACTTCCCAAGAAAATAATACCCAGACTTTGAGTAATAATTATTCATACATGTTATAAATAAACACAGCTCCTAATACTTTTAATTAGATGGTTTCCACCGACAAGTTATGTTCCCTTTAAATATTTACATTGTGAAAAGAAACCATACAGCATTTATCCAGTGATGGAGGAGTTGAAGAGTGGACTTACGTCAAAATGGACTTGCTGGAGACCCTATTACAGCTTTCTCTTTCTGACTAGGTAAAAAACTGATGAGGACCAAAAGCATTAATACACTCTATTGTACACATTTGAATAAAATTAATTGTTTAAATGAGTAAAAGTTTGCCCATCTGCATTAAAAGTTACAATAACATTTCAAAATATTAAACAAAGCAGCTGCTGAATGACTTGCAATTCCTGACAGCTCCCCGTACTCAGAGGCTTCTATTTTGCCACATTCCCTTGAGCACATTGGGTGTTTTACCCACTGTCCCACTACCTAAAACCAGTTTATTTATCAAAGTCACAAAACCTAAGGCTCTGTCTGTATTTCCCCTTCCATATCAGTATATCAGGGGGGTTATGCATATTCACTCATATATACACCAAATCTCTATCTGCTACTTAATTATTTGTTTGCACTGCCACAGTGCACAAGGGCAGTCAACATCAATCAGCATCTTGTACAAACAGCACCACACAAATAGCAAACATGACCACTCATGTCCTGAAAAACTTTAATTATAGAAGACAGACAACATAAGAAACATGAGAGGAGACAGAAGAGTGCCAGGAGACAGTAGCAGTCCTTACAATAGATGCTAGCCAAAGGGTTTGTTTGTCTTTTTTAATAATGATAAAAAACCCCCAACCACTTCCTACTGTGGATCTCATCTTCCCTTCGAAGGAAGGAGAAATATCTTTTCCGTATGAAATGGTCGATTCATTTTGATGCAACAAGGCCAAGACGAAGTTTGACTTGAAACAGCATTGTGTCTGGGAGTCCTCCCTCTCCTTCCTCCCCAGGTGCAGCTCTGCTGATCCTTTCCCCTCATTTTCTTGGAATGAAACTGATTTTATGCCATGCTGCCATAGAAGTGTTGCAGCACAAAGTACCTCAAGATCATCTTTACCTGCCAGTTTATCCCCTGCACTGCACAAGCTAAAGATCTCGAGGGAAAGAATGGAAGACAGATGGCAAAAAGTAAGCTAACAAGTCTCTTTCTATAAGAGCCCCTTGTTAAACAACAACCCAAAGAAACTGGAGAAATGGGGCAGGAAAGGACTGTGAGTTAAGAAAGGTGGGTAAGCAGATTCAGCCAGACACCTGCTGCAAAAGCTTTGTGAGATGACTCACGCAGTGTTCTGCTCCCCTCTCCAGCTTAGCTCACCACTGGATCAGAGGGATGTGCTACATATCAGGAAAGAAAGGGTGGAGTTGACAGAACATTTCCTGGGCAATCACAGGAACAATAAGCAGCCTGTTTGTCCACCCAGTGCAATTACAGGAACATCAACACTGCTCAAGCACACTCAGCATGCAAGAGAGCCCTGAGAACTGCTCCATCAGCCTCAGCTGCAAGAGGCTGGATAGAATCTGTTCCTGGAACAGCAAGCTCCGGAGTACCTGGCATCCACCGGGAACAGTGAAGAGGCTCCTGTGTGCCACCAAGAGCTGTAAAAACACAACACCCACTCCCTGCCATCTCTCAACTTACAGCACAGTTCCCTAATAAAATCATTTGAAGTGGTTCACAAACATAACAATCATGGAATGCGGTCTGTTGGACACAGCAAAAGCTTTGGGAAGGTGAAGCAGATGTGCTATAACACAAGACAAATCTGGAATAATGACTTCCAAGGTGGGAAGGGAGAAGGCTAAGAACATGTAGGAAATTATGGCAGCCAGCTCACTTTACTAACAGACAAAACCAGCTCCATGTTTCAAGAGCAAGTATGGGAAGAAAGGGATGGGAAGCATCCTGGCGAGAGAAGATGGACATGGAAGGATAAAGAAAGTTCTCACAGCTACAGATATATTTGACATACTTAATTTCAAGCCAGAAAGAATGGGCAACAGACAGATTCTAAAGGCTTTGAGTTCCTCTTTGTGCTGCATAAAAAACCTAAGGATCTTGTAGGGATGTAGTCCCACTTATACCATCAGAAGAGCCAAAGGCACATACACAACAAAGAGAGGGACTGAAGCCAGAGAGAGGAGATTAAGCAGAAACTCACCTTGACATCAGCTCCCAGCCAGCTGCTGACGCCTGCCCCAGAAACCCTCCCGAAAAAGCTTCCTCCAGGCCGGAATGTCTCACACTCCCCTGCTGTCTTGTACCCCGTGGAACAAGACTCCCAATACCCCATCACCTCCCCTCACACATCCAGCCAATACCTCCACATCCTGTGCTATTCATCTTTCTCATCTTCTCTTCATCCTCATAGCAGAGCTATTACCTACAACACTCCTAATCACAGTTAATTGGGTGCCTGCTATATGGAAGAGATCCATAATCTTCAAAGCATCTCCCAAAAAAACTGGAGCAGAAGAGATTTCCCCCTCTGCTCAAGGCATTTGGCAAGAGCACAGCAGCAGATATTACACCAAGTAGCCTTTTTGTTTCCAGTCCCTGAGTCACAACCCTATGCATCAAAGATTGATTTCACACCTATCTGGGATGAATGAGCTTTCCTAAACGTTTATGACATGCTTAAGAAAAAAAAAAAAAGGAAGGGGAAGATATGACTCACCAAGTATTTGCTAATCTATAGCTGATCTTCAGAAATTATTACATTTCTATCGTGTTTCAGAAACAAACATGCAGATTTCAACACTTATCTCAGACCTACAGCACAGCACTCTAGAGTTAAGGGTTACCACAGCTGCTGGATGGACAAACCACACACAGTAGCCTTTTCCAGGAGACAAAAAAAACCATCAAGGCACACAGATCAATCAGAAATAAAAGGCTTCCTTAAAATTACATACTCATAGATTCAAGGCTTTTTTCTTGAACTCTGCTGTAATCCCTACTCTCTTCTATTAGTGCAAATGGCAGCACAGACTCAGCAGATTCAAGTTTATTTTATTTCTTTTTAACCACCAAAATTCTTCTCAGGTTTCCAGAAGGACCATGTTGTCTCTTCCCATCCTCGAAGGTATTTGGCAAAAGAAGAGGCAACGCCTGTACCAGAGCTGAACAGATAAACTGTCTCCCTTGGCTGGCTGAATCACCGTCTTAAATTAAGCTCAAGAATATGGAAAATCCCAAGCTTTCCTCTGCCTCCCCATATTCCTACTCCCTGTTTCAAGGGGGAAGTCCTACACAACTTCAGGAATCAGTTTTGCCCCCAGGTACAGACAAGTGAAGTACATGAGAGCAGGCTCCAGATTCCTTGGCCCAGCTATGTTTTTTTTTCCCAAGAGCTGACCCTAAAGTTACCTTAGGAGATGAATCCACACAGAATCCAACCACACAGGTGGTCTTTATGCAAGGAAAGGGACTGCAACACTTAGAGCCAGACTCAGAGCAGTAGTTCCTTGTTTAGGGAATCCTGCAAATAGCCCAGCACAGATTTTTTGCACCACAAATGTTGAAGCCTGTAAAAGCAGAGCAGAAAGAAATGCCACCTATGGAAAAAGTTTTAAATTGCTGAAAAATCGATTTTTCTATGAAACCAGCAGGGTGGGGAAGGGACAACTCCCAGGGAGGTTGGACCTACCACAGCCAGTAGTGCCAACGAACTGAACTCCGAATTTGGAAGATGAGAATTGACACTACAGACCACACCACCAATCCCAGCAACCTTCACAACAGCTATTATCAAGGTCAATAAAAGAAAGTACAAAACTCAGTTACTAGGGAAGCTTATCCCCTGCTATTCCCAAAGCACAGAGCTGTGTCCACTCTAGCAGATGCTCACTTGCCTCAGAGTTATCCAAGCACATCCAGCTCTGCCTATAGCTCAGCAACAACGCACCAGCAGCGATGTTCACAGGACACAGGCAAAGGGTTCCCTCTCCCAAGCTAAGCCATGCACATTGTTCCACATGCTTTCACAGAAACTCTTTTTTTCCCTTGATCGTCCAAAGATTTAGGACTGTGCTGTCCCACATACAAGAAACAATGCAATCTTAACAACAGAACTTAAGACATGCACAAAAATAGAGATGCAAAAACCTCACCACCATTTCTCTAAAATTGTAACTTATTATACATAAGTTACTGGACACCAAAGCAGACAGAAGACAAGTAATTCTGCAGCGTTCACACCTGATGCAGAACCTCCATGTTCCGCTGACACCTGTCAGATGTGGTGGGACACAAAATGGACATCATGGCAATCAAGCTGTGTTCCTTAACCTCCACCAAAACAAGGTGGGGTTTTTGTTTGGTGGAGGGTTTTCTTGTTTGTTTTGGTTGGTTGGTTTGGGGTTTTTTTTTATACTTTCCCTCATTTTTTCCCCTTTACTTCAGCAGACCCAAAGCCTTTTTGCTAGTTTTGACACTTTCTTTTCCCCAGCCATATTTTTACTGTGTGTGGGCACTTGAATTCTCTTTGATTACAAAAGAATTAAGCACTCGACTACCTTAAAAACCGTGTTTCTTTTCAGTATGTTGTTCCTATTGTATTTCTTTTATGTTCCACTTCAATGGCTACTAACATACCAAGCCCAGGTCTTTGTTTTTTTTAAATGAAGCAGATCTCCTGACAGCACTGGCAACAGAAGCATTGCTTGAACAGAGGAACCAACAGTTGCTCTTAACAGTGTATGGTAATGAACGAGACAATCCCCATTAACCCTGGCTAATAACCACAGTTTCACACCCTACAAAAGTCCTGCTGCTTAGCAAAAGAGGAACAGGCAACCTTCAATTAACTCTTTCTTTCTTGTTTAAATATAGTTTCCTGAGTTTACTGGTGACCAAATCCTTTGCTTAACTCGTGAGAGTTTCATTTTAGTGGGAAAACTCCAAGAATTCTGCTTTCATTCAAATAAAATCTGAAATTGACTTCGGGTTCTCTTATGGGCTTAATGTCGCTAGGGAAGAGTCTGCATCTTTTGCCAAGACATTAAATCTTCCTCCCCACCAGGTAAATTCTCACTGGCTAACAGCTGGAAAAGAGCTGGATCACTGACACACACAACAATCCGACAACTGAAAATAAGCAGATTGATCTGTTATTCCCATTCTTGCCAGCAAGTGTTGCTGTTTACCAAGTGAAAGCAAGAATGGGGAAAAAAACCACAAGCAAGAAAAAAGTATTGCTAAATTTTCTTATTGTGTTTGTACCCAAATCTTTCCATGCAGAATTCTGATTCATCAATTGAAACTCAGTGTGGCTTCAGAAGAACGTGCTTTCAATAGCTTCTGAAAGCAGAAAGCTTGCAGACTATTTTCTGAAAAAAAAAAAAAAAAAAGAACATGCATATGATCTTCTGCAGTGTTGATAAGCACATAGCAAATGCCCAGGGAGAAAATTTGTGTGGGGAGATAACTGTAGAAACTATTCTTAGTAACAGAGTTCTGCATCTGTTAAACTAACTCTGTTGGCACTGCGCTGAAAATTTATATTCACGAACACGTGTTCCAAATGTTGTGAAAAAGATACTATTTTAAATCCTGGTTTATGTAACCTGAAACATCTCTGAGAGCTCATGGAGGTATTTTCATTGCGTACCAAGGAGGAGCAGAGCCTGGTGGTCCCTAGCACAGGGGGGATTCAAACAAGAGCCACTGGTGTGAGGGCAGCAGAAGCCCTCACGTTAAAATCACCGCAAAAGACAGAGCAAAGCCCCACCACCCACAGAAACAGGTTATACAATCACAGGCCTAAACGTGGATGAAAACTAAAGGCTTTAAAACTGGGGTTTTGCTGTTTGAACCACTGTCACAGCACGGGGAACTCATCTTTAGCAAAACATTTAAGCAAATCCTCGATGTTCAGTATACCATGACATTACAGTCTCTGATCATGCACCAACATAGGATCCCAGGCAAGCAATAAAGCCCTTAAGAGGCCTGCAGATGAAAAGAATATAGTGCAAGCCTCGTGCATGAATAAGATGGCAAATTCATCTGAAGACAATGATTAGATCCCCAGTTTTAATAGACAATTTTATTGATCAAATTTCAATACTTGTTTTAGCCATCTTATTTCACGCCGCAAACTACTTTTGGTAGGAGAAAAGTTCATTACAGACTTTTTATTCCCTTCTAGCATCAGCCATTTTTTCAAGTCCTCCCATAGCGTTTTATTTTTGGACACTCTGGGAAGCTGGGGTAGAAGGTTCCTCTCTCCCAATACGACAGTGCCTCCAAAGGTAGAACAAGCAGAAACCGTGGCAAACTATGCATTTTCAGTAACTCCTTTGTGGCTGTGCCTCTAAGTACCAAACAGAGCTGGACCCCTGGATGTAGCTGTAAATAACTGCTGTCAAATGGAGTAAGACCATTCACCTCTAAACCTCATCAAATGGCTGAGAATGGTCTCTGTGTTTGACAGCACCTGAAGACCACTGTGACACCTTCCTGCAATTTTAAGTGAACATGAGAGACTCAAAGTCTGAAAGATTTTGGAGAAAGAAAGACAGAGAAAAAAAATAAAGCCTGAAAGTTGCAGGGACTCCAGCAAAACTGATTTTTATTCGGTTAAACAGCCAAAAGCAGTATTAGATTGTACCACCCACACCAGACTTGCTCATAACCCCTTCCTCCTGGCTCTCAGGGGCCATATTCTGGTACCCATTTTGAAAAGCAGCCTCCTTCCTTAACCACCTTCTATTAACATGCTTTTTCATAAAACTGATGGTACAGACAAGCCCTACAGTAGTTGCAGAGAAGGTATTTTTTCCTGCTAAGCCATCCTCATGGCAACAGCCAGAAATACCCTTCAGTAACCCCTACATGTCAACAAGCTCCATTCCAGCCCAGGCTGTTTGGTATAGCAGTTCTTTCACAAGTCTCTGGTGGGACTGTAAATTCTGGCAGTGTCAAATGCATTTCCTTTTATTACAAAACCATTTTGAAGCCATCAGAAAGATTTCTCATTTGTAAACTAGCACTTCTATATTTAGGATGTTACTTGGATTACAGATTTATTTTTTCTTCCTGACACTGCAGAAATGGAGGAAAATAAAAGGCAGGAACACTAGCAGAGGCGAGCAGGCAACTTTTCAAATACTGGAAAAGGGTTTAAGTTCTTGGAGAAGGGGACTGTTCCTCTGGATTAGAAGGAAAGCCTGATTCCCAGCTTCCAGATGAAACACTGTCCCTGATTTCACCCCCCTGTAAAACAGAAACTCTTCCTCTGGCCAGGCTCACCTGCAGTGTGACTTGTGGTCTGCTGCTGAAAGCAAAGGGTCAAGGTGTTACAGGGATGTGGGGTGAAAAACCAAAGATTCATTGAGTGCCCAGTAAGGAGAAGACCATACACTTCCATAACTCCCTATTTCTTCTCTGTTGAAAGCACAAATGCAACCTACTGAGCCCTCAGCCAAACCAAGGGAAGCAGATCCCCCTCACAAGGCATCTGCTCCCCAGAGACAGCAGCCTTTTAGAAGTACTGGGCTAAGTTGTTTTAACATGTACACTGAACTACATCATGATATGGACTTTGTGAGTCAAATAAAATATGACAAATAGCTGATGAAAGTACAGATTTCAGTTTTTCATCTAAACTAAGACACTGGGAAAAGAAACAAGTCACCTGTACCTGCAAAAATGAATACAGAACACAGCTTGGCATGAGAGACTGCTAAATAAATTCTAGATCAAACTAACAAACATGACTGACAGCATAATGACTAATACCCCACGTAAAGCAAAACTCTTTCTTATGGACTTGGGAGATTTTGGTGTCTTGGACTGGATTCTCCCAACTCAGATGAGTTTGTTTTCATCAATTCTGGAATAGCTGGCTCAATTACCTTCTCAGAGTTAAGTATATCCAAGATTTTGATTCCTTGACTAAAACCTGCTCTGTAGCTAAAACTAACACCAAGGCCTACCCAAATGGCTTGGTACAAATAAACTGGGGGAGGGCTGCATACATTACTTCCCAGATCTCTGGATAGACTTTTTTTGGGGGAGGAGGGCACTGTTCCAATAGTTTCTTAAAATTACGGCAGCAGAACAGAGTGTGAAGCTGGGTGGCAAGGAGCTGCCAACACATCAAGCACTTGCAATGATTCATTAGTCCACACTTTGACGAGTTGTTCCTGGGTTTGAAACAACGAGAGAAAGAAGGAACGAGACATCCAACCTGCCAGAGCTCGGCTGAGTGGTTCTCACCAGAACCCAGGTGCTGGAGAATGCATGGGAGAGGCAGAGTCACATCCTGTCCTGTTCAGCACCCTGTCTCCAGTGGGAAAGGACACAAGCCCAGCTACTCTCTGTGGTCTGTTCCCCTCCAGCATCCACAGTCATTAACTGAGGGATAGAGCAACCCCAGTCCACCTGCCCTCAGTGTCTGGTTTGTCCATTAAACTGCCCAATCTTTTTGAGACTTCCAGTACAATCTACCTCCACAGCCTCCTGAGCAACCAAATCCACGTGTTAACTACCTGCTTAAGCTTATTACTTTCCCTACAAACCCACATTATTTAATTTCATGTGTTTACTTTTATTTTAATCCAGGTAGCTATCTTGTGAAATGATGGAAAAGTGGTTTGCATCTTGAAGTCATATACATTAACTGGTAGAAAAAAGAATAAACCAAGAGAACAGCCACTGGCAAGGGACCACTTTGATGGTTCAGCATTTGTGTTCAATTATCATCTAACATCTCTGCCTGTGCATTTTCTTTGAATGAAAACATTACCATAATTTCCGATTTATTGAACCCTAATCTGTCTGTTTTTCCTATTAAAGCTTTTTCCAGGTTTCCATCCTCCCTTTCCCCACAGAAAGAGTCTTTGAAAAGTTTTTATCAAATGTAATTTAGCCTGCTTCAGCTATTTCCAGATGGCCTGCAGTGTGTTGAAGTTACACACTCATGATTTTCCAATGGAGAAGAAATAAATGGAAGTAAGACAGGATTTCCAAAGCAAGAACCTCGCAAGTACCTCACGAATTACAATACTTCATTTCTTCTAATAAAATCACACTGAATTGGAATCAGTTCACAGAGATACCAAACACTCCCAATGACTTCACCGTTGTCTCCAACCCAAACAGCTTTTTCATGGAAAGAGGGCCGCGGCACATGCAGGTATTCAGACTGTTGGCACATCTTACTGGAATCTCTTGCCTGAAAATCCAGCCATTAACATATGGAAGAATTGGAGCAAGTGCTTCTATTTTTATCATACACCATCTTTTCTGAGTTATAATGTTCTCTGCATTAAAGGTATTCGGCAAAAGACAAAAAAAAGACAAAAAATTGTGAATTGAGATCAAGAATTACAGCACAGAGCTTAGCGTGGCCATCAGTATGATGGCACTGTTTTCTCTGTAGAATCCTCATTCAAGTTTCGTGCTGCACAGTACAAATACTCCCGCAAAAGGAGCTCCTGAATAGCATTATCAGGCAGCTCTTATAGGAGGACAGCCTGGAAGATCAGGAGACAAATGTGTCTCCACATTCCTGTCTTATACCACAAGCATCAGTAAAGCAAATATTCTGCTTTCGTTACAACAGGTTTTGTCACTTCACCACAGGCATTACTTCCTTGCCATGTCACATCTTACCTGAGACCCTACACCTGTCCAAGGCCCTGCTGCCATGAATCTCTGGCCCATACTGAGCCACCACAAATACCCAAGGGAACAGGGCTGGGATCCAGAGCCACACTTTCCTGATGCTCGAGAAGGAAAGCTGGATGATGGTCACCAACAATGCTACATTTCTCCCAACAACTTTCCAGCGCTGCTCAGTGCTTTACCCCACTTGCAAAGGAAGATCCTCAGAGGAACCTCCAGGTGTACCTGCCCCGACCAAGTCCATCAAGAGCTCACTCCTGGGCAGGACAAGGAGCAGGGTTCTGCCAACAGCAAGGCAGTGGGTGTGCTAGGACTCCATCCCATCACGCTGACAGCTCTGCCTCATTGTTTCCCCCTGCAGCCATCTGCTTCTCGTGTCTTATTCTCAGATGGCTGAGCTGCTGTGAAGCAGCCCACCACCTCCCCTCATGCTCACACAGCACCTACCAGCAGCACGGGACGCTATGTCCCGAGCAGGGACCTGAAGTGTTACAGTAGAATAAGTCATAACACATAGAAAAAAAGCTTTTTACAGAAGATGGTGTTGTTGGAGCTTCCCAGATATACTGCTGACAAAATAATGTCACGTTTCATCACCATTTCCCTGATGTGTGTCAACAACAGGGGAGCCCTCTTCAACCAGTACAGCTGAAAGCACCCTGTATCAAAGTTGTAGGTCTATATTCAAAGCTGCTGAGGAGAAACAAGGTTTATATTCTGATTAATTGTTCAGGACGAAAATATGAGCTCTGACATAATGTAATAGCTATTTTGGCACAACTTTTGAGGAGCATGAGTAAGCAGCCTCTCCTAATTGATGTGCAGATCCTGGAGTGGGTAGTAACTGCATAATAGCTTCATGTTGTCTTCTGAAAGTTAACACAGATGTGAACCCTGTCAAACTAGTCCACAGTTACCAGCAGCAGCTACTCACTGGAAGAACTTAACCCCATTTCATCCTTTATCTACATTTTCTGTCTTCCATGGAAAATGGATTAACACAGGATGACTTGGCCATCACAGCCTCAGTCAACACAAACGGTTCCAGGCCTCAGTGGTGGCAGGAGGACTCCAGCAGTCCCTCAAAATCTCTTGGCTAAAGACGTTACCATCCAGCAGCGGAGCAGACAGAGCAGCCACGTGTGCTGTTAGACAACAGCCAACCTGTTCTAAGACAGTTTAGCTTAGTCTGTAGTCAGAGGGGTTAGTGTTAACCTGCATTACGTGGTATTTGCTGTGAACCAGGACTTTGCACACAGATAACTCTTGCTGTAGAGCTGACAGCAGTAAATTATTACACAGAATTAACTAAACTATGCTTGAGCTGTAAGATGATTAGCTCAGTGAGCCTGTATTTTTGGGTCATGGTTCCTATGGAGTAAGCATAAAGCTGAAGAAGAGAGCCCTGGCAGGTTAACAGACCACAGGCATATGCTTCTCCTTCATGTCAAAAATATCAAGAATCAGTCACAAAGTCCTCAAACTGCACTCATTGGTAAAGGTGTCACTGGCTGTAAGCATGGTACTTGTCACACTTTCTGCTGGAATGCTGGTTTTAAGACAGTGAAGTTCAACTGCACACAAACAACCACAGGCCAGCAACCGTGCAACTCACACATGACTTCTACCATGTTTTTATAAGGTCAGCAGCATGCTTTTAAGTTCCATCCAACCCAGCATAACTGCAAGCTGCCACAGCAGGAGGAGTCTGGCCCACAGTCTGCTTCTCAATCCTCCCCTGAGTTGGGTCTTGTAACTGTGTGGCTGTAGCACAAGTCGGTTCTGTCAGCAGATGGAAAACTTTTTATTTTGAGCATGTGTGGTCCTTTCCCATTGAATCAGCAAGATAAACCAACTCTACTTACAGCTGTTTAAGAGCCCAGATCCTTCTCAGCACTGGGCACAGCCATACCTTGCAGACATCAGGTGTAGCACAAAACCACACCCACATAGTGCAGAGTCCTTCTGACACTCGTGAGGTGAACTTTTACCCCATGTTACTGCCTTGGAAATCAAGCAGCTAAGTAAGTGATAAGAAGCTATTTTTTACCTTAAATCACTCAAATGATAACAAAGAAGAAGCCTCTGATTTCACATACCTAAGTTAGAGAGGTGGTGACTGGAAAAACGCTGAGCCTTCTGCATCTTCGCCTTCAACATTTTCTGAAGTAGACAATGACAAATAATTGGTAAAAGTGCACTTTAACGTGAGAACACACATTACAGGGCAAAAGAATAAGACAGCATTGCTCTGCAAATGTTCATGTTCTAAACTGGAGTTGTTACACAGCATCTGGTTCACAGACCAAAAAAAGATGTGTAATCAGCATTTTGTGCATGCAGTGTCCAGTATAAAAAGGGAAGGCTGTCCCTTATCCCTGCAGTCACCCAAAACTCCTGGGCAGCAGAAACTGGTGCAGTTTTCCAGGCTGTTTGAGAACCTGTACCTTATATCTAAAGGCAAGTCAGCCTGTATGAACTGGTGTGATGCCAGCAGCCCAATCCTGAAAAGCACAGGACTTACCAGCTGGCACATACCCCACACATACACGCAATAAACTGACACTTTCTGAGGAAAATTAAACCCATCTGTATGCAGTGCCGGGAGTAGTTAAACAGTCCCCTTGCCAGAGGAGCTGGGGACTTGACTTTATAACACTAATGGCTATGGTAGGATGTAAAATACAGGCACAGCAGCATGAAGAGCTCTACTAACTAAATCACAAAGACCAGGCCAATTTTTGTGAAGCAACTCTGCTGCCTGGAGGTGTAATTCTCCTTCATGTACCACCTTCTGTGCCTCTCTCCAACAATAAACTCTGCAGAATATGCTGGAGTTGGAACAGAAAACTTCCATTAGAACAGAAAAGGGCATCTTCATCTTTATACACCCCTCCCAGCCCCTGCACATGCCTCGCACCTTTTGGTAGTTGTACAGTCACAGCCATCCCATGTCCAGACTTCAGAAAAAGCTGTACAATAAACCTCAGTGCAACAAAAACTCAGTGTGCAACATGACAAATACCAGCTCCATTACTAACTCCCAATTTAATTCAGAACATCCCTTAACCTTGCAAGTGCAGAGGCAAGACTGTGCCTTTAACACACTTCTCATTAAGAACGCAGCTTCTAGCACAGCTCTCTGTAAACTGCATATAATCAAATTTCTGCACTACCCTGTTTCAGTTTCTCATTACTGCATATCTTTCATGTTTTAATTCACATGACATTAGATTTGCTGCACTAAATGAGCACCTTCTGAACTCCAGAATAAAATGGAGGTTAATTACTAAACCAGATTTTTAAGTGAGAGTAAAACTCTATTAATGCCTAAAGCAATGCTAAACTTGACAACTTAATTGAAGTTAAGCATTGCACAGTTAAACTGCCCCAACAGCTTTATTCAAGCTGCAGCCCACACATTAAGACCTCCCAGGATCCCACGTTTTACCCAGATGACAGAGGACAGGACTCCTCCTGCTCCAGAATCTTGCATTTGCAGTGAGCCACTCAACAGGCATTTTGTGATGGCCTTGTAAGCAGATATCCAGACCTCTCCCCCACCTGCTTCTCACCTGCCTCGTCCACACCACTGAGCCTCGGGATAAACGTGGGGAGACAAACAAAAGCAATGGGTAAAAAGAGCTCCCACTTCATGAATTACAGGTAGAGGCAAAAACTGCTATCAAGATCTGCCAACATTCATCACTCACATGGTGTTAATTCTGTCACCAAAGCACCAAACAGCTAACTATGCCATAGGCACCTGGAGAGAGCAGCCATTGCTGTTCACTGTTAACCATCCACAGCCACTCTAATTTACACAAGAAAAGCCCCAAAGGACTGCCTAAATGCTAATATCATCCTCATCTAAAATCATGAAGTAAGAAGGACCACTAAGTCCACTGGGTCTCAGGTTCCTTTGGAGCTTCTAGAAGGCATTAAGAAATCTAATCTCTTCCCCAAAAAATGCTGCTTTGGGAAATCACCCTTAACTTTCTGCTTATTTCTCAACAGTTATTGGAAATGCAAAAGGAACAAAGTCTGGAACAGTAAACATGGCTTATTTTCTATACTTGGTGTTTTGTTGTTGCCAGTCAGCTCCAATTATCCAAACATGTCAGAGCTTGAGAATACAGAGAAATTAAGGCAGCCTCAGAAAACAAACTGGAGACTGTACATGGTCACCTCGATGGCTGACACCAAGTAAATCAAGTAAGACTGCTATAGCAGGGCATAGCACTGTACTCTTGCTTGTTATTGACAGTACCCTTAAAGATTTTTATTTAATTGCTACACTTCATTTTACCCTGGAAGACAGCTCTGAAAGAAACTTTTCCAGTAACTCCAACAAAATTATCATGCTACAGAATGCAGTCTTTAAAATCTCCAGTTTGTTGGCCCTTGAAGCTGCCAAAAACAATCTGCACAAAACTGAAGTGCACTCCTAGACAGTCAAGACAAGATCAGCCCCAGCTGAAGATTAGATGCTCAATTCCATGTCATATTTTTTTAATATAGCTTGGCCAAAGTGCACTGTGTGCTGTCCTGATGAACAGAAACAGCTACAGGTTACAGAAAGCCACTTTGTGCACACCAAGGAACCGATTCTAGAATTATCCCAGAGCAAGAAATGGCCAAAGTTCATGTTTACTATTTTAGAAGTAATTTCAACTTCAGTGTGTGAATTCATAGCAGACAAGTTAGAGCTGGTGCATCAAAGAACAGGAATATTTTAGTCAACAGCCTGGCAGAATTATTAGACATGTTAAACAGCCCAGATAACATCGCAAGTGATGAGCATCTGTCAAATGCTCTGCACAAACAACACCAAGGCACAGTTCTGCAGCACTGGACACAACCTCTGCTCTGAAGCTGAAGTGCTTATTAAATGCAAGGGTTATGCTGTAGGGTGCTTTGCATCCATCCACAACGGGCAATGGCAGAGTGAAAAACTAATCTGTGTCACACAGGACTGAATCAAAATGAGGAAGAAAACTTGGTGGCCCTTGAGTCACAACTGAAAAGGATGCAGAAGTTTTGCCCACCAGGTCTTTAGCTTGACCTGTAACAGTCCATTGTTTTTAGGGCAAAACCCAATAGTGCAGTCCCTTGTTTTACTTCAAAAAGCAAAGCTGAGGGAGTGCAGCTTGGGGAGGAGACGTGCAGCCTCCTGCACAGTCCGTCCTGTGTGCACTGTGACACAGGAGTCAGGAAACAGTTTATGTATAACTCAAAAAACAACCCAAAACACAAAAAAAAGCCCCACACTTTTTTCCACTGTGAGGATCATCAATACTGGAAGAGGTCATCCAGAGAAGCTGTGAAGCCTCTGTCTTTGGAGATACTCAAAACCCAGCATGACACGGCTCTGAGCAATGGAGCTGGACAAGATGATCTGCAGAGGTGTCACCTCAGTGACACTGTGAGTCTGTACAGCCATTGGGAAAAGCTTCAGACTGTTGGAAATAACTGTATTCCAAACTTTCAGATCCTGTCCATGTGACACCCAGCTTCAGACTTGACAACACTGAGGTTGGCTTTGAGAACAACCCAGTTTTGGATCCAGAAAGCTGTGGTCATATCCAGCTCCTTTTCCAGGGAAGCCACACAAGCACTCACTGTCACAGTAGGCAAATACACATGTGGGGGGCTGAAGGAACTGTTCTGTCAGATATAAGCATGTGCAGCTCTAAATACTCATCTCAAAAACTATCATCAGGACATCAGAAACTAAATGGGCAGTTAAATCTTTTGGGGGAAAAAAAGAAAAAAATAAAAACCAGTTGATAGTGCTCATCCTCTACTAAACAGACTATACCATAATTCAGTTAATTCTGCATCTCATGTTGAAAAGATTATGAATTTATCTTTTTCTAGTGGGATTTTTTACTTTTCTAAGTAGTATTTCAATGAAAGTGGAACATATTAAAATCACAGTGTCAGGCTCAAAAGTACATCAGATTTAGGATTTTGCCATATGCTGAACACTGTTCTCCCAATCCAACAACACAGATTTCAGCTCCAACCATGAGCTGAAACTGAAGCACAAATAGTCCTGAGCAGCACAGCTCACACACTTAAGGTTTGGTGGATCACTCCTGTGTTTGCTACAGGCCTGGGTCTGCAACAAGATGAAATCTACGAGTACAAAACCAATTGAATTATTTAGGATTCTGAAATAAAGACTACGCAGAAGTGTTGCACTGAACAAAGGCCTGATTAAGGCAGATCTTTAAACATATGCTTAACTTCAGCTGGCATTTAAGCCTGATTTCTTTCAAAGAAGCCTCATCCTGAACACTGGATGCTTTCTTAGCTTGCAGCTCCAACTACGCCAAGGATTTAAAGTACATTTAGGGGGGAGCACAGTCCATGCAGGCATTTGCTCAGGAATAATGCTTTTGGGAGACACTATACATCATTTTAATATTTCAATTACTTCTACAACCTCAAACAAGACCAAATTGTTTCTAAAATTCCAGCACGTAGACACCTCCCTGAATTTTAACTCAAATTCTCATCTTCTTCTAACAAGATGCCAGGAAACAGAAAAGAGCCTGTTCCCAAAAACTTTGATAAAATTCAGTTAAATTATCCAGATGGTTTTCATTCCACAGAAAATACTAAACCAGCAGTCTGCAGAGCATAGCATTTTCTAAATACACAAAATAAGGAGAAAACAATGCACAAATGGAAAGTGCAAATGCTGAGCCCATTATATTTTTGTTCCAGCAGAAATGCAGCACAATCAATACAATCTTGCAGTTCTAGAGGACCCATCTTTCTGCTGCCAGGGGTGCTCTGCAGCTGTAAGCACCACCAAATAAACTGCATGCAGCTCAACCACCTAATTTTTCCTGTGCTACATGCGGAAAGGAGGAACTGCATTCCCACCCACTTAACCTCCAAAACCCAGCATTCCTTACAGCACGAGAAGCCAAAGAGCACCTGCTGAACAACCTGTGTACTTTGAATGACTCTGCAAGCAGCCAAATTTAGCAAATTTGCTATTTTCTCCAAAGCACAGCCTGATTCTGTGGCTCTTAAATACAGGGAAAACTGTCTTAGATTAAATAGTGATTACAGATTTAGAATTTCAAGAGCTGTGAAAGTCCTTGCCACAGAAAATAAACCCACTGAGAAGAGATGAGGACAGATACTGCAATTTTCTGTGCTGTGCTATTTAATAAATCTCAATGCAAAGGAATTAAATTACAGATGGGGAAACAAGCATCTATATAATTATATGACAACACCTGGAATCATTCAAATCCACCACCCGCAGAATCAGAAAACTGATCAGCAAGAGATGAGCCATGAAAAAAAATCTCTCTGCAGTTACAGATGGATATTCATCCCTTTTACCTGGCATCTCACTAAAATGTTTCATAGCAACAAAGCAGGAGTTATCCCACAACAGGGGACAGGACTGGTTATCACACAAAGCAGCACCATCCTGCACAGTACATCCCAAAAATGAGAGGAGAAATCAGGCCAGTGAGCAAACTCAGTACTTAAACTGAGTTTCTTAAACAGTAAGAAATCCCTGAAGGATTTCTTCTTTAGATCATTAGTATGTTTTCTCGTGCAGTGCTGCTGGTTGTCCTCATCACCCAGCCAGGAAGGCACAGACAAGAGCATCCCCAGCCCTGCTGAGCACTGCAGCACAGTGATAGCACAGTGATGCTCTCGCAGTCCTTGGGGACAGCGGGACCCTTCAGCTCCCCTGAGCCTCCATCTCTGTGCCTTCCTAAAACAGCTCTTCAGGCTACCTAGGGAAAGCTCTGAGGATGGAAATGGTGGGATCACCAGCTGATAAAGCCACCATCAGGTGCCCCAGGTGGAAGCTCACTGCAAGAGCCACCTTTTCTCAGTGGCCTTCTTTTCACGGACCCAGCACAACTCTCAGCACAGCAGAGAGCATTCAGGAACACAGGATCACTGGACCTGTTCCTGTGCAGGTCTATTTATAGTCTCAAGTGGTGCTGCAAGGCAAAATGCCAAATGGTCCCCAGTTTCAAAGAGCAAGTCCCTGAAGTGCTCCACCTGAGAACCAAGAACACGTGCCCCAGACTGGGGCAAGAGACCACTGCAGGCACAGTGACTTGTGCCTGCAGTGGCAGGGAAACTTTGCCTTATGGACATCTTTGCACCCCAGCACAACTCTTACAAGCACCTTCATTAGAAAGGCTAAGTGAGGGATAATTATGACTCCTCCACAAAGGAGGACTGCTTTGGAAAGACAGCAGTTACTGCCTGCTCAGAGGGATCTCTCCCAGAAAGCAGGAGGCTGCCATAAAGGTAGGGCGGCCAATTCCTTGGGAAATACCAAAAAAAGCTGCAAAGAAGACCCTCCCCAGCTCTGAAAATGCCCAGCAGCAACACCAGGCTGCTTCCAGCCAATGCTGGTTTTGTTGCAGGGGCAGCTCCAGCACCTCTGAGAGCCTCGTAACAGGCAGATCCATTTCACACTTTTCTACGTTCCTTGACACACTTGAAAAACACAACGTCCTTGCTGGCCCACAGCA
This sequence comes from Corvus cornix cornix, assembly GCF_000738735.6. Classification (NCBI taxonomy): domain Eukaryota; kingdom Metazoa; phylum Chordata; class Aves; order Passeriformes; family Corvidae; genus Corvus; species Corvus cornix. The sequence continues at coordinate 16,179,439 of NC_046342.1, read as the reverse complement.
TCTTCAGGGCTAACAGCCCCTACAGCACAGCTTTGTACAGTATCAAAAGTTGCATTACCTGGGAACCAAATTATCACTTGCAGAGCAGTTTTGCAATTAGATTGAAACTGTAAATTGTGCAACAAGCTAAATTAAAAACAAGTTTGTGATACAGACATAATCTTAGTTCAACTCCTCTTACTCACCTTACTCCTTTTTAACTCGTTTCTACACAGATTCAAGCTCCTTTTGCTGGACCACAAATGACTTTGCATTCCTAAAAAATTAAGCACTCCTAAGAACTAACGTATGTTTGTCGTCACTCTTAATATCCGCCTTTGCCTGAAGCTTCTTCACCAACACTCACCACTCTGAGAGGCCTTTTGGGCATCAGAGTCCATACCACCCTTCAACTTCCTTGCCTTCCTGCAACATTTCAGGACTCCTTCCCTTCATTCAACTCTCTCTGCCCCAAATATCACCACTCTTACTTTGAGCAGGTCCCCATATTTCATGCTGTGACCTCAATTACAGAGGTTTGGACAACTACCTTTCAGATGGGGCTGAAAACCATCTAATTTCTGAGCACATCTTACTTGCTTCCTGGTTAGAGCTGTTCCACTTCATACAAGTAACTATTTTCTGGAGCAAAGTGAGAACCATCCCATGCAAATACTCTTTCCCTTGTGTTACACCAAGTCACTCCTGCCCCTACCAGGTTCAAACAACACTATATAAAGGCAAAACCGAGTAGCTTCTGCAAAAAAAGACCCCGGTTTATTGGTTTGGGCACTCCCAAGGACAGTGGGCACTTTCAATCCTATGTCTTGAGTCATAGTCAGGACTGGAACTCAAAACTTCTATGTGCTGAGTGGATAAAGCTGGGGCAGGGGGATGTCATCCTACCTGCTCTTCCTCATTTCTCTAAGAGCACACCTGCCTTGGGCACGTCACTCTGAGGAAGGTTTAGCAACAGCTCCCCTGGACCTGACACCCAAATCTTTGAGGGACAGCATTCAGCACCACCAGCAGCCTCTTGCAGCCTTCCCTGGCCAACTTGGGCATTCCCAAACTCCACAGGCCAGTGTTCACCAGCCTGCTTTGAAGCCACCCCGAGGTTCTTTAAGGAACCCAGACACCCACCTCATGGGTTTTTTTTAAATTCCACTAGGCAACAGAACACATAAAAATGAGATGACGCAAGGCTAACCCAAAGCTCCCCTAATGAACATAGCCCCAAGTGTCCAACAGGATGTGACAGGTGGAGGGGCAGGCGAGCCCAGCCAAGGATGAGGTCACGAAATGAGCAGTTTGCACAGTACACTACTAATCTTAAATTCCAAACTCATTATGCACAAGCCTAACAAACAAAGGAGCAGCGTAGCAGATTTACAATGTACCTTCTCTGAGGGTGGAATAATTATTTACCTGATAGCAACCTTCGTGATACAACAGCAATAAATAAATAAATAAATAAATAATCCCAGCAACTCTTGTGAACCGTGGCTTCACTAGACAGACTGACAGCTGGAACGTGCCTTTAGCTAGCTGAGCTCAGGCAGAGTTGTAAATATTTGCAACAAATAAAATAAAGCTTGCTAGACTGAGCAGAAACCCAAACATAGTAGTTAATGGAATCCAGGGAGACACTGCAAGAGACCCACACCCCCCTCAACTCCTTCCAGCTTCCAATGAACAGGGGTTTTTTTCTCTTGCTTTTCTCTAAGATCATTCCTTCCTGCACATATACACATGTCAATACCATTCTGATTTCATTCTCTCAGGTTGCAACTGTTATTTATCCAGGCTGAAGTTACTAAACATTACAGAAAAGGTTTGTATTCCTAATTCAGCTTTACAGCAGCATATTACCATGCAGTGACACATCCAGAAAAAGCATTTCCAAAGTCATACTTCATACAGGATCTCTCCTTTATTTAGATAAAAACCCAAAGAATCCTGAAAGGAAATAGTACATGTGCACAAAACATGCTCAGCTAGGCTCTCCCACTCAGATCTCTCAATGATCCTTTTCCACTTCTATGGCATTATTCCGACCTCCCAGTTTGAAGCGCCAGAACCACATGTTCCCCTTGCCCATATTCCCAATTTCTCACCATCTGACAGTTTCCAAAGTCTGCTCCCAACTTCTCACCCTGAAACAGTACCTCCGGCCCAAGTTTTTTAGCTGGCTGCTTCTCCTCCAGAAAGGATCACAGTAGGTCCTGTTTTCTTTATGCATTTATATGTCACAACAGGATGGCTGGCAGCAAGATTAGTAGCAAGCATTGATTGCTCCTGTCTCCATCCTACAAAGTATCCTTCACCTAGGACATTCCAGTTGTTTCCACATCTTGTTACTTTTCTCCGACCTCCAGACCCCAATGCCCTTGCCCTACTTGTTTCCCCCATTCCTGCAGCAGCTTGTGTTGTCACATATTTGCAAAGAAAAGAGACAGCATCTCAGAATTTGGGTTACAGGCAAGCTTTAACAATATACTATGTTATCATCGTGCTGCTTTAAACACATTAAAACTGGCAAGCTTCCAGCACCTAAGTATCTTAGAGATTATCAACATCTTTCCAGGAACCCAAAATAACAATATTCACCCGGATTTTCTCAGAATTCACCCCAAATAAATTATTTAATGTGACAGTACGCCAAACCAGGCACTTAATCCTTGCACAGAGACAACGATTGCCTTTGCAGGTTTGAACAGACACAAACGTCCTTCCAACTCTCCAGAACTTCAGTGCTCTCTTCACAAGCAGCCTCACAGGGTGGTCTCCGAAGACCAGACCCCCAACACGCTCCCCCTGGCCACACCAGCCCAAACAGCAGGTTCAGGTGGGTTTATGCCCATTTTGTGCCAGAAGAGCAGCACAAAGGAAGGTGCAACATACCTGTGAATCTAGATCAGTGTTTTTTGGGGAGCAGTTAAGGAGGATGAATCCAGGTCTTCCCAGAGGTGGCAGCTGCACCATCATCTCCAGTGCAACTCTTTCCCTGAGCTGTAATATCCCTATGAAATACCACCTGCAGGACTGGGCTCCAGCCACCTGACACTGCACCTGAGGTGCTCTAGAGTAAAACAGTCTGCAAAATAGGCACTTGCTTGTTCTTGATGCTCATTTCTGCAAGGAACACAGAATTCATAAACTCCACATCTGCAAATGTATGTCTGCCTGCACTGTAAAGGAATAATCTTCATGGGAACTGATTTAAAAAAAAACTTGTTTACGGTTAGAGGCTGCTAATTACAACATTAAAATACTAGCCCGAACCCCACATTACACTTGCATTCTGTTTTACATAGCAGTATACGTAACAATCATCACAGCAAGCTGCTCTGTTGGCTCATGCTGGAAGAAATAATTATATATCACAGCAACACAATTTTGCCCTTCAACCTGCCAGTCCAGTCCATGCAGCAGCTGTGAGCAGCAGGTCAGGGTGGGGGGAGCCTACAGAGTGTTTCTACATAATCACTTAGCACTGAAGAAAAAAAAGCTAAAAACCATCAGCCCCTGGTTTGCATGCTTGGCAGAAAGCTGCTAACACAAACATAACAGCAGCCCTTGCAGCAGGGATGTTACCAGAAAAAATGAGCTCGATCCAAAGGCATTATTGGTGTTGAAGTACTAGCTGGAAGTTGTAGTGCCAGCCTTCCTTAGTAACTGTCACCATTCTTGTGCTTGTACCAGTGATACCAACACTGTCCTGTTTCACCTGGACACTACTGTGACCTCTCTGAAACATATTCTCACATGAAGCCCACAGACAACAGTGACTAAGGCCTATGCAAGTCCCAAGCTGAATTTCTGGGCAAAGATACTGAGACAGAGCCTTTCAAAAGGCACCCCAAAACTGTTAGTGCCCACCCACAGCAAACAGAGCCTTAGGGTGCCTAACACTGAAAACTACACTTAACTTCTGCCTCAGATGGGCCAGAGAACAGGCTGACCTCTCCCAAGACTTTGGTTCCAGTGAATCAGAGTATTTCAATCTTGACACTCAAAGCAGCATCAGGTTTTTTACAGCTGTTGTGGATAAAGCAGTGGCATTGTTATATTATGAATATGCAATAAAATCAGTTTTCCTGTGCTGTTTTTTCCCCCGTATGAAGTGTAAAAACTACACATAAGCCACTAGTTGTGCTGTTACTGTTTAACTAGAGATTATTAAAAATAAATCATCACAGTTCTCGTATAATGTGATAGTGATGCAACAGTTAACTGTCCAGCAAAATCTGCCATGCCAGGCTGCTTAATCATGTTGTCTTTGTTACAGCAAAAAATTATATTAAAAGACACTGAATTTTTCCAAACAAAAACATTACAGCCTGTGTATTTCAAAAACTTTTTGATTCCAAAATAGAACGAGACAGACAATAATGGCCAAGAGCCTGACCAGCTTAATGGAAGTTGGACTCTCATTTTGTTCCCAGCACTAAAACAGCAGATTGTTCACAAAAGACAATTAAAAGCCAACAATTTCAATTTTTTTAGCAGAAAAGTAAACAGAAAATTACTCCTTCTGTTTCATTTTCAAAGTCTTAAAGCATGTTGCTTTGAAAAGCAAACATAGAAACACGAGGGCATCATTAAAGTGTCAGAACAGGTTTCTCTTGTACCCTCATTTTTAAGCAGCTGTACTGATTTCTTCCCAATCAACTTTTAATCAGAGAACATGGTTAAGAAGCTGAATTTGCTTGTAAAATCTCTTCTGCAAATCTCTTCTGCTCTTGCTTCCCAGTTTTCTTCTAGCTCCTGACCAGACTGTACAGCAGGAATTAGTCATGTTGCCTGCCACCATGCTGGAAAGGACCTCTGATACATTGCCCTAAGTGCCAAATAAAAACACACACAGTGCACAAGAGCCTCTGCAATGACTTCTAAATGACAATGGGTAAGTTCACAGCAGACCCACAAATTTTAGACCAGAAGGTTATGAAATGACCTCCACTCTACATGGGGTAATGAGCAGTACCAGGGCCAGTCCAGCTTTCCATCAGCAGGGCTGCACGGGCTTATTTCCAGCCTTTTAAGAGACAGAATATATTGATTCAAATTATCACCTGGAATCTGTAAATCAACAGTAGCTAGCTAGGGAAGTTTCCTTCTCACCAGAAAAGTACAGATTTATTTCAAGCAGAATGCGCATGTACTTACACAAAACTAATGCAGCCAGCAGTCTGATAAATAAAAAGCAAACACATGTGCTTGCTAAAAGATGCACAGTCGGTGCAGCCAGCTCGGCCTCAAAATATCTGTGCCCTCTCTGATCAGCTTGGCAGTCACACAAAACCCTCCCGAGGAAAGCAGGCCAGGGAAGCAAAAAGGTGATGCTCAATAGTTCGTATCAAAGCAAATGCTGAACTGAATTTCATGGGCTATTTCTGTTTCCTTGCTAAATAGCAAAGGCCTACTGCAAATAACAGAGTGAGAGTTTTGCAGGAGAGAAAAGGTCACCCAGGATCTCTCACCATGAAAAATGCTGTGCTACAGACAGGGAGCAGCACTGTCTCCCTGTGTAAAGAAATATACAGAAATACTACTTATTGTCTCCACATGTTTATACAATAGACACTCCAACTGCAGCCTTTCCTTTTAAGACTGTTTTCAAAAATAAAAAAGTACAAAAAGATGTGGTGAGGGTTTCCTTCCCAGTGCAGCAAATTTGAGGTGCAGAATAAACATGGAATTATTGAGTCACTCACAAAAATGTTACCGGAGAGATTTCAGAGACATACTTCTGGCTTAGCTCTACTCCCACTGACGTCGGTTCAGACTTTTACCACTGATTTCAGGCAGTGCTGGCCTACGTAGCACTTCCAGCTCAGCTATTATTACCTTTTAGTTTAAAATATGTAATGTTCCTCTGTAACAGACGGAAAAATATTTCAGGAACTTTTTAAATCTGTTCCTCCAAGATACATTTTTATTTTTTTTTAAATCACACTGAGACACGGTTCCTGGATGCAAGAACATGTGACCATGTTCTAAATAAAGGATATTTTCCACTTCTTGCACAACTGGAACAGATATAAGCAGTAGCTTGAACAAACTGCATTGCAGAACCCAACCAGAATATAAAACACTTGAATAAGATCCATAAATAGCAGTAATATGAAAAGACTACCTCCAATAAGGCACAAACTCAATGTTAAGCCTAATGTAATCAAGTTCAAATTCAATCACACTGCAAAGTTCATTTACAAAATTTAATTTGATCATCTGCAGGCTAAGGCACTAGGGCACTTCAGAAGAGTCCTCTTTGGCTCCAGAGTAAGCACACATTTCAAATATGTGTGCCTATTTGGCAAAATTAATATTTCCTCAACAATCATTGTGTATTAAAAGGGAAACTTTAACTAAATCAAGATTTCCGTGTTGACCACCAGATAAGAGGAAAAAACCAAAAACGAATGCTTTACAGAGGATCCTAACTGGACAGAGATGGGGCACCAGCTGATACAAGTAAATTATTGAAGGTTTGCACAATGAAAAAGGTCTTTGGGCAGCAGGAATGATGAGAATTTTATAAAGACATCACTGCTTTAATAATGACAAACTCTACATCTCAATGCTATTGCTCATAAAACAAAAATAAGCTTATTAAGAAACTATCATGCAAATTAAATGCATATTTTTTCCACATATATAAATACTTCAGTAACGGCATCATTTGGGTGCTTTTTAACCAGTCTGAAAATATAGGCAACAGAAAAGGGCACAAATGGCAGTAATTTATCTGCAGGTTTTATTAAGAGCATGGCAGTAAATTACAACAGCTGACAGTAATTTGCTGGTGCTTGTGAGGACCATCCAAATGGACACACATTGCAGAGAACAAAAAAATACAGAGAAAATCAATTTAATATAGAAAATTTTGCTGCATTTGCCACACCTGGGTTGGTTCAGATTGCCCTGTGGAGAGGCAGGCTGTACAGCCTTTACCTCCAGATACCAGTTTGACATCCAAAACATTGCCAAATGATTTAAAGAATCCACATTAGAGACATAACTCAAGCCTCCAGCACCCTGCTGACTGCATGCAGACATGTCGGGATCTGTGTTTACTTTTGGTTATAAAACTCCACCAATTTCATTGTACACTGCTTGTACCAGGAAACAAATCTTATTTGCTTGTTCATTACACAAACACATACATATTTAAGTGTATGTACTTGTAGATTAAAACTATTATCCTTTGTGAATATGGCAGGAGAGGAATAAAATATGAGTATGAGGGGGAAAAAATAGATCTCATTGTCTTACTGGTAGTCTTAAAGCCCATTTTCCTCCCACAGTGAAAAGTGACTCTGAAAAAACCAAAGCAACTGAAACATCATCTCAGTTTTCAAAGACATTCAACCATGGCAAATTCCAGAGACCCCATGAATGTAGATATTACTTTGCCCAAGGATCTAACTTCTCATGAGTCGGGAGGGTTTGGGAAGTATGGGTTTGACTAATCTATCTCGGCCCCATGTATCCTCTCCACCCCCTGTGATTAAAGCTTTTGCTGGGCTTACATTTTAACTTGGCTTCTAGCAGTCAATTGTGGCTTGGCCAAAGTTAGTACAGTATTTACTGCAAAAAGCTTTTATTATTGGACCCCTTGGAGCTTTGGATTGCAGACTTGAATTATGAAATAAGGATGGAGTAACTGCGAGGGCACACTGGAGAGGAGAAACCTTTAACTGGATGTTACATATTAGAAAACAAGCAACCTGGGAGGAAGCAAATAGAGTTTTGCTGAGAGAAGGACAGCAGTATCAGCAGGGCTTAGTTAAACTGGTCAACAAAACTGTTTCTTCTTGGTTCAGAGCACCGACATTCTTACCTATTTCTGAGCAGGATGGAATTTTCTCTGTACTCACAATTTCAGCTGCTATGAGTAAGCCCAAGATGCTTCTCAACTCTTATGGTTAGAAGATCAGAGAAAGCCCTGAATGTTGCTAGGAAATCAGCAGTTCTCACCAGGGAAAAGAGCAGATTGCTGTTTAGACTCAGCTCCTCACATCAGCTCTGGTTTGCCTGCTCCCCAGGCACCCTTCCAGAGCCAGGCTGCGGAGAGGGTAAGAAAGCAATTCCCATGGCCACAGTCCCACAACTACACCACATTGACCTGCTGCTATTCCACTTACTGCTATGCAATTACTCCTGATTTACATCCACAAGAGAAAGCAGCAGGGTGATGCTGATACCCCTGATTATCATCAGTCAGACGGGTTCCAGGCCTGAGCAAAGCTGAAGGACTACAGAAGTCCTCTGAGATATGATCACGAAACAAACAGGTTTGTGAGCAACTTCTACCTCCTGTTATCATCAAGTTTATCAGCCTGGCTCCAGGGACAGGTTTATATGGACCTGGCAGGGCCCCTGACTCCTTTGCATCTTCATCTCCCACAATACCAGGATGACAACTGAGTACCTCTCCCTCGAGGTACGAGCTGTACGTGAGCTGGGCAGGCTCCACGCTGAGGTTAACGTGTCAGTTCACTATCTGCCAGAAAAACCGTGGATTATTATTCCACCCTCAGGGCTCCCTGTTCTCATACACATGGGTACATGTGGAGCAACGTGAGGCAGACAGGGACAAGCTGGTCACTCCTCCAAAAAGCTCCCCTAGAAACATCAGGACACATATTGGTCTGAAGCACCACCAGGATGTCAGGGTGACAGACCCCTTTAAACTCAAAGGGTGGGCAGTGCTGTCTCTGCAGGAATATCAGGTAAGGAGGTACTGGGGAAATTCACTCCAGGGAAGTTTGAAATGGCAACATTTAGAAGACAGTAAAATACTCCAGCGCTTCATTAGAGTTTATTCACTTCTCCCTGAGAGAAGTGAACAATGGAAGGCTGCACTTGGGTTCCAAAACATCAAGTCAAAGGAATTAAAAGCAGTTGCAACATCTGTGCAAGGTCAAATGCAGACCTGCTATCCATGCTCACACCAGGAACGCACAGACAAACTGCTGACTACAAAGAGGACAGCCACAAAGGGACAACTCCTGCACACCAGTTAGGACATGCAGCTGGTACGAACAGGGCAACTGGACCACAGCGAAGTAGTCATGACTGCTGCATTCCACTGTCAACACAAGCACTAAACCCGAAGCCCTGTGTGTCTCTCAGCTGCCTCCATCACAGCTGGAACCCATCAGTGCCAGTGAACCCCATCTGCTCTGCACATTAGCCTGGCTCTCAGATAATTACCTGGGTAATGGCAACTTCCCTGCATAACCTTGGGGAGCAAAGGAGTTCTGGCAACTTCAGTTTGGTTGCATGGCCTGTCAGGCTGCACAGCACCACCACTACCTGCACCACTACACAGCACCACCATTTACCTGTACCAAGGGTTCAGTGTAAGCAGGGCTGCCGTGAAGACAGGCCACAGGAGGTGGCCCCACATCTGTCAGCCCTTTTGACAACAACAGAATTTTAACACCTTTTACTATAAACCTTCAGTGTTTCTGAAGCATTCAGAGGATTGTCAAAAAGTCATTTATTTACTTTGAAGTTTGTCTGACAGGCCGTACAATCTAAACTCATTCTAGCACTTTTTTTTTTTTTTAAATATTTACATTCTTATTCATTTTTCCACTGCACACAGATGTACAAAGAGCAGTGTTCAAAACTAAAATATGAATATAGAGACAGGCTAACAACAGACTCGATTACAAACATGATACACTCGTAGCAACGACCTTATATTCAGCAGAGTGCTGCTTAGGAGAGTGTTGAGGTGAAATGGAGGGTTCCTTGAATGAAAAAACGGAGGGAGAAACGTGCCATCGCTGCCAAGGTGGATGCCCAAGGTGTGGGAGAGCACTGACTTTCTTTTTCCAGCAGTAGGACGGACAACGGGTCGCTCACAGCCCACAAGGGAGGGAAACACACACAGACCGCCTTATTTCCCTTTACACAGCATATCTACGCGACACAGCCGCTCCAGATAAGCAAACAGGGTCTATCTAAGGGAAAAAACACTCTAGGAAGAAAGTGACCTACCTAGCAAAAGTTTCCAGTCCCCAAGCAACTGCAAGTAGCAAAAAAAAAAAAAAAAAAAAAAAAACCAAAACAAAAAAAAACACACAAACGAAAAAACCCCAACCAAAAGCCAAGCAACCAAAAACAACCTTAGATGCTACAACTCCTTGCAACCCCTCCGCGCTGACCCCGCCGGGGGTTCTCGGCCGCGGCCAGCGGCGCTCACCGGGGCAGGTGCGGCCCCGGCCTCGTCCCCCCTCCCGGCGGGGCTGCCCCGGGTGACAGCCGGGCCCGCACGACCAACAATGCCCTTTACATAACGCGGGCCCGGCCCGCCCTCCGCCAACAACGCCGCTATTATGGCAGGGAGCGCTCGGCGGCCGCCCCGCTGCGCAGCAGCGGCCGCGGGGATGCTCCGCGCCCGCGCACGGCGGGGACCCGCGCCCCGCGCCCCACCTGCTCTTGAGGGGCTGGCTCTTCAGCTCGTAGTACGTCTTGGGCTCCTCGTGGAACTCCTCGCCCACCTCGAAGTCCGGCACGATCCCCGACTCCGCCTGCATCGTCGCCGCGGCCGCTGCGAGAGGGAGAGACGGGAGGTTACGGCTGCGGCGCCGAGCGAGCCCCGGCGCGCCGCCCGCCCCGCTCCGCTCCGCTCCGCTCCGCTCGGGTGGCTCGGCTCACACACAGCGCCGCCCGCCCCGCCTGGGACTTGTAGTCCGCCCCGGGGCCGGCCCGGCCGCCTCCGCCCGCCGCGCACTACAAGTCCCGCCGCGCCGCGCCGGGAGGGCAGGGCCGGGCCGGGCCGGCGCTGTCAGCCGGAGCGCGGGGCCGCCCGCGCCGCCCCGTCCCGTCCATCCCGCCCCGGGCCCGGCCCGGCCCGGCCGTGCGCGCCACCTGCCGCCCCCTCCCTGCCGCCACCCCGCCCCCGCTGTGACGTCACGCGGCTCTGACGCCACAGGTGCCGCGCGTGACGTCACGCTGCCCGCAGCACCCCGGCGGCGGCCGGGGCCTCGCCCTCCGCAAACCGCTGCAGGTGTCCCTAAAATCACAGAGTCATGGGATGGTTTGGGTTGGAAGGGGCCTTAAAGCCCGTCTGATTTCACTCCTTGCCATGGGCAGGGACACCTTCCACCATCCCAGGTTGCTCCAAGCCCCGTCCTACCTGGCCTTGGACACTTCCAGGGATGGAGCAGCCACAGCTTCTCTGTGCCAGTGTCTCGCCACCCTCACAGCAAAGAGTTTCTTCTTCATATGCAATCTAAACCTGCTCTCTCTTAGTTTGAATCCATTCTCCCTTGTCCTGTCACTACAGGCTCTTGTAAGAAGTCCCTCTCTGTCTTTCTCATAGGCTCCCTTCAGGTATCATGAAAGGACCAGCGTGAAGGGCTCTTCCTCTCCCCTTGGGAACATCTGGCACAGGCAGCAGGTATCCAGCTGCAAACAACATTCCCATACTGCTGCAGACCCAGGAATCAGCCTAGCCAGGAGTTCAGTTAGAGGGGAGGGTGTGATGGGTTTGAATGCCCACAGCAAAGGTCAGCTGGCGATAGAATGTCGGACATTTATTGTGACTTACTTTGAAAAGCAATGAGTGTTTGCATCCCAGGATTTTGCGCTTTTCCAATTAAGTTCCCAACACAAGAACGGACAGCACTAAGTGGCTTCCTCTGAACTTTACCTGCCTTTTTATAAAGAGTCCAAAGCTCATAAACATGGCAAAGAATGGTTCAGTAAAATGGAACATTTGAAGCCAGCTGGGCTTCAGTTATTTCTAACAGAAAAGTTTTAATGCCACCTCATCTTCCAGTTTGGCTCCTGGCATGTTGGGATACTAAGAGCAGATAATCTCAGAACATGGAGGTGCGAAGAGCCTCTGCCACACACCATTGTACCCACAGGTGCCAGCCCCAGGGAGAGCCAAAGAGGGACAGCTGGGTGGAAGGGTGGCAAGGAGGTCTTGGAATGGGAGGGTTTGGATGGTGTCAGGGATTACAGAATTCCTGTGCCTGCTCAGCCCCTGTGAGTGATGGGGTTGGTCCTTCCATGGGTTCAAAGACCCAGGACGTGGAAGGTCCCATTCAGAACTCATTAAATGATACTGTTTGGTCTTTGTTGTTTTCTTCAGTTTGGGGGTTGGTGCCACAGGAAGGTGGATTTCAGGAATGGGGCTCTGTCCCTGTGCTCATGAGGGGCCTTCTATCAGCACTGACTGAGACTCAGGACATCTTTAATTTCTTTAATCTTTACAACACAGAGGGCAAGAAACCTTCCTCAGCTCTGTCTCCTTATCTGCTGTGACAGGGACTTCCCTCAGTACAGAAATTCCATAGAGCATTTCATTCATGGCATTTTCCCAGAGCTTTGACCTCAGTTCATTAAGTCATAGCACAACTCAGAGATCTGGGACATTTGAGCATGCTGTTGATAACTGATGCCTAATAATTCTGGTGCTATCATATCACTCACAGCTAAAATCACACCACTCCTGTTGTGCCAGTGGAACACCAGTAACTCCAACACACCAGATAAGCCAGAAAAAGAGTCTTTTCCATACATCCCTTTCCTCTGTCACAACTGCCAAAGCTGCTCAGTGCTGCACCGGGGACTGCTCACACCTGGGCAGACAAGACTCCTCCTCATTTCAGGCAATGTGAGATTTGATAAAATAAACCCAAGAATTTTAGCTTGCTTCAGAAATTTAAGTCCCAGATTTTATGCAGCTGCCAAATTCCATGCAATGACTTAATAGCAAGAGTAATTACTTTAATGAATCAGATACAACAAATGGATAAGGCCCTGAAGAATGTTCTTTTGAGCCCACATTGGCAGATGGCTGGGATGGCTCGACAAAGGAGTAGGCTTGCTAACAGTGCTTTGGGGGAAAAAGAAAAAGGCAACCAACAAACAAACAATAACAACTTAGAATAAACCCACTGCTCAGCTACATTTACAGCCTGAGCCTCTGTGGGTTAGGGGGTGTTGCTGAGGAACTGTGTTTTCACAAGTGAGGAATCACTCCATGATTTGATGAAGGCAGTAAACAACAGGACTCACCTCTTTGCAATGATTTTGCTTCTATTTTTCCAGGTGTAAAAATGAGATATTCTCTTCTGCTCTTCAAAATGTACAGCTTATGAGCCTTCAGCTCTATTTTAATTATAGCAGTAGTTCTAAAGAGCAAAGATCTTTTATGCAAATACGTGTCCCAGGCAATGCTGCTTCACTTGAGATCCCACAGCTTCAGCAGGGCCAGTATGTGCAGCTCCCAGGGAGAAAGGAAGCTGGTTTACTTCTCATCAGACCATGAATCTTTTGATTCCATCTTGCAACCTCTGTGCAATGCAAGGTTTTACCTGGTGTTCAGATCAAGGCAATTTCTCATTGCACCTGGGCTAACCAGGACCTTCACACTGCTTTGCTGAGTCATACAATGTTCTTCTATTCATAATAGATGTCATCCATGTTTATAGTATCTTTCTAGAGTTCATTTTAAGGGTGAAAGAGCAATGCTTCCACTGTGCCTAAGCACGATACTAATAAGTAAGCATACCCGAAAACAAAAATGATGCTTAAAAATTAATCCTGTTATGCCAATATTGCAGTTAAATTGACGTAAAGAAAACATGCTGCAGGGTTTTGATTTCTGTAAAGTTACTCTCTATAGCTGGAATTCAACAGCTCTGTTGATTGTTTTCCAGTTATGAATGTCAAACTGCTTTAGGGAGGTGAGCAAGAACGATTATCCAATTTAGCAAAGTGAAAAACAAAACACAGAAGGGTTATTTGTCAAACATCAAATCAGTGGCAGAACATGAACTTCAATCTAGTGTTCACATCATGGGCATAACCCTACTTAAGCTCTTGCTAGGTGGTATTTCTGTAGAATTGTCCCTCCCAAAAAGGGCAATGGCCTAGAAGCAAGTCCCAAACACTCTCTAGGGGGTAAAGTCAGGTTTCAGGAGGGACAGCCTTGTATTCAGATTTAGGGCTCACTGGGAATGCTTGACTTGGTTTTCTATTGCTTTTCAAGCAAGTCCTTGCTAAGTCCTTTCCGGAGCTGGAAATTAACACCCAGCAATAAAGGCAGCCTCAGTGCTTATGTGACACTTCTGCCTCATTCTTCACCCAAACTAGCACAACCCCCTCAAAAGCCATGAGCAATTGGGTCTGAGCTCCCCAGTGCCATGTAGACACTGGGTCAGCATTGTTCAGTTATTTTTCAAATGATGCATCTGATTTTGCTAAAACCATTAAAATGTATTCAGTTTATTGGGCAGATTCTCCTTTCCAGAGTGGATTCTCGTCAAGACTGAGAAAGCAGCGCGAAGGTTCAGGAGACTGAAGGACTTTGGTTGTGCAGCTCCTGAGAAAGGTTTATCAGGAGACACAGCTCTTCCTCATTCTGAACCAATATTTCCTGTGATTTCAGCAATGATTTTCAGATACCACAGGGTACACAATTTGATGTGCAGCAAGCACATTGGGCAGAGTTGCTACTTCCCCCCTCAACCCCCCCATTACTCTTTGCAATTTGTAATATCCTCACTTATAATTCTCATAATTTGTATCTTTCTTCTTCTGGCCTACAAGTACCATTTAAAATGATTCTCCCATCAGTAATGTTACTCCAACAGCAGTCTGGGGATCTCTAGTTGACAGCAGGGAGCAACAACATAGATTGATATCTCTATAAGTAGGCAAAAATTGACACAAAACTCAGCAGAGTTCCCAGTTTGCAAGAATTCCCCCGCACCAACTATTTGTGCATTCATGTGAAGAGGAAAGGAAGCAGTCAATGCTGCTATTCAAAATAAAAAATAAACAGACATGTGATTTAATTTTGAAGAAAGTTGCCAGACTTTTGCATTCATACTCTGTATTGTACACTGCGAAATTCATGAGGAGAATGCAATTTACCCCTGCAGACTAAAAGACAAGAAGTTGTTATCGCTCTTTATCTCCCCACAAGGCAGAAAACTTGTGTAAAAGCATTCAGTATTGAGTATGAAAGAAAGGGGGCATTTAAGTGAGAGCTTCCCGTAGCCATGGAGAGATTTTTGTGGAGTCTCACAGGAACATCCCTGTCCCATTTCTTTGCTCCACCAAGCACAAAAAATGCAAGTTAAAATCTCCCATCTCCAATATCTCATTTCTTGTCCCAGTTCCTTTTTCTCCAGCCACACTGTTTCTTTGCAGACCCCCAGCCTATCACCCATCTCCTTCCTTCCCCAGCTGCCATCTCGTCTCTTTGCCCAGCCAAGGCACCTTCTCCCTCTTTTGGACTTCGGCTCCCTCCACCTCCCAGTGATACCCACACACATTTGTTTAATCACAATTTCTGCCTACCCTGGGTGCTGTTTGAGCTTTTTCTCCAATAAGGTGCAGTTTTCACCCTTTCTGCTTTCAAATCAAGGATTTCCTTTTCCCCACTCAGGAAAAGAAACCAAACAATCTCCTCTCAGCTCCCCAAGTGTAACAGACGGGAAATCCTGCTCCCATTTAGGGTGGGAAATGCCTGAGAGGGATGAAACCCATGGAAATTTAACTGCTGCTTTGCTGTGCATATACCAGGTACAGTTTTGCCAAAAATTATCATTTAGCCTGATTGTCGCAAGAGCAGCACGTGACATATCTCTGTCATACATGAAAACCAGCAGCCACATACAGTGAGATAATTTCTCCATGCTTTGTCAGTTTTCATGCAGGGCTTTGCTAGATAGCCAGAAACAACCAGATGGTTTAAGAAGGAATCAAAAAATCATTTTATGAGGGAGAACAACAGGCCAGCTACCCCATGTCTCAGCAGGACAGCCTTGCTCTCCACAGCCTGCCCCATGCAAGATGCTAAATAATTTCACTGCAAAGTTTGCATTTGCTTCTCTTAGAAAAAAGTTTGGAGCTCTCAGATTGAAAATGGGCCCCCTTGTTACATGAATACACCAGGAGAAATGAGGAGAATTCATATTTTAAAATATAGTTTCTAAGAATGTGTCATCAGTTTGGAACAAAGTCTGAAACCCTGTCAGTCCCAGAGTGGTTTTATCAGCAGAACTGAGGGAGATTAATTCTGCAGCTGGGGCTCCTGAACAAATTATGTTACTCTAATGAATCATTCACTAATTCCTAGTCCTCCCTTTCTTCATCTCTGCCATATTTGGATGGGTAATGGAAGAATTCAAGGGGGAACTGGACAATCTCTCTTGTTCAATATCCTTGTTTTGATTTTCACGTGTTCCTCTTTCCAGATGCTAACTCATGACACTGGTTAGCAACAGGAGTAGTGGCGCAAACAGAAGGTGGAAGAGCAATGTCATTCTGACTTGGCTTTAGGGGGAAAAAAAAGCCTAGACTGGGATTAAGTCATTCCCTTTGGTTCTTCATCAAAAGAATTGCCTTCATGATTTCCTTGCCAGAGACTGAGCCTGGTGCTCGAGGCAGATGTTCCTGGGCTCAAACAGAGGGTGTGGGGGGATCACAGCTGCCTCTGCAGGGACGAATGGTCAATCCTCCCTGGTTTGGGGAGGTATTCAGGGAAGGGATTTGCAGGATGTAGAGGAGAGCCTGGGGAGTCCTGCCTTCAGTCCCTGGTCTGGAGAGCAGGATCTGACAGGATCTGACCTGGGCTTCCAGCCAGTAACACCCAGTCACCTCGGAAGTGGTGACTGTGCATTTACGAGTGGAGAAGTAGGGAGCTAGCCTTTTCTTTGAGTGGAAGCTGAGGTTCTCCTGAGCTAGAACAGCTCTAAGAACTGCTGCCTTGAGAATGACAAACCCAAGGCCAAGAACAGGGTCAGAAGAGCTGGCAGCAGGCTGCGTGTCATCGGCTGCTCCTGGGGAGCAGAGGGTTATTCCTGCAGTGGGAAATCATTTGAGTCTTGCTCCTCAAGGAAGGCAGGCTCATCCTGCTGAGCTCTCTGTGGGAGGGAAAGGCAGTGGCAGAAGCAGCCAGAGCTGGGCCCCAGCAGGTATCACTGACTGGCACTTGGACACGGCCATGGACAGGCTGGGAACAACAGCTGGAAACTCGGTAAACGTCTGTGGAATAAAGTTTGTGAGGCCAAACCTCATCTGGCCAACATGGAATTGCAAATCCAGTTAATTAAACTGGTGCAAAGGCCAGAGCACACGTAGATAAACCAGGTTAAACTCTCACTTATGCTGATTTAATGTAATTCAGTACAGCATCAGTGGTAGTTAAACTGATTAGAGAGTTAACTGGTTTAAATATATTTGCCCTAAGTACTGGCACTGGTTTAACTGGACTGCTTTAAAGTGAGAAGCAAACTGTAGACCTCTGCCAAACTTACCCTGTTGTTTTTAAACCAGTCTCTACAACCTGTAGAGACATGTAAGAAACTGCTTTTAACCATGAGCAAAGAGCACTGAGAACAGGGGACTTGGCCCAGCAGCCCTGGTCTTTGGTGCCTTATTCTCCTCAGCTTTCCTGAGAAACTGAGCCATCTTCACATCAACAACACTCAGGTCTAAATTTGCTTCCCAAAAATCCTTTTATTGAGGGAAAATGGATTGAAATCACAGCCCATTTTTAAAATACAAAATCTCATCAATTTAGAGGGAAGGTGTTTGTTTCCCTTCCCACTGTCTAATAATAGTTTTGACTGGAAAAAGCAAAGATTTTCTCAGGCTGTTTCTATACCATCCCACGAATGATTCCTGTGCTTTATGTGTCTTTTGAGATATTTCATTACAAGCACTATCTGAAGAGAACAAGACTTTTTTCAACATTAGAAATATGAATATTAGGAGGCACAATGTGTTCAAATACCAAGACTTTCATGTTTCTGCTTTACAACAGGCCTTTACACACACATCATGAAATACAAACCCTCCTCAAATGTCTTCAATTACTCACTCACCTGAAATCAGAATATCAAATATTATTCTAATAAATACTAAAATATTCTCCACCTGAAGTCAGATTCCCTTTTTTCCCCTCATCTACTGTATTTCTACATTTCTATGTCACCACCTAAAGGGTTTGTCTTCAAACAAAAGCTACGCCGTGAGAGAATCACAAATCCAAAGCAAAATAAAAGTCTTTAGTACATAAACCCTGCTGAGACTTGTGGGGTTTTTGAAGCAGAGGATTTAAAGGATAAAGGCTAATTTGCTGAATTTTTTGTGTTACCTTTCACACTTTTGGATGTACAGAAAGGATGCGTTCAGCTAGCAAGATAGTGTAGCAAGTATTTTAAATCCATATTATACAGAGGTAATTGGTAGCATCAAGGGCCAAAACTATGTATAGTTGAGATCAAAACTGCCCATAAGAAAAAAAAAAGCTTCCCAAAACTCTTATTGAGTGATCATTAAATGCTTTACTCAGAATGTGGGCCTACTTCAGATCCCCATAGGGATGTAATCCTTTTTTTTCCCTTACTGTCTCAGCAGGCTGCCATTTGATCTGAACAGGCACTGTAAGGCCATGTCATTGCCTCCATCTACCTGGAAAGCATAATTTGCCAGAGGATTCTTTTTCCTTAATGAGGCTTCATTAAGAAAAGGGCAGTAAAAGGCCTGATAGCCCAAACTAATGTACTGAATGTGATTCCATTGAGCCCATGCCCTGCTTGTGAAGAAAGGCCACTCATCAGCCATGAAGAAGGGATGTCCCTTCCCTCACTGCAAATCCAGGGAGGAGTTTAAATGCTTACTTCAAATATGTGTGTACAAGAAGCAGAAAATGAGATAGCTTTCCCAGTAAAATGCTTCTGTGGTTTTGCCCCTCTGTTTGCATCCCTGCATCAACTGTTCCCCCACACTTCCCTTAGTTCTGTGTTCACCCAGCACTCGTTCCCATCAGTGCCAACCTGTGAGGAGGCTGGAGAAATGCTCTGGGGGGAGCATCAGTGTCCCCAAACACACAGCCCAGCCGTGCACAGTGCATGGCCCCAACAGCACAGCTTCAACCACCCACTGCTTCTTTTCATTTTGTCAGTCCTTTGGGAAGCACCAACACGCCTTTCTGTACTGGGGGCTCTGATATAGAATAGCACAGCCTGGACCAAACTGTACAGAGCTAATACATGAACAGACAGACACAGCATTAGGCTTCCACACCCTGCCCAATGCTGTGGTACATGAGAACAGAGTATTCAGACTGCTTCAGATGGTCGCAATTATTTGGCACAGCGGCTTTCATGGATATGGCTGAAGTGAGCTGACTCCTCTCCAAGGAGCTCATCAGTCAGAAAGCCAGACCTGGAGCTCATGTTGTCTGCTTTCCCAGCAGTTAATGCCATTACTGGGGTAAAATGAAATAAAAAGTACACTCTGTACCGCTGTGGGAGAATGGAGGAAACACTCTGTGGTGATACCCATGGAAAGTCATTGCACAGCAGGCCTTGAGGCGAAGTTATTTGCAGCACAAAGGCCTTGCTCAGCAGCCAGTCAAATCTGCTTGGAAGGGTTTAGTCCAGAGTAGCCAAAGTTACCTGAAATCCACCTTCCCAAGCTCACCTGGCCTGTCCTTGCTACAGACCTGTTTGCCTGTGTCATCCAAACAGTGCAGAGAAGCCTTGACTATCAAGGAACCCAGTACTTGCCTCACACCCCTGTCTGCATCTAGCTAATTAGTCTGATTGTTGTCAGAACCTCCGGAAGTCTTTTAAATTTCAATAAAGGCAAAGAGGAGGCTACATGTTATAGCTCACAGAGGCTGTGATATACACCAGTGGGAGTTCCTGTATCAGTAATACCTGATCCTTATCAGGGGAGAGGTATTACTGAAGTAGTTTATTCTGTCTGGAGCTGATAAAGCCTATCTCACTTAATTTCCCCCAACAGTGGCTGGAATTACTGGAACCAGGGATGTATTGGGGGCTATAAGTACAGCAGAATCAGAGCTCAAGATGTGTGGAAAGCCTGGAGAAGGTGCTATCCAACCCAAGGAACCCAAGTCCTGCTTCTTATAAAGAGCTAAATTTTGCCCTGTTCATGTCAGGTGATTACAAGGCACTTCAATACCTGTCCTTTCATGGAAAATCATCTTCCTCCCCATGAAGAAGGGTTTTTAACCAGCTGCATTTTTCATCCACTCTAAGTGCAAAAGGCGCTACTCAAGCCACTGTGATGTCCTTGCTGAGGACGTCCTTGATGTACCTTGCTGAGATATAATCAAATACATGGTTGAGACCAACTCTCATAACCCCCTCCAGAGCAGTGCACACAAGGTCAGTTATCACCTCTGGAATAAGGGTTTCCTTGGGAAAGGGTGTTCCTGCTTGAGGCATGAAAGCCCTCAGGTTTCTGCTACCAGAAATTGACTCTTGCCAAACCACAGAGCAAGATGCACACAGCCCCCTGTGCCTGCCCTGGTGCGAGCATCACAGAGGTCAGGGCTGCTGAATGCTCTTCTGAAAGGCCAAGGAAGGGCCACCCATTGGTGACACTAACTTGTCTCAGGCAGAAGATAAAAGTACGTTATTTATAATTTCTACACGTTGTTAGCAGAAGCAGCACAAGGTGCAGTCACTGGCACTTCCCTGTATCCTAAGTGTTCATCAACCTTTCCTTGATGTTAGCAAGTCTATTAATAAAGCACTGCAAGCAATCAGAACTGCTCCACCAGCCTGGGAAGAGGAGAGTTGGTGACACCATGTTCCAGCTGAAAGTCATGTAAAATCCTCTATACCTTTTTCTGAAAGACACTGTCGTCATCAGCAGCAGCAAATGTAAATGTGCAATCACAGCACCTTGTAATTAATGGGAAGTCGCAGGCCCCATTAGCACTGCAGCTCCTCTTCCACTGGTGGTGAGTGAACAGGATTCTTGCCCAGCTTGGGCATTGTCAGTAAAATTCAGCACATCCAAATGTAAAGAAAAATTATGTCACTGTGTGCTGACCTTCCCAGGTCTGGTGTGTCCCCTTGGCTTGCTGTGTGGCTGAGCATGGGCTGAAACCACCCTGGCCCTTGGCTCCCTGGGTGATGGAGAGGACTCTGCCCTGTACCTCAGCAGCAGGGTGATGCCTTTGCTGACTGCAGACACATCTGAAACCCCACATCAGCACTCTGGGGAGATGCTGTCTGAGCTCATTGCAGTGTTAATACTGGAAACATCATGTAGGCCTCATTAAGAAATAGTTTTGTTCTTGAGTCTGTCTTATTTTTTAAAGCACCCAGGAGACAACAGAACCACCACATTTCCTCTTACACTCAATTTTCTGATCGGGGGCCTGAAGTACTCACTGCCAGATGTTGCCCTGTTCTCATATGATGCATGTGACATGGGCATCAATGCCAGCAGCTACATTTGCCTGTGATGTCAGTGTGCACAGCAGCCAGGAGAAAGTTCCAGGGGCAGCTAACAGGGGCATATGTGCAGGATCATATATTTTAGATACAGTGTTTTGGTCCTAAACATGTCTTGCCTAAACCACCAAACATCAAGCTGTCTCTGCTCAGCATCACACCACCCCCATGTTTATTCTTTGTCATCATTCTTGCACATGCATCATGCTGTTGGTGATACTTAGGTGTATTATTTTAAGTGAAAAATTGAGTGTGGGAAAAACAAACATCTACTTCATTTATCCAAATTCCAGCCTGGATTTCTATAAGATTTTCTAGAAAATTGCATTATTATTGTGAAGAGAGAAGTATGTTAATGCCATGCCATTGCATATATTTACAGTCTCTCCTACACTCAGCATGAAGAAATAATTTGCCACAAATAATGACATTCTGTTCCCATTCCAGCTTTGCCCACATCCTCAGATCTCCATACAGCTGCAGCACAAGAGATCAGAAACAAGAGACACCCAGAGCAGAGGAGGGCAAGGAGTTCCTGCTGATAGGTCTGGGTGTGCACCCACAGCTTCCCATGCTCCTGACCTATTTGATTGTCCCTTCCTTTGCTGTGTCAATAAAGCCAAGAAAAAACACGCCTGAAAAACACTCCAGCAGCACAACCAGCTGCTGTCAGGTTTTAGACCCATCAAAGGCTTGCAGGGAGCCTTGCAGTACCAAACCAGAACACACCAGCTGAAGAAATATGAGGAGTCTTCAAAGACTCTCGTCTGGGAGACAAAAGGACCTCCTGGTGTGATGTCAATGGATTGAAGATGCTAAGGAAGGAGCTGGTCCTAGGACCTCACTGTGTTCCCTTGGTCAGAGAAAACCCTGGATCTGTTCTCTGCTAGAAAGGGGACATGAAAAATGAGAAGGAAGCAGAAGGGAATTCCAGGGAACTGAGTTGAGCAGCAGAGAAAAAACTGTTTGTTGCATGTCTGGCATGCATCTGACTGACATTTCACTCTTAAAAATGCTCCCAGTAGATAAATTCAGATAAAGGGGCAGAAGTCTTATGATTCAAACACGTGTTGAATAAGAAACCACATAAATGAAAATATCAAGGATTCACTGACTGATGAAGCAATGAGCTCTATTCGGTAAACATATTTTCAAAGGAAAAATCATGTGCCTTGTGTAAAAAAAAGTTACTTTCTTTTGGCAAAGCTCTATGAAAGTTCAGTGAGCCACATCCAGTTACTCTCAGTGGGATCTGAATCTTGCTTCAGGCTGCTTTATATCTTAAGGATCTATTTATTCCAGCAACATTGTCACATTCTGTCCATTGAGTGTCACCTTGTGACACAGCAGGACACCAGAGGCAACAGGGCACCCAGGCAGAATCGTGTGGTGGCTGGACCATGTGCCACCAGGGAAGCTCTGAACCTGGGCTCCTGTTCCTGCTGGCTCCAAGCTACAGTCAGGAAGTCAGGCAGGAAAGTCCTTCCGAATAGTTGCTCACTCACCAAAATTAGGTCACTAAGGGGGAACAAATGTCCCTGCAGACTGTAACAGTGAGAAACTTCCTACGTGAATTACGTGGGACTGGCAGCCTCTATGAATGCCACTCAAAGCACCCTCCCACCTCCAGGAGTCTGTGGAGAGGGCATAGGCAATGGGATTTTTCCATTCTCTTAACAAGGTTTTTCCTTTCACCCATTCCCAGCTCCTCTGAAACATTTCAGAGTGTGATTTATTGAAATACCTGTGGACTGAGTGCCAGAGGAGCCCAAAATCTGTGGTGTTGGTGTGTGCCTGCAGTTGAGAGTTGCCACACTTGGCTGCCCAACATCTCTGCCGTGGAGGCCGTGGGGTTGCATGAACCATTCTGCACAATGGGTCCAAGCTGTCAAGCAGCTCTTTTGTGATGGCTTTCCTACACAGTCAACACAGGAAACCACAAATATACTCCTTAGGATCATCCCCAAAGTGGCAAAACTAAGCACTGCAATGTGCTTGTCAACTTTTCCAGTCCTCAAGCTGGTTGCCATGCTCTGAGCTGCCAGTATGGGTACTTCCAAGCAGGAATTCAGGTACCATGAGATCTAGAAACACTATTTTTTGCACACACTGCTTCTCCTAACTTCTAAGTTCAGTCAACAGAACCCAGAAAATGACAAGAAGGAAATTGGTTTAGAATAGAGGAGAAGAAACCTTTCCAACTAAAATCACTGAAGCACCCTTGGTTTTTTTTGGCTCTGCAGAAATGCCAACACAACCTTGAGGGCATTTATCTGGAATTTTGCATTAGTGTGCATGTACTCCTAAACTTGCAAACCAGAGGACTCTGAACAGCCATGTACACCCCATCACACACGTACAGCTGTTTACTCATGTTGAGTACTGGTGCCTGCCATGAGTAGTCCTGCTGTAACCAGTGACTGCTTCCTCCGAGAGGTACTGCTCAACATGAGTAAGAACATTATGGCTTGAGAGAGGTGAAGGTGTGCAATGAAGTCTGGTTGACATCACTGGAAACCAACTTGCTCTCAGTGTGGGGCCAGTTAGGATGTCCCAGTCCTTCTAAGGACACCATTTCTTTCTTTTTCAAGGATCCCCTTGTCCCATTGCAGACACCACTCTCCTTGAAGGGTCTTAAAATCCGTGGAAGGCTTCCTGCAGCAAGGTACCATCACTCCACAGTCTGCATCCACAGACATTTTAAGCCTCTTTTTCCTACAGGTGTAATCCCGAACAGTCCAAAACACAGAGGCACTGGAGCACATCAGCTGACTAAAATCAAAAATGCTGTATCTCAACCATCTGTTAAAAAATGTGGGACCACTGACTCATTAGTTTCATCTAACTCTACCAGCACAATAAAAAAACCACACGCCTTCTGGAGAACAATATCAACATGTGTGGGAGGATATCATCTCTGCAACATAGGGTGGGATGTTGTAGTTAAGAACAACTCTCTGAACTCTGTCAGGTCAGAGCTGCAGTAGATTGGCAGCATTGTCATGGCTTTGTTGGGGTCTGGGTGAGTCCCTTGCCTGGAAATGGGTTTGGGTCCTCTCTTCGACTGGGGATCTGGTGGTACAAAGCCAGGTGGGAGTTTGTCTGCTTTTGCCACTCTATTTTAGAGCAGCTTTTAAGCAATTCATTTCTGAGCTGAAATTACGCAAAACTAGCAAAAAGAAGATGTAAGCAGCAACCTCTCCCACCC
Organism: Corvus cornix cornix; assembly: GCF_000738735.6. Taxonomy (NCBI): domain Eukaryota; kingdom Metazoa; phylum Chordata; class Aves; order Passeriformes; family Corvidae; genus Corvus; species Corvus cornix. The sequence goes on along the minus strand of NC_046342.1, from coordinate 16,154,980 downwards.
CCCGTTGGACTGTCCCTGTCTCATCTGGCAAATCCTGATTATCTGGGATTGCAGTAATTCTGGGGGATTACTCACAGGCCGACCACAGCCACTTGCAACAACTTTTCCAGACAAGGAGGAGTGAAAGCTGGTGAATGTGAGTTTAGCAGAGAGTGCCTCAGTTCAGGGGAGCTGCTGAAGAAAACATAAATAACGAGGGAAATCAGCCCTTGGCCGAGTTCAACCTTTGAAAGTTGAAGTCTCCTGCTCATGAGCTCACCATGCTCTGCTGAGCAAGTGGAAGGGAAACATTTTCTCTCTCCAGCGTGACTTGAAGAAAGGAAGTTGTGTGGGCAGAAGCACTGAGGTGACTCTAAATACAGTGATGTCTCCTTCCCTGGCACTCAGGCTTGGGAGCACCTGCTTTCTTCCAGCTGGGGAAATTTCAGTGGCAGGATGTATGGAGGAAAATATTCAATACCTCTTGCTCTGGAGACATTTATTTCTACAGCCAATTATGACTCCAGCCATGAAGTTTTTATTGCTACCTCTCATGCAGATTATTTATTGTAACTTCCTTTTTTTGAGTAGGCTGTTTATTTTTAAGCAAGTGCTGTTACATTTTTCACTAGATTACTAATAGCCACGTGCTCTGGCTGCTGAAGCTGAATAAGCTGATGTAACTGTAGGTCAGGATCTTAGCTCCTTCCTTAGCCTGTCCCCAAAATAAATATAGAAGATGAACTTGGGGTTTTCTCTAAGAGGCCTATGTACTTCCCACTTGGAGGGTAAGGTAGAGCCCCACTTCCAGCACAGCCATCAGGGGTGGGATGAGATGGGTGGGACTGAGATTGAAGTAAAACTTCTACCCACCACCAACAGGGCTTTGCAAAGTACAGGGTTAAGGCAGAACTTTGCATTTAAAATTACTTTTGCAAGAGCCCCTTATTTATGATGCAGCTCTTTAAGCTAACAGTAATTTAGGAACTTCTCATCCCAGCTTTGGACACTGCTTTCCAAAGGCCCAGCAGAAGGCTGACCACACTCTGGCTCAGCTAGTGGCATGATATTGTAGTGGACATCCAAGCACTCTCCTGTTACTGGGATGCTTTGGGGGTTTCTTGGCCCGTGTCACACAGGCAAGGACCATCCCAAAGCCCCTCGTCACCAATGTCCTCCACCCACCAGATTTTTATCTCCCTCCTGCTGGGAGTTTCTAACAGCATTTTTGGGTTTTGTTGGGGTTTTTTTGTTTGTGTGTCTAGAAATGAGGAAATAAAATTACTTGGGTTTCCTGAACATGCCTTCCTCTCATGAGAGGAGCTTACTGGAAGCACACATTCCTGGATAGGCCAAACAGCCCTGGGCTACCCTTGCTGGGTGCAGAACAAGCCTTTTTGGAAAACAGATGCAATGGTCAGGCTGTTTGGGGTGTCTCATTACACTCCTCTGTGCTTTGCTCTTGGGCATTGAGCAAGATGGAGCTGGGCCAAGAGCCACAGAGCATGACCAGCTTCAAACCATCTCTTCATGCCCAGGGGAACACCCTGAAAATGCTTCATCTACTCATCAGTCTGCCAAGGACATGGTATTAGACCCCTCCACTCCTCCCAGACAAAAGATTTCAAAGAGACAATATAGACCTACAAGCAGTTTTTAGGTTATTCATGTTTACAGGTCTCTAAGGTAAAGTGCCCCTGTTCAGTCAAGAACATAATTTCCACAGTATTTCTAGTTGCTGAGATCAGTTCAAGGTGTGGTACCCAAATTTTCAGATGATTGGTGCATCTGTCTGGCACCTCCTATATGTTTATTGAAAAATGATTTTGTGCTCTACTGTTCCAAGTGAAGATTACTGAGATGAATACACTCTGACTTCCCCTGAAGCTGAAGTTTTGGGATGGGCTTCAAAACCAATATGCTTTGGATCAAGCCTTCAGTACATTGCTCAATTTTCCATTCTTTGCAGGAAAACAGTTTACCAATTACAGGGTGGAAAAGGGCAGCAGAGAGGTTTCCAAACAGCTCTCACAGCAGTGTCAGTCCTCTCATTTAATGACCTCACTAAGTGCCATTACTGTCCCAAAACTGCTGTGTCCTATAGCTCTCAGACACAGAGGTCACAGCTGAACTTCCTCCTTTTCTGGGATTAAATCAGAGGTTTTGACCAACTTCTATAATTAGGAAAGACTTGCTTCCCCTGACTCCTTTCCACTGAAATGCCCCAAAGACTCTGTGGAAACTTGACATTTCTTGTTTTATCTTTATCTCCCATTAAAGGGAGATTTACATTCGAGTTTGTGTTTCTCTTGGAGCACCAGCTGAGCCCATTGCTGTTCACTAAGGAGCACGGGAGCTGTTGCACCGAGCAACTTCGGCTTAATGATTGTGTGATTTACAGCTCGATCTGCAGTCAGCATCGAAGCCCTGAAATCTGTATTTAACTCCCAATCCTGCCGTTCTGGGCCGTCTGCAGCAGATGGTGCTGCTGACTCGCCGGGAGCCAGCAGCGCTTCCACCCTGCCCGGAGATCCAGGCATCCACTGGGATAGAGTCGTGCTGGGGACAGGGCCCAGAGCACAACACCGCTCACCCTTCTTTGTGTCTGTCACCCATCCAAGGGCTGTCCATCCCTGCAAGACTCCAACTAGAAAGCAGGCTGGGCACAGGGAGGTTTTAGGATGAGTCAATGAAAATATGTGCAACCGTTTATTTGCTCATGTGTAGGATCCATTTTGTCAGTGAAAAAAATTATTTTCTTACATAGGTATAAACACACTTAGAGTCCCACCCTAAGTAAAGTAATTACTTTTTCCTAACTCCACTTCCCAACCAGAGATTTTGCCCTGTGCTTATTTCATTAGCCCAACCCTTTCTCCTCAGTGAAAGCAGAGACTGAGATCTTTCAGAAATGCTACAATGTCTGACACTACCTGAGCTGAATCCCTGCTGCTTGGCAGGAGATGGGGCTGGGTATCCATAATGTCCTGGTTTTGGCTGGGATAGAGTTAATGTTCTTCCAAGTAGTTGGTACAATGCTGTGTTTTGGATTTAGGATGAGAACATCACTGGTAACACACTGATGGTTTAATTGCTGCTGAGCAGGGCTGACACAGAGTCAGGGATTTTAAGCTTCCCGTTCTTTGCCAGTGAGCAGGAACACAAAGAGCAGGAACGGCTGACCCCAACAGGCCAAAGGGATGTTCCAAAGCAGAGAATGTCACACTCAGAAACTGGGAGCCACTGATCACTGCTCAGGAATGGACTAGTTATTGGTCAGTGGGTGGTGAGCAATTGTAGGTTGAGTAACTGAGTTTTATTCCTCTCTCTCCTTTTCGTTACTATTATTATTGTTATTACTGTTATTATTAGAAACATTATTAATATTATTGGCCTGCTCCATCACCCCAAGGTCAGACTATGTCCTGGGGCACCTGCAGCCTCCATGCAGGTGACAATAGCTTGTTTTTCCAAGCTCAAATAGAAATACCCAAAGTGGTCCTATGATTTTTCACCAAATCAATATCTGAGAGCATAAATTCCTCACCACATAAAGCAACATATCAGCTCTAAATAATAAATGAGGTAGAAGGGTACAGCTGGTTTAGAAAGACCAAAGAGATGAAGCATTACATCATTTACTGTCTGCTGCTAAATTCATAAAAAGCCTTACCTTACAATCAATCAGCAAATCCTACTTCTCTGTGGCATAACTCCAAGCTCAGGATGGCTGTCTCATGTTCTCAGAGATCTGCAGCACACATTTGAAATAGACTCCTTTAAATTAGCCAGCTTCAGTACTCCAGCAACCAAGTCCCACCCCAGGCTGGTCCCCTCCATCAAACTGTCTGGCACAAGGTTAGTTTGGGCAAGTCTCTGAGTGTAATTATGTGTGTGTGTATATTTATATTCACCATCGCATATGGCATCATCTGGTGACATAACACCGTTTAGCTGAGGTACCTCTGCCACCCCACTGCATCTTCCAGTTCCAGGAGGAAAGGATGGCTTAAGGGCAGCTTTAGGCAATATTCCCCCACCACTGCCAGGACAGCAGCTTGGGGCCATTGAGTTACTTCACCCTCGAGTTTTCCCAGCAGGCTGCTGGGGGAGCCCTGCAGATGTGGCCAAGCTTCTCTCAGCTGGATCAGGCACAGCATTCCTCCATCTGCTGCCCATCCCCTGCTCTTTTGGGGCAGCAGGCCCTGGGCAGAGAGGCAGGATTTCAGAAACAAGGTTCCTAAGTTATCTAGGTTTCCAGGGAGCAGATAGAGCCTGTAACATGAAGTTTGAAGCTCCCAGAGAGTGAAGGCACTCTATGGAGCACTGATTGAATATGCCTCCTGCAGCTTACTGTTTCCAAGCAGATGATTTCTGCATCACTTTCTGGATGGCTTTAAAGCTGTCGGGTGCAGTGTCAATGGTGCTTAGTCTTACAAGCCCCTTTCCCTACCATGGACTCCAAACCAGACCAGTCTACACTTCCAGAGCAATGACAGAATACACAGAGCATGAAAATTCTCATTTGGGGTGAAGATTTGCTGAATTTCTTTCCAGCACAGGAAACCCATCTGTGTTCTGATCCATGCACTGAATAAGGATCTCACTGAAGTGCAGTGAGGCAAAGCACCTTCAACATAGGAGATTCAGTCAGCATTGACTGATGAACAGGTAGTTGCTCTGACATAGCAGGGTCTAGGAAGAATATTTTCCATGCCTGGTGTTGTTTTGATCTATGTTACTAAATCACATTCCCCTCTCACCCTCACTGCTCAGATGACAAACCCCAGCAAGGTAGCAGGGAGCACAAAAGCAAAAGACTTGGTGCTGCTGCTCATGCTTGTAGCATTCCTTTTGCAGATAAGTGACTCTGGATTTACAGCCTAAATCAGCAGGATGGATTTGCTACTTCATCAAAATATGCCCACAGAACGGTTTGGATTGGAAAGGACCTTGAAGATCATCTTGTTCTACCCCCCCTGCCACGGGAAGGGACACTTCCCACTATCCCAGGTTGCTCCAAGCCCCATCCAGCCTGGCCTTGAACACTTTCAGGGATGGGGCAGTCACAGCTTCTCTGGGCAACCTGTGCCAGGGCCTCTCCCCCCTCACAGTGAGGAATTTCTTCCTAATATCTAACCTAAACCTCTGCTAGTTTAAACCCATTCCCCTTGCCCTGTCACTCCCTCTACAGTTGTCTTGTAGGCCTGTGCTCTCCTGCACAATTTCTTGTGGCTTAGCAGGTTAGGGATAAGTGATTATCCCTATCTTCCACTGCTCTGTCATTGTTCATCCCACATTAGCACAGTCCTTATCTGGAAGCAGGCAGGTCTGAGCTCCAGTCTTTAACAAGGTTGTTGGATTTGGGGTCCAGGAGGACAAAACCAGCTCCAGGGCCAGGCACTTCAGCTCTACCAGCCTGGCAGGGGAGGCTTTGGCTCCCCAGCAGGGATGCTGGCTGGATGTGTTTGCTCATATCCTCCCTGAAATGCAGAGGAGCCACACACAGAGAAAGTAAATGTGATCCCTCTGCGAGTGTTATTTGAGAGCAGTGACTTCAATATTTAAAGCATCCCTGGCTGCAGGTGCAGCACACTGGAGTTACCAACATTTCCCATGTTAGACAGAGAGCTGGTGCTGACCCCAAGGCTTAAATTAGTAACAAGATTACTCAGAGAAAAGTAATGTTCTGAAAACCTTTATGGGATGAGGAAATATGCCAAAAGTAAGCTTGGCCAGTGTACTTAATAGATAGAAACCCATTTGTTTCTTTTTGAGAACTTAATTAAATTTCCCATGAATTCATTTGTAATAACAGTAATAAGCACCATATATGGAAACCTTCAATGAGCCCTTAGCAAGGTAATTTCCTGAATTTAGCTTATATCTTCATAATGTTCAAAGCCAGCTAGGCTCTAAAGTACAGCTGGTGTGCATTATTCCATTCTGAGTAGGAGGGTGTGGATGGACTGGGTAAAATAAATTACTGTGGTGCTTTGACACTGAGTTTTATTGCCTGTAGAATGATGCTTGATCATAATCAGAAAAGCATCAAGTAGAGAGTTAACATGATTTCTTCTATTTAACAAAGCTTTTGGGAGGGAAGTGCATGTACCTTACACACTCCAACACTCTCCTGCAGTGCTCTTTGGACCGCAATCAGTAACCAGGAGGGGAGCAAGCCACCTGGAATCAAACAGGAAAAGCTGGAAGCTCTCCTGTGCTCTACAGCCTTCCTGGTAAGTCACAAGAGAAGGAAGTCAGAGGGGGAAGAGCCTTCTTCCCATCAAAGGATGCACACACCCAGTTACAACCCTACCTGCTTCTCTGGCCTTTTTCTGTGTTTCACATGCACAAATACGGTAAAAAAATCATTAGCTAAGTGGCAAAGAAGAAATGGTCATTGCTGACTAAGGCTGATGGCTGAGAGCAAGTCTCCTTCCTCTATACAGAGGATAGAAGGAGCTTTCTCCACGAGCTCCATGTGCGTGCCCAAGTTTTTTTTTAATTACAGCAGCTGTAATTAAAACTTGGCCAAAATTTCTAAAACCTTAACCTCCCTTCCATTGATTTTGGATGGCATTTGGTAAATATTCCAGTCCTAACAGAGATAAGGTGAGTCACAGGGGGTATTTTGGGACATGAAGCTGAAATCAAGTGGGTGACAACAGCCATGGCATACCAGGTATGCAGCTGCTCTTTGGAAGTACCACAGGAATTCTGGGGTAGAATGAGAGGAGAGCCCAGAGAGGAAAAACACAGGGATAACCACTGGGCAGGGTGCTGGTGTTCCCCCTCACAGCCCAGGCAGGGCAGGGCACTGTAGCTAACACAGAAACAGAGCTCCTGCTCAGAGCCTGCAGCAGCCCAGGGATAAATTAAAACACATTTAAGTCATTGGACTCGTGCTCATAGGTTTCAGTGAGCTCCAAGTGGAAAGGGTGTCAAGAAATCCTCCCAGGGACTAACTCTGCACTGAACTGAGCCAGCTACCAGAGTTCCCACACCTCAGAAGAAAGTGATGGTATATTTTCCATCATTAATATATGATAACAAACCCTCAGCTCGCTGGGAAGCTTCCTAAGCTCCCACAGTGACTCGGCTCAAAAGCTAAAGGCCTGGCAGCACAGCCACTTCATCCATAATCCCTTTTTTACAGTGAAGCCAACACGCCTCATGTGGTAACGCAGCTGCCTCAGGGGGTGGCTTACAGGTCAATACCTCCTTAGAAGAGGGGATCCCAGCTGGATCTTCTCTCTTCTTCCTAACTCATCTGCTCCTCCTGAGGAGCAACACAGCATGCTGAGACTTCCAGGGGTGTTTATGCTGCAGGAAACTGCTGCTCTGTAGTGAACCCCTCCCAGCCACTGTCAGACAACCCACAGAGAGCTCTGCCCTCCTCCTACCTGCCTAAATACCCTGCCCTCAGCACCAGCCAGGGAGAAGACACAGCTTCTTCTCATTAACTGTATAATCATTCCATTAGGTTTGATATGTCCCAGCTTTCCAGAGATGCCACAGCCTTGATTATCCCACCTGCTCCAGTAGTATTATTCTGCTGTGAGAAGCCCAGGGAGAACCCTGTGATGATGGTGTGGATCTGCTACATCCCAACATCCTCCTCACTTCACTGGGAGTTTTGCACTTAGTATGAGTTTTGTTATCGTTTTAGAAGTTTTATTGCTGCCCTACTCTTTCATGGACATTTACTCAAGAGTCTTTAAAGTTTCCTTTACCTAAAGGCAATGTGCCCACAGTGATCATCCCTGGTTTTGCTGTGCCATCCGTACTGAGGTCAGAGCATCCAAGAGTCTCAGCAGTGACAGGTTCAAAGCAGAGTGGGACCCCTGGGATGAACTGACGATCATTACCAAGTGTAAGTGACTGGCAAACTTGGTATAAAGAATTCCCTAATGAAACAAGACCTGCCCTTGTGCTCAGGGAAAAGCCCCACATGTCCTTGCTGCATCCTCCTCATCCCCCACAGCTCCCTGTCTGTGCCTGTCCCGCTGTGCTGGTGGAAGTGTGCACAGCTTGGATGTCCTGGGTCTCCTCTGGGTGATCTCCTGACTCTCAGTGGTCAGGGGGAGCTGAGCTGTTGCAGGGCCACAGCCAGTCTCAAATTCCTCTTGTTCATCCAAGCCCCACATCCATCAGACCTCCCAGACACCTTTGGCAAGTCCTTCTCGAACACAAACCTCATCTCAAGGCCTCTTTGCTGAAGCACTGTCATATATTTCTTGTTTCCTAGATCATCTAGGTCAACCTGGGAGAGATCTTCCACACTGGGAAGCTCTGCTCTGGACTGGTTTCCTTCATCTATCCCTCCAGGTTGCCCTCCCTGCACATTCCCAAGGAGTGGCGGCTACAAAGAGCTGGCCTTGGGAGAGCTGCCCTTGCTCCAGGGACAATATTCTGTTACACTGAGCACAACCAGGCTCTGAAGAGGAATAATTCATGGACTATTGCTTTGCTTTTATAAGCAAGAAAGAACCAGTAAACTCATGGCATGTAATGGTCAAGAAAATGATCTAAACAAAATTGCTGTGGGATATTGCGGGAGCCCGGCCTCCTCCTGTCCATTTGTTCTTAGAAAGCAGCACACGGAACTGAACAACCACAAAATGAGCAGGAGCTTAGCAAAGACTTTGTGCAAAAGGGACCCTTTGCATTTGACATGCTCTGTCACACTGAATTTTAATTACAGCTCCCCTCTGGAGCTGGCACGGGAGGGGAATGCTAATGACAGGGGAGAGGGAAGGGAGCAGCGATGGCAGTCACCAGCCCAGCACTTCATAAAGTACCTCATGGCAAGGAGAGGTAACCTGGACGTGGACAAATACAAATTTTGATGGTTTAGTTCCACCTTTAGCTCCTACTGTTTTGCCCCAAGTGTGGGCTGCTGGTTGGAGTAAAACACATTTAAGTGAATTTAATGTGTTAAACCATTGCAAGGTGCAGCCCGTTTGTGACAAGATTGAAAGAAATCAGGTTCAGTTGAACAAATATGACCTCAGATCACTTTTCCAATGATCAGTAAGCCATCACTTATGAATTATTACAATCTAGTGGTGCTGCTTGCTGAGTATTATGTCTATCAGGATCCTGGTTTTTGAGTTTTATAAAAACACTTTTGGGAAATATCACTTAAAAAATGTGTCACCATGGTGGGTCTGTGGATCCAGTAATTCTGGCTGTGGTCACGTGCAGGCTCCTTGCACAGAATAAGCATTATACACACACTTAATGCTCTAAAACAATCACAGGCAGCATCAGGAATATCCCTGCTGTTCCCTACCCAGGGAGAGAAAACATCTTAATCAGAGGGTGATCACTGAATGTGTGACAAGTATGAGTGCAGAGAATATTTGGGATGCTGATACATATCTCAACAAAAGGTAATCAGGACATGGGGGTCCACATAAAGATTCAACTAAGGACTGAATGGATTTGCAGTATAAAACCCACTTTCAAACCTGTACAGATACTTAGAGGCTACTCTGGATATTACACCTTCTTCAGGTCTAGCTGCAGTCAGTCAGAGACACTCACACTATCCAGCTGGGCATTTCAGACCTCTTGCTTCTTCCTTCAAAAACAAAAGAAAAAAAATTGATATTTCTCAAAATGGTCAAAGCACCTCTTTATTTTATTTTATTTTATTTTATTATTTTATTTTATTTTATTATTTTATTTTTATTTTATCTTATTTTTTTCTGCTATTCAAACAGCAGCCAGCTATCATAGAAATGCAAAGTCTGCTTATCAGAGTGAGTGGCTGATCTACATAGATTGTGTGACAATCATAAAATCCTTAGGGACCAGAACAAAGGCTGTCACAAGCTTTTGTTGTAAGAGCTCGATCTATTCCTGCGGGGAAATTCTGTGTTCTGTTGCCGTCTGCTTGCACAATAGAAAGATGTTTTCCCTGCATTATTGGGGTTAGTAATGCAATGTTTGCTATTCCATCACTGGATGCTACTGCCAAAAGAATTTGTATTACCTCACATGCTATTGATAACATGGAGTTGCTTGGGAAAAACTGTTTCACCCAGTGGAATAAATCAGACAGGAGTTTAATAAAATTAAAATATCATTTAAAACTATAAATTATCTATAAACTGCAACACACGTTGCTGTGCTTGGTTTCTATAGTTTCTAGAGTTACTTTTCTATTGTTTTTGTAGTTTATTCTCACCTTCTTTTTCTCGTTCCATTCTCCTCTTCTGCAAGTAAAAATTAACTTATTTAAAATTTCCCAGTGGATAAATGTGTCTGGTTTATGCCATCTAGCAGTGATACAAGATAAGGTAGGATCTGTACCTTCTACATTGCAGGAACACTTTTAACCACAGCCAGAGCTTCCTTCACTTTGGCATCAAAGGTACAAACTCATTTTCTTCAGTAATACTTCTTTCTGCCTGTTGCCAGAACAGGATGATCTCAACAAAGCAGTAACAGAAGAATGAGCAGCCTTATTCCTGAAGTGTCTAGGAATCCAGGGTGGACAACTAAATTCCTTATTCACCCTAAAATGTCATAATTTCTACATTTCTTTCATAAAACATGGTCAGTCATTTCATGTATTGCAAGACTGGGGGTTTATGGTTTGCCTGAGGAAGTCTAATAGAATCTGAGGGGTTGATACAATCCCTAAATGGAACAGACAGGTCTCACACAGCAAGAAGAAGCTGAAATTTAAAAAAAAAAATTAATAAATCATTTATTTCTCCTTCACTTGAATTTTTGAGGGTGGTTTTCAATACTCTGATATGAAAGTAGAAGAGCTCCTGGTGTAGTTCAAAGTGTGTCTGCATTGATGTAAAGGCCTGTGGGCCATCTGGGAATGTCTCTGCGTTACAGAAGTACTTTTTAAAGAGATTTTAAGCAAAGAATACTCATCCTTCTAGATGTTTATATATATATATGCTATATTAATGTCTATTTACTTTCCCCAAGCTGCACATCCAGCAGTGTGGCCCCAGGCCAGCCCATGGCTCCAGGCAGGCTGAGATACTCTGGCTCACACCAGGTTTTCACATGAACTCTGCTACTCCTGGGTTACACAGGGAGGGAGGGAGCTGAGCCCCAATGGATGGAGCCACTTCCCCTCAAAATGGCAAAATTAGAAAAGTGTAATTCTCCAGCTGAGTTTGATGCTATTTTCTCCACCAGTATTTCAAGTATATCTGACCAGGCTGAGTATCTACCAGCCATCAGTGGAAGAGGGAAAATCAGCCTTTAAGTCAGCACAATTCCCACCAGGCAAACCCCTAATTCTCCCCTAATTAAGCCTGGCAGCTGAAGCTGGATGAAAACCATGTTGTGTTCCATCCAGCCTTTCAAGGGGTCTCTGCTAAATCAGAATGAAGTACTTTAATCTGTGTAAGGAGAGATTTTAAGCACAAAACTGTGTCTGGAAAGTCAAATCCTTTATGCATCCCTCAGGCACATGAAAAGATCGCCCCCGGCAGAGCAGGGGAGTGCTGAAATCTCCTGTAGCAACTGGCCACTAGCAATGGGAACAAACAGTCTCTTGTCCCATTATTTCAACTTTCTGAATTATCCAGAGGCAGAGAGGGTGGGAGGCTGATGGTGCATGGGGTTCAGATTCTGCACCCTGAAGGATTCAAGCCAGAGGCAGAGATCATGGATTTGGTACCTTTGTGCCTCAGTTTCCCTTCCCCCAGAAAGGAATTGTTTTGTTTCCTTTCTCACTCCCACATGGGATGCTAAAGTCCAGGCAAGTGGATAAGCCAGAGGCCCCACATGAGTCAAAATTATTGCTTGTACATATTTGTGCTGCATTTGCAAGAAATCCTCTTGGCTTAAGTAGGAATAAAAAGTTGGATGGATATTTCCTGGCATCTTGAGCAAAGGGACTTAATATTCCAGTTGTTTTTTATGTTTTGAAATAAAAAAAAAGAGAGGTTGTTTCCACTAAAATGGGCTGACAAAGCCAGGCAGCTTCCCAAGATGAGGATTTTTTGAGCATTATGTTAGAGATAACAGAGGTTTTGCTGTGCTGGTCTCCGCTGGTGCTGGAGACCTGTGTGAACACAAAGCATTTCTGCAGCCAGGAAGGGCCAATTCCTTTCAGTCCACACCTTTCTCAGGATTTTCTGTGTGGGGAGTTATCATTTAAAGTACACATATTAAAGCAAAAACCTCCTGCCGCCCTCAAACTTATTATTACCCTTCCCCATTTACTGCATTTTTCCTCCTATTTGGATTCTCTGCTTGGGTTTTCCCCCCGGTGCTGCTTAGAGCAGAGAGAATCCATATCCTTGCACTCCTGGTGCTCCCACCCTCTCCCTGGCCAAGGAGGAGGCTTGAAAATCACCATAAAGTGCTCAAGAAGCTGCTTTTGTGCAATAAAAAGATTACAGCAGGAGCAGATAACCTTTTTCCTTGGTGCGCATCACACACCACCTCTGGCAACATCATGAGCTGCTGCTTGCAGTGGAGGTTTCCTCTGCAAAAAATAATGGAATTCTGCTACTCAGATGCCTGGAGGGGAATGGACTGTCCTTAATAGCCATTAGATCTGTATAGCCCTTGAAACACCTGGCCTGGTTTACACTCAAATGCCACCAAAATATTCACATTTAATTGGGTAACTGTCAACACAACTGTCAAAATGGCTTACTATAAGAAACAAGGGCAATTTACTTTAAAGTTAAGTACTCAATTGGTTTTCATTTAAAAAGCAATGCTCTCACTCCATTGTGACAAGCTTGCTTATTTTTCATCTGCGTTTTATGCAGGATCCCACCACATGTTACCATTTTCTCTCCCCACAGCAAAGCCCAGGGAGCAAAAAAATGCTCTTCTATGCCAGCCTTTTACATGTCAGACTTGTGCAAAAGCCAGAAAGCCAGAATAATGTAAATGTGATAAATAATGCATGGCCAAAGTGGTCATACATAATCTGTGGGGCTGGGAGCTGTGCAGCTCTTCATTGTGCTCCTTTCAGTTTTGTTGGCTTCCTTTGACAAGGTTAAAAATAATCCTGTAGTCCCAAAATACACCTTTTCTTCCCATTGGTTGTTCCTCCTCTGCTGTCCGTGGGTGCTGAGGGTTTGCTGTGAGTGTGGATCCTTTTACTCCACTCTCAGGAGAAAAGCAGGATGCTGACAACCCCAGTCCTGCTGAAAGCCACGGGATGCACAGCCAGGCCATTGGCATTTGCTGCTTCCTCAAGGCCATGAGATGGCTTTGATCTTGCACCCAACGCACTCAGCCACCTTCATGCAGCTCGTGATTTGACCCCAGGATGGGTCTTGCACACCAGAGAATAAAATATCCTGCTAAAAAACATCCTTCTGGGGCTGAAGGGTGAGGGATGTAATGTTTGGATATCTGGATAAGGGTATGCTACTGTCAAGAAAGAGCAAGCATGGGGAAGGAGCCCAGAGGCTTTCCTTGGGGAAAGCAGCGGGAGTGGGAAGTAGTATTTTGAAATGAAAAGTGAAAATGGTTTTAACTAAAACAACTCAGACCTGATTTGAAAATCCAGCTGCAGGAAGCCTAGTGAGCAACCCCAGCTCACAGGAGAGTGAAGTCAGGTGGTGTTCAGGCTCCATCAGGCTTATCACAGTGTTTTAGAATCAAATACTTTGGGGTTTTTTTTTGTGTAAATATTGTGGAGAAGTGTCTGTGGGGTTTTTTTTCTGTACCATCTGGTGCAGCCCAAGAGGATTTTTTGTGGTGAAGGAACTGAAGACAACAGGCTAACACACACCTTTTTCCTACAGTGCTGTCAAAAGCAGAGCCCCAAATGCACCAACCTCTTGCCCCAGCAGCCTTGCTATTCTCAAAAACCAGTTTAAGCACATTATAGCCACATCAGTGCCCTCTGAGACAGGCCCCATCTTTCTCTTTGTAATAGAGCAGAAAACAATTCTAATATAGCACATGCTGGCACAGCTGGAGGCCAGCCTATGCCCCACACGCGAGGTCTATTGCTAAGCTTTCTTAGGATGCATAATCTGATACATTAAAAAAAGCGTAACATACTGGGGGAAAAGAAAAAAAGAAGTCAGTGCTCTTCCCCGAGGATGACAAGAAAAATTCAGAGCGCAGAAGAAAATTACTTCAAGCAAGTGACCTGATCTCAAAAGAATTCAGGTACTTGTGTTCTCTGTCACCTTTGAAAACACAGGAGGAAATCTGATCAAATGAAGAATGGGATTATTGTAATTTGATGGTAACTTGAGGGCTGTCCCCAGCCCATCTCTCTTTGAAGTCAGTGGAGAGATGGCAATTTCATTAAGTCAGTGACAGTTTCATGAAGTTCCAGTGAAAGACATACCCGTGGCTTGTTCGCCCCTGGTTTAAGCTGGGGAGTGATCACAGGTCTGTGAGTGATTCCCAGCGTGTGGAAGGAGCTGCTCCTGGGGCAGGTACAGAGGCACCACATAACCCACAGTGACACAGCCCTGCCTCCAGCAGCTGTTTCTTTGCCTGTTTATCACCATTCAACCACCTTCTCAGAACAGGGCTCTCACAGGCATGTACAATCTAAACGAGCCATCATCCCAGCCAGGGCTGCTGTGGGAAGCGAGGAGACCTTCCTGCTGGCTGCACCGTGGAATTCTCGTCAGTGCTCTTCAGTTCGCCAAGGAAATTGGATCAGGCTTATTTTACCACAAATCCAAGTCAAGGTTAAGTGCTCCACTGACTGCAATTACATGTGCTTCTCCCCATATGTTTGTCTGGAGGGAAGATGTGGGATGCTGGAGCAAGGCACCTGGCACCTGAAAACCCCTCAGCGCAGGCTGTGACTGGCTCTTCTCCTTCCTGTGTGAAGTCTGCTCCCAGTGGCTTCTCAGCACAGCTACATGGAGATCACACCAGGACAACACACTGTTCTGTTTGAAAGGAGAATTATGAATACATTAAAAAAAAGAGCCCTTCATCACAAGTAAATATTTCCCACAACTGACTACATTTGTTTTGACCCTTTTATATAATAGTGTTCCTAACCTACAGTGTACTAAAAATAAAGAGATATGCATGAAAATAGGCGAAGAAGGCAACAAAACTAATATTTTGACTATGATGAAATCAGGATTTGAGAAAGTATTCCTGAAGAGTGCTGGGAAAAAAGCACGATATTGCCTTGATACAAAAGGAAAAAGGATTCTGGAGTCCAGGACTATTTACAGCTTAGTGCTGGAACTTAGACATGTTTTTAATGACACCTTTTTCAAAGCAGCCCATTGAGTTATGATTTCGAATAAGCCAAGAGCTAGGACCTGAATTTCAGGTAAGATTTTTACAGTCTCAAAACAGCAAAACCAATAAAGCAGTGACCAGTGTGGGCAATGGTAACCCCTGTCCCTGCTCAGAGGTGTATCCATAGCACTTAACTGGACTGCAGTGATGCCTTCAGAATTAATGTGTGGAAAGGATTTGACAGATTTTTTGGAGCCTAGTGTTATGCACAAACTGAGGACAGGAAATGTAGATAAATCGTAAAGAAAATAATGAGGTTCCTTCAGGAGTGTTCCTGTTGCTCATTCTTTGATTTAATTATTTGCCTGATTCCAGAACACAACCCAGAAACCACTTCTGATGTAAGCTGTTCCCTAAGCACAGGAATTGTGCATGATTTTGATGTATTGATTGAACTGCCACTGAATGATTTGAGATGAAGATTGAATACACTGAAAGTAATAAGATATGATTGAAGCTGAGCCCTTCCATGGATTAGAATGGACGGCTTTTTCTGCCACACTGCTCTCGTTTATCAGAACACTAATAATGTTTATTACTTTAAGAGTTACAGCTCACTGGTTAGATTCAGACAAAACTAAAGCTGCATGGGCTCAGCAAACCCATTTGCTATGAGACATTTAAAGCTGGAGAAGGCAAAGGGTATGAAAAATGCAAGAAAGAAAATCAGTGCTACAGAGATAACTCTAAAAGTGCAGACACCAGTGCAGGGGCAGCAGGTCCCTTCTGGACCAGCTAATCCCAAACTGGGGTACATGTCCTTCAGACCCACCTGCCAGTCCATCTGCCACATCCCAGCCTTTGCACCCATGCACAGGGAGCATCTTCGCAGCACTGGACAGGGAAGTCCCAGTTCCCTCAAGACTTGTATTTCCTATAGAGGGCCAGAGAGAGATGGAGATTTGTGTTGCTAAAGCATCTGACAGCTAAAATTCACAGAAGGAGTCATGAGCTGCAACCAAGCCTCATTTTTTTCTCTGAAAATGTGGGGGGAGTTATCTGAAAATATGCCAGGTTTAAATTTTCTGTGCTCTTTTGCTTCCTCCTGTGAAGTCTTCCTGACAACCTTCACTCTGATTTCAGAAGATCCCCACAACCCCAATTCTGAGCACTCTTTCAACTAATTACACAGCTCCTCTCTCAATAATGTAATCTCCGTTAATAATTTATGAAATATGTTTGAGTCATTAGACCAAAGAGGTCATACAAAGATACTGGCTGTGAAATGGAAAATGTGTTGCTCAGTTGCTTAAGGAATTGCAGATGCATGCTCATAACTTGGAAAAACTGAAGCACATCACATTTTGGGGGACAATAAAGCCTTGAAGTGCATTATGGATTTATGACCACAGGCAAAGCTATAGCAAAAAAAAAATATTGTCATTACCTAAATATGCAAATATTCCAAGTATTCAGTATGCAAGAGGAAATGTCTACTCTTACAAGCTATTTGCAAACTAATGAAAATGAACTTTTCTGCATT
This sequence comes from Corvus cornix cornix, assembly GCF_000738735.6. NCBI lineage: Eukaryota > Metazoa > Chordata > Aves > Passeriformes > Corvidae > Corvus > Corvus cornix. The sequence goes on along the minus strand of NC_046342.1, from coordinate 16,138,278 downwards.
ATATGATCATGGAGCATGCAAAGAGCAATTTGTACTTCAATGGGGATACTGTGGATTTCTGGTGTCAGGGTCTGTTTTATCAGCCCCGCTGGCTCTGCCAGGGTTCACTAGCCCTGTATCAATTGCAGAATGCATGTTTAGTCCCACCCTGAGCTGTGCTGCCCCTGGCGAAGAGATAAATGAATAGATGGAGGTTTCTGGAGGGAGGCTGCATTTTTAGTCAGTCCCAAAGGAATTTTAAAGGTAGCATTCCCTTCCATAGCTGAACTATCTACATTAATATTACATTAATATTACATTAATAAGCTGTCCCTATTTCTTAGCAAGTGCAAGTCTGTCTGTCTCTGAGGATGCTGAGCACACACCTTGTGTGTTTCTTTGCTGTCCAGCACCACCAGCTGAGGACAGGGATGTGAACCAGGAGGTTCTCAGCTTGTTCACCTCTGGGTAAATTGCTCCAACCATACACCCTTTTTAGTCATGCCAGGTGATCAGGTAGCAAATCTGGCTTTATCACAGTGCTGTTCTGCTTATTGGAGAGTGAAGGGGAAAGCAGGACCCCTGCGCTGGGATTCGAGGATGAGCAGTCTCATGGAGTGCTGAGTCTGCTGGGTGCCCTCCCAGGGACAGAGTTTCCATCCATCTGGATGAATAAAGCTCTAAGGACACAACTTCATGTTGTGTAGCATCAAAACTAAACATTGTCTGTGTTACAGGGCTGTAATTTATTTAAATTTCTCACCGAAGCATTACACTATAAAAGTCATAAATACTGAAAGCCCCATCTGCTGAGGCACTCAGGTGTGTGGAAGGGAGATAGCCACCAGCATGCTCAGGCGGTAGCTGATAAACCATGCCTGGTTTTTGGGGAGAAATCACAGGTTTTCCTGTGTTACTCTTTGCTGTGAGCAAAACCCACTCCCTGTTTCCATCAGTGAAGGAATTTCTACCTCCTAAAGCTGTAAAGGGACATAATAGGAAAAGAATGAAGAGGGCAGCACAGGTTTGTGCCATCTCTAACAACTTCGGTGTCTACAGAGCCGTGCTACAAAAGCCGCGCTGGCGTTTGCTGGTGACGCCCAGCAGGAGCATCCTGGCAGGAGCAGCTCTGCCCTCTGAGACAGAGCTTCGATCATTTGGGATGAGCATTTGTCACGCAGCCACAGACCCCACTGCTCCGTGCGGAGTTTGCTTCTTAGAGGTCCCCAGGCAACGCTGTCTGGCTTCACGGCTGTTAATTACTTGCGTCTACTGTTAATTAGCTGTCTGCAGCCGGTGATGCCGGAGCGGTGCCCCACAGCACAGCCCATGGGCTTTGTTCCCCGGCCCTCCCGTCTCCCCCTCCTCAGCTCCCAGCCAGAACATTTCATTTTAGTCACGGTGCCAGAGGCCAGGCCCCCGAGGACCTTTGAAATTAAACACTGTATGAAGTACAGTGGGGAGAAGAGGGAGGAGAAAGGGGCAATTTCAGCTCCTCAAGCATGCAAGTTGAGAGCTTTTGTGGTGCCTCTCAAAGTATTTTTTTCAGCCGGCCACAAATCATGTCCTTGGCTGTCCAAGGGAACCTGTCTCTGTGATGGAAATTTCCACACTTGCCTTGGTTTCTTTCTTGATCTTTATTGTTGCTATGCTGCCTTCAAGACATTGTAAATAATTGAATTTTTACAGAAAGAAAGGGAGGGTTTTTTGTTGCAGAAAAATAAATTCATCCCTGATTTGCTAAGCTTAGAAACACAACATCCAGAATAAATTCTCCTCTTGATATTTGCAGTTGCTGGGAAGCAAAAGTTCTTCCAAAGACTCCGTGATTGAAGACACATTACATGATTTTTGGAAACAGAGGTTCATCACAGGACACATTTCCTAGGGGCATTAAGCCTGAATTATATTTCTTTTGTTAGGATGTTAAACAAAAATAAGTGGTTTGGAATTTCGGCTAACAGCTGTGAAATAGTCTGGGCAAAAAAAAGTCACAGGGAATAATTTATTCATCCCTTTCCACCTGCAAATTGCCTGACAACAGGTTGAATTCTTACCCAAATGTTACAGTGATTGTTAAAACATTACAAAATTATTTTCACAAATGTTTCTTGCTTAGTAATTTCCTGGTGACCCAGTCACTGTAGACATTTGACATTTGAAATTCAAATTCCAAGCCTTTCTGAGGGGATACACAGATGGCAGGAGCAGACCTGCGCTCTGTTGGCTGAGCGTACCTCGGGTCTCTGCTGCAGTTACCCTGATGGAGCCCTAACCCTAACCATTCCATAGGAATCCAGGTGATGCTGTAGGCATGCACACTCCTGGCCCTCTCCAAATTAGGCAGTTTTGGCCCTGAATGATTCTATGCTTTATGAATAAGACTTCTGTTCCTATGAGGCTTAAATGAACTCTTTCTGCAACAGCTTTTCTTTTGCCCTCTCCCAGATTTTCCATCACTGCTTCTTAAAGCAAAGCAGGTCCACAGTGTTTCTTGTGCCTTCCACACCCCAGAGTTCCTTGTCCTCTGTCACTTAATGTGTCTGCTTCCTCCTGTGTGTAGGCTGGAGTGTTTAGGTGTCATTTACAGGCTATGTGAGGTTTAGAAACTTGGATATCCAAGTGTGTGATGTTTGAAGTGCAGGGGCAATCCCTGCTCCATGAGAAATGGCACAAATAGGATTTTTAGGGCTCCTTGGGATGAGAAACGACAGCATGACCCAACATCATGCTTCCCTTTGCAGTGTAGGGGCAGAAGTTCTTTCAGTCAGCTCCTAAATCACCACTTTTGAGACAGCCCAAACGCTGCTGACGCACCCCGAAGTGCTGTGTTGTGTTACCAGCCACAGCCCCTCAGGAGCTGGTTCACAAGCAGCCTGCAGCAGGGTGACACTGGGAGGCTGCAGAGGTGACCTGGCAATGAATCAGAGACATTCCCTGGTGACAAATGTGAGGATGTAAAAACACCTTTACTATCTGCAGAGCCAAGTGAGAGGGGAGAGCAGGGACTCGTATCTCTGCAGCTGTGTGCTGAATGAATTACAGGAGAGAGTGAGGGAATAACATTGGAATTAAAAGGCTTTAAGATAAGATGGAAAGTGGCAGCTGAGCCAGGAAAGCAGGATGGAAGTGGAAGGGTGTTTACATGAGCCAGCAAAGCTTGGGGGGTGCCAGGGGCAGGAGGGCTCAATGCCATCAAAAACTGCTCTGCAGAGGAAAGAGAGCAGCAGAGCAGTGGGGATTCCTGCAGGAATGCTTTCCTGAGGAGCTGTGGGAGAAACACAGAGATGTAGCCTAATTCCAATGTTTTTAGTGGAGTTGTGCTGTAAGATTCAGCCTGCTGCCACTGGGCCAGTGTCAGTGCTGGAGCAGGAGGAGGGAGATGCTGCAGCTCAGTGGCAGCAAGTTCCCTGCACAGGCAGGGACATCAGCAGCTCTGGTCTGACTAGTTTGGTTCAAACATTGGAAGGTGCAGAAATACCAACCTGCTTCAGTCTGAAAAAACTCCTAGCACAGCTGGATGGCACAACTGTCCTGGCTGTTGCCTCAGCAGGTGTTGAGGGTGCCTGGCCTGCTTGCCATCCGCATCAGAGACGATTTAAGTAAGTTAATGGATTGAACTGGATTGTGCTGATCTCTTTATTATTGGCATTGGGGACCATCAGCTGTCAACAGAGGAAAATCTTAACGACGTATTTAAGGTGCTTTGATTTTGTGGATAGAGCTGTCAACAGCACTAAAAAAACACCTTCTGTCACAAAATTAGAAAATTGTGTCCCAGGAAACAAAATGCTCAAAGGCCATAATATGCATTCCAAACCTCCCAGTTTGGGCTTAGTACTTAATTATTTCAGGAGGGAGGGGAGAGGTAAGAGGGAAAACTAATGAGGAAAGGGTGCTGCATGTGTTAATCTTGCATGGAGGGGCAAGGGGATGGCAGAAGAGATGCCCAGTCCTGGAAGGAACCGAGAGTGGACATCCCCTGGGACCCAGGGGTTAAGGCAGGAGCGGGTGCAGGGACCTGCACTGACATCTGAACACAACACGAAAAACGACCTCTTGCAGAACCTGGCAAGTGGCTGGGGAAGCGTGGCTGTGCGAGCCAGTTTGAGCTCAATCAGTCTGTAAGAAATTGAAAGATAAATCAACACAATAGAACACAGTGCAGCAAACCTGGGGGCTGTTGTGGCATTGGATCATTTGGCACATTGTGCTCTGCTGGCACTACTGGAGCCAGTGAGGGTATGCAGTACAAGGAGCTGTGGAGAGTGGCTCCCAAGAATGGGAAATGCTGAGTGACCAGATGAATATATCCCACATTAAACCTTTCTATGTTGCCTTAAATGAGGCAGCTCTTCCCCGCATGGAATTATTTACAGCACTGCTGTTTCCACTCTGCTGGTACCTCTCAGAATGCCCCAGGAGCATCTGAAACACAAAAACAAGGAGCACCCTCATCTCCCAGCAAATACAGAGCTGGCCTGTGGCAGGACAGGAAATTACAAAATTCACTTTGTCATCTTCCAAGTGTGACATGACCTCTGCATCATGGGAAGAAATCTACCCCATAAGGTTAAATCACTGCTTATCTACTTAATGTCAATCAGACATTAAGCAGATTGACTGGGAGAGTCAATTTATTTATTTTTAAATGAGAACCCAAACAACTTAATACTCCTTCTTGACTTAATCTGCTGGCAGGCTGGGTATCCAATTTATTGTGTTTGTTTGTTTGTTTATGCCTCTCTTGGCCTGTTGGTTCCTGTGGATGTTCTGTAACTGGGCTGTTATGGCCATGGATGAAACCCACCCAGAGATTATCCTTGCTCTGTAGCCATCTGCATTGGCTGCCCTGACTTTAGCAATGATTTTTAAGCATAGGCTCCTGTGGATTATCCACTTGCTCTGGTGAATACAAATCAAGGTGCAGTTAAGATTAAGATACAACAATTTCCATATCTGGAAAAATCTCTACTATTAAGGGGGGAAAAGGAGCAAAGTGGCACAGGGGTGGCAAGGGTAGTCAGCGATTTGAATAAATGGCTGTGTGTGAAGAACACTCGATTTGGGAACCTTTTATGGATTAAGTAAGCAGGAAATGTAGTTCTAAGATGGCCTTCACTAAACACAACCCAAACTGTTCTAATGCTTTCACACGAAATTGTCATTTTCTAAGCTGTAACATGTTACATGCACCTAAGAAATAAAACTGATTTGATACAACTATACCCCTGAAATGCTGGACAGTGGGTCACTACCTCACTTGTAGTCCTTTGATCCAGGTTCCTTACTAGATGGGTGCAGATAAAGGAGGTTAAAGAGGAACTAACAAAGAATTGATGACAATTTAATCACTGTGGTGATTACCAGTTGGTAATTAAAGGCTTGCTGCTATGAGATCCCATGTACTTTCTGTGCCTTCCCAGGCAAATTTTCTACTGGTAGTGGATAATATTTTCTGAATTGCAGGGTGGGATTTATAAAATTTACAATTTACAGGTGTAGAAGCCCAGGTAACTCAAGTTTTAATGAGGCAGATGCTTGTGGATAATTTCTGGATGCCCTGACATGTTATGGTCTAATCACAGATTTTGTTTGTTTGTTTATGCAGTATAAACAGGTGTAAATGCAGCTCCTCTTCTAGACATAAAAATCTATCAAACCCAGCCTTCTGTGCTAGCTTGCATGAGCAAGAAAACAACAAAAACTTTCTTCTGGCTTTAAACACAATTCTCAAGTGCAAGAAGAGATGAAAAGAAGTCTGACTGTGACTCAAGTGGTCTCCTTGCAATGCCTCCCAGCTCTGTGAAGTGCTCACAGTGCCCTCGAGTCAGCGGTTAAGAAGCAGAGCTGGCTTTAAGGTTTTTGCCTGATGCAGTCTCCTGTCCCCCTGCCTTTCCCATACACACACACCTCCTGTATTATCTAAATCTTCCCTGCCAAGCACTTTTCTGACCTCTTCTGTCAACCTGCGGGAAGTGGGGATGTCTGCACTGTCATGAAGTGGAGATGAATATTTGCAGAAAAGTGCAGACTTTATTCCCACTGTGCAACAAGCTCTAAACTCCCGGTAGGAAGTCATTCAGAACCAGTTTGAAAGGGTCTCTGACACGGCCCTGATTAGCTTTAACCACCCTGAGTACCCCCAATAAGTGCTCCACCAGTTCCCATGGGCCAGGAGCCCATTTAAACTCAACCAGGGGCATTTAGCCCCTCTCCTTAGTCATGTTGGAGAAGCACAGCTGTGCTTGACTATGGAGTCTGCCACAGGGACCACATTCCCTGCTTGACCTTGGTTCCATATCCTCTGTGAATTTGCTTCCTGATCTGCACTCCCACCTGGACCTGAGCTCCAGCTGTGGCCCTGCCTTGCTCACATACCCAAGGGGAGCCTTGGCTGGCAGGATCCCTGCTCCTGTGGTGTGATGTTCTGTGCCATCCTTAGGGACCTGCTGGCCCTCTCTGCTCCCTGATGTTCTCTTCGCCAAAGGTCAGATCACCTATACCATATTCTTCCATGGCAAACACTTTCCTAATTTGTTCTTTAACCTCTGTGGAGTGTTTTTACCACCACTGCACTGCAGAAATGAGATTTTGACTATGTCTTGCTGGTGCAATGTCTGGAGACATCAAGGAGCTCAGCTCCTTTGGTAAGCCTTGTTTTTTTTTATTGAGGTTGTGTGGATTACGTGGGTGGGATTTGAATCATAGGGTAAACGTGCTGCTGAAGTGTGGCTTAAGGGAGCTTTGCCATAGTAATTTTCACTGTTTTTTCAGGGGGGAACACTAAATGTATGGGTTTATCTTCATGGAGCTGCATGACATAGAGTCATTGAATCACTCCCCTTTGAGTCACAGCTGAGCTGCATGATGGACACGTTTGTAGGCTCTGTCCCCTGATATGTGGAGAGGCCGAGACTCTGTGTGAGAGTAATTGCATAGTTCACTCATTCACCAGAAGTCATTTCAGAGTACCCCTGAAGAGCACTCCAGAGGCTGGGAGAGCTGATGGAAGGTCAGCAAGTCATTTTCAATGGGTCACAGTCTGAGCTAGGTTGCATTACTGAAGAGACAGAGCAAATCTCATGGGCTCAATGTCATTATTTCTCCTTGACACCACTGTAACAAAACCCTTTGGAACAGTTTCAGCTCTTATGATCAAATAAACAGGATCCAACAAGCAGGAGTCTGTTTGTCAGAATTATGTCCATTGACCTCTGGTAATATTTTTAGCTGGTTAAATGCCTCTAGTGTTATGCTGTTTTCCATCTTAATGTGTCTTCCTAGACTGGCTGGTGGAAAGGCAAAACAAAAAGCCCTCACATAAACCTTCCATGTAGCCATCAAGATATGTCTGACACTCAGCAGAGTGGCTGTGCTTCTGGTTTATGGCTGGCAAGTGTGCCTGGAGATAGAAGTTCAAATGTGCCTTCTGTAGAAGCCTTGAGCTCTGGCTCTGATACATGAAAGCCAAAATAAGGGTAAAACAATTCTTTTTTTGAAGCATCAGAGAAAAACCTGACAGCCCTTCCCTAGTGATCAAAAAAAATCACAGGACAATAAAGTGGTGGAGAACAGGCCTGGGCACATTGTAAAATATTCTTCAGGAAGAGAAACCAAGAGATGAAGTGCTAAGGGCATAAACAGCATCTTGCAAGGAGCCTTTCTGGCCTGCATCCCAGAACCAACTCTGGGCCTGTGTACAGTGGCTGTCCTTGCATATTGCCCTGCCCATCCATGGGAGCTGAGCCTCCAGGAAACTGATGCTTCAGGACTGATGAAAGAGCCCACCAGACTCTTATTTTATGAGCCTCCTCTACTGCTGTAGTCCACAGTGAAGGTGATTGATGCTTGGGTCTAAGCTGAAGTTCACAATATGTAGCTTAGCAAGGACTGAAAAGGAAAGTAAGTGAAGTTCTGGAGGTATTTTGGGCTTGAGATACACAGAGGGGATCTGTGTGGGAGGATGGATTTGTGAGGACTGGGACTCAGGATTGTAGCTTTTGGGCTGGTGAGACTCTCCCCCTTTTTTACCCTTGGCTATATCCATTTATAAAAAATAAAGGAAGCTGCTAATACTTATGTATAATGTTAGTAATGTGCCTTTGGATCTCCTGAGGAGACAATGAATAGTGATTTTTTTCAATACATGGTGATGTCTCTAGATCCCCTTGGCACTAGAAGGCCAGATTTTAAACTGTTTGGATATGGAACAAATTGGGGAATTGTTTTTTAAGTGTCTCTTTAAAAAACTAATGAATGCAGGGGTTTATCAGGACTATGAGTGTAAAATCTTTCTACCATTTAGACATAAATACACAGAGATGCAGAGAAATGCTCAGAAGCACAATCTCTTCTGGCATCACTGGTGCTGCAGATGTAGGAGGGGGTCCTCTAGAAAGACACATTCTTGCTCAGCAGGGCCCAGGAGACCTTCACAAACTGCTGGATGCCATGCTGTGGAGGGTGGAGTGCAGGGTGGTTGGACTGAAGTGCTGCAACGAGCCACTTTGTGTTTCTTTCTCTTTCATAATCTGCCTTTAATTCTATGAAAACAGGAATAGGATTGCTGAATAATGAAGTGGGAGAAATGCAAGAAAAGCCCAGTAGATTGTGCTGTCAGCCATCAGAATAAGCATCATTTCTGTGAGAATATTTTAGTTGTAACAGGAGTAAGACCCATGCCTCCAGCTTCTGTTGGTATTACTGAGCATGGGTAAAGGTCTGTGAGAGCATGTGTAGGACCTGGCTGTGTTTCTTGTCCTGCTATTCTCCTCAAGAACTGCCTGTTGTTGAGAAACACTAGAAAAATTTTTGGCCTAAAAATCTAAACTTTGGAAAATTCTTTGGCTCCTTCTGTAGCGTTTATCTGCAGTCTCTGAGTTCAGCTATTCTCAATTCTGCATGTAGGAGACAGGATCTCATTTGCAATACAAGCAGACAAAATGGGGAGATGGAATAGGTTATGGAAAGCTCAAAGAATGGAGGCGCAGGGTGATGGCATGGGTAAAGCTTATGTTCATTCAGATAATTTTCATAGAATCATAGAAAGGTTTGGTTGGAAGGGAGCTGAAAGTTCAACTCATTCCACCCCCCTGCTGTGGGCAGGGACACCTTTCTCTAGACCAGGTTACTCAGAGCTCCATCCAGCATGGCCTTGAAATTTTAGGCCCCTAAAGTTGGGTGAAAGCCAGAAAAGACCATCACAAGTCTCTCTGAAATGTGGGAGACTAAAACTGGCAGTGGCACATCGGGTGTGTCAGGCTTGTAGGAAAGAGCAAATTACCAGGACTAATGGTGTTTACAGTCATTACCAATTCTAATTGCCTTTATAGTATTTGAGAAGAATATCTGTGAACAGAGCCCCGTTTAAATGAAAAATAAAGATTGTGCAGCAATATTTAAGAGGTTTACTGTTGGACATAATTAGCAATGCTGGTTTTTTCCCCATTTAAGTAATGTATTTATGTATTTTAGTACATTAGAATGACATCAGTGTATCTAAATTTAAGGCAAAGGATAACCCAAAAATAATTTGGTATCAGGCAAGTTTGACCAAGCAGCTTTTTAAAGCACTGAAAGGAAATGATCAGGAAAATGTGGTTAATAATTGTGGACAATACACAAAAACCCACGCCTGAAAACAGAGCAGGAGTTGTGTCATGGTGCAGATGTAGAGGAAGACGCTTCAGCTGTGCCAGGCTTTGTAAACCTGGCTGGTGCAAATATCAGGAGTGCACTGGTGCCTCAGTGATACCCCAGGAGCCCAAATGAAAGCTGAGCTTAAGCATCTACAAATGTGTTTGCTGAATTTGGACCTTGGACTTGAATCACAACATCTAAAGTTGGCTTTACAAAGAGTTTCTCAGGACTCGGGACTGCTGGTGTATTTTTATAACAACACTTTGTGTGCTTTGGCAGTTAAGGTAAATGACATCATTTTACTCTATCTTTCTGCATTTGATTTACCTCATTTCCTTTTCTAAGAATACACAAAAGTTGACTACTCAGTGATATGAATCTGAAAACAGAGAAAAGCCAGCAATCCCTTGTCTTCCACAATGTTCACTTAAACCACATCACACCCTACAAATAGATTCTGCTTGCAAAAGGTCTTGATGAGGAACAGACCCAAGGACATTTTAGAGAAGCAGAGGAAACACCCTCCCATCCTTCCTCCTTTCCTTCAACTTCCTTTTGCCATGGAGGAGGGTTGTGCCCAGAAGTGACCGGGCTGTCATCCTCTCTGAGCACTGTACAGCCACCTGGAGCTCTTACCTGTCCTGCAGGCTCCAGCCCTCTGGAGCAGAAAAATGAGAAATCGGTTTACACAAGTGGAATGTGTGGAGCTAAGACTTTGCCTACCAGCTCAGCAGACCTGTTCTGAAAAGGGGGAGAAAACCTTATAACTGGAAAAACATCTTCGATGAGAGCATCCAAGTTTATTAGGATTGAGCATCTTTTAGAATCTTCACATTCTGGTTTAGATTTGTAACACAACAGGTGGCTTGTGGCATTCCTGGAGATCCTGTGAGGTGGCTGTGGGAATTTGGAGCTCACCATAGTCTGCCTTGAATTGTTTCTGACATGTTTGTGCCCATACTGTAAAGGTTTATGAACATATTTGAAATGCCACCACTTGGATCCCATTTCCCATCCGAGCTGTTTGCTCTCATTTTCTTCTGGAGGTTTGTGCTCCACCTCGGGTGCGCAGCACCAGCCATGTGAATGCTCATCTTGGTGTTAGGATAAAATCATCCAACTTAGCTGAAATCAGCAATAAAAGCATTTGGAGCTAAGCAGGATGATTTTGTGTAAGAATGTATTCAGTTGGGCTGCAAAGAGGGGCCTCCAAGCATGGGAAATGGTTTATCCCTGGAGCGATTATCATCTTTTTCCAGCTCCAGAGGAACCTGAGAGATGATTTTCGGTGTCAGCCAAACAGCAATTCTTCCCCCTACATCCCCCAAAAGCTGGGTACCTGGTGCTAGCACCTGCTGGGTGAATGTTGGCTGTGAAGAGGCCATGAAATACAGCAAGTCTGTGCCTCACTATTCCTCAAGTGATTCCTCACTTTAGGATCTGTATATGTCAGTGCCAAGCTACATAAACAGCTTGTCTTTACTGGGGTGTCCCAGAAGAGTGCTGTGACGGGTTGGACTAGCTGTTCATTTAGCCTGGCATTGCACTGTTCATCCTAAATAATAAATGATACCCACTCTGGCAGTTTGTACAGATTAGCAGCAGTGGAGGACCTCAGCAGAGAGGAAAAGTACCTTTTAAAACATTAATAATCCTTCCTTGCTTTAAAGGGATTTTGGAAAGAGCTATGGTCAGAGCTGGATCTGCCTTTCACATAAGGAAAGTAGCATAAATTCAGCCATTTTCCCCAATCTGACTCATGTGCATAGCCTTTAGAGATTTACTTAAGGAGTTGATATCCAAAAAAATAATTTTGCAGGGCTAGGAATGCAGGAATTCTGTTTCAGACTGCAAACCCTCAGGAAACAGATACATACATGTGTTGACTAATTGTGTTGCAATGCATTTATCTCTAGAGTTTTGAGCTGTGTAAATAGCTGTTGGACAAGGAAAGCAAAAAGGCTTTGTTGTTGAGTCTTACTTTGAGTTCTGCTCCCCGTTACGGACCAGAAGTGGAATTTCTCACCAAACCTGAGGCATATATTGTGAGCTATAGTCTAAGCTAGCTTAGTTGAAAGTGGAAGAAATTCTTTGTGCCTTGCTGTGAGACCCCAGGAAAACCATGTCTTCAGGTTTCTCTCTCTGTCCTTCATGTCTCTGGCTCTCTGCTCCAGAGGACAAGAGCTGCTGCAGATTTGTCAGACACCTCCCACAGTGGGGTCCTGGTGTGGGTTGGTGTCTCAGGGTCAAGTGCAAAGCCAGCAGAGGTTACTCAACTGAAGAATTTTGCCCTGCATCTCTTCATCAATCACACTGGAAGGTCTTCTCTGCTGTTGTGCACTGCTATCACTCATTTTCTGCACACACTTTGTTCAGGTGCAGCAGCAGTATTTTCTACAACCTCTTGATTTTATTATAATACAGCTATAAACCAGATAAAGAGCATTTATATCAGCCATTATAAATATTGGCTGACCTTTTCTGCTCAGAGGAAGCTCACTCCTCTGCCTCTAGATTTTGATTTAGGATTATTTGTGGAGGGCAAATGGATGCATACATCACATCAAAATATCTGTCAGTGTAATTTCCCCTAATGAAGTATTATATGCAGGAAGGAGGGTATGGCTGAAGTGGTAGGCAGTGATTTCTTGTGATATAGAACAATCTTTTTAGGGATATTGCTTAGTAGTTGTTCATCTTCTGCGGTACAGAGCTCACTGGGAGTTGGTGGTTGATGGTATCTGGAAATCAGACAGGGATGAGACTACTGCTACAGTGGTATACATAGCTAAAATAATCTATTTAGTATTTCTCGGGAGCAGATAAACTTGCTATCACATGAATGCAGGAAACTTGTAGTAAAACAGGCAGAAAGGAGCTGCAGTATGCAGAGCATACAGGAGAAAGTTATGGGGCGTGATGTACAGTACCTGATGACCTGAAGCTGTTCCTGCAGTGCTCTTGACTTGTGCCAGTTTGGAGCCGAAGAGGCAAACGTTGCCACCTTCCTGGCAGCAGGAAATACCTGGGAGCACTTTTCAGTGCCCAAACCACAACCCCAGAGGAACTTAAGGAAAGGAAAACCCCAGAAAAGTCAGATGCCAGCAAAAACCAGGCATGGGGGACCTGAGGTGAAGGCAGCGATGCGGGAGGAGAGGCAAGAGGATGAGCATCATTAGCATGATTGATGCAGCAAATATCAGGAGAGCATGAAGAGATCATTGCTATAAAATGGCATGGGTGAGACACAGCCAGGGAATGCTGTGCAGTGGAGATGGAGATGAATGCAAAATACATGAGGGAGTCAAGTTGTGTTTATTGCTCTGCTTTCAGAAAAGCACCAGGTAGTCTGGCACTGCAGTCTGTAGATGTGATAAATACGAAGACCCTGCATTTCTGGGGCTAATAACCATTATTTGATATGATTCTATTGCCAAAAAAAAAAGAACCTCATTTTCCTAGGAGGCTCTTGTAAGCCTCTTAATTTTGGTCAAATGAATGAACAAAGATTGTGTGATTTCTCCAAGAACAGTAACATACTCATTCATTGCAAAATGTTAGAGTGAATTTCTTCACTACACAAGTGCTGTTTTAGCTGCAGTGATTTGTTTTGTGGAATATACAGAACTCACTATGCTGCTGTTTATTGCAAACGGCGAGCCTGGTTTATAGCACCGCTTGCCAGCACCTCCAGTTGGTCTGACACCCCCCAAACAATAGCCAGGCTTCGATTCATTACTTTAGGCAGCTCATTTCCATATGGTAATTAGGAGCCTGTTTGTAACATACCAGCATGGGTATTTCTGAACTCATCTTATTGTTCTGCTTCACATCGCGAGGATGACAAAGGCTCCTTATGAACAGAGGTAGCTGGGTTTAGGCAAATCCAGCCCCTTCCCTTTGCCCTGGAGAAATCACCATCCATCACCTCGGAGGACATGACACACGGCTTGTGTCGGTATTGTGGGTTGCGGCTGGGAGCAAAACAAAGGCGGGGGAGGACCCACGGCGGCTCAGGGGAAGCTTTCCCAGGGAATTGCCGCTGGTGACCACTCGTGTTTGTGGGGAGCAGGGCAGGACCCGTCCCTCCCTGCTCGGGCTCCGGCTGAAGTTGAGGACCAGGATGCTCTAAGTTGCCCGAGTCCCCTGCGCTGCGCGGGGAGGCGGCTGCGGCGCCCCGAGGGGTGAGAGCGGGGGCCCACGGACCCCCAGGGACACGCGGGCTGCGAGCGCGACCCGCGCACCCCCCGCCATCGGCTGCGATCCCCGGGTCCCCCCCGCGCCGGGAGCTGCGGGGTCCCCGCGGCCGGGGCGGAGCTGCCCCTCGCCCTCCCCCGGCTCGGGGGGCAGCGGGGCCGGCGCTAAGCCCTGCCCCGCCGGGCGGGCGCTGCGGAGCCGGGGCCGGGGCCGCCGCGGGTGGATGCGCGGGGAGAGGCGGCGGCGGCGGGGCCGGGGGCGGGCTGGGCTCGGCCGGCAGCCCCCTCCCCGGGCTGCCCGCACCGCGGAGCCCCCGCCAAGGTAAGGCCGGCTGGGGGGGCGGGCGGCGCATTGTTCTCCGGGCGGGATGCGGGGCACGGCCGCGGGGTCCGGCGGGTGATGGATGGGGAGCGGTGCCCGGGGTCCCCCCGCCGTGACAGTGCGAGGGGAACGAGCGGGCACATCCCCGTGCGGACCGCTCGGTTCAAGTTCGGGGTCTGGAGGAGAACGGGACCGCCAGGAAAAGCCAACCCGGAGTCGCTCGGGGAGGATGAAATTCCCAACGGGATGCAGTGATGGGCTGAGAATCGCAGATGGGACCTGCTCTCGCTGGGGCGATGACCAGCACCTGGCTGGAGGGGCTGAGAGCATCCCCAGTCTCGTTCCGTGTGGTATCCCCAGCCTCTTTCACTCTGCCAAGCAGGGCAGACCCGCGGGTGTGGGCATCTGTCCCTCATTCCTCCGGAGAAAGGAGTGGAGCAGCGCTGGGCTCAGCCCCGGCACAGGGTCCGTCAGGGGTGTGGGCAGGCAGTCGGACAGGAATCTCTCCGTGCGGAGCGAGGAAGCCCTTCCTCTGCCTTTGTTACCCTTGTTTCCCTGCCCGGCTTGGCCTCGCATTCTCCCTCTTGCCCAGAATAGCCCTTTCCCAGTATTGTTCTCCGTGTGTTTCCTCTCGCCTCCTTCTTCCTCCGCCCGTCCTTAGCACAGGTTCTCTGCAGACCTGATGCCCTGGCACGCATCTTCCCTCTCCCCCTATGGCATTTTTAAGTCCAGACCTACCTTTTTTGAGAAAATTTTCCTTTTTCCTGAGTGTTTAAATTTCACTTAATCTACCATTCCATGGGTTTGAACTAAATTGAAATAAACTCCACTTAGGACCTGCTGCATAACAAGGATGAGATTTCTGGCCGCCTGTGCACTTGATATCAGTTTCAATTACACTGAGCACTGTGTGCTTTTAGACTGGGCTTTCTAACCTAACACTGACACAATGTAGAATAAGATAATGCTTTACCTTTGACCTCACTGCTGCCTTTTTTTATATAGATAGGATTTGGTGGGTCCTTGGCTAAATGAGGGCAGCCTTGCTGAATGCAGCTGAGAACTGTTAATGTGGAACACATCGCGCTTGGAAACGAGTGTTAGAGTACCAGAGGGTGAGATCCAGGGAGAGACCAGGTTAGGAGCTTGTTAGAACAATGTCTCCAAAAGGGTCCAGCCCTCACCTTCTGTACTGTGTTGGTTTTCAGGCACAGATCCATTTGAAAGCGTTTGTGTCTCTGCTGGAACAGGGCAGTGCACAGCTGCTGCCAGGGGGGCTGTTGATTTTTCCTTTAGGGGATTGTGTTCTTTAAGCACTGCCTTTATTTAGAGTTTTGCCTAATGGGAAGCAAAGAGCAGCTGAGCTCATTCTTGTAACTTTTGCTGGATTCCCAATAGCTGCAGTGAAGTAGTGAAGGCTTTAATCAATTTTTACTTGGCTATAACTTGGGAAATCTTTGAGCAGCCACAGGGGCACTGGCTGGAGAGCTGTGTCTGCGGGCTGGGGAAGACTGCAGTACTTTAGTTATGCCTGGCTCATACAGAGGCTGGAACATATGTTTAGAAAAATGTACATATTTTCACTTTTGTTCTCTGCTTTTTAAAAATTACTTTCTTGACATTGCTCCTTTTCCTCCTTTTGAAGAGCTTATTCTGCAGAAGTTAGCAGTGCTTGCCTTGGAAAGATTTATATTTCCTGCAACAGCATGGATTTCAAGGAGTGGTCTGTTTTATAGGAAGATTCATCTTGCTGATTCCTTTGGACTTGCATGGGTGCAGCCACATCAGACTTGATCCTTTTAGTTTGATTCTGATGTATTGAACATGTAAAAACCCTTGTTAAGGGTTTGCATCAGTCCATTAGAAATATGCATGTCATCTTAGAAGAGATTGCACAGAAACCTTTCAAGCTCTGGAATTCCATAACTCTGAAAACATGACAGGAGTGAACAAATTCTTGAGGTCTAAGAAGCAGGTGACCACTTTTCTGTGGTTTCCTGTGGGAATGCTGGAGTTCTGCTCTCTGAAGCTGGATGTTTTCTGGGCAGTGAGATGAAATTGCTATAGAGATCCCCAGAGTAAAGGTTGTGAATGCATCTCAGCACAGAAATTGGGGCTCTTTCCTAGACTTTGTGCTATAACATAAAAGCCAGAACTCCACGCAGTACCTATGACTGATTTTCAGTGTGTGTTGTCTGGCTCAGTCTTGTGACAGCACGGAAATGAAATGTGGCATGAGAAGACTCCTGTGAGCATGGCTTTGCCACCACTGTGGGACTCTGCTGATGTGGCTGTGGATGGGCATTCTTGGTTTAGGCAACCCTGCTCGTAGTTTCTGGTAATTAAAGCAACAGAAGGTAAAAAGGAGGCCCGCTGCAGGGCTTACATGATTTTGAAAGAGCTCTTGCCTATTTTCTGTGTCCTATTTTCTTCTTCCAATGCTTCTTAGCATTGAGTGAATGGCAGGGAGGAGGGAGGGAAGGACCTGGATAAATGGAGTATTCTGGGATCCAAGGACTCTGTTCGTGCCTGTTGCACCTTCCCAGGGAAGTGGTGGGCCAATGTGTCAAATCCATTTGCAAGCAGTAGTGTAAATTAAAGCTGGGGGATAAGCAGGTTAGAAGGTTAATGAGATGTCTGAACTTAATTGATTTTCCATACAAATTGGCTATAATGTCTTTTGTTTGCTTTTTTTCCCTCCCAGGATGCAGTGTTACAGCAGTTACATGAATATGAAGAGTAGCAAAAAGGGAGGGGGGAGTCATGGCTGTTTGGAAACCAAGGAAACCTTGCTGGTACTCCCTAGAGTGGGCTGATGAGTGGTTTTGGGCACAGCAAGGTGGCTCTGAATTAGCACCCTGCATCCCTGTGTCTTCTGGGACTTGGGGCTGTGGACTTTGTGATCCCTGAGGCATGGGCAGCAGTGTGCCCTGGCTGTCATGCAGAGCTGTACAGTCCCAGGGTTCAGAGAAAACTTTTATTTAGATGTGGTGTTGTACAGGCCAACCTGGGAAAACCAGTAGAAGAGGAGCTATAATTTGTGTTAAATGATTTCTAGGTCCTGAGATTGCCAGGCAGCATCCCCACAAGGGTGGCACTACTCTTTCTGTAAGCCTGGCCTAGCTTTAATACCTGGAGAAGTGAAGCTGCAGGGGGAGGATGGCTTATTAAAGATGTTGACTTTATTCATCTGACTGGGAGTGCCTGACTTAACAATGAGATCATGCTCAGACCACCAATTTTGGGTCTTTTCTGTGTAGATTTTCATTCCTGTTGGGAATACATTTGAGTTAGTGTTTGGAGCCAATCCAGTTCCATGGGTAAGAGGAGCTGAGATCCTTCCAGCTTGCATGGCTCCTGAACAGTGCTGGTGTTGCCCAGTGCCCCTCCCAGTCTGTGCTGGTTTCAGCTGACAGGTCCAGCTCAGGAACAGCACCAGGCTCTGCCTGTCTGTGGTGTGAGCTGGGTGGCACAGCCAGCCCAGAGGAGTGGCACACCAGGACAGGAGCCAGCCTTGGGCATTCTCTTGGTCACCCCTTCCAAGGGTGTCATGGAGAAGGAAGAACATTGTGTGTTTTGGTTACATGACAACAAAAGTTCCAGCTCTTCCTGAGCTCACTTGCTGTGAGAACCATGTGGTTAAATCACATTTCAGACTTTTCCTCTTGGATTATATATTAAAACATAAGGAATAAAATAGCAAAGTCTCTAAGGAGCTAATACTATGTTTTGACTCGTGTTCTGTTTATTCCTAACTGGACTACCACAGTGAAACAGCTTTTGTGCTTAACATGGAAATTGACTGCAGAGTGACTGTGAAGACTTGTCTGCAGACAACAGTTTTCATAAAGCAGCTGTATTTTTATTTAAGGGTTTCTGAGCAGCCGAGGACACAGCACTGCACGGGAGATAAAGCAACATCAAGGTTTTTAGACCACCATATCATCACAAGGACTGATGGGAGCCTTGGGCTTGGCACCTCCACATTTGTAATCAGGCTTCAGATAAAGCAGCACACGCCATATGCTGCAAGATTGGTCAATACTTAAAACTGTTTGCTGAGAATGACTCAGTCGGGAGCCAGGGCAGGAAATAGGTCGCTGGACATCGTTTACATCCTTATCTTGTGTATCTCACCAGTAGTGCTGAATGACAGCGTTTAGCTGTAGGAACAATTCCTTGGCCGGTTTGGAGAATGCATATCTTAGTTTTTGTACAGGCTGAGCAATTTGCCTCCAATGTAGTGTTGAAAACGCACGGGCAAAGCTGCTATTGTTTGGTTGCAGCCATTTCAAAGCATTAAGCCTTCCTCTTGCCCCAAGTCATAATGCATCAGTGCTTTCAGCAGTGGTTAACAGTTCTGTGCTTAAATGATATAGGTTAGAGAAAGGAGGGATTTTTGTTTTCTTTTGCTATTTAAAGCAACACAACAAATCTTTAAACCATAATTCCTCCAGAATTCTAGTAATTTTTGAAAAACATAGAGTGCACATTGAATACATGCAAACTGTAATTTTGGTCCTTTGTTTTCTGTGTAGTCTGTTTACAGGGCAGTGTCAGGAAAGGAAATACTTTTATGTGATGGCCTTTGTTTGGAGACTAAACTCTCAGTAGGTCAGCTGTACGTAGAGCTGACAAAAGCTTCAGATTTGCTGCAGTTGTCAAAACTTGAGTGCAGAAGAAGGGGAATGCTGAAGGGGTAGAAGAAATGCAGTTCCACCGGGGTTATCTGTCAGTTTAACAAACTATTATAAAAACTATTGTCCAAGAGTGTTTGCCAAGATGCCCCAGAACTCAAATGTATGAAGGCCCAAGCCACGCAGGTCCTTCATTCCTCTGCCAGGGCAGGATTGATCACTGCTACACTCCTCAAGTTTAAAGCTGACCCTTTAGGTATGTGTTGAGGTGGTATGGTCGAGTTATTGAGCCTAAAGAATTGTTTTAGCTGCTGCTTGTTGGCCTTGGAGAACGCAGGTGATCAATTATTGCAGTTATTGATCACCAGTGATCAGTTCCAGTGGTCACAGCCTGGTCAGGCTCTGCTGTGTGGCTGTGCCTTCACACTGGGAGATGGGCATCTAAAACCCTTTAATATATGTAAGAAATGTAGCCCTACAGTTTTTCTCATGCTAATGTCTGAGCTATCTTTAGTTCCTTTGAAAGAGAGTTCCATAGGCTGGTTAATCTCCCTGTATATAAATCTCTTTCATACGATTAGTCCTTTATTTTTTCAGAAACCAGTGTAGGGGAGAGATGGTTTAGAAACAAATCCATTTACCTTGTGTTGCATTGAAAACAAACCCTGTGTACTTGAAAGCAGAAACAAAGCACATGCACAGAGACATTTTTCTGCATGGTCTTGGTTATTATTGCTGTGTGGTGTCAAAATAAAAGATCTCATAGAGTGTTTCTCTCTGCAAAGAACTTCCCAAGAAAGAGATCGCTTTCAAGGCTTTCTATCCTGAAAATTCTTATGGAACATCAATCAACAAAAGATGCAGAATTGATGACAAAATCTTGACCCTCCTGAATGAATGGGAATCTTAGGACCAGAATTTTGCCTGGAATTTTAAGTAAATATTTCATTGGCATACTGTATTTGTGTGCTTTTAGAGATATGAAATTGCAGTTTTACTGAAACACCAGTTCCCAGGTGTTCCAGATTTATGAATAAATGATCTGACTGATTTTTCCCCTCTTTGAAGTGAAGTAGAAGATTAAGAAACAGACACCTGGAATACTCAATTATTTTTAAATAGTAGGTTAAACAGATCAGCAGAAGTTGTACATCCTTTCCCTTCTTTCCCACCAAGCTCTAGAAGCACTTGGAGAGGCATTAGAAGTACCTGGGGACAAAGCCCACTTTGTCTACTTTAGAAAGAAGTCTGAAAGTAATAAAAATAATCAGTGGATATTTTTGGGGAGTGTTTTCATTGCAGTTAGCCTGCCCTTGCCCTGATAACACAGCAGAGGCTGTTGCTTTGTAGTCAGACCTTGTGGAATAATTTTGCATGGCTGTGCTTGATGCACCCTCTGCTTGGGTTTAACATGAGGAAGAGGTGGAGGATGAGAGATGTAGGAGGAGGATGCTTTAGAGCAGGAAGAAAACTCAGGTTGGAAAGGTGGACAAGAGTTCAGAAAACCAGGAGGAAGGAGAGGAGAGAAGCCAGGCAGAGGCATTGTTATGGACTGGGCACGGCACAGAAGGAGGCTGCCTCTGAAATCCAGCCTTGGGCTGAGATCACAGCATGCTGATGGATCTCATGTGACAGTGAGGCATTGCAGTGCTAAATGTACAGTTATGGGAACACGGGTCCTGCATCCGTCTTAACAGCCCTGCTTGGATGTTATGGAAAGCAGATGTACACATCTGGTAGCTGTTGTGCAAGGGGCTGAGTCCAACCAGGAAAGAAAGCAGTTCTTATAAAGGTAAAATGTCTTACATCTCAAAAGGGAAAAAAAAAAAAAAGGTTGGGGTGTGCATGTTTAAGATTAAACCTTGACATGCTCTATCATGGTGTTTGTTTCTGAAGGTGATAATGATGGAAAAATGTGTGTCTGCAGCTTAGGAAGATCTCCAGACTCTCTCTAGTGTGTGGAGAGTACTTCTTATGTTCTTCTCACACTTTATCCCTACTCTGTCTCAGTTTAGACTTCTGTTCCTCGTTTAGAAAACAAACTACAAACCTCTCTGGATTGAAAATCCAGTGATTTAAGCATATTTAACTCCGACACTGAGTTCCCTCTTGTGCATAATACCAAGGAAATGTTTTTGTTTGCAGGAATGCTTCCTGACAGCAGGGCCTGGCTAAAAGCAAATTTTAAACGACCAAAATCTTAATAATACTCTCTCAGTAACATGACTGCACCACATAGGATAGCTGCACATGGAGCAGAAACGAGAAGCGTGGGAACTGTACAGGGATGTGCTGCAGTAGGAGTCCTTCTAATCAGTGCCATATTCCTCAATTTTATGGTAAAACAGACTAAGTGTTTCAAATCACTTGTTTCTCCTCCACTGTCAAAAAAGCTTAGCAGAGAGCTCATATAATCTAACATTTTAGCAGCTAAAACACAACTGGCATTGATTGTAAAGCATCCTTGCTAGTGGCTTGGAGAGATGTGTATGTATTGTGCAGCTAATGTAATAGATTCTGAATGCCTGGATTTGGTTCATCCTTCTTGCTTCCAAAATTATTTCTTTTTAAATCAAGGTAACAGAATTTCTTCTAACTCTACTGTTGTCTCAAACACCATGAAAATCAGCTGCATCTTTTTCTGATTTAATTGTCTGTACTGTTGTGTAGAAAGGAAAGTTTGGAGAAGTAACCTTTCCTAAACCTTTCTCCAGCCCCACCTGATTTTGCTTACGTGGCAGGCCGAAATGGGAAGCTCCAGGAGGTGTCTGCTTGGCAGCCTTGAGGCTGATGCATTATCTGGCACAGAGTTACATGCTTATCTGTCAGTGTTTCCTAATGCTGACCGTGTGAGCCTGCCTCTCTTGGCAACAGCAGAACCCCTTTTCCATGTTTTTGCCTTCATTGCACTTACAAGAAAATCACTGTGAGGGTTGGCTGTGAATATCTGCTGGAAACAAGAGAGGAGTCATCTAATGATGGGTTTCCATGAAACAGAAGGTGAAATGAAGTTGAAATGTAATTATGTCGTGTTAGTTTGGGGCATTCAGGAAACACCAGGAAACTTGGCCAGCTGTTTGTGTAGGTAATGGCATGAACCTGATAAACACAGCAGAGTCAAGGCTTCTTCAGTTTGTCCCTTAGATGAACTGATTATCCTTGGGGGGAGGAAAGGAAAATCATGGGCTTTGTCAAGTTAGCCTGACAGTGGTGCAGGGAGGGAAGAGAGGAGGGGTGTGTGCTTACTGAGGGTGACTGGTATCATACAAGATCTTACTTCTCCCTTGTAATCCTTGCTCATCTATTAAAAGTTTTAGTGACCACTGCTTCAGCACTACACACTTGCAGGAATATTGGTCACGGATGCGCTACACCGTTTGGGTGATCTTTAGGGATGGGGATTTCTTGATTGTCCACCCCTAGTCAAGGGAGGATGTGGGTCAAAGCCATGTGGATACATGGTGGGTTTGGAAGGGAGGAGAAGGGTCTTTGGTGTGTGTGTGTATAAATCCATCTTTAACCCTGCTTTGGAGTACTTTGAAGGTTTTTTGTCTGGAGTTAGTTTGGCTGCTGACTTGGTTCTTTTCACTTTAAGCACCGGGGAGCTGGTGTTTAGACTAATTTTAACCTCCTCATTCTCAGCCTGAACCTCTTTTTTTAACCTAGGATGAGTAGCTTTGATGCTTAATGACAGAAATTTTGTTAGCAGTGCATTAACATCTTGTCTTTCAGTAGTTGCACCCTGTCAGAGCATCACATGCTTGTTGGGGCAAGCTACACCTCTTCTCCCTGACTGAGAAATCCCTTTCCCTGCTCCAAACTCCTCCATAAGACTTGAATGGAGCCTGGGCTTTGCAGCAGCTGAGACACAAATGTTTATTCAAATACATTTGAGTGTGTCATCTTTGCTCCCATCTCCAACAGAGCTGCGTGGGATTTTAGTGGCACCAGGAGTCAGACTCCCAGTTTGCTTTAACAGTTGTTGTCTCCAGCTCTGCTGTTTGAGTACTGAGTGGCGGGGTGTGCTGTGTGCCAGACTGTGTGTCTGGCACTTCCTCTGCAGACTTGTACTTGTTTGGTTTTGTTTTTGCATACTGGTGGTGCTCTGTAGTCCTGTCCTCCCAAAATAAAATGTGGTGAAAGAAAAAACCAACAAAACCCAAGCGAGTAAGAAGAGCCACGGGTGGGACTGAGCTGGGGAGAGCAGCCAGAGGAGGGACCAAAGCAAGCAGCGTCCAGTGGGGAACAGCAAGGGTGGAAATGCTCCAGAGAATGAACTGCCTGGCACTGCATCCTTAGAAACTCTCACCCAGTGAGTCCAGGTAAGTGGAAAGGTAACCTGAGATTCCTATCTGGCCATTGTTGTGCTGAGTGGGTGCAGTCCTGCTGCAGGCTTGGGGAGAAGAGAGGTGTTTGCTTTTATAGCCCGTTGTATCAGACGAGAAAGATGTTGTGTCCTTCCTTTCCCTTACTTGTGCAAAGACATGAGGATAAGCTTGGGAGGTGTGTTCTATTCTCTCAGCTGAGAGATGAGCTGTGGACACTGCAGGGAGAGATGTGGCTGCCCAGGATGGGAGGCTGCAGCCTGGGACTTGTCTCCTCAGAGTTTAACAACACAACTCCTATATGATGAGTCTTTTAGAGATGTGCCTTTTGAAGGTTGCAGGCTCAAACCCCTACTTGGAGGTGCCAGAAGTTGCATTTAAGTTTTGGGTTTTTTTTTTTTAATGTGTCAGTAATTTCTACAGTTGCAGTCCAGCTATTTAAATCTTGGATACTTGGAGTCCCTGCTTAACACTGAGGTGTGCTGGCCTAGCCAGGTGTGTTGTAACAGCTAATCTTAAACAACAGTGGGCATACTTTACTCAGTGGTGGGGCAGGAAAGTGCCTTCAATGCACAGCAGGGAGGTAGGAGGAAGGTCAGAGACTACAGTCTAACCTAGCTGTGTTGTCCTCCACACCTGTCCAGCTGCAGAGCAGTGGAGTCTGGCCCTCACACCCCCAGATTTTAGATATGAGCTTCCCTTTACCCACATGGGTTTGTATCCTCAGACTGCAAAGTGGGGCTGTGCAGAATTGCCAGAAGTCAAGAGGAAATGGCAAATAAGCTATTTGCAAAAATGCAGATGCTGGTTCCTTTCTCACAGTACTAGTCTTGAAATCAGGAGGAGGAGATGGAGCCAACGGTACGATCTCCAGTCTTTCCCACTTAGAACACAGTGGTGGATCGAACACAGCATCTGCTGGTGGCACCACTGGCTGTGCTGCTCAGGTGCTCCTGCAGTAGCCTGTTCACCCTTCTGAAAGAAGTAGTCAAGTAGATTGTTTCACACAATTAACTGGAGAGAATAAGGGGAAAACGGGATATTTGTTTCCTCTGAGCATCCTACAGGACAGCAGGGCACAGGGCATATTTTATGACCACGTGCTAATGCTGCATCTGGTACTAAGGGGCTGTCAGTGCTGCTTCACCAGGGGGCCAAGATCCACTGTGGTTAAAATGGATTTTCCTGGCAATTTATCACTTGTGCCTGTCACCTTCCTCTGCAAAACTTTTCTGAGTAAAAGCACCATTCTGGGTGCCATGGGAGAGTAGTGCTGAGCCTCAGGAGGTGTCAGGGATGTGCTGCAGGAGTGTGTGTGAACACTGGATGGAGAGGAGGGGAATCTCTGCCTGACACCATCTCCAGTTCCACCCAGCACTTCCCAATCCTGTACCCTGGAGCCATCAAACCCCAGGGTCTCTCCCAGGCCTGGGGAGGGGGATCAGGGCTGCTGCACCTCCTGGAGCAGGCAGGAGTGGAAATTCCTGTTGTACAGAAAAAGATGTGTGATAACACTCTAGTACTGCTCTGCCCAAAGCAGCTGATATGCTTTTGGAAAAGAATGAAAGGTTTGGGAGGAGGAGGAGGTGGTGTCTGATGAGGAAGTTTGGAGTAGATGAATAACACCTGTGTGTAGTCTGCTTTCTTCCTCTGGGGCTAAAACAGGTGGAAGATTTGCTTTCAGCAGCAATGCCCATCACCTCAGGCTGGAGAGATTTTTAATGTCCCGTTCAGTCTCTAATAGCACTGGCTCTTTGCAGGTTTTGTCTGGGTTCTGGAGGTCTCAGGGTCAGTCCTGATGCTGGTTACTATGTTGCTTTAGCATCATTTACTGCCCAGAAAAAGAGAAAAAAGCTTTTTGGAATTAGCTCATCTTAATTGTTTTTTTGGTATCCTGAGAAATTCTGCAAGTCTTACTTTCATTTGTGGAATGTGACAGATGGTCGCCAAGGCTTGTGACTTTAAATTCAGAGGTTAATTCTGCATGGAATGTGAAAGACATTTGTGCATAGGGAGAAAAATCAGGGAAAGTTAAAAACAAAGCAAAATCTGCTTTTCCTGTGTTTTTGAGGAGTTGGAAAGATCTGCTTGAAAAACTTCCTTGGTTTAGTGGTCTCTTATGTGAGCTGGTTCTTGTAACTGGTGTACTAACTCTGGAGTAAATGAGTTTAAGGGCTGCAATTCTGAGTCGAGGGGCTCTTTACAGCACAGGCCAGGGCTGCAAATGAACATCAAAGCAAGAGGGGGTTTGCATGGGGCAGTGCAAAAAAAACCATGACAAGTGTTGGATGGGGCAAACCCGCAGTCAGGAGAACTCCTTGGTACGGTGTGAAGAGGAGTGATAGCACAGAGAGCTGAGGCAGCAGGTACGAGCCAGTTGTGGGGATAGTGTGTTAGGGAATTCTTCAGATAAAAATCCCTGCCAGGCCCCAGGATGTTGGCTTGAAAAATGAGCAGAGTGTTCAAGGCAGAGCAGAGGCTTTGAAGCAGATTAATCTTGGACCAGACATACTGATAGGATACGAGGGGGTGGATGGACTTTTCGGTAGTTTTAATGCAGTTCCTCAACATCAGCACCTCTCTCCTTGTGACTGGCCTGGGCTGTAGGAAATATATTTGTATTTGTAACAGTGTCCATGTGTAACTGTGTCAGTCATCTTCTGGGTTATCGTGACTTTCTTTTGATTGAAACTGGGATTTTTTTGTGCCTGGTATTGTGCCTAAGTAAGGTGTTGGGTTAGGAATGGCACCTTACCCTGGTGGGAGGAAGGATTCCGAGGGATTTATTGATGGTGCTTTGTGCCCTTCTCAAGGACAAAAGGTTTTGAAAGTTTTGTGTTTGCCTTTTCACTGGGCAATTATTTCAAGCCAGCAATTTCTCTGCAGCTATGACACCCAGGTCCCAAGGGAGAATGGGGAAAGACAGGAAGAAAAATTTAATTAAATTCAAATTTACCTCTGTCCAGTAAATTCTCAGTGCTGATATGACACTAATATAACATTAGCAATGGCTTCACTGCCACAAATCATAGCTCTTTTCATGCAGAATACTTTTTTTACCTGCAAGAACCTTCTGGCATGGTTACAGCTTCCCTTTTGTCTAAATAATACGGTTTAGAGCAACCATTTACTGGGATAAATGTGTCCACTCGGGAAGTTGAGTTATATTGATTAGCAGAGCACAAAATCAGTTGTGTCCTTGGTTTTGGTGAAAACCAGTAGCAAGGCCATAGCTGTCCTTCCAGATTCTGCTCCTGCCATTAGAGTCCAAACTGTTTGTGTGAGCTGGGCAGGAATGTGCTGGTATTTACCCAAATTTTGAAGAAGACACTTAGCAGAGGAATGTGCTCTGCATGCTCACCATTCCACTAGGAAACTCTGCATATAAAGGAAACCTCAAGCAAATATTTGGAAGGCCAGGGGGGCTTCAGAGGAACAGCACGTCCTCCAGACTTTAGGGAGAGCAACTAATCCTCACACATTCAGTTGTGTCTTGTCCTCTGTGTAAGCTCTGTCCCAACTAACGCTGCTACCTGGGTGGTTACAATAATCCTCTTTATTTCATTTTAATGTCTGTGTGGGTACCTGATATTCAGAATGGGATTAGGAGAGTTGAATTGCTGCTGAAATTGGTAATAACAGAAAGCAAACCTGTCTGACAGCATCTGCCCTGTGATCTTCAGAGAGCAGGTAAAAGGATCCTTAATTAACTTTTTGCCAGGGTGGGGTAGTGTTTTTGAGAATTCATTTGAGAAAGTTGCAGCATGAATTGTTGTTGCCTGAATTAAA
The DNA here is from genome assembly GCF_000738735.6 of Corvus cornix cornix. Classification (NCBI taxonomy): domain Eukaryota; kingdom Metazoa; phylum Chordata; class Aves; order Passeriformes; family Corvidae; genus Corvus; species Corvus cornix. The sequence goes on along the minus strand of NC_046342.1, from coordinate 16,111,388 downwards.
CAGCCTAATGAATTGCCATAAATTAGCTGCTAGCCTATAAGGGAATACTGTGTTTGAGGGAAAAGTAGCTGTAAGGATTGCTCTAGGCTGAAGGGAGGGAGCTGACTCGGAGAAACTTGTTAAAGGTAAAACAAGAGTGTGGTGGTTCTCAACTGTTGTTGTCAAAACATTTCCAGAAGCTCCTTGCCCTGCTCCTGTTTGGCTTTTCTGCCTCCTGTCTCCAGGAATCCCCTCCAAGCTGGTCAGAGGCTCTGGTGCAGGCAGGATGTGCCTCTCAGGGTCCCAGACCAGTTACTCCATGAATATTTTATGACTTGTGTCCTGGATTGCTGCATATCCCCTGTTAACAACCAGGTGGGTGATAGAAAGCGGGAAGCTGTTGTAAAGCAGTGGATGATTAAACACTTATCTCGAGACTAAATTAACGCTGCTCCTAAAGCAAAAGCTTTGACAGACCATTCTGTTGCCTGCTGGAGTAATGCAAATGGGGGTCCCCTCAGTGAGGGCTGTGCTGTGGTTCAGCAGGGGTTGCTCTCCTGTCTCTGCTTCATGCCTGTTAATAAATGTGTCCCCTCAGCTGCTGCTCAGGAGGGGTGAACACACTGCCACCACGGGATTTATGGTGTATTTGAATGCATATAATCTAACACCTTGCTTGAAACAAGTGTGGGGTGGTTGGAGGGTGAGTTTGGAAGAGCAAAGGTCCCTTGTGTTGCCATATTGAGAATGGGTCTGGGTGGCTTTACCTGTGGGACAGAGTCTGAGACTCTGCTTCCTAAGAAATTGCTGTCCCAAAGCAAGGTACTCCTCTTCCCAGACAGTAAAACCACAGGGGTTATTTGAATGAGAAGCAACAAGTACCTTTAATTCGGTGCAATTGCCTGGGAGGGTTAACAGGTTTGTGATGTTTGTGATTTAGTGCCTCTGTGCTGCTATTCACTACCATGAAATTCTGGTGTTAAATGCCCTTTCAGTTTTGCCACTGTGAAGGTGATGAAAACTTTATACAAAATTTAAAGTCTCAAGTGAAGCCTGTAGAAATTATCTGAATGAACTGGGTAGTTTAATACCCATTTCCTGGCAGCACCAGCTCCTTCATGAGCTGATTTTCAAAAGTTCTGTGTGTGCTGGGATGGTTTTTCCCAAGAAGTTCTTCTCAACTTGGTTAGAAACTGGCTGGTGTCCAGAACTATCCAAGTGGCTTTGAGTCCTGGTAAAACTCCAATTTACTCAGACCTTGCTCTGGAAAAGGCCAAATATTGTCATGCCTTTATGCTTTGGAGGTGCAAGAATTTAATCATCCGTGTGTTTCGCTTGCTGGAGGAGCAATCTGAATTGCTGAATTCAGGGAGGGGAAAAAAATAGCTGTAACATAAACTAAACAATATTTCTAAAGGCATGATGTCTTGACTGAATGGTTTTAATCAGCATAATTTGAATACTCTGTCATTGCTTAGCAAACAAAGCCCTAGTTGGCTCACAGAGATATCAAATAACTAAAGCAGGCAATATCCCTGCCAGGGTATTCTTATCTTCCAGTTTGGTTCCTGTCTGTGCACACAAGTAGGATGAAATTGGTGCATGTAGAGGAGGGAAGGGGAGCTCTTCTGCATGTGTATAGAGGTGCTTGTTTGAGATGTCTGCCCACAAAACAGCTGCCTGACTGCAAAAGGGTTTGAGGCTCCACTTCTAGAAAACAGCCTTGGGTACCTCCTCATTTTTGCTGTGCAGATTGTTTGGGTTTAAGCTTGTTGAGAGCAGGGAGGGTCTGGTTTAAAACAGCAGCTGGTCAGAAAGGTGGAACCCCCTCAGGTGTATCTTAAAGATTCATTTAAAGAAGAAAAATTGCTAACGTAAAGCTGGCTGTGTGTTCTTAGACGCATGCACAGCTCTGCAGTGAAAATGACTTCTGCTCCTTGTTCTGACAGTCTCTGTGTGAAAACCTGGACTCCTCACGTGGCCATTGTTAGGCAGTGCTGTACCTGAGCTCGCTCTTTCTGCTGCTCTCCTGCTTGCTTAGAATTAGATGGAAGAATTAGAATTAGATGGAAGGTGACAGGTCCTGGAGGAGAGGTGTTACCAGGATGTTGAGCACATGACCTCCTCCCGTGGCTGTAGGTGCTGTCTTGCCTGGCAGGCAAGCCTTGGCTTGCTTTTCCTTGGGGATCCCGGCACTCCTGAGGTGTGGCAGCTGTTACCTGGCCCTGGGGAGAGGGTGGCCATGGGATGGGTGCAGCTCCCGGATCAGAGTGTGGTAAAGCAGGAGGTTTGGACGAATTGGTGCTGCATGAAATGAATGCAAATAGCAGAGGAGATGGAGGAGGAGGAATCCCCATGTCTGTGGGGAGCTGACAGGCAGGTACTTGTCCAGTGCTGCTCTGTAGCTGCAGACCTACCAATCTCAGTCCTCTCTTTCCAAAAAGGGATGTTAATGTAGGCCCTGAGCCAGGATTAAGCCTAAACTTCTAACAATATCTTTCGCTGCCTCACCTTAAAAGCAATTTCTCTTAATAGGCAAAGACCTGCCGTTGTTGTGTCCGAGGTGAAGGCGCACAGCACACATGGGTGTGCAGCAGCACATCTGTGAGCAGGAATAACTGCACAGCTGCTCTCCAGGAATTCCCATAAATCTAGCTACTTTTGCAGGTGGTTGTGTTGGTGGCACAGCCTTGTGTGTAGGGAGACTGTCGTCTTCTTATGTCCCTGTGTTTCTGAAAACTGACCACTAAATTCCCGGTAGTGCTAAATGGAGTATTAATTCTCAAGGCTTTCCAGGCACATCGATGCTGTTGTGCAGGGATGTGTGCCAAGGTGTTCTCATTCAAGCTGTTACTGAAATCCGACACTGTTTGGGGCTATCTGGCTTTCAGGGTTGCTCTGAACCAATGAACCTGGCCTGCTATTTAAGTAAAAAGGTTGCTTAATCCAGAGATCTCTCTTAAAGAAAATCTAAACCAGCACCAAAATAACCCTAGAAAAAGTGATGCTGCTTCTTTGAGGGAGGAGAAGTATGACAGAGCAGTGTCTGTGCCTTTGTTAAATTATACAGGGAGCAGGAAAGCTGCTGTTTGCTGATGCATCTCTGAGTTACGACCACATTATCCCGGTGCGCGTGTGCTGCCGGGCATGGCGAGTGCAGCTGTGGGGATACAGCTTCCTTAATGGCTCTGCTGTTCTGCACTGATCCACTCACTGGAAATCTTCCCATTTATTTCATTTGCTGCGTACAATCTTTGCTCTCAAGTCATCTTTTCCCTCTTTGTTTTAGGTTCTCTGTTTTGGAAACTGTCACAAGGTATTTTCAGATTGATCTTTCTTCTCCCCCTGCAACCTCCTCATCACGATATGGTCTCTGGCTCTTTTTGTAGCTGTTTAGCTTCCTACAATCCTGAGACAAAGGAAAACCCACCTTCTGTACGCTGGTTTCAGGCCAAGCCTGCCTTATTTAAAATTATTGTGGGCACTTGCCAGAAAGGAATCCCAAGTCACAGTGAATTACCATGGTGCTGGCACTGGCTGCAAAGGGAAGAGTGAAAATATACACAAAATGAGTTGATGTTTTCATGTCTAGCTGTGTATTTACAGGATGTGAAAGTTTATGGCCATGCAATGGGAACCAACATGGGGAGGTAAGATATATTCCCACAGAGGTCTCTGCCAAGATGGGAACAAGGGCAATATCCTGCCTGCATTTCTTGGGCTGCTGGCAGGCAAGAGCAGCAAGGTCACTGATTTTCCCAAAAGGGTTTTGTTTTATGAGGATGTTTGTGGCACATGTTCTGTCCATGTCAGTGGATATGAAGAGCAGGTCAGCCCTCTGCTGACATCTCCTTGGCTCGGGAACAGTGTCGGTGCACATTGTACGGCATGTCCAAAAAAAGCATTTCATAGCCTTTTCCTTCATTTAGGGTAGGGTGAGGAATAAAAGCAGCAGACAAATCTTGCAGCTGGGTGTTTTGCTGATGGCTAGATGTGTTTGTTGGGACAGAAAGCTCATTGCTGCTCTGATTTCTTGGTAATGGGGGTCCTTTGCCTGCACAGGTACGTAGGTCACTGTGGCAGGAAAGGAGGAACAGTTGGTGCTGTAGAAAATATACTTCTTGTTTTTACAGTGTCTTTTGAAGTCTGTGGCTCTCTGCCCTGGGGATTTAACATTTCAGGACAGGCCCTTTTTCCTGGGGTTGAGTGCCTGGCCCAGATGGATGAGCAACTTGCCAGGCATCAGGTGTTGGTCACTCCTGCTCCCACACAAGCTCCTGGGGACAATGGGAATCCCCCCTGCTTCGGACAGTTTGTGGCATTCACTTGCTACTGCACCTCGTCTCCAGCTCCCTGTGGCAGTTGTACTTTCCTCCCCCTGATTTGCAAAGGGGTGGGCTTTTGTTTTCCCCTCTGCCTTGTATCCCCAAGAGTCCTTTGGAGGACTGGTTTGCCCGGGCTGTCTCTTAAGCATCCCTTGTTTAAAAGCCCCTGCCATAGATGTTGCATCTCCTGCCACAGCAACAGCTCCATACTTTGCACCTGTAGTGAAAGCAGTGGGAAACAAGGGCTACTACAGTGGCAGTGTGCCACCAAGGTGAGCAAATGCCATTTCCTCCAGGATCCTTGCTCCTGGATCCGTGCATGCCTTGCCAGGAGCGCGGCGAGCGTGCGCTGCCGCAGTCTTTGTTCCTGGTTTATTGGACCTGTCTAACAGCAGGGCTGGCATTTGCTCTGCCAGGGTTTCTTCTGCTTGTTTAGTAGATGCTTGTGGGCATCTAATAATCAAACCCAAAATGAAATGCATGAGAAGGTGAGGCTGCAAGCAGGAGATATATGAGCTTTCAACTGTGTCTGCGAGGGATTCTCATCCCTGGGGATGTGTGTTCATAAATGCTGGGCTTGTTGATGGCACAACAGAGACATAATTACATGTCTGTTCTCTGTCACAGCTGTGTTGTCCTCTTGTACAGACCAGGCATAAATGTGGGGTTCCCAGGGGAAAATCTGTGTAATTATGTGTGTGTGTATTTTCATGTTACCCCTGTAAGCGAAAAGCAAGAATTTCCCATTTTTTGCTACCACATGTCAAGCCTGTCTTTTCCCTCCTGCTCCTTTGCCAGTAGATGTGGATTTTTAATACTTTAATTTAAACTATTCTTTCCCCCCTACAATTTGATATTCTGTATTTTTAAATTTTAGAGGGTGCCTTTTTCTGGGTCAAACCAGCAGGATTTTTACTTTTTGCTCATTGCATCTGCATGTCTTAGAAGTCAGCAAGTCATCTGCTACATTTTTTCCCAAAAAAGTATTTTTCAGCAAAATTTCCTGCAGTAAAGTTGGTTTTAAATAGAAGCCCCACTTGGAGCTACTGAACCTCAAAGCATAATGCCACCAAAGACTGTAAAATAAGGAGGTGGGGTGGGGTGTAAATCTCCATGCTAAATCACATAAAGACAGAGTCCCTTGAGTATCTCTAATGCTGCGTGATGGATGAGAATTTCCCAAAATAGACATTTGGATTTTTTCTTTTTTGAAAGGACTTTGTCTCACCATGCGATTGCTGACAGTGATGCATAAAAGCAATACAGAGAGCGAGCTCTTCTCTTGGTCCTCTTCCTCTGGCAGAGGAATAGAATAAACACTGTGTTGAATTCATATGCCATATTTCTCACTGGAGCAAATGTTTAAAACATTTGGGAGGAAGTCTCGAGCCTGACTGCAGTTACCTCGCTGTGGCTGTGCAGAGTACCTGGTTTGATGTCTGTGAAGCCACTCAGGACAGAAAATGGAGATTGAGCTCAGAGCATCCCCCTCCCAAAGACTGTTATCACAGGAGCATTATACTGCAATTCTCTGTGTTACCCTAATACATACAGTTAAAAACAAGAAATTAAAGCTACATTTGAATTTCTGCTTTCATGTTCTCTCTCTCTTTTCCTGTGCCTTTACTTTACAACCTCTGCAAAGACTTTGAGCTGTTTTGTTAGAAGTGCAGCAACATTGGGTCAGGCATCCCTAGGGAACAGGGAGCTGCTTTGGGTCACCCAGCAAAGAATATGTTAAAAGTATCACGATAGGCAATACAGCAGCCTAGGCAAAGCACCATGGCTTGGTGCCTGCTAATGGAAAACGAACAGCTTGAATTTTCATGTCAAGTCCTAGAGAGTTTGAGGTGCCCAGTTCTCTAAACTATTCAACAAAGTGCTACATCAAACAGTGCCTTGTCACATAGTGTGCACTGAATTCACGTCCCTTGACTGTAAAGGGTGTGGGAGTGCAAATCTGAGGACATTGGCCATCCAGTGTGATGAATTAATGGTTGAAAGTCAAGTCATGTTCACTGACTAGAAAGTGGCCAGACAGGGGAGTGTGGGCCACAGAGCTTAGGGAACTTCAGATGGAGAGAACCAAAGTTGGCTGTCACCCATCAAACTTATAGACAGTTTAGAATCTTGACTGTGATTCCATTGAAATTAAAAGGGAGAAGCTTTTGTTATGAAACACAGGGAAAACTTCTTGCTGTGGCGGCAGGAGCCCATGTGTGTAGGTGTTGTTTACATAATGCACCATATCAGGACATTACTAAATCCAAAGTGGCATCCTCAGCTGCAGTCAGCCACCTTCTTTTCTGCTATAAATAATGAATCAATTTTTTACTTCAAAAGTAGTCCCATTGGGGAAAACTGATCAAGGCCATTTTCAGGGTCTTGGAGCTTTTAATGTGTTTTCCAGCTGGGATGCTTTGTCTGCTGTGCTGTTCCTCAAGCTGAGCTCTCTACAGTTGGTGTGACACAGCTTCAGTGCAGTGTGGTCACCCTGTAAAGCTTGTCAGGGACTTGGTTTGTGTCACGTCTCGGGCTAAGGACGGAGAACTTTGTGACCCATTGCTTCCAGTGTGACAGCAATCTGAAACACCCTCCCTTTGCCTGTGTCAGGTATGTTTTACTCTTTTAGACTCTTGAATGTTCATTATTTGGTTGTAGTTTGGGATGTGAGGATTCACTGATTGTAATCTGTGGTCTATTACTGCGATGAAATCACGTCTTCTTATAGCTGTGAAAATGTAACTGGTGTTGAGTTTGAAAGCAATAAGGCTTCTGTCAGGCAAGGTTTTTCTGGATCTGTTCTGAGGATCAATTACTTTTTAGGAGCACTCTATTTATTACATGGGGTAATGTGAGTGGGAAGACTCTCAACTCTGGCGCTGCATCAGTCTGAGAAGTTAGAGGTGCTTGGAGGTGCAGCAATTTTAAACAGTTCTTGCAGGGAAGATGTGGTGTTAGCTGGTGGCTCTTGCTGAGAGGCAATTTGAGACCCTTTAGATATCATTTAAGTGTCGGGTGTCATGTGAAAGGATAGCAGGGGAGTGGAGAAGGTTGGGGCTGCAGCGGTAGGTGCTGCAACCTGGCAGCAGCTGAAGAGTGCTTTCAGACTTGGAGCACTTTTACTGATACTGCTGGAGGCAGCAAAGCATGGCTTGAATGGTCAGAAGCTCAATTAGTAAATTCAAGAGAAAGGGAACTGTTTCTATTGTGTGTTGTGAACAGCCTCAGCCAATAAATAGTGAGTTTATGGTTATAGAATGGTTTGGGTTGGAAGGGAGATTGAAGATCATCTGGTTCCAACAGGCAGGGACACCTTCCTCTATCCCAGGTTGCTCCAAGCCCTGTCCAACCTGGCCTTGGACACTTCTAGGGATGGAGCAGCCACAGCTTCTCAGGGCAACCTGTGCCAGGGCCTCACCACCCTCACAATAAAGTATTTCTTCCCAATATCCCATCTAACCCTGCCCTCTGTCAGTCTGAAGCCATTCCCTCTCATCCTTTGCACGCCCCTGCCCTGGGTAGGCTGCAGAGCAGTGACACGTGCTGTGCTTGCTCATGTTGGTGGGTGCCATCACTTTCACTGCTTTTCTCATTTTAATTTGCTCTCCCACTGCAGCTCTGGGCTTTAAATACTTGCAACTGGAATGGGATGGGTTCTGATTAAAATAAACATGATACAGCAATTAAGCATGTGATCATAGAATTTGTGCTCCCACCAACAGTAGGTGGGTTTAAACAAAAATGGGGGTGGGTAAAAGTGGAACTAGTTTGTATTAAAAAAAAAAAAGTTGAGTCCTCTTCAGGGCTGTAAATCAGTTTGTCAGATTTCTAAGTGCTTTGATTCAAGAAAAGGTTTTCTTTTGCTGCCCTAAAATCAAAATTAAGCCAAAAATCACAGAACTGAATTAATTATCTTTGAGTTAAATCTTGCAAGTAATACTGTATAAACACTTCAGATCCAAAGGGGATTACAGGCAAATACTGAGCGGATGGAAGAGTTTAGGGATGTTCTGAATTGCAAAACAGGCATTTAGAAAGCATTTCTGGAGCTGCACCTCTGGGCTGGGAGAGCATGGAGGCAAGGATGAGGTAGCTTAGGGCAAACAGCTGAGAGGAAAGTGGACTTGGCTGAGCTTGGAGAGACTGAATGAGATCAGAGGACACAGAGAGGAAAGAGAATGGCTGAATGTCTCTGCCAGTCAGGCTTCAGCCCCTGCTCCATCCCATCCATTCTCAGGTGCTGCCAGTGATGTTTGCTATGCTCCATTTGCTTGGTGGGGTTTGGGGTGTTTTCTGTCAGGAATTGTGCCTGAGTAGGGTGGGTGGAAGCTCTGGCTGCTCCTGGCACCAATGATCTTGAGCAGACATCTTTGTATGGGCCTGTTCACTCACCTGTGAAATGAGCATCAGCCATAGCAGGGAACTCAAATCCACTGATCATTGAGTGCTTGGGATGGCATTTTACTTTGGATCACTCTTGAAATAGAGTGGGATGTGAAATTCTGTGTCATCATGATGTGGCAGAGATCACCTCATTGTGATAGCAGGTGAGGGGAAGAGACAACTTAGGTGTTTTCTGTGATGAAGGAGAATAACTAGTGTATTGCATAGTTTTTAATGCTGTATCAGGACAGGTATTAAGTGCCAGATTCTTTCTTGTACAAGACAAATCATTTCTTTATCCTCTCTGTCTGCAATAAAACTACACATGATTAAATAATGGCTTCATTTCCCAAAGAACAGTAGATGAATCTAAAGTCTCGATCTTCCCTGTACAGGCACCTACACAGATTTTATATTTGTCAGAGAAATAATTTGAAATGTTACTTTGTTTTCCTAGCATTTTGGAGCTTTTCCTCTGTTTGAAATGCTTTGACTTCTCTGTTCTCATTTTTACCTGCTGTGACTTGTGGTGCAAGCTCCCTGCACAGTTAATTTCCTTGGATGATTTATTTACCAGTGACACTGCAGAGCCCTTGACATAGTAATTGCAATGATGTGTTCATCCAAACATCAAAGGCAGGAGCCCCTGGGTTCTCATCTCCCTCATGCTGCTGCAGTCCTCCCACCTCTCCCTTTGTGCTCCCTCTTGGTTGCTTTAATCCTTTAGGGGAAGGAAAAAATTATGTCATAATTGGATAAGAGCTGGGTGAGTGCTGGGGTAGGTTTCTGTAGCTAACTGCTTCGCTGGCTGGCTTTGGTCAGAGGTGCTGAAATGCTCTGCTACGTCACTGCTGTCCCCATGTCCCCTGTGACCCAGTGCTTTAGCTGGCCATGTCCCAGCAAAGATGGGCTGTGCTGTAGCTGGCCAGAGAACAGCAGCACTGCCTGCTCTGCTCTTCCTGGAGATGAAGCGGGGAAGAGGGGGTGGGTGTGTGGGGAGAGGAGTGGGGAGAGCCCTGGTTTGCCTCTTCCCCATCTGTGTTTGCATCTTCAGGGGTCAGACCGGTCTTGTGGAAGACCTTGATGGGCTGAGCAGGACCTGACTGTGCTGCAGTCATCCCTCTGCTCCCTGAGTGATCTCAGAATCACAGAATCATTAAGGTTGGAAAAGCCCTTTAGGACCATCGAGTCCCATCATTAGCCCAGCACTGCCAGCTCCACCACTAAACCACATCCCTAAGCACCACACCTACATGTTTTCTGAACATTTTCAGGGATGATGACTCCATCAATTTCTTGGATTTTCTGTCTGTCTGCTGCCCAAGAGCCCAGCCTGGGCTCAGCCTCTGCAGGAGGAAGACCCCTGCAAAGCCTGCAGCAGAGGCTCCTTGAGATTGGTGCACAGCTCAGACCTCTCTGTCCTTGTCACCTCTGCTCCATGGAGCTTGTCCCAGGCAGAAGTGATGCTCTCCCTGGCTGTGACTGACCCTGGCTGGGACTTCAGAGCAGTCATCAGTCCACTCCAGTGTGTGCAGCAGACACCTGGGTACAGTGATTCCTGCAAACCAGAACCTGAGCACGCTGGATAAACACAACTGTGCAGCTCTTAGAAATGTTTTCTACTTCCCCAGCCCTCCTCTCTTTGCTCTCTTCTTTCATATAAGAAAATACAGCTTGCAAGAGAAGTTGCTGGCAGGATGAAGGAGAATCAGAGCAGCCTTCAGCAAGAAGGAATTTCAATTTTAAACCTGCTTCTGTGGGAACTTTGATACCTCAGAAATGAGGCTCTTCGCTGATATGATTGGGGTTGAAGAGCTCATCTCTTACACGCTCTCCTGTTGCTGTAGGGCTGGGCAGATGTTGCAGGTGTTCATCCCTTTGCTGTCGGAATGCAGTGCCAGTTCCCTCCCAGCTCTGCAGCCCCACTCCAGCTCCTGAGCTCAGTGGGGAACCTGGGATGCTTCCATCTTGAGAACAAGCTCCCAAAGAGCTGAGTTTTGGAAGAGGCCCCTCAGCAGGGAGCTAAATGTTAATATGGAAGATTAAAGACCTCTTGGAAGGTGAAAATCTGGCAGTGAGTGTTGAAGTGCTAAATCATTGCTCAAGGCATGCTGGTTTCACCAATTTAGGCTGAGACCATTAATTAACTTGTTCTGTGAGTGTGCACATCTCATTTAAGCAGCTTTCTGTTATTTGGGAGCAGTACAGAAGGGGAGAAAGTACTAGGAAACCTACTGATATTTCTTTATCTTTTGAAAAGCAGCTGGAAGATCCAGTTCCTACTGAGAGCAGAGCGGGGTGAATTCCCACTCCCAAGATAATGTACTCTGGGATTTGGAGGGACCAGCTGACCCAAGGCATGCACTTAGCCCTTGGCACAAATTCTCTCTCTTCCCAGACAGCAGGAGCCAAGGCTGCTGCTGCTCCATTACATGCTAATAGTCTGAGAAATAAAATACAATTGTTAGTTGAATTGTTAAATGGACCTAGAGCCTGAACCAGAAATTGCTGTCCAACAGCAACTAGAGCATACAGTAACAAAACAAAAAAAAAAAGAGGCAAAAGAAGGATTACTGCAGGGTTTATTTTTTTATATATGCTTAAGTACAGTGCAGTGGACTGTTTGGTGGAGGGGATGTAGCTCTGGATGAGGCTGGGATGTAGCTGTGCTCCAAGCTCTGGAACTGGCTTTTGGTGGGCAGTCAGGTCTGTGCTTCAGTTCCTTTGTTATAAAAGAGTGGGGTCTGTGAGAAGATTGCAAAATATATCAATTTAATTGCATTTTTTTTTGCATTGAAGCTGAATATCACTGTGTTCAGCCCAATACATGACAAGTCCAGCACTCCAGCACTGCCACCTTGGAGCAGAATGGATTCTGTTCTCTGAATCTGACTGCTGAGTGCTTCAAAACACACAGCAAGTCCTGAGGGTGCATTGGGAGGTCTTGTGGGCAAAACTCCCCTTTCCCAGGGGATGACAACAAGATGGGATGGGATGGAAGCAGGTCCAACATGATAAAAAAGCCTGGGACTTTGCTAGGTGCTGGGTAGCTTTGCTGCAAATTTTGGTGTGGGTTATGTCCTTTTGTCTCTTAGTGAAGGTGGTAGGACACAGGGAGCAGCCAGCCTCTTCCCTGCAAAAGGAAAAAAGATTCTGTTGGGGACAACTGCCCCCACTCTCTTCCACACTGCAAAAGAGATGAGGCCAGAAGTGTTTAAGCTTGTCTGCAGAGCCGTAGGTCAGCGTGGAATCTGCTCTTCCCAGAATGGAATGCACAGTGGGGTGTGGAGAGAGAGGATGTTTGGTTGTAAGGGTTTTGTTTATGCCAGAAGCTTGGCTGGGTGAAGGCAGATGGAAGTAATTTTAAGGGACAGGAGCCAGCTGAAAGTTGCATCTTGACTCAGAACAACTATGGGTGAGCCAGTCCTTGGAGGGAGCTTTTAACCTAACCCCTGTCATTTAGTGGTTGGTCTGTGCCCTAAGAATGAGTTTTTATACTCCCTTACTGTCTGCCCATGACGTTTTTAGGGGCTGCTGCAACTCCAGCCCTTCCTGGTAATCACAGAATGACAGATCACAGAAGATGGGGAATGATGATTTCCATGATATTTGCAGCTCTTAAAGGGTTGTGGCCCTTTGCTTTTGAATTCTCCTCTTGCATCTTCAGTTCCAGACTCTTGGAGTGTTGGTATTGCAATAGCTGGTGGGTCTGTGTATCTGAGGGCAGCTGAGGAGATCCTGAAGATAGGAACCTCAGAAGGCAAATGGAAAGAAGCCCAGATGATGATAACTGTATAATGCATTCCTCACTGCTTTATGCTGTCTTATCCCAGACAAAGCTTTATCTTTCATCCCATAATTATGTGGTTCCCTGTAGGCAGCTTAAAGTGAGCTTTCGAAAGGTCGATAATTTTATCTATTAGATGCCTCCTATGATCTCTAAGTGTAGACATGGGTACTTGAAGGAAGGTTTAGAGGGCAAATTCCTGTAGTTTCAGTGAACTGCACTATGAGACTCAATTGCTTTGAGCCTGTTTAACAGGATTGTCCACTTTTGCATTTGTGATATGGTTGAATGCTGCTGGAGGGGGCTGCTTCCTCTGCCACCTTCCCTTTCAGCTTAAGCTTTGAATGCATCCCTCCAAGATCCTTTTCTTTTACCATACCTGTCCCAGAAAACGAGCAGAACCAACAGCTGGCATTTTTTGACTTTGGAACTAATATTTTGCACTTAATATGCATTTTATAAAGTGTCCTTTCTTTTTTTTTTTTTTTTTTTTTTTTTTTTTTGCCTGTCATCTTCTCGTGTAATGGTTCATACTAAAGGAAAATAAACTTTCATAGGTGGTGAAGGGAATAGATGTTTTTCCAGACTGAATTCAGCTGCAGCTGTGTAAGACAACACTAGCAAAGAGTGGCTCAGCAATGTGATTCAGGCTGCAGAGGTCTCTCAGAGCAGTGATTACAGAAGCCATGTCCATTCATTCCTCCTCACTGATGCCTGAACCCACTGCCCACGCTGGTACGTGGCCTTTCCCTAAGGAAAGGGGAAAGGAGCAAACTTGTGAGCTGCAGGCTAAAGCAAACAGATAAGAAGCTTTGGAAACAGATGGGACTGTTGTGAATCAAATCCTGGAAGAGGGAGTGAAAGGCGTTGGGGGCTGTATGCAAGGGGGATGACTCACTGCTGTTGTCATCATCGAGGTCTCCTCTTACAGAATTAGTGATTACTGCCCGAGAACATAATTTATCAGAACCCAATTGGGAGACAGAAGTCTCAGGTTAGAGACCCCTTAGCTAAGGCACAGGGTCATTTCTCCAGCAAGGTCCTGCTGCCTCTTGCTCCAAGGCTCTGGTAGGGGGACCCTCAGTGGGCTGCAAAGGGTCCTGCAGGCTGTCAGGGCTGGAGACTTGCCAGCTCTGGTCCTTGGAAAATTACAAGCACTAGGAACCCTATGGGATTGCATCGGGGATTCATTTGGCTAGTGCAGAGATGAAGTGAAATTGTTGGATTGTGTTTGGAGGGGAGAGTGCCTCTGACCCTGACACTGTGGGAAACCGCATTCGGAGCGTGCCGCCAGCTGAACCTCTGCACTCCTCTCTCAAAATATTTTCCTTCCTTCTGCCCCGGTAACTGTGAGTTTGGGTGTGTGGTACTGCAAACTGGCCCATCACGGGATACATATGGATGTGTGTTGGAGAGGGACCCTACTGTCATCTTCCCACAATCCCTGGTCCTGGGGCAGGCCCCTGCTTTGTCTGATGGGCTTTTAGGAACAGTTTGTCGTGTCTGAGTGTTTGCTAGATTTAATCTTGAGTGTAGACTGAGCTTTTATTTAACTACAACAGAGCAGAGCCATGCTTGGTTGGAAGGGTGCTTCTTGATGGAAAAATATCTGAAAATTTCTTTAAAAACACTCCCACTGAAACCCCAAAACAAATCACCAAACCCCAACCCTACCTCTGGTGGTGTTACAGACCAGAAAAAATGAAGAGGTGTCTGTTAACCCCACCATTGCTGCACAGGTGCCTGGTTAGGAGACATCACCTGGAGAATGTAACACCCCCTGACACACAGAGCACAGCCAGAGCTCTGCAGGGACACGGATTTTTCCTCTCCTGAGGTAATATAGCAAAGCCTCCCAACTGTGCTGTGTATGAAAACAGCCTCTTGAGAAACGGTGTTCAGCAGCTCGAGCCCAGCCCCTCACTGCCTTGTGGGACACTGCAGATTAGTGCTGGTGCAAGATTGGGCTCTTACCACGATCTCAGCTATTTAATTAAAGTAACGTGGAACAAAACAAGGAGAATTAGTTAAAAATAACAAGTCTTGGAAGCACAGCTTGTCTTTTTATTAGACTTGTCCTCACTTTCTCCTCTGCTCTGATAAGAAGGATGTTCTCCCTCTGGGATGGAGTGAATAAACTGGGATGAAACTCATTTGTTGGGGCATTAGTGTTAATTAATTTTGAACACTAATCCTGTCCCCTTACACTGTTTCTTTTTTTCCTGGTTTTCGACAGTAGAATACAGTTCTGTTTGAGAAGAGGACAGGCAGCTTGTTCTGTGTTACAGGAGAGAGAAGGTTGTGTTGTCCCCCTTGTCCCCAGGGCTGGGGGAGGTTTCTCCTAGCCCTCTGCCGCATCTCACTTTTGGGAAGGTGGGAACTTTCCCAGGAGCCCATCCAGAACATGGATAACTTAATCTTCACCTCAAATGATGCCCTGAGCATCAGCTGCAGCTCTTGCTGGTGTGAGCCCCCTGAGGAGGGCAGGGTGAAGGGATCCTGTGTATCCCATGTGGAGCTGGCACTGCTGGGAGGGACTTTGTGTCCACAGTGGGTCATGAGCCCTGTGTGAGCCCCAGCAGTGCCTGTGGTCCTGCACTGGAAAGCACCAGGGTCACTGCCAGAAAATGTTTTTGACTGAGGAAAAAGAAAATATTTATTATCTTTTTTCTATACATTTCTCTTTTTTAGAATACACTGAAATAATATTTGAGCCTCTGGACAATATGAGCTGGTTTCTTTTTTGTACCCAGCCTTCTGATGGAAGACATTCTGGTTTTAAGTGGTCTCTTTAATCTGATGGGAAGTTTGCCATTCAAATGGGGGAAGATGTGGATTCTCTCTTTAATCTTTTTTGATTAAGTGATACTATTTTTTTTTCCTATTCTTTTTAGTCCTTTCTCTGGTTCAGCAGTTACTCCTGGCTGTCCCTGCGTTCTGCTTATTTAGTTTTCCCCATTCTTTCAAAATCAATATGTGCTGCTAAATTACTGGAATTGGAGAATAAAATAAAAAAAGAAGTCCAATATGAGATTTTGGCATGTAAGTGTTGCTTATAAAGTCCTAGGATGGTCTTTAATACAAGCCATCTTGCTTTCTCATTTCTGGTGTATACATAAGTGAAAATCCATGTTCAAGGAAAGGAATAATAATATTCAGCAGTCCTGGAAAAAGGCTAATTCTTCATTCTGTCCAAGTTTCTAAGCTACTGCAGGTGTCTCAAGCAGTGACTTCATGTGCTGCCCTGCAGATTGTTTCCCACAGTGGGACTCCTCCGGGCTCACTTTCTAGTAACAGAGTGAAGGGTGACCTCTGTCCTGTCATTTCACTATGAGTTCACGTGGATTAAGGGACAGACTGGAAAAAATGTGTATGAAACACATTCCAGCTTGCCAATGTGCTCTTAGAGCACACTGAGCAGGAAAACATTAATTACATGGTGGCTGTGGACAAGACTGATTTCTCACAGGGGAATTCTTGGATACAGTGTTTCCCTCCTTGAAGCAAGGATACATTTGGGATCTGACATTTGGGGTCTGGGTATGGAACTGGGACCATGATGGCCTTGAAGACCTGAGAGCAACTTACAAGGAGGAAACTTGTCCTCTTCTTAAAAACCAATGCTCTTTTCTGAGGTGTATTTTAAATTATGTTCCTTTCTACTCCGAGAGCAACTTTCTTCTAACAGAGATCAATTTGTGAAGACTTTTATCTGTAGTAAAACTGAATTTGGTTGGTTAAAACATGGAGAAGAACTGACTGAAAGGCAGTCCCTGCTGAGATGGGGTCGTGCATGGGGCTGTGCTGGGTTCAAGCCCCTCCAGAACCATCTGCTGGCACTGGAGGGACTGACCCAGCCTGGAAAGGCTCCAGGAAGCTTTGGATCAGGTTGCTGTTCCCTCAAATAAATAACATGCCATCAGAAAACAGTCCACTGGGAATATTTGATCTGTTTAACTATTGACGTAAGCAAATCAGTCCTAGTGGAGGTTATTAAATCCTGGTGAGAATTTACACCATCTCCCTTAAATCCCGATTCCCATGGTATTTCCTAATAGGATAATATATTGTTACCATACAAAGGCAATTACACCATGGTAAGCATTTACCATAAATACCTAAAATGCAGAGTAGGTCTGCCAGCATTGGGTTGCATCTCACTGTTTCTGGCATGAAGGATTTTAGTGGGTGAGGTCCTGAGTATTCCCATGGGAAAGGGGAACTTTCCTGTGGTGCTGTTTGTTCATTGATTTATATTTGTCCTGGTATAAGCAAGAAAACAAAATTATGGCCTGGATTTTTTGTGTGTGTGCGTGAATTGCTGGGATTTTTTATGAATTGCTGTTTTTTTCACCTCTGTAGGTAGTCAAATACTCAGTGCCTCTGTCTCCTGGGGTCATGGAGACAAATTTAGAGGTTGTGCTGAAAAACCTTCATTGTTCACTAAATATTGTCGCTTTTGTGGAGAAAACCATCAAAAGCAGGGTTGAATATTGGAACTGATGAGGGGATTTGAGCAGAGTGTTGGGAGCAAGGAATGTGCCTCTGTTCGAGTCCCAGCCCGTGTCTGAGCCACACCACATGCACAGAATAGAGTTAATGAAGTGTTTTATTTCTCCCTCACCACGCTGTTCCTTCTGAAATCCCACGGGGCCGTTTATCCGTTTCCCTTGGAGCCCTCCGGGGGCAGAGGCTCTGCGCTGCTGAGGTTTGGGGTGCGGGAGCCGTGCGCTGGCTGCCCTCTAGTGAAGCACTGCCCGGGATCAATCCCTGCGGGAGCCGAGCTCGGCCAGCGCCGCTCTCCATCCGCGCCCGCACCGAGAATTTGATCGGCGTCCCTTTTAACCTCGGCCTGATGATGGGAATCTGAGCACTGGCCGATTAGTGGGTTGTTGGGGAAGATGAAACAGGAAAGCCTTATAAATATGATTGCCTGACAAAAGATTTTGGGAATATGAAAACTACAGGCGACATCGAAATGAAAGCCACTTTTGAAATACCAAGTCTTAGTTACTGAACAACTGGAAAACAATGGTATGGCCAACTGAAGCTAATCCCCTCTTGATTGAACAATACCCTCTGCTTGCAGGCAGGTCCAAGGGTCAGAGCAGACCCTACTAGCTCAGCAGAAGGGGTCCAAAGAGTAGTTTTTAGAAGTTAAGATGTAACACTCTATGGTAATATAAGAACTCTTATAGGCTGTATGTAAATGCTATAGGATTTGTATCTTGTATTAGATTGGTTAGTGACAATTAGAATATTCAGTACAGAAGATGATTTATTGTATTGTAACCAGGACTTCACCATTCCATTCTATTCTCATCACTTCTTCTTCACTCTCATTCCTCTCTTCGCACACTCTTACACTCTCTCTCTCTCTCTCTCCTTACTTACTCGCTTACACTCTTGCTCTCTTGGGCCTGCTCAGAGCTGCCAGCTGCAGCTCTAAGCAGTGCCCCTATACCCACGCCCTTTGCAATAAACCACATGTTCCAAGATCAGACTATAGAGATCTCTCGTCACCGTCTCGTCTATGCCCGGTCCAGACTGAACCCACCAAAGTCCTACAGTGGGTGTTAAGTGAGAGGGGGAAATTTGGCTTTTGTGAAGATCATCACCCCCGCAGGCGGCGGGAAGGCGCCTGTGGGGACGCGGTATCCGTATAATAAAATTGAATAAGATCGTGGGGAGGCTTTTAAGGGGTGCTTCGGGGCTGGGGCGGTGTGTGCCCTGTGCTGCCGTGCCTGGGGGTGGGAGCCCTCGCTGGGGCTGTGCCCCCTGCTCCTCCCTGTCGTGGCACAGGCTCTGGGCACCGCAGCGTGTTGGCGTGCCTCTGTGCCAACCACACCACACAAGCACTGGGAAAGGTTCTGCTTTGTGTCCATAGGGCTGAAATACTTCAGGACAGGCGTTTTTCTCCTGTATTTCTCTGGGTGTTTGTATACTGCAGTAAGCGTGGTGCGCACGTGTGTGGGGAGGGTTGAAACTGGTGCAAGTCCTGCCAGCTGCCACCATCCTCATTGTGTTCCCTGGGATTAAAAATACAGTTTTTGAGATGAGGTTGGTAACCCTGGAGTCCTTGGGGGCTGGGGGCTGCCCAAGCAGCGTGGACATCTCCCCTAGACTTGAATTTTATGTGTGAGGGCCCCCAAAACTGTAAAAAATGCAAGCTGCAGCTGCCGAGGATAAAAGCCAGGGAGAGCAGGAGATTCTGGCAGCGTTGGATGGTTTTAGTGCTGGAGCTGCCGTCTCTAAGAGCAGGTGTGTGGATGCAGGAGGGAAGCCGAAACAGAATTCACCCAGGAGGGGAATTGGACAGATTCCTTGCATAAGGACGGGCTTGAAACAGTCGCCAGTGCCCTGGGCCGTGGAAAGACCGGTCCTGCAGCAGCAAAGTGCTGCTGCTTTTTGGGGATACCCAGGGGCTGGAGGGGGGAGATTGGGTAAACAGGGTTAGAAGAGCTTAGTCAGGATGTGTTTGTTTAAAGGATCTGCTTCAGCCTGACTCCTGTAATTAGGTAACAAATACATTTCTGCTCCTTGGAAACACTTCATTCATTAGCCTAATGGAGGGAAGGATTATGCAGATATGAACCTAGAAGATGCCAAGCAAGGAGGGGTTTGCATCTGGACTGAGCCAAGGCATGCAGCAGGAGTAGCTGCTGGGCTGGGGGGCTCAGGAATTCACCATGGAGCTGAGCTGTGGTTCAGTCTGCACCAGGGTCTTGGCCGTGTACCTGGTGTTTTCTGTAACCCATGTCTGCTATTACAGGCTGGGACGTGGAGGTTGTTCTGTGTGACTGTGGGTAAAAATCTGGAAAAATGTTTCCATTTAGGATGCACGAGATTTTTGCAAGGGAAAATACATATTCTGCATTGTAGTGTCCCATAAAGACACTGCAAAAATAGTGAAATAATGAAAAGGATGAAATCCATAGATGGTGTATAAAACTGAGGATAAGCAAAGGCTGGAGAACTGTGAATATGAATTTATTAGGCTTTTCCCAGCAGCACAGTCCAATATCAGGCCAGAAATGCACTCATGCAAAGCTGCTTTGAGATGTTCTAAATCCTGAATATCAAAATCTCCAAGTGGAGCATTCTGGATGCTGTAGGCAAGGCAGTGGCTCTTTTGGGGGTGCTGATTTTACACACACCTCTGGGTTGCACAGTGAAGCAGGGAAATCTCCCCAAACAGCAACAGGTCTCTACTAGAGGGCTGAAATGCAGCAAAGCACAGGCAGTAACAGCGCTGCAGTGGTGAAGAATGAGGAGTCCAATGACTTCTCCTGAGGAAGTCATTTTACTGGGAGAAATGGGAAAAGCATCCTAAGATCTGAGCTCCTTGGGGCTCTCCTGAAGAACTGAAGTGAGATTGTGTTTCTGACGGCAGAGGTGGAGTCCCACAGCCACAGGTGGGCCAGAGGCTCCTGTGCCAGGCTGGCCCACCTTGCAATCAGCCTTTCCCTTGGCTCTGTGCTGGCTCAGAGCTGGTTGCTGTGTGTTTTGGTGCATTTGTGAGGTGCATCCCTTAGGCAACAGAACAGCTACTGAAACCTGCAACCGTGGGAGTTGAGATAGTTAAGATATAAGAAGAGTGTAACAGGTTGTACTTTCAGATCAGCTGGACCTTTTTGAAGCATTGATGGATCCTCTCCATGGGAGATGGGGGCTGGTTGTTTGTAAAGTGATACTGATTGTCTTGATGTCTTACAGCCTGTGAGATAGATGGGGCTGGAGGGAAGAGAAGTGAAAACAAGACTCCCCATTCCTGACTGAACAATAAAATTACGGCTGTAGAAGAGGAGGTGCATATATGTAAAAAAAAATCTGGGAGGAGGAGGAGGAAGGGTTTGTTTTGCTACAACTTTGGCATTGAGGTTCTAGGTCTTGTTTTGTCCTTATTTCAGTCATCAAATAACCTCTTTGGAAGTAGTGAGGTGAAAGTCTTAAATCCTATGAAACCACTTTTTTTTTTTTTCCTTCCAAGCTGGGGCAGGAGCAAACACATGACTTAAACACCTCCTGTGCCGAGCTGGCCTTCAGCAGAGGCAGCAACAGGCTGAACCAGTTTGCTCATTGCTTTCGTCTGCTGACAGGCGCTCTCTTGTCCCGGGTGCCCTGGGAGGTGCTTGGCCGCTTCTCCCGGTGCTGCAGGAATTCCCCTGCCTGCAGCCACCAGCTCAGGCGCCCGGTGTGTGGCCAGCAGCCTTTGGCCAGTGACAGCCCCACGGACGAGGCTGTGCAGAAGACCCAAGCCAAGGTCGGGGGACTGAGCGGAGTATCCGGATACGGGGCTAAGGAGAGTTTTATGGCGTGTGGCAGAAGGTGAGGTGTGCAAGCAGCTTTCCCTTCCAGAGGTGCCTGTCTCCTGAGTCTCAGGTGAGAAGAACTTGTTTGAGTTGATGAGTTGATTGAACCTGGGAGACTGTTATCACCTTGTGAGTTGGGGGGATGTGCCTGTGGTTGGTGGAGGTGCTCCTGGAGCTTGGATCAGAAGTGACAGAGCATGAAGGGTATTCAAAGGGTTCTCCCAAGTTTATTTTGCGTGGATGTTGCTCATGACAGACCTGCTCGTGGTGTGATTCCCAATGCTGGGCTGGCTGGTGGGTCAGGCATCCATTTGGACATGATGCTGACCATGGGTGTTGAGGGGATGGAGGCTTAACCATGTGGGAATGCTGCCCTGGTTTGGGCCAGGTGCTGGAACCTGTACCAGAACCTCACAGCCTGAAAACGCTTGCTGCTGCAGCCACAGCCAGAGCTGCTCCAGCTGTCGTGGGCTCTGCTGCCCTTGCTGAGCACAGAGCCCCACCAGCTGCTCCACAGGCAGAACAGCAGGAATTCGGGTCGGGCTGGGGTGCAGGTTTTGCTCTGTTGCCTGCCAGGTCTGTCCTTCAGCAGTAGCTCAAGAGAGCTGCAGATGAGGCAGCCCTGGGAGGGCTCTGCACCCCCAGCACTGGGATTTGGCACCCCCTGAGTTCCCCCAGGAACCCTTGGGGTCTGCTCTGTGCTGAGCTCCCTGGTGCTTTGGTCACTGTTTGAGATCTGCCTGAAGCCATCACACACAAGAAGCTGGGAGCTGCCTGACTGATGTCTGAGGCTTTCACAAGTACTTGTGTACAAGTCCCTTAAATTTCGGTCTAAAGATATGGAACGGTTGGGTTGGCTGCTTTTCTCCTTCCACTTTATCACAGTGGAAAATTTGCAGCAACCCTTGGAATATTTAGAAGAGAAATTGCTGATCTAAACGTGCTCTGGCACAAGGCACAAACAGCTGGAAAAATGTGCCTTCCCCTGCAATATTTTAAGGATGTGTAGCATCATCAGGGGCTATTCACTGGAGCTGGCACTGTGAGCCTGTGCTGTATGACAGAAAATAAATGTTCTGTCCCCACCTTTCAGACACCTTTTGTGTCCCAAAAAGGCAGTGGGCAGGTGACAGGTCCCTTTCTCTTGTGACAGACGCTCTGCCCAGCAGCTCAGCCCTACCTTGGAAGGGCTATGGGAGTAAATCCCTGCGATGGAAGCTGGCAGGAAGCATATTGGGGAACAGATGGTGCTGTGCTACAATTTTACCTGCTGTAAGGCCAATGCATCACTTAGCAATACAGAAGCAGGAATTGTACTCCCGTGGCTGCTGTGCTCTTGGTGGGGGGAGGCATTATTTAATTTAACATCCAGCAGGGGAAGGGGGGAAGGATGTTCAATGTAATTCTTTTTATATATATGTGTATATATCTTTTTAACTCCCTGAGGATTTGAAAATGTAGCACCAACTAGATTTGTTTTCGAACCCCAGAATTTATTTTCCCCTTCCGTGTGAATCCTAGCCATGAGTTAGTTGTGTGCTGAAGGAGCTTGCTGTCTCTGTGCAGAAGGGACAGATATCCCCATGACCTGCCAAGGCCACTTAGTGCCTGGGGAGGGTGGGAAGGACAGGGCTGTGATGGAGAGGGACAGTCCCCTCTATCTGTGCCCCTAAGGGGCAATGTCACTATCTCTTCAGGCAGCCTATGGGACACTTGAGCCCCTTTCAGCCTTCAGCCGTGCTTTCTTTACCCTCCAAAACCCTAGTCCTGGAGTTGTTCCCACCCAAAAGCTGCTATCTGTCTTGAGGAACAGCTATTGGGGCAGGAGGGAATGGAACTGTAATAGGGTCCAGTCAGCAGTGGCTGGGAGTTCTCCTTCCTCCTGATGTGGAACTGTAGGAAGAGGAGGACTGGGTGCTCTGGTTTCCCTGGGCTGGATGTCCCCTGTCCCCTTCCAACCATGTGCACAGGATGGGGGCAGGGTTTCTGGGAAGCATCCTCCTGGAACAGCTGGGCAGGACAGAGTGACCTGCTCAAACAGGCAGGCAAAGGGCCTTTTGTGCTACAATGCTGCCCATTAATGTGAATGAGAACAGCAGACTTTTTAAAACAAAATGTCAGTTTGGTCCTCTGACCTCAGAAAGGGCCCAATATGAGCACCCCAGCTCTGTTTCCAAGCATCCTCTTCCTGCTCCAAATGGCTTCCTTTCCCTGGCTAAGTTCTCATGTCCTCTCCAAGGAGGAAGGGAAAAATGCATTATAATTCTGCAGTCTTGGCAAGTGAGGAATCACACCCATGAAAACAAATACCCGTTAATTAGGACCATGAAATGCTGATTGAATCACAGCTCTGATAATGGCAAGGGCAGTTTTCAAGTCTGCTTTACATCCCAAGGGGGGGTGGGGAGAAGGAAGCAATGAGATTTTTTCTTTTAGGAAGCCATTTCAGCCCCTCTTCTCCATCTATTTAAAAAATTCTCTGCCAACAGGTACTACTCAGTTCCTGCATTGTTTCCATTTGAAGTGTGAGGGGGAGACTGAAGTTATTGCCTGGGATAATTGTTAACAAATGTGGAATTCTCATTTGTGCCCATTATAGCAGGAATAACTTTTTAAAGTGTATGAATGGTCGCAGATTGACCCCCATTGGGGAGTTCATGCTGTTGCAGGATGGCCAGAAGAGAGATTAGGAAACTGTGGGGAGCCTGGCTGGGCTAAAGCTGCACTCTCAGCATGTCTGCTCTGCTTCCCTTTTTGCCAAGGTGATGAGGGAAAAGTTAAAAGGGGTTAAAAACCAGAACAAAACATTGGATCCAAACAATATTAAGATGAGTTTTAACAGCCTGTTTTATCAACTGTCCTTTGGCAAAACGGGAGAATGGGCTTTACCATCGTCTCTCCCTTTTTGTTCTCCCCAGTCAGCTACAAAATGAGTGACTCTGAGTCGTGGGCTGAGGTAACACCCTGGCCCGGGCCCTCGTCCTCACCCTCCACAAATACTGGGATAAAGGGTTGCACAGCTTTTCCTGCTGGATCTGGCCATGGCCACCAGCTGTGGGGACAGATGTGCTGGCAAGGGGGAAGTTGCTGTGCCCCATGTGTCTGGTGAGGCTGTGAGAACAGGGTGAGGTGTGGGTAAACCTCACCTGGCAGGGACAAGGCTCCATGCCCAGCACCTTATCCTGCTTCCCGAAGGGGTGAGGTCCTCACCAGGCTGATTCAGCAGGGGCCACAGACACGTGGCCATCCCAGCCGTCCCCTCCACCTTTCCCTCCCGCTTCCTTTCTCATTGTTTGCGTTTCTGACATTTCCCGACGTCACTGCTGCCACCCTGCCTCTGCTGCCACCCTGCCCCTGCTGCCACCCTGCCTCTGCTCCCACCCTGCCACATCTGATACCGCTGCTGGCGTCAGGCCTTTCTCTTGGTGATTTCTTTACAGAAAGGGAGGGAAAATTGGATCAGGACTCTTCACTTTTGAAGGAGCTTTGCTCAGCTTGAACGTGCAAAACATGTTGTCTAAATTTGACCTGTCTTGGTGAGAAGAATTTGGAATTTCTGTGGTATCAGTGCAGATTTCTTGTCTAGCTGCTGAAAGCTTCAGGGCAAACACGAGGGTGGCAGCTGGGGGAGGACTGATCTGTGTGGCAGCTGCAGAAGGAGCCTTGTGAAGCACAGAAGCAGAGTTATGGTTCAGGTTTTTGGTGCAGGTCTTGTGGGCCACAGCTACATGGGCAATGGATTCACGACCTGTGTGAGTTCCTGTATTCCTGGGGCTGTGTAGGAAAAAAAATTCTGGTTTTATATATGTACATTTAATACAATATGATTTTGAGTGGCTTGAATAGCTAATGACTGCAAAATGCCTGCTGGGGCCAAGGAGGGCAGAACAGCAGTGGCAGGAGGAGCTGCAGGAGGTGAAATCCCCATGGGGGTCGGTGTGTTTGTTGGTGGGGCAGCGTGTGGGGCTCCTGAGGCATGCCCAGCCTCCCCAGGAGCCTATTGAGGGCAGCTGGAGGCTTTCCACTGATTTCAATGGGCTTTGGATCAAGCCCACGGCATGCTGCTTGTTTGTTTTGGACGCCTTCTGAGGATGAAAGCATCCTTTCAATGGCTGGTCCTTCCCCTTCTCCTTTGGATCAGCTGCCTCTTGCACCCCGCAGCCACGATGTGACCCCTCTTTGAGAAAATGCCATGAGCTGCTCAACTTGTTTCCTTCTCCACAGCCAAACACCCAGAACCCAGGCTCACTTTCAAGAGATGCTTTACACCAGAGCTCATCTGGTCTAACAAGAAAACATCCCAACCTGCCTCTCTTCAAAGTCTAAATGGTTATTGCCCATTTATTTGTTCAGAGCTGGCAAATGAACCCTGTATAGGTACTTTGTTAATAAAATGAGGCACTAATTGTTGTAGCAACAGATGAGACATTGTGAAATGTTGCTTTTGTGTTTCCTAGCTCTGGAAGCACAGTTGCAGCAGACTTGTGCTCACAGAAAACGTCAGTCCATAGCACCAAAAGTGCTGGCAAGTTATTATATACACTTACAGTACCAATTTCTTTTTGCCTCTTCTATTTACCAGTGCTCTCTCTTTCCACTGGTTAGTGATTCTCCCCCAGCAAAAACTGGGAAAATGCACAGCTCTGCCTCAAAAGGATCTGAACTGAGCTCACCTGTAGCAGGTGCAAAAAGACCTGTTGTCTTCAGGTTGTGCAGGATCAAGTCCCAGATAAAAATGTCCACAGGACCATTCTCTTGGGCATGCTGGAGTGGTGGGGCTGGGTGCTGGTGGCCCTGGGAGAGCATCAGCTGCTCTGCTGTGCTGCTGCCTTCATCCTGGTCAGCCTCTGCCAACCAGCAGCCATGGAGCTGGGTTACTTTAAATAAGGATTTTGATGGAATGCTTGTATCAGTATTGGTGCTCTGGTGTGCCAAATGCTGAATGGATGCAGAAATGAATCCTGCTCTGCTGGGTGTGTGGCCTGGAACTGGGGATAGGGAGAAGAACAAAGGCATCCCAGATGATGTCTTGGTTCGTGTTTGATGGGATGCAGTGATCTGAACTCTGTCATCTGAGCAGATACATAGGGAAGGACAAGTCCTTTCCTATGTGCACACCTTTCCTCGGCTAGGCATGACCCATGAAGTCTAATTAAGGGCAGAGCTTTGCTCTCAGTCACGATTTTTCTGGAAGCTACAGCATCCTGAGTTACTCATCCTAAGAGAATGAATGCACTGAGGATATAATTACAAGACTTAGGTATCACCTATTCTCACTCTTTAAAAGATTCTTGTCAGGAAACTGGTAGGTTTGGGTTCTTATTTTTGTCCTTGTGTCCATATACATCCTGCCAAATGCTGAAACTTTACTATCTCATTTATGCTTCCTCTTACAGAGCTGTAGATCTCTGCCCAGTATTTAAGTTATGTAGTAATTCTGCCCCATTTGCCACAGATTAATGAGGCTATAAAATAATCATAAAGCCGGGGCAGCCGTGGCTTTTCACGCTCCTCACGTACTTCTATCTACTGTGAAGTACTTCATCCAGAAGTAATTACCTGGCTTCTCCAGGCTCCCTTTAATACTCCTTGACAACTCAAAATGAAGGAGACGCTGCCCCATTTTTGTCTGGGACATTAGCAGGGCAATGGCAGCATCCATCGTGGACCAGTGCCTCAGGGAAGCTAAGCAGGTGTGGCACCTGCTGGGGAGCACAGTGTCCATCTGAGTGACCAGAGCTGGGGAGGAAACCCTCCTGCTGCCAGGGAAGTGTGGGACAAACTGGTGAGGCTGGATGTGTCACCTGTCTGGAACCCTTTGGTCCTCCAGACTTTGAACCTGCCACTTCTCTGATACGACCCTGAAGCATTTCATGGCTCCAGTAAGGCTATGGACTGGAGTGTCCAGCCACAGAGAGGGATTTGGCATTGCTCCAGCGGCTGGGAAGCTGCTGCAGGTCTGGGTGGGAGGTGAAGGGACTGCACTGACTCACCTGACTAATTGGGCACAGGAGGTAGAAATTTTGTCAGCATGGTATATCAGTGCACAGAGGATGTTATATTTTTGCCTCCAAAAATAGGATGCTGAAGGTATTTTGTGCACTTTATTACTCCCCTGCCAATTTGGGGGAGGTAGAGGTACAAGAACACTGAGATTGGAGCTGTGGAGGGTGTTTGTCTCTTTCTGTAATTTATTTTCATGAGACAGCTGCCTGTCCCTTTGCTCTGCAAGGTCTCAGTCCCTCTTTGGAGGCTCCTTGTCCCCTCTCAGGCTTGGGGACCATCTCTGAGAGCTGGTACTGGGGTAGAAGGCACAGCACGGCCTGCATGGGAGTGAGAGTGACCTGCTGCAGGGCAGGGACCTAGTTAGGAAGCAGTGAGGTGAAATCAGCAGCTTGGAGAGAAATAACTTTTCCTGCCTCAGCTTCCAAAGGCAGCCAGAGTCTCGCTCCCCTGTGCCATCACTTCCCGTAGATGCTTCCCAGCAGGATAGCCCTGAGCTGGGGTTGGGCTGTCCTCCCTCTCACAGGGGGCTGGTGGGGGTGAATCACTTCCTCTGGCAGCTCTGTCTCAGGGAGGCTCTGGGTGAAGCCTTCTCCAGAGGGTGGTGGTGGTGCCAATCTCTGCAGCTCTGAGGATGCTCCACGTTTCCACCCTGTGCTGTTTGATCTCTCGTTTCCTCCGGATGTGACTTGGGAGCAGCACCAAGTGCAGGATGATTTCCCATGTCACCAGTGATGACTCTCCTCTCCTGAAGGAGCTTTGCTTGAGAAGGAAGCCCTTCCCACAAAGCAGAGAACAAGGGGGTGGTTTTCCAGGATCCTGCCCCATCCTGGAGCAGCGAAGGCAGTGTCACATCCCGACCCACTGTGCTGTTGTCCCTGGGCAAGTCTCTGTGCCCAGAGAGCTGCAGACCATGGTGCTGATGCCTGGGTAGATGTCAGCCCTCCTGCAGGTCCCCCTCCTGCTCTGCTGGCTGTCACCCATGCGGCTGAAAAAGGACATAAACCTGTAGCTGGAAAGCATTCAGAGACTCTGTTGTGTGTGATAGAAACAAATCCTCTTTCAGATGAAGATCAAATTTTTTACTCCCATTTCCTGATCCTTCTTTCCCCACAAGTCTGGGCTGGTGTTTCTCCTTACTAGGTATCTTTTCAGTGCAAACTGACTTTGAGGCTGTAAAGTCCTCCTGCCTTAAAAATAGATGTTTATAAAAATTTTAATGTAATTTGTTCGTAGGTATATGTTAATAGTGACCTGCATTAGAAGTCCTGCTGCCAGATGTCACGTAGACTCCTTCAACATCCCCACCTGATTACGTGTGTTTGGACACGTGAGGTTTCACTGAAGCTGGTGGAGCTGTGCCCAATTATAGCCCTGCTGCACTGGCCATGGGTACTGGAGGAACTAGGTTTGTGCTCTGGAAACTGGGTGATGTTGTTCTGACAGTGATAGCGTGGTAGTGCAAGATGATAAACCCTGACTCGTGAAACTGGAGCATCTGCTACTTGTTTTGAACCTGACCTGATTTTGTAGTTCTGGGTATGGCAGGTATGAAATTTGCTGTTTGAGGAATCAGACAGCAGCTGCTTAATCATTTATAAAGTAAAAAGACTGTGGCACTTCATTTCTGATGTGAAGTGCTAATTAGTTTACTATGGGATGCAGACTGCAGGAAATTTGTGTTTCTGGCACAGTGGCTGTTCATCTTTAAAAATGTGTTTGTCACGGTGTTGTGTTTATATCATTAGTGTAGAGCAATATAGTACAGCCCAGGCTGTGTGAGAGGAGGGAAAACATCAGCACCTCATTTAGAAACAGGCAAGGCTGCTGTTAAATAAGCTTATTAGAGGCTGTGCCTCACCCAGAGAGGAGAGCATTAGGTATCAGTCTCCCTCTGGAGCTGGGGATCATTTTGGGTGTAGTTGTGGCTTTCAGCTACATCAGGCACTTGACATAGGCTACACTGCATGTAGCTATTTATTTATCAGGTTCTACATCAGGATTTCAATTCCCAGCTTTTGCCCACTGACATGTTGTTGTTAGCCTTGAAGGAGAGTAGCATGGCCCTTTCATTCTTTCTAAATTAAAGTTGGGTAATGTGAATGACAGTAAATAAATCTTTGTGGAAGTGTAGACTTAATTTCCAAGAGGTCCTCAAATTTGTGCTAATATGAAGGATTAAGTAGGTTAGTTAGAGGCATATTATAATTAATATTTTTTTTAATAATCTCAAGGAACCAAATTGGTTTGCAAACACTTTTACCAGAAGTTGAATCTTGCTTCAAAAGCTCTTGATCAGGGCAGGTTGGATTACAGACTTATCCTGTGCACTGGTGCTGCTGCTTAAGCATCTTATGTACTGAGAGGTTAGAACATCAAAGAGAGGGCGCCCAATGTCTGCATTTCACTTTATATTTAAGTTAGTAATTAAGGGCCAGAGACTAGCAAAACCAATTTTTGAAAAGTCACTTCATCTTTATTTGGGGTTAATTGCATTAATGCTCACAGCTTGACAGGCTTGGTTCATGACAGGAATTTAAAAAATAAAGTTGTAGGGGATATGCAGCCTTCAGCATTGTCTGAAAGTCCTAATTCCCAAGTAGTCCTTTTGTTCGTGCTCATGAAACCGCCTATAAAACAGTATCTTTGAGCAGTTTTAAAATTTATTTTTAAAGGCAGTGTAATTGTGTGCTGTTGGCTTCTAACTTGAGCAAAATGGGAAGATTTTGATGAAAATCTGCATAGAGATTTGTACAGAAAGGAGAAACACATCTGGGTGAAGCAGGATGAAGTGGGACTGCAGCTGGTTCCTGGTGGGAATTCAGAGGACAGTGTGGTACCACAGGTTTTTGGGTTCTAGCACAGAACCCAGTGATGCTTCTCATTGCCCTGAGCCCAACCCAGGGGTCAGGGCTTGAGGCTGGAGCCCTTGGAGCTGCGGCAACAGCAGATGTCAATAGCGGTGTGTGCCATGAAGCAGAATTGTCTCTCATAACTTTGTGAGGACGCTTGGTGGGGCTTTTTGTGTTCCCTGAGCTTTACTGCTCGCTCTACAGAATGTTACAAATATTGGCTGCAATCACGTGTAATCAATAAGAGTACAGTCATGGATTAGATCCTGTTTTAATGCTCTGGTCAGGACAGACATCTGCGAGCCTGCAGAATTTGGCATTTCATGCATCTGAACAATAACTCACCTTTTACTGTGGAAGGTTCAGAGACTGAAAATGATCAAAGCTTTAATTTCATTAGCTATCACTAGGGACTTTATATGTGTCCTTTCCTGTATGCCTAATCAAAAGTCCTGTCCAGGAGCAATACTGTGTTGCAGATTTAAAAGCAGATTGATGCTCTTGTCCTCTGGCCTCACAGGCAGATGAATTCTCTATTCATGGGAACTTCATATGAGCAACTTTGAAAAGAGGAGCAGCAATTCAGCTAAACCTTGTTCCATTAATTTTGGCATAGAAGATAACATGCAAGGAAGCCTGAGAATCCACTTGGGATCATCTTTTCCTATTATGTTGGTAGCAAACCTTTGTTCTTTTTATTGCTCATTATTCTGGATCTACAGTCAATAATATGAGGAGAAGCACGAGTCTGACACACATCAAGTTTTCTGTTGCCTTTTAAACTGACATTCTCCTTAGATCACTGTTGTGTAGGCTTATTCCTTATCAGCAATGAATGCTGTGTTGTTCATATGACTGTACATCAAACAGCTGTGCAGTAGCTGTCTCCTGTGTTCCCCTGACAGTGGTACATATATCTACAAAGACATTTTCTGAGAGCTCTCTCTCGCCCTCCTTTTCCTCCCAGAATGGAAATCTGGATGGTACAGCCTTTGGAAACCACCTGGGTATTTATCCTACTGGCTTTCCCTTGCTGAATTTTGTTTTCTGTTCTGACTCTAAGGAGCCTGGGTTTTATTTGTTTCAAACTAACCTGCTTGCAATCAGGTTCTTAAAGTGGAAGTCAATAAAGGATTAAGACTGATGTGAAAGGATAATTCATCAGCTGTATATAAACTCCACCAAAATTATGCTAAATTGCATTTAGCTGTCTTTTGCATCACAAATTTTCTTTGCTCTTTTTTGTTCTGTGTGTGTTTAACACTATCCAGGTTCAAGGGACAGTGCACTCTTGTACTTGGGTCAGCTGGGAAGGTGAAGTCCAGATGGGACTTAAATCTTACCTGTTTTATCACCTACTTCATCTATCAAAGGGATGAAAAAATGGGTGAAGTTTTTATTCATGAGGCTGGACTTGAAGTCCATGTACCCTGAATAAGGGTGGGGAAAAGGTTCTTGCCTTGCTCCAGCCTACCCATGGAGCTGTAGCTTTGCTGTAGGAGCATAAAGCCTGCACAAGGTCAGTGGGAATATTGATGGGAAAAGCAGCTGGGAGCACTGAGGAGGGAAGGCCTGAGTACCTGTGGCTCTGCCTTCTGAGATGGAGCATCTGAGAGCATTGCTCAGGCTCACGGGAGCTTGGGAAGCATAAAGAATAATTGTGCAGGACATGTAGGTTCAGTGCAAAGATACCATGGATCATAGAGCAATTGAAAAAACCAAACATGTAAAAAAATCCCCAAACTGAAAAAATGTACCACAGATCCTCTGTGCTCTGTTAAAGGAGAAAATAATCATCCTCATTTTTCAATCTAGTTAGGCAATAGGGGGAAAAAGGCAAAACAAAAAGGCACTGAGGACAGCAGGCACAGCACAAAACCATGTAAACTTTTCCTAGTGGGTGGGTTGGATTTTCCTGTCGCAGGACAGGGCTGTTCCCTGCCCTGTTTCTTTCACTACAAAGCTCCTTTTCTTTTCTTTTCTTTTAGAAATGGCACTTGAAAACTGGATCTTTTTTTTATCTCTGTGTTTAAATTTGGATATGACTTGACCACAGTGCACAGATGCCATTGGAGATTTTCCTGGCTGATTCCTCTCCAATGCAGTGTTATGTGAGAGAATGGCAATTCCCTGCTGCCAAGCCTGGCACTGGGACTGGCTCAGGTTATTGGATATAACCCCATGGATATTTGTCACCACTCTCTCCCAGTGGAAGAGGGAAACTTTTTGTATTTGGTACATGTGGGTTGCTGTCAAAGTCCTCTAAATACAGTGGTGGGCAACACTGGAGGAGGAGGAAGAAGTCTTTTTGTGGCTACAGGCTCTAAGTGATTCCAAGGAATGATAAAACCCTTGGGGTGGAACATGGATGCTGGATTTCAATGTAGAGCCCAAATCCTTGCTTGTCTCTTGCTACAAGAAGCCATATCCTTCTCTGCCTCAGCTCACTTTGTAGCAGCTTCTTATCCATTTGAAACATGGTTATTGTTTTCCCCATGTGAAAGCAAGGCTTGGAGGGACCGAAACCCCCTGGCAACAGCATAGCCAAGGGATACCAGCACCAAGAGGAGCAGCAGGGCTGCTTTCACTCAGCTGTGCATGAAAGGGAGAAGTGTGATGTTGGAGACACAGGTCCAAAGCCTGTCTCAAACAGGCAGGCAGTCATCTGTCTGCAGAATTACATCACCCAGCTGCCACAGCGGCGCTCACTGTGGTGAGCTCCTGCAGTAGGGAGAAGGTTGATTAATAAGGAATGAAGTGGGGTTTGTGAATATTTTCGCTGTGCTGTGGGCACGCAGGTGTCTTCCTCCCGTGAGGACCATTTGGGACAGGCAGGCAGTGCCCTTGGGGAAGCAGTGCCGGCAATGCCGTGGGATTTAGCTCTCCCTCCCAGCCTGGATGCAAGATGTTCCTGCCCCTTTCCATTCATTGCATTGTACAAGTTTGCTCTTACAGGTCAACCTTGCTGATGATTTTAGCCAAAAATCTGCTCTTTGAATAGTTTCTTCAACAAGGTGATGATGGTGGCATATTTGGTTCCCAGCAGGTTCTGTGCCAAAAAGCTTAGGAAGTGTCAAATCCTCTGAGGGGAGGTCTTAAAAAGAAAAATCGTCCTTCGCCTTCCACCCTCCCTTAACTTGTAATGGGGAAGAGCTCTCAAATGGGAGGTGCGGCTTGGGACCATTAGCACTTAAAGCCCCAGAAGGGCAGGGTGCTGTCCAGTTTTAAACTGGCTTGAGGCAAGGCTGGAGTCTCTCGTGGGTTATTATTGCAGTGTTTATTTGCTCTGGGCGGTTTGTGAAGAGCTCGGCCACAATGCCCAGCTTTGTTTTTCTCATGCAGCAAGTGCTGTGTTAATGGAGTTAGTTTAAGAGTAGAGCAAATCATCTCTTTAGCGCGTTTTGGGTGTTTGACCCATATGATGCAACAACCAAGGGGAAAGTGCTGAACAGAGGGGTGGCTCTGTGCTGTGGGTATTTGCCACAGTCAGAGCTGGAAGAGAAGTTACTGCATCTATTTTGCTGTGAGGCACTGGCCCAAGTTGTGTTCAAAGCCAGGTTGGATGGGGCTCTGAGCAGCCTGATATAGTGGAAGGTGTCCCTGCCCATGGCAGGGGGGGTTGGAACGAGATGAACTTTCAGGTCTCTTCCAAGCTATTCTATGTCTGCAGGACTGATATTCCCCCCCCCCCCCCTTTTTTTTTCCTCCACTTGCTGGTTCCCACAAGTGCCTTTTTCAAGTAGGATTTCTAGTGTATAATTTGAGCACGGGCTCAGCCGGGAGCAAACGATGACAGCTTTGTTCCCTGTATAGCAGATAATGAGGTGTTGGAGGCAGATAGCGCGGGATTCGTGTGTGGAGCGCCTGCCCAGCTCACTGAAGTGCGGCAGCGCTGAACGCCGGTGAGCGGCTTCCTCTCCTCCTGCAGCATCTAAATGGGGTTGTTGTCAGGGCATATGGCAAAAGGGTTAAAATTTAATTAGAAAACATAGTGGTAGCTGCTGGAGCTTAACAGAGCTTTATATAAGCTGCTAAGGACAAGGCTGCTGTGTGAGCTGCTGGTAGGGCTGAGCTACTGCAGCCGCTGGCTGGGCGTCAGGAGCCGGGGCATGCCTGGGAATCTGCCCAGGAAGCGCCGTGAAAGAAGAGTTTGTTTCAAGGCTTGACCCTGGCTCTGTGCAACACCCCTGCCCGCCGCCCGCCGTATAAAGCCGGGCAGCCTCATGCCAGGCGTCTGAGCGGGGCAGCGAGAGCAGCCAGCGGCAGCCAGCCGGGACGGGGGGCTTGTGTTGCCAGCGGAGCGGCTCATGGCTTCGGTGTTCATGTGCGGGGTGGAGGACCTGCTGTTCAGCGGCAGCCGCTTCGTGTGGACGGTGACGGTGGCAGCGCTGCGGCGGTGGTACGCGGCCCGGCTGCGGGCGTGCCGGCAGGCGCTGCGAGCCTGGTGTGGCCTCCGCGATGTCTATCAGGTAAAAAAACCCAGCTCTTCCTCCCAGCTTTTCCTTGGAAGAGCATCCCGGCACCTGACGGGCGCGTTTTCTCTCTTCGGGCTGGTTCCTCCGTGCGCACCCCCGGCGACGCGGCTGGGATGGGCTGAAGAGCATCGAGGCAGAGCTGGGAAGGTGCTCAGAGGATCCTGAACCTGGCTCTGAGATGATGCCGGTATTGCTTTCGAAGTGCCGGCTGTGTGCCTGAATTCGGGGTTTGGGGGAGATATTTTCTGTGCCAAATAGGTTTTATCAGTCAGTCAATCTAGAAGTGTTTTGGCAGCCAGCTGCCCCCCCATATCACAGCCCCTCGGAGCCCCTCTTGCTGCTGTCCCCATCCTTGCCCTCGGGATCTGGGGGACGGAGCTCCGCGAGCTCCTCTCTGCCTGTGCCCTCGGAGCACGATGCTCCCATGAGGAGAGACTGGCTGTGGCTTTTTCTGCTGTTTGTGTCACTGAATAGTGGCAGCTTGCAACGTGATCGCCCTTTGCATGGCAGAGGGCTTGCTGCTTGGGAGGGGTGCAGTGAGTCCTGGAATGGCAATTGGGGGGCTCCCCTTCGTGCAGGCAGGAAACACAGCCCTGTACTTGCAGTTATTGTGGTATCCAGTTGCAGTGAGGGTGGTGCCACTCTTTTGCGAGTCTGTTTTTGCTGGCAGTTATTTATTTCTGTGTGTCTGCATTTCTGTCTCGCATGTGAACTTGTGCTGCATGCCCGCTCTCAGCGCCGTTGTGTGTGTTTGCTACATGAGGGTGAATCTTTCACAGCAGCTTCTCCCCTCTCCCTGGTGTGTTGCAAAACAGAGAATGACACAGCTCAAAGCAAACAGCTCTCCAGAGCCACCAGGATGCAACTTCCATGGGAAAGTCATGCTAACAGGACATCTGTGCCTGTTTAATCCTAAAGCGATCTGCTGGTATTTAGCTTTAGGGATAGGCTCAGGAGTGAGCAAGCAGCTTTACAGAGGTGGATGTACAAGTGCTTGAATGTACCTTGGGCAGATGATGCACGTAAATACTCCGTGATGTGTCTGACACGGGTGTCACTGTGGATGTGGATCCATATATGGATCATGACTAGTTAGGGGGAATGCAGGAGTAAAGGCATCACTGCTCCTCATCTGCCCAGCTTTACTGACCTGTAGGAATGCGGTGGGATGCAGTCCTGACTCTCTTCTTCCTCTCTAATTAAAATCCACCTACACCTGTGCTGTGTGGGTGTTATTTTTAGGGTCCATTCACGTAAAGAGCATGGAGCTTAGACTGCCTTCCCTCTCTACTGCATCCCCGTGGAGGTAAACCCCATCCCTCCAGGGCTGGAATAAAGGCTTGGTGAGGACCAGCTCTGACAACAGCTGTATTCAGCCTGTTCAGCTGCCATACTCTGATGGCTGGCTTGAAGTGAAAAGAGACTTTTTCAAAACAAAGTGTAGCTGTATCTCTGCCCAAACTTACTGCGTCCTCGTGGTTGCTTTGTCTTGTCTTTTCTTTATGAAAAGCATCACTGACGTGTGCATGTGTCTGGAAGGGGGGATGTGAAAATGGGTAAAAAGAGGAGACTGGTCCTTCTCTCAACCTACCAGGCAGACCTTGAGCCAGGGAAGTGGACAGGAAGTGCCCTTTCCCCTCTGCCCACAACTTGTCACAGCCAGACTGCTGGGATCATGCAGGGACCTGTTGCTCTCCACTCACTGCCCTGAGGGTCTTCCCTGGGAGGTGAAACTCAACAGGAAAAAGGCAACTCTCATGTTTTAACATCAGAAATTTGCTAGAGGTAATTTGGGGTGTATTAAAGCGAGATGGCTGAAAGAATGCCCTGCAGCTCTTCCTTGTTGGGTTGTGTAACACTTTGCTTTTTGTGCTGAAGTCTTGGCCCTCAGCTGCTCAAACCCCTGGCTGAGTCCAGTGAGTGAGGACTGAGCACACAGCGTTAAATGTCACCCAACTGCTCAGATACCAGAGCCCTGCAAGGGCTTGAATCAAATTGGTTTTCTCATTTTTTTTAAGCACTTCAAGTATGGAAATGTCTAGAGAGAGTGGCTGGGTGACCCTCGCATACAGCGAGGAACTCTGAGCCACACTGGGTTACATTTCTTCACCTCAGGCTCAGTGGAGCAACACAGGAGCAACACATGCAGTGTAGAGCTCTCCATGGGGTTGTTTCTCTGAGGAGGTGGATGTTGCTGTGTCTGTGGGACAGGACTCTAGTCTTGGGTGTGAGATTTTGTGTTTTCCTCTGTTCCCCTGTTCTTTGTAAAAAGGGTATAACAGCACTCTCCTACCTGCCAGGGATGCTACTTGTCCTCTCAGATTTTTTCCCAGAAGTCCTGTAGTTATTGCAGCCACATGAAAGCACCTTTTTGTCCTGTGTTCTTACTAAAATTGACTCCTGGACATGTGTTTAACACAGTCCTTTACCACCTTGGCTTCATGCACAATACTCATATTTATGTAGCTCCTTTGCATTCATATTCCAGGTGTGAAAAATACCACAGGTTTTATATAGAGGTTCTTTTGGCTGAACTTAGGCTTTTCCCCTCTCTGAGGGCTCCCTGGACTGTGTATGGTGTGACAGATCAGGACACCAGACAGAACTTTGTCACTGAGCTGCGTGCAAGGGACATGCAGGGGAGAGTGAGGTGACAGGCACTTGTGCTGCTGATCAGCCCTGGCAGCCTCAGTTTGTTTTGATCAGTATTTGGGAGTCACATTTTGTGGGCCAGTTGCTATTTTTGTGTGAGTTGGATGCTGCCAGTAAGTCTCTATTTAATCATCGGTACATTTTTGTGGAGAAAGGAAAGCAAGTAGGATTCCTTCTCCTTGGGCTGCTACATTTGTTGTTGTGGTGAGGGGGATTTTTAGTCTTTTTAAAATACAAAATTCTTGGCAGCCTTGTGGGAGAGCTGAGCTTGAGTCCCAGCATGGAGAAGCCACAAACACCTCTGTGTGTCCGAGCAGGGTCATCCCCATCGGTGTTTGGGAGCCGGCAGGTGCGGAGGTGGTCACGGGGCAGCGCTGGCTGGCAGGGCAGGCTCAAATCCTCTCTGCCAGCATAAAGCCCTTACCTGCCTTAGCAGCTTTAAGCACAACTAAAACCCACCCCAACAAGCACAAACCAGCCTTTGTCAGTCACCTTTTCCTTAGCCTTTGTGTTTCTGTCATGTATGTGTGGGAAACACTTTCCAGGGTTTTACCTGTTGTTCTACCTGGTCACTGGCACGGGCACTTCAGCCCCAGCCCAGGCACTTCCC
Organism: Corvus cornix cornix; assembly: GCF_000738735.6. Lineage (NCBI taxonomy): Eukaryota > Metazoa > Chordata > Aves > Passeriformes > Corvidae > Corvus > Corvus cornix. The sequence continues at coordinate 16,074,007 of NC_046342.1, read as the reverse complement.
CAAGCTGGTCCTTGCTCCAGAATGCTTACCATCATCTGTCCCACCTGCCAGAATAGAAGGGATGTCCTGCTTGCCCAGAGCCCGTTCATCTGGAGGAGGCTGTGAGCCAAAGCTCTGCTGGGGTGTCCCGTTTCACTCTGAAATAACCCCTGAACCCGCACGAGGGGAGGGGCTGCACAGTGTGTGAGTTGATTCTCTGAGCCCTTGGGTTGTATGCCAGGGAACATTGTCTTTTCCACGGCAGGGAGCTTTTAAAGCCTGTCCTAGAAATAACAGATTTGCAGAGACAGCTGATAGAAAAGCTGGCACAGGTCTTTTTTCTAACAGCAGCAAGTCCGTATGAGTTTTTGGGGCTGTTAGGGCTTGGAAATATTCCTGGATGAGAATTCAGCATAGAAGCCTTCACTCAAGGGTTCCCATTTCCTACCAGAGAAAGGAGTGAGGGCTGTGTTCTGTTGTGGAGCTCTAGCACATCGTGCTGTGGCTTTGGGGGTCTTCCCAGAGCCCCTCCTGATGCCTGAGATGGGACAACATGGCATTTCTAGGTGTTCTGATACTATTCCAAAAGAAAGCTTTCTGCAGGGCTCTCCACATGATGGCTTTATAGGCCACCTGTCTTAGATTTAATTATAGGGCAGTAAAACAAAGTGGAAACTTTTATATAAATGAGGTTAACAAGCAGCTGCAAAGCCAAAAACTTCTAGAATCAACATTTATCCTGTGTTTAGTCACCTGCATTTCATTGGCCTGATTTTCATTGGGATATTGACACGGAGTTTTACTCTGAGGTATCAGTGCTGACTGCCACCAATACATCCCACACACAGTGGCTCCTCACTATGGTTAAGCAGGAACGAAGCATTGCATCGAAATCTATTTGATGATGCCGCTAACTGTTATAAATTAAAAGCTGGTGAAGTGAATGCTTTAGGGTGAGGGTTAAAGGTGTGTCAGTCAGTCTGCTCCATGCAAAGTGAAAAGAAACTGGGCAAACTGTTCCCAAACTCCCTGCAGAACATAATGGCATGTTGTGATTGATCTGCTGGATGTACAACCAGATAGGGGAGCATCTCTGTGTAAGCAGTTTAGGAGTAACTGGAATTATCAATAGCACTGGTAATTAGCTGATAAATTATGGTGTAAAAGTGTAAACTTTTTGTGTGGGTCTTTTAGACAAAGTGCTTTTGAACCTCTCTGAAAGGTCATTTCCTCTGTGTGAAGTGAAAAGAATTTTGCTGATGAAGCACAGTAAATCAGCTTTGTACGTGTGTCTGGCCCATGGTACCTGGGGTGGAGGAGCAGGAGAGGAAGCGGCTGACTTCTGTTTCCTCCAGTGCTAACGTAGTTGGTTTGGATAGTGAGCACCACACTTCCTCTGCTACCACACCTCAACTTTTCATTATGAAAAATGCTGACGACAAATTGAGATGCCTTTTTCCTTATCTTTCCACAATGATGAAAAGCAGTGCTGGAGTGGTGAGGGAGGGCACAAAGCAGGCGCTGCGTTGTCAGGGCAGAACTTTGTTCCACACCAGACAGACCCCAGGAGTGATGCTCAGCAGAAGCATCTCAGGTGTTCTTATAGGTCAGGGCTTTTCAAAGAGAGCTTGAAAACCCGTTTTGGAGCACACTGAATATGTGTCTGTGTCCCTTGACAGATTTAAACTTGTGCACTGGGGATTACCAGTCACCCTGGAAAAGCTTTGCTCTGGCTGCTTTCATCCAGCTGTTTTTCTTTTTAAAGGGATCTGATCTAAGGCAGTGATGCTGCTCATATGTCACCTGCAGAGCTTTGGCTGTGCTGAAACTCCCATCATATCCAAACCTGGCACGTGGAGGTGTCCCCACAGCTGGGACTTTGGGAGAGTCTTTAGGAGGGCTGGGAACAGGCCTGGCTCTGGGCACTGCCTCCTGACAGCTTAGAGTTAAACTTGGCTCTGCACACTTCCAACAGCAGCTTTCCAGAGCTCTCCTCCAGATATATTTCCATCTGAGCTCATGATATAGCGCTTTCTGTTTGAGAGAGTTCATTCAAACAAAAATATGATTTTTTTTTTTTTGGTACCACTTCTCCCTCTTCCCTCACTGACAAACTTCACAACCAGACTGTGAACTTCATCTCATTTCCTTAGGGGTGTCATGGTGCCAGTTTCAAACAGTGCCTTCTATTCACAAACCACTTGGGCTTGTATAAATATTTTTCCTCTTCGATGTGACTCAGCTCACAAAATACGTTAGATTTTGAATGTCGCTGGCGTCGCTTCTCAGAGGCAGAAAGTCCTGTACAAAGGTATCACTGTATGAGCTTGCCTGGATAAATCTCCATTTTGGCCTTTGCAGAGAGGCTGGCCAGCTCACTCTGACTGGACACAAGCTGTATGAAAAGGAAAATTAAAAGTGTTTCAGGCACATGCTGGTTTTTCCAAGCTTCATTTTTGTCCTTCTGAGTGTTTATCTCTCTGTCACTCCTTTTTGCTGGCATTGTCATTGCAGTGCTTTGTGATCTTGGATGGACTGTCCATGTGCTTAAAATAGCACTGTGCTATCTTTGTCCCCTCATTTTCTGAAAATCAGGCCACCCCTTGTGGAGTCTGCATTGCTCTTAAAACCTCTGAGTCATAATTAGTGATTAGTAATTCTACTAATCTTCTGTACAGATGGGGGCCAGTTCATTCTCAGAGACTGCAAAGAGGATAAAGCTATCAGTGCTGGAATATATTAGCTTAAATAACCTCCCACACACAAATACACATGTACACTTTTCCCCACTAATTGATCTGTCATACATTTAAACATGCATCAGTGGTGTGTTGGGGAAGGAGATGGGGAGAGTAAGTGTCCTCAAAAAGCTGAAAAGAGCCTGAACATGCTGGTTTCAGCCATAAAAAGTCATCTTTGACAGTCCAGGCAATGCTAGGATTAAGACTGTGGTGTTTCTGTGGTTGCTTTTCCAGCTGATGTGGGGTAGGTGCTGTCCTGGGGGTGGTGCCCCAGTGTGCATCTTCCTGCTGGCCATCAGGAGAGTGGTGCCAGCAGAGCTGGGAACGGGGATGGAGGAGTCACTGCAGTTCCACCCATGGCACTGCTGGTGATGTGCTGGTTCCTGAGCATCCTGGCTTTACCTTTGGTTGGGCCGGTGGTTTCCAGGCAGGGAGATGTGGGCTGGGCAGAGGGTGTGAGGTTTGGAGCAGGGTGGTGCTTGTTAAGCCGGAGTGAAAGTGGCAGTAATTCCTCTCTCACATCAAGAAGCACACTGCATCTGTTCACCTTGCTGGGAGGGCTGGGGTGCAGCTGGGGTGTGCTGCATTCCCTGGAGGGTCACCCTTCAGTGAAGAGTCGTGGCACTGCTATCCCCAAACTCAGCTTGTTCCTGCCTCAGAGTTGCAGAGATTTCCCTGTGCTCAACTCCAACAGCTTCCTACCTCTTACAGGTGTGCTGTATTTTTTTAAACTCTAATTTTTTTAATTAAAAAAAAAGTTATCTGTACAGCTGAATTATGCAGCCCTGGTCTGTGTTTGTTTGGAAGTCATAGATCCTCTGAGGAGCTGTGCTCTCCCTTCTCCAGCTATTCCTGTCCCTGTGGTTATCCCAGCAGGGCAGAAGCTGGCACCACCCAGGTAACCTTCACGTCATTTCTCTAAGGAAACATGACTCACTGTCTATTTTCCATCTTATTTTTGGGGCTTTGCAGTCTGTGTTTTGGAGACAAATGGAAGTTTGTTGCTCTGAAATCCTCTCCCCAAACTGTCTTGCTGCCACCCCTTAGGCTGTTGGTGAAGTCTGGACCAGCTGGCTGGACCTGACCTGGCACCCTCCTGCCTGATGTGGGGCCAGCTTATGGTTTTTTCATGAAACCTGTGATACTGAGCATGGAGAGGAAACCTTTTGTAGTCTCATGACTGTGAGAATGTTGGCTTTTACAAAATAACTTTGGGAAAAAAGACAACTCTTTGTCTGCAGCTATTTAAGGGGTGGTTATTTGATCAAAGCTGGTTCTTCTGAATTAAACAAGGAGGGTGAGACACCTCTGGCACCTCACTGCATCCCAGGTGTCTGGGGTAGCTGCCTTCTGGAGGTGTCTGGATTGATGGTAATTTGGGGAGGCGAGGGGAGCAGGGCTGCCTCACCCTGTGTGATGGGTAGACCAGGCAGTGCTGCTTCTCTCGCCAGCATTGTTGGGAAGGCTCGGTCTTTATACAGTGCTCTGCAGCTTCATGGAACCAGTTGTTGGCCTCAAACAGTGGGTACAGAGCCTCCTGTTCGGGGGACTTTATCTGGGCCAAGGGGCCTCAGAACCTCTAAGAAGAGGGAGTTCCATCTCTGAGGTGTTTTTGTCCAAAGTGTGACCCATTTTCACTCTGGGAAAAGCAAGTTAGTTTGTTCCAGGTGTTGAACTTCATTTTTTTTTTTCTATTAGAAGAAATCCCTGGGTTACAAAAATTGGGGTGGGAAGGTCTTCACAGCTTGTCCTCTCTGTGCATAGTGACTGCTCAGTTGAGAGCATAAATAACTGAACAAGAGCATTCAGGTTTTTGAAGTAAATGCACGTGTAAATTTGAGACTTTGTGCCTCTTGTGTACCTGCCCGAAGGTCAGGTTGGAATTCTGGAAGTTGCAGCTTCCTGGACTTGGGTGCACAGTTCTTTGTTGTTCTGTTTTTTCATTTTCAGTGAAAGCAGTGTCAGCTGTTTGAGTTTTCTTTGAGGAGAGCTGTCTTTGTGCGTGTGTGGCACCTGTGCTCTGCCTGACACAGTTACACAGTTTGTGCTGCTGCGTCAGAGCCGGGGGGTGTGTGAAGCCGTGTGGGTTGATGTGCCAGTGGGGAAGGAATCCGGGAATCAGAACAGAACTCAGTGTTTTGCACACAGAGAACAGCCTGCAAAGGGAGCAGCAGACCAGCAGGCAGATGATTTACTCCTCTACCAGCAGCAAAGTGCACTCCTGTAGACCCAGGAGCAAATTCAGAGTGGTGGCCAAGGGTGTAAACTGTGTCCACACTCTTGGTGTCCTGCCCAGAGTGCAGCAGCTCACATCAGAGGCAGCAGACCCGTGCTTTGGAAAGCAGTTTGGGAAATCCAGTGGAATGCTGCACCCGGGGGTGTCTGTTGCAGGGAGGGACTGTGGAGGTGTGAGCGCATGAGGTGAGGGCAGGTGTGCTGAGAAGACGAGCTCTGGTTATCTCTGTGCCTGTATCCCTTCAGATGGGTTGGTCCCCACTGCCACAGGGCTCAGCCTTGCTCCAAGGGGTTCAGACTGGGGATGGATTGAAGTTTTAGTGCGGTGCCAAGTCTTTACACAAAGGCCCCTCCTGTCCCCAGATGTGGGTGGGTGGAGGAGCTGGGAGGGGCGATGGAAGCTCCCAGCGAGCACAGAACTGCCAGCGTGGGGGTCCTCAGCCATTGCTGTGACACAGGGACCATGATCCCACACTGAGGTGTCTCACTCCCCCAGGACTGGCACCTGTGCTATGCTTTTGGTCAGTAACTGCTGGTTTTTCATTCGGTTTTGTTTTATAATAAAGGGGTTAATATTACAGACAGGGAAAAAAAAAAAGAACAACCCACAGTTGTAATGCTTTCCCATTTTTAACAATCCCATTTCAACCCCTTGTGTCCCCTGGCTCACACTGGAAGGGCTTTTGTTTCTGAATCTGTAATCAAAGCAACAAAAGCGAAGGTCACTTCCTTCAGATTATATGGCAACGGAAGAAGTCCGGGATCATGTCTCCCTTCTTCCCCCAGCTCGAAAGTAGAGAAAACATGAAGGCTTAGTGCAGGCACACTGGGAGTACTTCTTGGGTGTCTCCAGTCCATTTAAACCAGCAGGGTGTGTGACGTGGAGGTAAGAGGCTGTATTTTAATTTCTGATGCTTAGCAGTGACAGATAATGTTATTTAGTGCTGTTGCAGTGTGTCCTGAGTTAAACATCTGCAGAGCTCAGAGCTGTGAGCCCCGGAGAGCCGGCAGCCAGAAAGCAGCACAGAGCAAAGAAAGTTTGGGTGGTGTAGGGTGAAACCTTTCTGCTTGCTCTTCTCTTTGCCTTGAAGGATCAGTCCATAAAAATTGCTCTGCATCTTTTGCACTCCATTGAGGAGATAAGGGGCTGTTTGTTTATCCCAGCATTTACGGCTGCTTTTTCCTGCCTTTGTTGTAAGTGCTGCCTTGGCTGCTTTAGGAAAGGGCTAAATCCAAGCTGGATCCTGGTAACTTTGCTGCAGCTGGAGCAAAGATCTATAACTTCTGGTTGGAGAGAAAACCTCTTTTCAGAGATTACCCTTATGGGCTGCTCTGAGATATGATTTAACCCGAACAAAGCACAGATTCATGACTCCTGAGAAAAGGCGGTCGGCGCCTGGTACAGTAACTCCTTTCAGCATGCAACTATTAAATATCTCCTCATAAGGTCCCCTCCCCTCTCTCCCCCCAAAAAACCCTTTTGAAGAGGTGGCCTGGAGATGCAGCAGTGCACACAGAGCTGGAAGGTAACGGCTGCTGAGAAAGAGCCTTTGATCCAAAGCACTTGTTTTGCTTTAAAAGTGAAATGTGGAGCCATCCAGATCAGCCCTGCCGAGTGCCTGGCAAGGTGCTGGCACTGTGAATGTTGGCTCCTTGCCTCCACAGAAACGCTGCTCGCTGTCTGCTCCAGCCCATACTCACTGTTGTGACTTCTCTTGGTTCATTTGTTTGCTCTTTGCAATTTTTTAAAGAGTTGCAGATTTAAAGGACTTGTGCTTTAGCCTTCTTTTTAAATTATTTTTCACCTCCTTCTTATCTGCTGTCCATCCAAGGCTGGCATCTGGGTTTCCTGAGAGGCTGTTGCCAAGCATGAGTGGCTGGAAAAGTCCAAGGAGGGATGCTGGGTGCAGGGACCTGGATGGGGCACGAGAGGAAGAGATTCAAGATGCCTTTAGAGGATGAGATACTGCCTGGAGGGGATGGTAGATATTTGGTCACGGCTTGCTCTGCCTGTGTCTCCTGCTTTGGGAGCTTTCCCTCTAAAACCCAACTCAGGGGTGAGCAGGGAGGTGGTGGAGGGGATAGAGGAGCATCCTGTGAAAAGTAATCAGAAATGGGGGAGAGGTGCAGGGCTGGGGAGAGGCAAAAAGGCATAAAGGGCAGGGTGTGGGTCTTCAGGGATGTAAAACTACTCTTCTATAAGGGTATTTTTCAGTCTTCTGTAACTATTCCTGTAACAGGGAAAGCTGAGTTTGTTCGAGTGGGTCAGGGATGGCTTCTGGGGTGAGGTAAAACTCAGGAAAAGTTACCAGAAGCTCTGCACAGAATATCCCGTGAGATTCGTGTTGTAGAGACTTAAGCAAAGAAGCAGGAGCTTAACTACTTTGCCTCCTGGTCGAGCAGCAAAGGTCAGGACAGGTCACAGGAGGGCGGGTGGCCAGCCCTGCCCCACGGTGGGCACTGCTTATTCAGGGGCAGAGGATGCTGCCGCCTCTAGACAGTGCCCCTTCATGGGCTGCCCCTGCCTTTATTCTGTCAGGTAGCACCAGGAAAGCTCTCTGATCCCACAGGATACTTTTCCCACCTGAATTCCCAAGAGATTGCACTGGAACAAAACATCTCCGTGGGCTGTGTGCAGTAATGACCTGCCCGCAGCGTCTCAGCAGTGCTGGTGATAAGCGTGTCTCCGGCAGACACGAATTTACTGGCTGTGTTCTGCCAAGGAAAGCAGATGTTGGATTTCATTGACTTGATATTTGTGGCAGATTTGTACTGATTGTTTCCTATTAATTTTCCTGATAGCTTTTTTATAGGATTAGCTGCAGAGTTGCCTGCCTATTCTTTTCTCGCTATTGTTTTAAATGCACTGCAAAGTGGCAGGAGTGGCACATCAGCACATGTGGAATGACATGACCTGTTTGAGAAACACTCCAGTTTTCAGCATGAGACACCTTTAAGGAGACTATGCCCGCAATAAAGGTGCTTATCCTTCAAGAGGATATCTAACCTTTCCCCCTCTGTCAGAGGGACTCAGCATCCATGATAACACTGCCAGAGAGATCCTGTGGCTTTTGGCAGTGCCAGCAGAGGTGAAATGCTGGCTGGATGCTGCTTGGCAGCTGGAAAGCCTGGGGCCAGCAGAGCCAGGGAAGAGTTTTTAGCAGCAGTTCTTCCCTCTGCCTCCTGCCACAGGGCTGATTGTTGCCTGTGCACTTGAGTGCTTTCATTCCTGTGCTGGTGCACAGTGAACAACCCCTGCACCCTGTGTGGAATGGAGCAAAGGCAAGTACAGGATAAGCCATGGGTAGCATCAGGAAAGGCAGCCACACTGCAAGATTTCCTCGTGGGGAGGAGAGGGCTGAGGTTTTTACATTGCATGCTCCTGATAGAGAACAAGAAGCTGCAATTCTCCTGCCTATATTTAGTTCTTGGCAGAGGACTTTAACTCCTGGCTGGGTTACTGGATTTATCATTTTGAGGAAGATTGAATTAATTTGTTCCCTGGATTTTAATTTATCGCTTCTCTTCGTGTTTGTTCAGTTTCGGGGGTTTTATTACAGTGTGCTCACCATTATTTCTGAGAATTTTGGAAGAGCAGGATGAGGTTTAGAGCCCCATGACCTGCTCTGGTGAGTGGGATCTTCTAATGACCCCAGGAGGCTGTGCCTGTCATCCTGTACAAGCCATCAACAGAGTGAATGAAAGAGTCCCTTAGATTTGCCATCCCCTGCAATGAGAAATAATAGAATGAATGGGGAAAAGGAGAGTTGCATGGAAAGTCTGTTGGCACGTGGCCCTGCAAAGCCACAGTGCCTGCAGTGAGGGAGAGCACTTGGGCTGTTCCTGTGCCAGACGTTTTCACTGGCTCAGCTGGTGGGGCTTACATGAAAGTCAGTTGATGCTCTGCAGGAGCCAGTTTTTTCATCGTATCTCCAGCTCACATGGCTATTTTAGGAAGGTGCCATGCAACCCGGGGAGCCTCTCAGCCCCCTGTTCCAGGCACTGTGTTTTATCTCCAGCTCATTGCCAAACTTCAGCAGAGCCAACATTTCCATGTAGAGCATCATCAAAGGGGCATCAAAGTGCAAAGCTTGCACTTTTCTGCAGCCTGTCTCATCTAAAAACGTTATTTCTGTGCACGTCATTCAGTTATGGCTTTCAGTGTCTGTCCCTGCCTGGCTGGTCCTGAGAAAGAGAACGCCCTGAGGCTGGGAATGGCTCTGTACAGTCCCTGCAGTTGCTGTGGGTAAACACCCCATGAGTGTGCAGAGCCAGGGGGGCCTCTGCAGCCCTTGGGAGGGACGGGGGTGGCACTTGGAGTCACCTGGGGAGGCGAGATTGGTCCTACAGGATGGTTTGCCAGAGCACAAAGGACGAAAGATGTAGCCAGCCATTGTGGACAATCACTGACTATTTAACATTAGGCAGATACTGGCTTCTGTTAAAGGTTAATAGTGAGATAACAAATGATTTAAGGCAAAATCCTGACCCTATTAAAATTAATGGCAAAATTAATTGACTACACTGGAGACAGGACTTCAGCCAAAGCCTTCTTTATGACTTGAAGATTAGGAAGAAGAGGCAGTATGTCTGGAGACATGGTCTGCCCCCATAAAGCTGGTGGAACTTCTGCCACTGCCCCCGAAGGGATCACTGCAGGTTTATTGTGTCTGTGTGAGCCAGACTGTGGTGTCGTGGCAGGAACCACTGGCTGCCCTGGCTGGTGTGAGCAGACTGGGAAAACACAAGTTTCTGGACCCAGAGCTGACCCATTGGGCATTGCAGGAGGTACCAGTGAGTCCAGAGGGGAGGGCACTGCGCTGCTCTGTGGCAAACAAGCTGGTGGAGAGGCCCACAGTGGGGTGTGGGATGGGGCAATGCTTCCCTTCCTCAGCTCTTCACCCGTGGGAGAGTGGAGCATTTCCAATGCCCATCCATCAGTTTCACCCTGAGCACCTCCCACCATAGGACACTGAGTGGTGGCACCTACACTCGTCAGGGAAGACCTGTGGGTTGCAGATGGGCTCCTCAGAACGTGCATCATGGTGTCTTTGAAGATCTGTGCAGATTCTTTAAAAAGCTTCCACAGAAATGCTGGTAAAACCCCAAACTTCTGTCTGTTATTTTTCTGCTTATTCCGTAAAGTTCTGAGCGACTCCAAGTGCTGGAACATGATGAAGCTTTGCTCTCCCAACAGACACACCAGGAAGCTCTGAGGTCATTTAAACCATTATAAGTTTTTCCCTCTTCCCCCCAGCTGCATGCAGGCCCCTTCCTTCCAGAAGGACAGGCAAAGGCTTTTATTTTCCTGAGTTGTGCCTGGTTAGGGCAGCTCCTTATTGCAAGACATCCTTGCATGTGATTTCACATTTTGATCAGGCTGTGCATGTTCAGGGGCCAGACATAGCTGGCTGGTTGTACCAAAGTTAGTGAAGCACTGCTGATCTGAGGCAGCTGAGGAGCTGATCCTAAATGCCTTCAGAACCAAAGGAAAAAACCCACCTAAATGCCAGTGAAAATCTGAAGTTTAGGGACTTCAGTATTAAGCTTTGAAATCTCTTGTAGGCTTTATGAGTTACAAAAGAGAGGTTTGGATAAAAACCCAGAACCTTTGCAAGAAATTACTGGTGACGCTTTAATGGGTGGTTAACTGCAGCTCAGGTAGGGATTTGGACATGAAATCCTTTAAAGTTCCAGGCTGGTGCTCTGGGCTTGTGCACCTGGAAAGCAGTGCTGCTGCCTGTGAGTAGCTGCCAAAAGCAGGATGGAAGCATTTTGGGATGCCCTCATGGCACAGTCTTTGTGAAACCAGTGTGCAAAGGGACAGCATTGCCTTCTGGGAGAGGGAATTTTGCTCTTCAGCTTTTTGTTATCTGTATTAGTTCCTTCAGTGCTCTGACTGCCTGAGCCACTGTGGTGTGGCTGTTTCAGGAATAAATGAGCCAGTTTTTATAATCTATGTACTAATGATGTACCACAGTCCAATTCCTCACTTTTCAAAGTGCAGGTTTAAGGCTGTGTGCTGGCCATTTATTTAGGGAAAATGGTTCCCGTTTCTCTCTCATCACTGGATGCATCAGTACAGGTGTTTTTTCCTGCCTATAAAATACCTTTTGGAACCATTCATCTGCTAGTGAAGTTTAATTTCACGTGGTTACCCTGGCAGGAGCTGATGGAAATAATGTGCACAGTTCAGTGCAGATGGGAGCAAATCCCTGGTGTCACACACGGATGTTTCCAGGAGCACCCAGGCCTGAACAAAAGGGTTTATCTTGGAAGGAAGGAAAGAGGAGAACTGGAGGGGGAGAGGTTTGCTCCTTCCTAAAGACTTCTCATGGAATTCAGGGTATTAAAGGTGTGAAGCCTTGCTGGAGGTAGGTGGGGGTGGTTTTAAAGCTCCTGCTGATGGGTACTTAGGTGGCTGCAGGACCCTGGCTCGGCCACCCTGTCCCTGGGCAGGTCACACTTTCCCAGTGGTGGGCACACGTGGGCTGCTGAGCCCAAACCATGGCACTTCCCCAGGGAGAAGAGCTGGGATGCACGCACAGAGCTCTGAGCCCGTCACTGGCAGACACAGCTGCCAGTTTTGTCTTAATTATGTGCAGCTTACATATCATCCTCTCTTCTTTTGCCAGGGAGTTTTTAGGGTTTGGGATTTTGTTTTTGGCTTTTCCTAGACCTTAAAACAAAAAAGGCTTAAAAATAGAAGTCAGTGACAGATAGGCCAAGTGACTTCTTTGTAACTTGCCCAGTTCTGGGAGGAGAAATCTGACCTGGAGGGAGTGCAACACATTGGTTTTGCTCCTGACCCAAACCCTTCATGATTCTCCATTCCTAAGCTTCCCTTCAGGAGATGTGTTATTCTGACAGCTTTTTTTTTGGCTTAAGGGTTTGGGGTTTTTTTGGGATTTCCTGTTTACACCCTGTCTAATTACTCTTTTCTTTTTCTCATTTTTTTCCCTAACGGGATGACACACATGGATGTCTAAAAATATTGCATGTAACAACCAGCTTTGCATAGGGAGGATGTTTCTGTCCAAGAGAAATAGCACAAATATCCTGCATGTGCTTTTTCCCAAATAAATATTCAGGCTCAGGATATTGTAGGGAATTGGTCTATGTAGCCAAGAAGTAGGGCTTTTTTCTCTGCATTGCTGATTTTCTTCTCAAAGATGGATGTTGTGGAAAATCTGCCTCAATGATTTTAGGTGGAGAATTTATCATATTTTTGTCACAAAAAAGAGAGGGCAAAATGTTGTTTCCTCCCAGCTAATGAAACCTTTATGATAATGGTAATTTGCTATGTAGAATTACAGTCTCATATGCTTTAGTTTCCACACATGGATATTCTGAGAATTCCTCTTTTTTTTCCCTTCATTATCTGCCTCTTTTACTGAAGATCTGTGTGAATCAGATTCTTGCTGACAGCCTGTAAGTTAGGAGAGCTGCAGTATTTTGATATAACTGTGTTTCTGCATTGGACAGTGTTTGTCTCCTTCCAGTCCTCTCCGTTTCTGAGGTTTTGTTGCTTAGCTGCGTACAGAGAATACAAGTGACTTTGGGAAACAATAAAAATCCAGGATCCCAGCCTCTCTGTATGGTTTTGCCAAAAATAGGGCTGTGTAACGTCTCTCTCCTAATTTCCTTTTGGGAATGAGATGAGACACAAGGATGCTTCACAAATTTTATGCTGCTACTTCTTTTACTGGATAATAGCTTAAATATTAGCAGGCTTTTAAAAATAACTGCTAAGATGACCAATTTAGGGGCATGTTGCAAAAATTGTTCATTTATACAGACAATGCCAAGTCAATGAGAATAAGCTGAAAACAGATGTGTGTGCGTATAAATATCTCAAGACTGTTCACACCAGCTCTTGACTGAGCCAGACAGCTGTGCTCATCTCGTGATGGATTGGTCCAACACATAGAAAATCAATTATATTGTTCAGATTAGCAGGGTGTCCTGAATTAAAGATGAAAGAAAATGTATAAGCAAGGACTCCAGGGCTTTGGGTCTTTGAGGAGCCCAGTGCTCTGGGAGTTGGGACACAGCACAAGTCCCTTCCCAGAGCCTGAGGAAACAGACCTGCAAGCGGATGTGCTGTGGGGAATAAATCAAATAAATCACACCAGTGTCATTGGCAGAGTTAAAAACGAGTCCTTTGCTGCTCTGGCTCCAGGAGCTCAGTCTCCAGCTGCTGAGCTGGAGGCACCTTTCCCTCGCCAAAATCCATTGATGAAAGTGATGGAAGCCTCTTTATGAAGCTCTCCAGCTTTTCTCCAGGCAAGAGGATGGGACCAGATTACTGGTACCTGTGACTGTGCTGGAGAATTGCTGTGGCATTGCTGTGCCACAGTCATGTCACACCTGCGACTGGACATGGCTGGTGGAAGGGGATTGACACTCCAAAGCTTGTGAGGTGAGCTTGCAGCTGCAATAGCTTCCAAAGCTTTTGGTTCTACCTCCTGTACAGAAAAGGCTTGTGAAATGTGAGTATTCTTGTACATCAGAGCCCTGTCTGCACAGGGAGGCAGCTCAATGTGAGGAGAGAGTTGTCTCCTGGAGATGACCTCTCTGGTGGGCAACATTCCTGATGTAGGATGGGCTTGTGCTTCCCTGTGATAGTAATTTGGAGTTATTTACTTCTGACTGTAAGAGCGGGGTAAGCCAAGTGAAGTGCTCTCTGCCCCATCAGGAATGGGGTGGGGATAACTTGGAGTGAGCTCTTGCACAGCTGCAGGAACCAGGGTGCTGGTGGCTGAAACTTTGGGTGTGCAGGAGGAGGACAAGGGCTTGGACTGTCCGGGTTAACACTGTTTTGTTTGGAGATTGGAGCCTACAGGTGCAAAGCTGGTGGTCAGACCAGCAGATTTGTGTTCCTTGCTCAGGCTGTGATGCCACACAGTGAGTATCCTTGCGTCTCATCCTGGGTGGAGAAGGTGTCTTAGGAGGAATGGGCTGGGGGAGTGGAGGGGTGCGAGCAGCTCTTCTCAGAGCTACAGCCACAGGCATTCCATGGCCCTGGACATTGCTGTCCTGTAGCTTTGTCCATGTGACGAAGCGTCCCTGTGGTGACACGAGCCCATGGCCACAGAGAGCTCTGGGGATGCAGGTGGGAGCTGCCAGGTCTGTCATAGCAAAGGCATTTCACGGTGTTTTGTCACTGGGCACCTTGGCGTCTTCTGCAACTTCTTGACTGAACTTCCCAGTGCTCTGGGAAGTGGATGTGTGAATTCTGAGAAAAGATTCCTGGCATCTCAGGTTTTAAATGTTGTCTGTATATCTGTAAATCAGACTTCTAAGCTGTTTCCTTATGTTGTGTCATCAATAAAATCAGGGATAATTATATCTCGCCTTATCTTCAGGGGTGTCATGAGGTTTATTTACTTTTGAGGTGCTTTGCAGTTACCTTGGATAGCTGAATTGAAGCACGGATGATGCTTGGTATTTCTTTTATATTTTAATCCATCAAGATACCTTTCTTTCTCCTCAGCATGAGGCTTTGTGGATGTGTTTGCTATAATGAAACCTTTTTTACTTAACAACAGACAACCGAGGCAATTAAAACAGTCAGAAGTGATTAATGTGATTTCACTGGGTGAAAGCTAAAGCAGCTCGCAATTAAATAATGGCAACCCTCGTGCTATCTCAGAGCAACAGATGGGGAATGATTTAAAAACACTATTGGATCAGACACTTCGCAGCAGGGGCAGATTGGTAAGAGTGTGTCAGAGCCAGAAATATGCTCCACCTTGAAGGGTGCGCTGATGAAATGATTAATTGATGGTAACACGCGACTTAGTTATGAGCCTGCCGTGGCAGCACTTCAGCTCTCAGGAACAAATGGACCCGGGAGTGGATCATAATGGATTTAAGGGCTCTGGGTGCCGTGTTTGGACAGCAGATAAATCTCAGGGACTGTGCTGCAAGCTGGAGTTGAGGTGGTGCAGCTTTTCCTCCAGAACCCAAAGGATGAAACGCTGGAAGTGGTACCTTGCGGGGAGTGCAGGGCATGGGGGATGATGCTCTGCAGGGTGCAGCCCCAAGGGATGCAGGGGTGAGATCGCTGCTGTCTCCGGGGTGGCACAGCCCTGTGCTCTAAACTCCTGCGTGCAAGTTATGCCACTCCTCATCTGGCACTTCTGTACAAATCCATGTTCGTAGCAGTCAGACAAAGGGAAAGGAAGGGATTTCTTTCCTCTAGACTCGCTCTGCAAACGGTCCTTGTACCGCTGTTGCTGTTTTGGTGGGCGATGTGATGTTCAGCAGTGCCATGACTTGCTAGTGCTGGGGCACAGATGCTGCAGCCCAGTTTTCCCGGACACTACAGGGAGTTGTGCCTGCAGGCGCTCGTCTCTGACCTGCTTGCAGAGCTCCTCAGGAGGGCACTCCCTCTCGGCTTGTGGTCAAAGAGAGCTCAATTAGTTGGAACAATGAAGCTTTGTTGATTTGGGTGCTTGGGGCAGAAGGGCTGGCTGGTGACAGAGGCGCCTGTGTCTCGGCAGCCCTCGCCGTGCAAACGGGGCCGCGCTGGGCAGAGGTGGGAGGTCTCTTCAGTTCTACTGGAATCACGGATAAATCGTGTTTATTTTTAAGTCTTTGTAGGGCTTGGGTGTGCAGCATGCACAGGGGCAGGAGGTGATGAGAGGTGCTGGTGGCACTAGAGCTCAGCGCTGTCCTTGTCCCTGTCCCTGCGGAGCCAGAGGGATGTGAAAGGAGAAACCATTGCGTGTTACTGTTTAATCCCTCTGGGAGCCCCTGTCTAAGCAAACCACCCCCGGCCTCTGCTCACAGCTCACAATTTATAGTCGGCTGGAAGCTTGTGCTGTCAGGAAAGTGAGTTACTTTGAGGCTGGAAGAATAAATATGAAAGCAAGGTTTCCTTCACCAGCTCTCACCCGGAGAGTGTTGCAAAGCTGGTCCTCACTGATGCTGCTGAAAGGCCCAGAATTAGAACAGATATTAAATAATGTAAAAGCTTTCATTGAAATGTATTAGATTTCAAAGGGCAGATATTAAAAGGGCATAATGGGCAGCTATTTCTGAATTGCTCGCCTCTTAAAGAGAGGCAGTCTTAGTTTGCAGGAGGTAAATGTGACATGAAATAAGTGGTTCAGATATAGCATCAGAGGTTGAAAAGCTCATCCCATTCTTAATCCCACAGTTCAAGCACCTTCCTGATGTGTGCAGCTCCTATGTAAGAATCCTATGGAGGCAATGACTTCCAATAGCTGTCCAAGGGAAAATGTTAACTTGCTAGTAAAGACTTCATCTGCAAGGAGGGTTGGCTGGATCTGGGTTTCATGGGTCGCTGGTCATCTGCTTCTCACCAGAGCAAAAGGCTGTGGATGTGGCACTGGCCAGGCTGGCTCATCCTCACATTTAATTCTCACAGCATTTATGGGTTTTTTATCTGATCCTGAGTGCTGATAAGTACCCTTAATTCCAGCTTGAAGCTGACAGGAGCTGAGAGTGCTGAGGCAGCTCCCCACATCGAGTCCTTGGAGAAGGACTCTCAGCTCGGATATGGAGTCAATTCCCTTATCCATCAAAATCAGACACTTGCTTCACACTGTCCTTGTCCCCAAGCCTCGTGTGCTCTGGTGCAAGCCAGGAAAGCCAGGAATCCCACCCTCCTGACAGGGCTGTGTTGCTGTCTTTGCAGATGACCGAGGGCCGGCACTGCCAGGTGCATCTCCTCGATGACAGGAACTTGGAGCTGCTGGTTCAGGTACAGACCTCGCTCTTTTGGGGACTGGAAGCCAGTGCCAGATTTCTCTGCTTACTTTCTTTTAGGAGCTGAAGTGGGGTTTGAAGTTATACCTCTTACTAGAAAATCTCACGGGAGTAGAATAAGAGTGCTCAGGCATATGTGCTTCTCCTGACGTCTGGATTATCTGAAGGGTTTCCCTGTGCATCGTGGGCAAAATGTCTGCACTTCTACATTCAGCTTTTGCTTTCACCAAAATTCATTGAGTATATTAAACACACCCCTTGTGGTGGTGTTTTTTTGTCATTTAGATGGGAAGAAAACCCTGTGGTTTTGAGGATGTTTTATTCCCATAGCAGAACTCAAAGCACGAGATCCTCCACTGCACAATATTTTCTTAATTGAAAGATCCTTCCTGCTCTAAGTGTGGGAAAGCCTGGGATGTTGCCTTCTACCCCAGAAAGAGGAAAGCAGCACTTAGTCTGGGCCCTTCAGCTTAATGTCATGGATTAAGCACAGAATTGCCTTTCCATGCTCCACAAATCCCACACAGCTCCACAGAGACACCCTGAGTCTGATATGTCACTTCTGGATGGAGTTGTACAACAGGGTTTTAGTACTGCCATGTGTACTCAAATGTCAGTATTTGCACAGAATTTTTAAATTTTATATTAAAAGCTATTTTTTAAAAATAAGCTATTAATATTAAAAATTGTTTTTATTCTTTCAATAGCCCAAACTTTTGTCTCGGGAGTTGCTGGATCTGGTGGCCTCACACTTCAACCTGAAAGAAAAGGAGTATTTTGGGATAACATTTATCGATGATACGTGAGTGTGTTTATTTATTTTAAACAGCTGTGTCATTATTGCAATGTAAAACCTTATCTCTGAAACCGTGGCAGCTTGGCATGATGGAAAAATGACTTTTTCTTTCAAAGAAGAAAGATTTTCCTACCTTGTGCTGCTTGGCTAGGGAAAGGGGAAGGCACAAAACAGAAACTATTTGGAAAATATCTTCAGGCACAAACCAGAGAATCCTTGTAAAATACTTTCCTGATGATTTCACATTTCATATTTGTCTCACAATGTGAAAAAACTGATTCGGTGATAATTTCCCATGTGAATACCCTCAGCTTTCCTCCTCTGCACTTTTAGTAACAACAAAAATGTTTTGCATTTATTTCCAAAACAAATTGCTCCTACTGCTTTTCACCTGAATCTCAAATGTATTACTGAGCATTTTAACCCCAAATTTCCCGAGCAGAGTGAGCTATGAGGTTAGTTCTGCCCAGGAGCCACTCTCCTCTCGCTGAGCCTGGGCACAGTGCTCTGTCCGGGCTCCGGAGCGCTGTGGGAGATCTGTTCCATGGCACTAACCCAGAGTCAGCTGGGTTAATTGCAATCTCACCTGGTGTTTAGGCTCATCTCTCAGCAGGGCACTGAAATGCTTCCCCACATCTGCTGGGTGCAGGGCCAGCGTCTCCAGAGGAGTTACCTTCAGCTCCCCCAGAAAAGCTGGAGCAGAGGTGCTTAGGGCAGTGGGGACACAGAGTTGTGCACTAATACAGCCCCTAAATAAACCTCTTGTCTAATGGGAATAGCTTCAGTTCCTGCTGCTCTCCGTCGCCGCTTTTTGTGCAGTCCTGGATGGAAGGCTTCCCCTACAAATCCTGTCAGAGCCGTGTTTGGGGCCGCCCTGCTGAGGCACATCCCACGTACAGGTGCAGGACTGGCCCTGGGGACACGCTGGAGTTCATGGAGCTGACAGGAGCCGCTCTCTCTGGGGCCCTGACCCCAGCACCGTGATATTTTTACCAGCCACTCACATCTTGGGCTATCCCTAGAATATTTTTGCCACATCCTTGTCCTTCCACTTGCTGGAAAATACCTTCCCCGAGCTCTTCTGTAAATCCCTTGAGGATACTGTTTGTACTTGGCTTATTTTTTCCCCTAGAGGAGCTGCCATGAAATTCTTCTGGATGTTTTTGGTTGCTGGCACTGAGTCACAGTGAGGTTTAAAGTGCTGCCAGGGGATTATCTGAAAGCTGTTAGCTTCCCCAGAAACTCCAGTGGGATTCCAGTGCCTGCCTTGGTGTGTGCACAGGGCTGGGTGCTCAGAGGGAGTGTGTGGCCTCTGGAGGGCACCCATGGCTCAGCCTTTCAGGGTTAAGGGTTAGGAAATAAAAGGAAGTAATTTGATGAGATGTTTGCCTGCCTTGGAGCTGAGTCTTCAACTTTTTAAAGTAACACTTGGAGTAAATGGGGGCACTGAAGAGAACCAATTTCTGTATTTTCCATCCCAGTTTTTAACCTTCTCCCCAACCTGTTTCCATAGAGGTCAGAGCGTCTGGCTGCAGCTGGATCACCGTGTCCTGGACCATGACTTGCCCAAGAAACCAGGGCCAGCAACTTTGTACTTTGCCGTTAGGTGAGTAATTGTTTCCACCAAGCAAACATTACCACTTGGGTTTATTTATCACCAGGGGGTTTTCTTTAAAATAACTGATTACAGATTTGATAAAGGAAATAAATGTCAAAGCAATGTGTTATTCTTAGAAGGAGATTAGGCCCTGGCTACGTGCTGCTCTCTTTTGTATTTCACTATGAAATAAAGTAGGTTGGAACCTTCTACTTTTTAAACTGTTACTAGGACATTATTCCTAGGGTGGGTTTGGGGATTTTTTTGTTTAAAACCTTGCATTTTAAATATCTTCTTTGCCTGACTTGTCTTTAAATGTGCTAGCTTGCAATATAGTTTATTTAAACAACCGTACTTACTTTTTTCCTTCTGTTTACCTAAGGGTTGTCTGTACTTTAAAGGGATTGCTGATGGCTGTTTTGCTCACAGCTTAACCAGTCCCCAGGAAAGAATAAAATCCCTGGCAAAATGATGATTTTGGCCAATGTAATTGCGTTACTTTAGGGCTGTTGCTGGCAGAGCTCTGCTGGTTAAGAGCCTGAAAAAACCCCATGTCCTACGAAACAGAGCTGTGCTGGCAGGAAAGATCAAGCATCATATTCTTAATATTGTTGGAGTTTTTGTTTTCCTTGCAGTCTGTGAGGGAAAATGAGAGCAGACTGACCTCATTTGCTTTTCAGATCTGGGTAAATTTATGCCTTGTGTGCTTAATTATTTGAAGCACTTCCAAGGCAGAGCCTCTTGTGTAGCTGGGTCAGTCAGCACCGTCGCCTCCCCATGTCCCCCACTGGTCATCAAGGGAATGGGACAAACAAGTGGCACTTTGTTCTGGCTACATACGTGCTGATGTGTGGTGGTGTTCAGAGCTCCTCTTCCACACTTAAGAAAGAAAAAGCTCCATTTATAAAGGGATGATGCGCTCCTCACTATATTTACAATGTTTGATCAGGATCTGGGAGGTTAAAGCCTATGGCAGCCCAAGAAATCTGTGAAGGCAATCCTATAACTTGAGCATTCTGTTGGTTGGAATTTTTGCTGTTTGCTCATGGTTTTCATTTTGGCCCTCTCTGTTGCAAGATGGTCCTCAAGAGGACAGGTTGTGCAGAGACTTGGGCAAGAGTTAATCTGTGAGGAGTGGGCTTGGCAAGATCAACTTTTAGAAGGGAAATTTTAGCCTGACTGCTCTGGGGTCATGAGATCCAAAACAGGCAACCAAGGAGGTGGACAGTGAGATGCAGAGCAGGAGGTTACAGAAATAATTAACACTACAGAAACTGCCTGCTCCATAGAAAATGCGTAATTCCAGCAGAAAAGCCACTTCAAAACCTGCAGTTTCCACTTGCATTACTGGAAATGGAGGAATCTGCAGATTCCTCTTTTTTCTTCATCACTTCTCATCCCTGAGCTTTTGCTGTTCAATAAGGAAACATGATAATCCTTTGAGATTTTAATTATTGCCAGCTGGCATAAACTCAATCCAGTCACAGAGGTTTTTGGACGGTACACTCAGCTGAAGGGCTCTATGATGCAGATTGAGGACTTACAGAAGTGTCATTTTAGTTTCAAGGAAGCTGACAGCATTGGAAATAGAAGCAGAATGTGCACTTTATGGTGTTCCCGAATGTGCCTGTCGTGCCCTGAACATCCTTATCTCTGGTCCAGTGTTCCCCATCTGTACAGGGCTGATAAGAGGGTACAGCTTGTACCACGGAGGAAATAGAGAATGAGGACACAGCTGGAGCAGGGGGCAGTGCCCCCTGTGCCCCCACCCTAAATCCATAGATCCTACAGTTTCCTGCTTTGTACCAGCAGTGACTGGGAGCTGACTCTCTTCAGAACCAGAACTGTCCTGCTGCTGAGGGTAAGTCAGCCACACCTGACCCTGGCTGAAAGAAACTGGAAGTGCAAATGAGGTCATTAGCTGAGGAAAATCATGTTTCGGTGAAGGTTTTAGCAGGCTGAGGAAGGTTTGCTCTGTGAAGGGCTGGTCTAGCAGCAGGTTAGGAAAGGATGAAGAGTGTGGGTCCTGCCCTCTGCTCTGCATTACTGAAGAGAAACACTCAAGGGTATTTAAAATAAAGTTTAGCAAAGCTGTTGGAAAAAAAATGTATCAGGTGAGATCAAGAGAGGGTGGAAATACCTGTGGCTCATAGAGTTCATGGAGAAAGATGAGTCATGGAAATGTATAACAGCTTTTCAAATGCCTAGGGTCGGCTGCTGGGCTGCCCCTTGGACAGGCTGCATGCCTGTGAAATGGGTAAATTATCTGCAGAGGCGTTCTGGAGAGTGCTTTAAAATTAATTTGATGGAACACGCCATAGGAATGTGAAATATTAAAGCAATTACTATTTAATGTCTCACTTTTCTGAAGTCACAGCATAAACACTGCAGACATTCCTGACACGTGTGGCAGGTCCCAGCTTTACTGCTCCCTACTACGTGCTCCGTGCTGCTGCTGGGGACTTGTTCCAATGTCTTGCAAATCATCTGTGCCAAGATGATCATCAGTGCAGTCATTAGGGGATGGAGCTTGAGGCTGTCAGGAGCCTTAAGAGCACCATGGGGCTGTGGGAGAGACTGGCCTGGCTCTGATTGCCCTGTGTTTGTCATCCAGCCCTCCTGCCATCAAGGACAAGGCACTGGGGAGCCCTGGGGTGATCTGCATTGCTGAGGCAGTGGTGGTCCAGGTCTTTGCTTGGCTGCAAAAAAGTTGTGTCTTCTGCCTAGCATTTGGTGGGAGCATCTGGACCTGAAGGAAAGTTAATGGCTCTGATTAACATTTCTGCTCTCCTCCTGGAAGGAAAGTGGTCCTGCAGGGCTGCCAGCAACCCCTGTCCTCCAGCAGAGTGTTGGACTGGCTTCCCCACCTGCAACACATTTGGAATTGCCTTTTCCACTGCTGTGACTTCGCCTGCAGAGGAGGGATGGGCTCTGCTCCTGTAGCGTTCTACAGGGTTTTCATCTCATTTGAAAAGGCATCAGATATCTGGGATCTATTGAACCAGGAGTCCCTGTTCCCTGTGTGCTGTCAGCCTGTGATTTCTGCTTCTTCCCTCCTAATAGGCAGGAAATTAAGTGCAGTAGCTCATAGTTCCTCTGTGCTATTTTATTGCTAGAGAACAAAACACTGAGGAAATAAAATTACTTGGGAGGAAGATGAAACCTATTCAAGAGAGTAACTCATTTTTTTGGTTCTTTTTTTAATTTTCAGGTTCTACATTGAAAGCATTTCCTTTCTCAAGGACAAAACTACAGTAGAGCTGTTTTTTCTGAATGCCAAGTCCTGTGTACACCAGGTAAGACTCGGAGCTTCTGGCGCATCTCTCTTCTATTGCTCCTCTGCCACATACACAGTCCTGCAAACTTAGTAGGAGCTGTGTCTGATTTCCAAAACTAATTGAAGTATTAAGATCTCAGCGTGCTGACTCTCCTTGCCTTGAATGCTGATGCTTCATGCAAATGGATAAGGCTGATGATGGGTTCTAGTCCTGCTTTCACAGCCCTGCTGTGTGCTCAGTGCTCTACAGTGAGTCTTAAATACTCAAAAGCTTTCAAGTTACTTGAAATCTGGGTTGTAGCTCCCCAGGTAGGCTCTGCTCAGTGGCACATCCTCCTGCTCTCTGCATAGCAAACACTCAAGGCAAGCATCTCTTTACTGACCTTGAATCAAACTTGTCTTACGAAGAAAAGGCCTATGAGGAAGGTCCTATGTTGTGGATTTGGTCCCTAATTTCTTTATTTCCTGCCTTAATTCAGTGAAGTAGTAAAGTAACAGCAAATAGTAAGAGCAAATCCTATAAAGTAGCAATCACAACCAGTTGTTGGAATACTTTCTGTACTTACTTTCTGGTTGAAAGGCTTCCACTGTTTTCTTAAAATGTTCAAACTGGTAAAATACATGTTTTTAAAAGTCACGTCAGGATGTGGTAATCAAAATCTTAAAAAATAAGGTTGATTTGCTGCAGATACACATTGGTCTGGAATAAGAGTGGTGTGACAGCCAACTTTGCCATGCCCCTACGTGTAGCTGCAATTCAGTGAACTTTACTCTGATGCTTCTCGGATTTTCCAGTTAATGTCAAACTCTGGTGCCTTTTGTTTTCACTCACAGTTCAATCAGTCTAAGAGGGTCACTTGGTTATTACAACCTTTTCTTGGGAAACAATCCTGTATCACTAACTGCTGGTGGAGCTCAGTGTAGCCAGCCAAAGTTTTTACCTTTGATATGCTTCAGATTTTGGAGGATTCTTATTCAGTATCCAGTATTCACTATTTTATGGAAGAATATAGAAAGTGGTTAATGGCAAAGTTGTGACTGTGCTTTGTACAGGAATTCTTTTCTGAAAGAGTGGAGGAAATTGGTGCCTTTTTACAACATGCTAAAGTTTGAAAGATGCTCGAAGAACTTGGGGCCTCACTGGTTATGGTTATTAAAAAGCAAATCTCCATTTGACATACCTGCCACTTAAACTGAAGGGTCTTGGCAACTTGTAGCCATCCTTAAATTGCTCCTTAACTGGAGAAGTTTAACTGGACAGATAGCACAAATAACTTTGGAATTGGAAAATGGGTCTGGTTTTGGGATGGAATGTAGAAAATGCCACTGCTATTGAAACAAGCCCTAGCCAATATTAAAACATTTGGGTTTCTCTATATGTGTTTATGTGTATGTATAAAGCATAACAGAAAGCAAAGGAGAAGAGAAGCATAAAAAGGTTGCAAAAAAAAAAAAAAAAGTTTAAAGGCAGGCTGGGTCTTTTTTTACCCTATGGCTTGCAAGGTGTGTGCTGTAATTGTAGGAACCCAAAGTGTGGCTTCCCCATTCCTGCAAGCAAAACTGCCACAAGCAGAGGGTTTCTGTTGTGTTCAGTTTCTGTGGGCAGCAGAGGGATGAGGATGAGCAGCATCACCTCCTCCTGAGAGAAGGATCTATGGGAAGCACCAGGTGATTCAGCATGTAGCGAAAGCTGGGGAGTCCTGGCTCTGCCTGCAGCCCTCTCTGTCCTGGCAGCTTCACAGCCCAGCTCATGCCTGTGGCTCCTTCAGCAGGAGCCAGTTCATCTACTCTCAAGTAGCTTTTAACCTTCCAATTAACTCTTGTAAAAATATTCTGTCCTACGTGACAAACTTAGGGTCAGTCTCTCGGTTTCAAGTAGTCGTGAAGGGCACATGGGGCCAACCCTCATCTGTAAGCCCATGGGATATGGACAGGAAGATGCACAAAGGCCCCTCAGATGTGCTTCCACAGCCTGTCCTCTCCCATGGTGCTGCTGGCACAGTTGTGGGCCAGGGAAGGAGCCATGGGATGAGCAATGTCTGAATAGGAGCAGATCCCCAGCTCCATGAGGCAAGTGGCTGATGCTCACTGATGACAGCCAGGAATGTTCCCTGACATTTCTCAGTCATTAATCCAGCTCCAGGAGGTTAGACCTGCCTCAGCTTGGCTTTTTTGCCTTTCCTTTTTTTTTTTTCTTTTTTTTCCATTTCTTTCCTTTCCTTGCTGCATTCATGGAGTAAGGAAACCCCAGTGTGTCAAAAAGCAGCAACCCAGACCCAGCCCATGTGCTCAGGAGAGCTCCCCAGTGCACAGGCAGTGCCAGAGGATGCCCTGCCAGGGCAATATCCTAACATGGATCTCTGCATGAAGCCTCTGCTCTGTGTGGGTCAGAAATGTGGTTCAGGATAAATGCTGCAATACCTGGGGTGTGCTAAGACCTGTGTGGATAGGATTGCTTAAAAGTCAGTCAGTCATGGTTTTTTGCTTTCACAAAGGTGTTTCCAAAGTTTTCACTGTAGCCCTTCCCCATAGGGGAAACCCAAATCCAGGATGGTGGAAATGCCTGATGCTTGAGTGCTCTTGTGACATTCCTGAGCCTGGCATGTGTTGACAGCACAGCAGTGTGTGGGTACCTGTGCTCCCATGGCTTCTATGCTTTCTGAGCAGAGGGGGAGAGGCTGATGCTGCCCTGCCTGTGACATGGGCATGCCAGTGCTCCTGCTGGCACGTGGGACACACCAGGAGAGCCAGACAAAGGCTTGCGTGAGCACAGCCAGCACAATGGCAAAGCTCTGTGCCAGTCCTTCCTGTAGAGGGGATTTATCCTGGGCTTACAAGGTTCAGAGGCTGCATCAGAAATATATTTACAGTATTTTCGAGATATCTGTGTGTGAAATCCTGTTAGTGGCTGTATCTAATCAAAGAGAATGGAATCCCCCTAAGGAAGTCCAGCACCTCTGAGGTCAGGCTGGAGCTGCTGGGCAATGTGTGCTGGCCATTTTTCCGCAGATGAATAAAAAATTAGAGTAAATAATAAAGCATATTAACTATATTCTTAGTTATATAATATATTACAAAATATGATTATGAGTAATAACTAATGGAATCAAAACCTGCATGACAGCTCTGAAGAGAGTGAAGGCTTGCTTGGTGCTCTGCAGTACACAGCCATGATTCTCTTCCTCACCTTCCAACCCCACATTCCTTCTTGCAAATAACTGCTCCTTGCTGCAAATCAGGTACTGCTTTACCCTGCCAGGACTTGGAGGAATCTGGGGTTTGTGCATTTTGCAATCTCTGTAGACATTTTGGCAAGGAGGGGACGAGATAGACAATAAAATCTCAGCTGCCAAAAATTTATTTCTTTCTACTCCCCACCCACTCCCCCACCTCTGTGCTCGTCTGTGCAGTCAAATCTCCTTTGTGCCTCTGGGAAGTTTGCTGGCACATGCCAGATTCGTGCATCCTGTGTGACCTGTGCTGTTCTCTGTGCAGTCTCCTCTGCCTGTGAGCAGCTGGGGAGCCAGGGGAGACCCCTCTGCCTGAAGCACAAGAGGGCTGAGACCTCATTTTTACATTTGTGAAGCCTCCTTTGCATGTGAACAGATCACAACATTTGCTGTTGCAGAGTGCCCAATGCCCCCTCACTGCACAAACCTTGGCATCCAGCTGAGACAGCAAATGCTGCCAGAGCTCTCACCCTGCCCTCCTTTCATGTCAAGCTGCCTATTTGCCCCCTGGTCTGGTGCTGCAGTCCCCAGGCCCTGTCAGTCCTGTGTGGTCCCAGCAGCTGCCTGGCTCCTGCTCATCCATGCTCTTGGAGCTTGGAAAAGCCACATCCATTGCCAGGAACAGCTTGGACCACTGAGCAGGAGGTGGGAGCTGGTGATAATTATATATCCAGGTCTGTGGAAGTGCCTCCCAGTAACTTGGTTAAAAACTCGTTTATCCACATGTATTTTGGGAGAATGCAAAGGCTGGAAGTGCTTTGTGTATATCTGGGCTCTCGTTCTCTTATGTGCCTCTCTTTTCCAAGGCTTTGAGTGAGTATCGCTGCCTGAAAACCTTCAGTGGTGACAACTTCAATTTAAAAGCGTTCTCTCCTGTCATTGACTTCAAGAAGCTGGGTTAAGATTTACAGCTGTCTGAAACCTACTGTACAGCTGGAATTTGAGAGTGGAAGCCTGGTGCTTGGTTCCAGGTGAAACGGGTATCTCAGAATGGATGTGTTTGCACAGGGAGCTCTGTAACGTGTTCAGTGTGTTATTGCACAGCCCATGACCATAGTTCAGATATTTTTAGGGAGGTGGGTCAGAACTGGTCACGCATATGCTGATGATAAATTTGGAAAGATAAATTAGTCTTTTCTTCTTTTGAAGCAGCCAAGTTTGGAAAAATAACACCCTACTTGGCTAGCAAAGCACTGTCAAATTTATTATGCATTAGGGCTAACCTCTATATACCTCTGCAGCCATAAGGTTGAGTCTTTGCCAGGCCTTAAAACATGCTCTGTAAATGAAGATCTCGGTCAAGTTGGCTGTGTTCCCTTTTTCCTCTGTGTCTCTGGGTGGGTTTATTTAATTTCCCATTTGTTTCAAGGACTTGTAAGAATTGCTTTAAAAAAATAAGAAAAAAAGAGAAAAGTTAAAGGAAATGTAAGTTTTCAGAGGAGTCTGTAACTGTGATAGCTCCATGAACAGCAATGCTTGTGAGCACTTGGCAGCCTGAAGATCAGTGCTTACCAAGAAGAGCTGTTGAAACAGACCCCTGGTGTGAGCATGAAGTCTGGTGGGTTTCCAGCTCATGAAGAGCAAAGTGGTCATGTATCAGAGAGTTCTCAAAAGTTTTATAATGGATATTTCCTAATTCTCCCCATCTCAAGGGAGAGGGGAATGTTCCCATGTAGCCTTGTAACACGGTGTAGTCTGATCCTAGCCAAGGCTATTAAATACCCTCTGTCCATTGCCTGAATTGGCTGTTCTGCTCCCAAAGACAGCACATGGAAAGCCCAGGTTGAGGTCCAGCAGGACCAGTTGGCCTTTTGCTCCTCCAGGGCTGCTCTCTCCTGTGGATTCTGCCATGGCAGCCACCCCCATGGCCCAGCCTCCAGAGCAGTGTGTCAGCAGATGAGGAGGATGGAGCGAGGTTGTGCCTGTGAACAAAATGTGACAGCAGGAGGAGGCAGAACCCCACGCTGATGTAAACTGGCAGATCCCCATGGGGCCCCCCACTCGTTACTCCAGGAGACCTCACATGGTTCTGTGCTGGTGGCTTTGGGGAGGGACTTGGCCACGGTGTGGGTTTAGTGCAGGGCCTCCTCTGAGAGTGCTGAGGTCGATCCAAGGCTGCCTGCTGTAAAGGGTGATGGTGCCCCAGGGACCTGTGAGGCTCTTGAG
Organism: Corvus cornix cornix; assembly: GCF_000738735.6. Lineage (NCBI taxonomy): Eukaryota > Metazoa > Chordata > Aves > Passeriformes > Corvidae > Corvus > Corvus cornix. Next base: position 16,046,247 of record NC_046342.1, on the reverse strand, counting down.
GAGGTGCAGGTTGTGTTCCAGCTGGGCTGGCCCATTGCATATGAAGATTCAGTTGATTTGCAGCCAGAGTTTTGTACCTCACAGCTCTTGATGTATTCACCTCCTCCTGAACTAACGACAGGGTTAATTGCCATGAAGAGTCCTGCACCTTTGATCTCCTGGCCACAGAGCAAAGATGCTGCGACAGCTCAGCCTGTTCAGTTGTTGTGTGTGTTGGATATCTCACCGTGATGCTGGGGCAGGAAAGCGAAAGGCTGTGATTACATGTTAAGGTTAATGACACTTGCTGTGTACCCTGGCTTGCAAACAGGGAAGTCTTTATGTCTTTCCCCCATTCTCTGCTTTTACTCTTATATTAATGAAAAAAAAGCGACAGTAAACGTGTTCCTGTTGCACTGTGAGTCTCCAAGTAGCTGCTCCTGTCCCTGGAGTTTCATCTAAGTGTTGGCTGAGGCACAAAAGGCAAAGAGAGATGGATGAGAGTGGCTGGCAGAGACAGCAAAATAAAGGGTGTAACAGGGAAACCTGAAGCTGTTCCTCACCACGAGGCACTAACAGCTTTTATTTTCGGGCTGGGTTGGCCTGAGCCCCTGAGGTGGGAAGCAGCAGGTCTGGCCAGCAGGGAGCTGTGTTGGTCTCTGCACATGCACTGAGCTGTGTTTGGTCTCAGGCTGTGTTGCCTTACGTGGTTTGAAGGGCTGTGGGGTTCCATGCATGAAGTGAAAGACATCATGGACCATCTAAATGCGGTGTGAGGCCTCCTAAGCCACCCAGGCTGCAGGGCCCTGTGGGGGAAATGCAGCACCAGTGGAAATCTGAAGTGTTCCTCTGAGGAAGGTCAGGAGGAACAGACTGCCATTTGCTCCTTAAAAAGCTTGTATTCTGCTGCTTTTGTGCTTTGCTTTACCTCCCTGAGGTGTTGGAGTCACTTGCTTTGCTGTGCTTCTTCTCAGCTCAGAGTTTCTGTCCTTGGGAAGTGAGTCCCAGTTAAGGTGCTCAGCAAAGCTTGGCACATCTGATGCAGAAGGGAGTGGGATGGTGCCTCCAGTGCATTGCAGGGCAGTGTGAACAGCAGGTGACTCCACCAGGACTGAGACATAGGTGTGAATGCTGGTAATTGGGACAGGCAATTTAATGCTGGAGGTTATCCATGTGCTGCCAGTGTTTGTCTCTGTGCAGTAATTAATTACCCAGCACAGCCACTCCGACAGGGCGAGTGACAGGATCTGCCTGACCTAGTTCCTCCTGCGCAGCTTGTGTGGTGTAACAGGTTGTGGCCAACACCCACTGCCCTCCCTAACCTGCCAAAAAAAGCCTTAAACACTGAAAAGCTGCTAGGCTTTCTGCACTGCTGGGACCTGCCAGCCCATCCTCTGGCTGCCAGGACACACAGCAGGGATGCTGCATCCCTGGTGGGAAGTCACCATGGTGCTGGATAAGGGCACAGGGGCGCTGGCACTGCTTTGTTCACTTGTGCTGGGTCCACACCCAGCTAATTGCCTGCTTCAGTTTGAACATCTTGAAGACGTTTGGGTCCTTTCTTTCCCTCTGACTAATTGCACCCTTCTTTCAGCTTTTTTAAACACCTTTCGGTAACCACTGGTAATTATATTCAATATTGTGGCTGTCTTGAGGCTATTCAATCATAGTGTGTGCATTTTTGGGGGTGTCTTTGGCTCATAAAAATTTTAAGGAATTGGTTTGAGGGAACAGGTGTGTTGGTATCTGAATTCTCAAATCTTCAGGTGAAATGTTTTTGTTGTCAGTCTTTAACCTCTGGAGGTTATGTGTGTTTTGAACAAACCATGTCCGCTTTTACTTCTTGCTCTGGCTCTAAAGAGTTAAACATGACAGTTCCTGTGTGTTGCTTATTTTTTTAAACCTGCTTTAATCTGAGTTTGCAGCCTAAAGATTTGCTTAACACAGTTAATGCTCATCTGACTATCACCACTCTTGATCTGAGTTTTCATGAGGATTTCAGACTTGTATCTCTATGGCAGTAAATTCTAGTGTTGTTGCTGTGTCTAATGAGGGTTCACTGCTCCATTCACAACCGAGCTTGTGATTTTTATCACATTCTAAGTCTATGTCTGTGCAGCAAAAGACTTGAGCTGCTGTCTGAACTGGGGGCTAAACTCTGCCCATGGGCACTGAAGGTTGAGTTGGTCTTTACCAGATGCTGAGATAGTGACCTACTCCTGCTCTGCAGTAATCGCCAACCAGTTTGGACACCTGCTGTAGCCTTTTATTACTCTGATGTGTATCAGGATGACAAAAGCCACCACCTGAATCCACTGGACCAAGTGCAGGGTTTAGATAGCCAGTGGTCTTTTGGCTGAATCAGTCTCACTGGTTAAAATGATTGGTCCCTGTGCAAACTCTAATTTAAAAATATCAGTTTCATCCGCTCCCTGGAGCTGCAGTCACTAGTCTGTTTGAACTCATTTACATCTCAAATGTAGAAGACTCAGATTCCATTATCTGAATGACATACATCTACTTAACCTTGTGCTGGTGACCCTGTTCCCACTTGGGATAAATCTAGGAAAACCTTCCATCTTCATCTTCAGCACGTGGCTGTGGGAACACTGGCTGCCCTGGCTCTCAGGGCCCCCCACTTGCTCACTGAAGTCTCTGCTTGAATTACCCTGGCGATGGCAGGCATTGCAAATTAATCTTCTTACAGTCATTTTCCTCATCTGTTTTTGAAATCTGACCTTGCTGATAAAGCAATCCTGAAACAGAAACCCCCGTCTTCCAACCTTCAGGCTGAAGGATGATCATAAAATCAAAATATTGCCTGAGTGAGTGGGGAGAGTCATGGTCCTGCACTCCAGAGTGACACATATCACTGTCTGGATTTGTGTCAAGTCAAGGCCTGTCCAAACTCCATGACAGCCCAGGGCAGAGCTGGATTACATTACAGCAATGGCCAGTTGGGAAGCCAGATGGCAAATAATGTTATATTATGATGAAAAATACTTCCAGGCTCAGAGAGAATTGTCCAAGACACTGTCACTTGGACAGCATTAGTCTGTCAAATACAGGCTGAGCTGGGCTTTGGCATCCTTTGCTGCAAATCCCGGCTTGCTACTTAGCTACTGCAGGTCTTCATGGCAGTCTCTTCACTCCCTTGCATCTTTTTTTCTGTGATTTTAGTCCCTTTAAAGGGTGGGTTGTTCTTTTGGTTGGTTGGTTTTTTTTGTTTTTTTCCTGAGCCTTGCTTAGAGTGGCCCCACTCTCCTGCCACTGTTGCTGTGTGGTGATACAGGATAATAACTAGGGCTGGTCTATCCTGTTCTGAGGTTTGCAGCAGCTGGAGAGACACGGTGGCAGCCCTGCTCCTGGGGTGACCTGTTTGTCCCCTTTGCTTGGCCAAGACACCTGCAACGTCTTCGAGAGGTCAGGTTAGGGAGGACTCTCTTACTTACCTGTTCACTTCTTTACAGCTTCTAAGCAAATGCGTTTGAAGCTGAAGGCACTGGCACATCAAATCCCTCTTTCTGAAAGCAAAGACTGAAACTTCATCACCTAGAGAAGCCAGTCCTCCTCCATGCTCTCTTTGGTCTCCTAAAACCCTAAATGAAGTGGTTTGTGGGATCCCTGTTAACACTTGTGGCCATGCCATAGCAGCCATTAAAGTGACCATAGTGTCTAAAGGCCAGTGTCTAGGAAAAAGCAAATAAACACAGAAGAGCAGCCTCGTAATTACTATTGCTAATTAGCTAATGGCTGTGAGGTGCTTTGAAGATGAAAAGTGAGGAGGTGCTTGGCTATTTAGTCCCAAACACCCCTGTAAGGCCAGCAGCAGCTCTTGCTGTGGGTCAGCAGAGACTCTGCTGCAGCAGCTCATCGAGTTATCTCGATGCTTACCAAGCTTATCTGGGAGCCAGCAATAAATCGAGAGGGCTTTGGAGAGTTAAATCTCCTCGTTTCTTGTAGGCTTAAAAGGCAATGAGCCGCATGTAGCTGATTCCGCCTTGGGGCAGGGAGATGGTCTTGATGAGCTTTTAAGGCCCCTTCTGGCCCTGTTTTCTCCGATTTTGTGATCCAGGGACAGCTTTGCCGAGCCAGATCTCACCTTTCCTGCTGAGCTGAGGTTCTCTGTGATGGCATTTTCCCATGTCTGGGTTCTCTGCCTGCTGGCGCAGGACAGCGTGGTGCAGGGTTGACCTGATCTCCCGTAATCCTCTCACCACCACAGCTGCCCTCAGAGGCTGCTTGGGAAGATGCAATTTAAGCTTTCAAAAAGCCAGCTCAGATGTGCATGACAAAGACTAACCTGATACAGACCTGGAAGTAACAAAGTGCCTGAAAATGGCACCTATGTAAAGAGCTTCTGGGCTTCAATCTTGCCTCTTTTCTTAAGCATCAACATGAAAGAGATCTGAAGGAAGGATGAACTTCAAGCTGTTTTTTTTCTCTTAACTTGTGATGCGCCCCTCCTCTCCTTCTAATAAAATATGTCTGGGAATTCTTTGGAGGCTACTCTGCATAGCTGTTGCCACACCTGTTGGGAAGGGGAAATTCCTCTTGGTCTGCCTGTCAGAGAAGCGTGGGGGAGTGCTGTTGCCAGAATGTTTTATTGACAAAGCTGGCAAAAAAACTTCCTTTCCATGAAAATTGAATTATTTGTTTGTTCACTTTTGAATTTAGGCTCTGTGGGCCAGACCTGCAGCTGTGGTAAATTAGCTCAGCTCCAGATGTGCCCTAATATATTTCTAGATGTCATTTCCCTGTATCTGTATGTAATTCTGTAGATCTTCCTGCTGCCCTGGTTTTGGCATTATTTCAGCTTTCAGTCTGCTTTGTCTCCTCATTCAGCCAACACATCCTGGGGACTAAGGATGTATTGGAATCTCAGTGACAGGAGGCAGGCATCATGTCCACTATCTCCATTTGCAGAAGGTCAATAAGAAAAATTTGTGTTCCTGGGCTGCTTCATAGGCTCAGTTTTGTGCTTTACCCACTGTTTGCAGGATGCAGGAGAAGTAAAGGCTGCAACTGTAAGTACATCGCCTTTACTCTTCCAGTGTCTCTGCTGGTCCCAGAGTAGAACCAAGGCCAGGGGTTTTCCTGGTTGAAAGTTTGCACTTAAGCTTGTAAGCAGGGGGAAAAAAACGGGATCCTTGTGTAGTTTTGATGCTTTGGCACCTGTGGAGTTTCTGAGTACCCAGTGGTGGTAGGACAGGGCAGCTTTTGGAGTGGGCTCAAGGCACAGGAGATTTCCAGCATGGGGTCTGTGCAGTTTTTCTGAACAGTTCTTCCAAGTCCACAGGAGTTCTAGAGCACTGTAGGATGCAGACTTAGCAGGACAAAGGACTCAGTTATGCTGTCTTTGTGATTAATCAGTATGACTGCTTTAGCATCAGAGGGCTGTGTACCACCATCACAACAAAGAGTGAACGGTCCTAAAATTATAAGCAATAAAACTCTTTACCAAGAGATGATATACTTTCTTGGTCTTCTCTTGGCTGGGACACGGCTATCCCAGTGGATAGATGCACCCAAGCTCAGCTTCTGTGCTTTGGAGAGCACTGAGATGGGAAATACCTTTTCTTCTAGATTGAGTCAGGGGTTTAGATCTTGTCAAATACTGATACTTGTTGAGCTGATATGTGCTCCTGGGTGCCATCCAACCATGTATCTGCCATGCCCCATCCCTGCAAGAGTTGAATGTCAGGTTAGACAGAGCTTGGAGTAACCTGGTCTGGTGGAAGCTGTCCCTGCCCAGGGCAGGGGGCTTGGAACCAGATGGTTGTTATGGTCCCAAACCCAACCACTCTATGATTCCAACCCAAACCAGTCTCTGATTCTGTGACCTGTGAACCTTGCCCCGACAAGGGTGTGTGCTTCGAGCCATTAAAAACCCTTCGTTGCTGCATGGCAAGGGCTGGCAGCGTGCGGGACCGTGTCCTGGTGAGCCCGGGTGCAGTCACACGGAGCAGCATCCCGTGAAATGCAGTAACAGCGAGATTTGTAAAGAAAGCAGGCGGAGGGCAGGGCTCGGGGTGGGAGGACGGGCTGTGCGGCCGGGCTGTGTGGCGGTGGGCGCGGTGACAGCGGGGGGACACGGGGCGGGGAGCGCCGGTCTGGCAGCGAGAGCCGGCACCGCCTCCCCGCTGCCCCCTCCCCGCCTTCCCCGCGGCCGGGCCGGGCGCGCCCGCTCACGCTCTGCTCTCTCCGGCACAGGGGCAGATCGAAGTGGACAGCGAGACCGTCTTCAAGTTGGCCGCCCTGGTGCTCCAGGTGAGTGTCTCTTCCCGGCTCTGTTTGGCTCAGCACATTCCCCTTCCTGGGGTTTTTTCCCCACTCCGTACGGACAAGCCCCCGCAGGGTTGTTGATGGTTTCCGCGGCTGGGGAGTGGAGGGGAAGCTGGAACATATAGGAGTTACTTTCCTCATAGGCGAGTAAGACAAATATTTATTTGAGGAGCTTTAAATTGAAAGAATAAAACCTCATCAAGGGAAGTCATTTATCTGGGCAGGTTTCCATTCAATTTATCACTTACCCTAATTTAAATACATTCCAGAGATCTGGGAAGAAAAGTGTAAATATTGCAGCTAAATCGGCTATATTATGCCTGTGAATCTTCTTTTCAGAGCATATGGTTTTGATACCTCTGTTATGTTGAAATATACAGTGTCAGTTTTTCCCTCTCATTAATCTAGTTTTGTTGTACTGAGACTTAAACTCCAGTTATTTGCCGCTTTCTATGAAATAAAATTGTGCCTTTAAAACATTGGCGGTTTTCCCCTGTTGCACTGTCAATGACAAGGTGCCCCAGCAAAGCTGCAGCAGCTTGATCTGCCTGAACCGTTGTTTTCATCTCGAGTGAGCACAATTCCTCCCAACTGCTGACTGTACAGCCAACTTTTGCCTGGATGAGAGAGGAAGGAGAATTGTATTTCACTTCTTGTGCAGTAAAAGCGACATTTGATTTGTGATGTGAAATTCATCCCCATTTTGGAAGCAGTTGTATTTATGCTGTAGGTGGATTATCTACAGCTGGGAGCATGAGGGGCCAAGTTCAGCTCTCGAGCACATGCAGGCAGGCTCCGTGTTTTGCAGGGAATGTGGCGGGGGTCAGGATCTGCCCGCAGAGCTGTGGGAGTGGGGAAGTGAACAATGCTGGGAAAATCGAGGGCTTCTGAAGAGATCATGTTTTAATTCTGTCACTGTTTTTCAATTGTAGGAAGCCAAAGGGGACTATTCCAGGTAATAACATTTTCCTTTCTAATACTGGTGTGCTTGATGGATGTGTTTTTCTGTGTTGGCATTGTATTGCAAACAATCACAAATGGGGGTAAAGTCCAGCTGCGAGCAGTGCCCAAAGAGAGTGAAATGTGCTGCTGGGCTGGATAAAATCTGAGTCTGCAGGGTGAGTAACGCCTTTTGTGAGCAAACTCTGAGTCAAAACAGTGTTTCAGGCTACCACGCTTTGCTCCCCTCCCAAATGTGGGTGCCAAAGTGGGAGAAGGGGAAAGCTCCCACACTTCCTGCCAGAAAGCCTGTGCTTTGCCAAACTTTTGCCAAGAAAACTTGCCTGTGCTCCTGCAGAACTGTGTTTGGGTCCATGTGGGTGACCTTGCCCACAGCCGTGCCCGTGCAGTGGCAGCACGGGCAGGGATGTGGGGCTGTCAGCTGCCACGGGGATCAATGAGCCGTGTTCTCCTGCAGCTGCCCCAGGGCCTCTCCCTCCCTGCACTTGACCCAGCAGTTGTGTTGTGGCTGATGAGGGACCCCCTTGCTCCGCTTGAGCTGTTTAAAGCTGCATCATCAGGTTGGGCTTCCCCTTGAAGGTGCATCTTACCCAGCTCTGATTGTGATAAGGGGCTGTGGGGAGCAGGTGGGGTCACACTCACTCCTGCTGGAGCCAGGGGGAAAGACCTTCCATTCGAAAGAGCTCACCAAGCAAATAGAAGTTCAGAAGATTGGCTTTGGTCATGTTAATATTTTACTACTTGCTGAGTTTCCATATGGGAGGAGAGGTGTGTTTTACACTTTAGCTACAACAGCTTTGGAGAGCGCTCAGTACAGACCTGTCTGCCCAAACGCAGAGAGCAAGTCACGTTTGACTGCCAGAGTGACTCTGCTTTCCGTTCCAGGGGGCAGTTGTCAAGTCAATGCCAATGCCCTAGACCCCTTCCCTTCAAACGCCTGTCCATTCTCTGCTGAAGGACACGCTCTGTGAAGTCCATCAAAGTCTCCTCCTCAGCGTGCTGTCACACCTGCAGGGAGAAAAAGATGTCTTTGACCAGCTGGCTGGGCTGGCTGTGCAGACCATTTCTGTTCCCGTCCATGCTGTAGACCTGCTTTGTGATCCCCAGTATATTGCTTTTACCTGTAGTGTGCTGCGTTTTTCTCTAGGAAGACCCCTTGTCTTGTCTTATCTCACAGGGACACCCTGAGCTTAGCTCAGTTTAGGCACAGATAACCAGAAAATCACTGCTGACTCCACCATAAGTAATTTGTTAAGCTGTAGCAACTGGTGGCACATTTTTCTTGATTCTCAAGATCAGGGGTTAAGGTTAAAAACCACTTTAGTGGTGAAAATGTGGTTTAAACTTAACACTGCCTCCTTATCATTTACCATAAATAGGTTTGTAAGTATGGCTTCTTGAGGCCAAGAACTGTGTCTGTGGTTGTTTCCCATGGTTCCCTGGACACGTTGCAAGGAGTGGATTGCCCATGATTACCTTCAGAAGTATGTAAAGAAAATTGGAGGGAAGAGCATTCTGCTACAAGAGTGATTTCCAAATGCAGCTATTCTCCTAAGAGTTGCATGGAAACAGCTGCAGCAATTGTTTCCTCTGTTAAACTGAGCATATGTTATGCCCCCGTAGCAAATGAGCATGGCCAGCTGTCCCAGGCCCAGTGAGCACACCAGGAGTGAAGGAATTTCATGTCACAGATCACAAGTGGTCCTTTGGGCCAGTGCTGATAAAGCACTGGCTTAATTACCAGCATATCTTAATGATGATACTGAAGGACTGGCCTCTGCTGCCCAGCTTGCTGTGGTGCACAGACTGTCCTGCAGCAGTGCTCCTGTGCAGTGTGATTTGCCTCCCTTTGCAATGCCTTTAGTGTGTTCTCTGCTCGCTGCCATTTGGCCATTCTGCTTTGAATCACCTTCTGGAATGTGGCTCTTACACCACTTCTGCTTCCATGAGAACGTGCAGGTTGATTTTTTTGGTACTGGACTAGTGCTGAATGATTGTTGGTAAATACAGGAATTGCCTGAAGTCCTGGAGATTAGCTCTCTGAAGTGAGGATTGGGCCAGTCCAGGCAATGCTGGGGATCTCTTCCTGCCTGATTTTTCACACACATCCCATAGGCAGCTTTTCCATGGGGACACATCCTGTGGTGGGGTCACTGTGTAGCATTCCCGCTGACGTCAGCTCTGTACCAGGGCCTGAACGTATCAGACTCAAAATTCTACAGGAGCCTCTTTCCCAATCCACTGCTCACATTCTCAGATAACGCCCTGATGGCAGGGAGCAGCAGCTTCCTGAGCAACACCCTCCCCTGCCCCATGCTGAGTGGGTGAGCGCATTCCTTGGAAATCTGTTTCTTTTCAGTGAGCAAACCTGACACGTGGGCGATTGGAGAAAGTGAAAAACTTTTGATTTCTACACCACAGAGGTCACTCTGGAGGGACTTTGCAGTCTGGTAGCACTGGCAGCATGGGAATACCAGGGACTTTGGGGTTTGACCCTTGCAGGTGCTTTGCAGTAGGACCCCAAGGTCATGAGCTGGGCTCTTACAGGACAGGGGTTTCATAGAATCATAAAATGGTTTGGGTTGGAAGGGACCTTAATGATCATTTACTTTGTGCCTTATTATTTGGAGAGAGGCTTTATGTGAGATGAACCACCCAAGTCCCGCTTTGAGAGGACCTGGTTTTGAAGACATCTTTGTAAAACTTAAGTACATGCTTCAAAATTGCACCCGCAGCGTGTCCTGGTTTGGACAACTCTGGATTCTCAAAGGCAGCCTAGACTGGCTTTGGGACACAGGAGGAATGAGGAACAAAGGTGGCAGCAGACCACGGCCAGTGTAGCTCACCATGTACCCTTTATTTCCTTTTCCTGTTTACCCCACTGGTGATCCCAGCCAAGAAAATTCCCTGCTGTGTGTGGTGAAGAGGATGTCACAGGGATGGTCAGTGAGCTGGGATGGTGTCAGGGCTGCCCTGGGCAGAGCAGTTCCTCTGGACAGTCCTGCAGTTGTGCTGTCCCCAGGAAGGCTGGGATGCTGCACATTCCTGCCCTTCTGCCTTCCTGTGCAGTGCTGGGCATACTTTGCTCAAGGGGAAGGATGTAACACTGGCTCGTGTTTGCTTTTCACGACTCATCCATGGCTTCCAGTTGACTGCTCCTCTGTTTAAGCTGAGTTCCCAGCACTTTTCACCCAGCTCCTGCAATAGGAACCCCAAGCAAGCATTAGTCATTGATTGGAGTTTTGAAACTCTGCGTGAGTTAATTGCGTTCCTCCACTCTCGTATTTGCAAATGAAACAGAAAAATCTGCAAGCCTGGTTTTACGACATCTTGGTTTTTAATCTCTATGCAAAGGTTTTAGAAAGAGGATATGATTCAAATTGCATCTTCTGGCATGGCTCAGTTTTGGGGGAAAAACGTACATATTCTGTTTATTTTAGGAATTTTATTTAAATTTTAAAGAAACTTAATGTTTTGGCAGTCTGTTAATTATTCATCTTGTAAATATGCAACATATAAAGTCTGGCTTCCTTGGGAAATAAATGATTTAGCTGTATTTAGTTTACAGATTAAGCATTTGCCCTCGAAAATGCTGTACAATACTATATACTTTGTAGCTTAATGAGAGAGACAGTTTGTAACTGAGAAGTCCTAAATGCTGTCCTAGCATTGGAAAAATGTTTATTAAAATCAGATTAGCTACAGGGACTATATAAGGAAAGTGACTTGGGGGAAAAAAAAAAAAGAAGTTTATTTTCTGACTGATAATCTTGGACCGTATTTTCCCCAGTACCATTTTCAGGACTGAAACCCAGCCGTGCTCCCTGGAAGTTAATTAAATTGCTGGAGGAGGGCTTCTATTTTCTTTAAATAGCTGACGCATTCGTTTTTGATTCTGGCCTGTGGGCTGCAAAGATAACTCCCGACTGGTATAACATAACACAGACAAAATAATGAATTCCTGATAGCTGACATGTGCAAGGCACCGGGGTTTATCGTTATGGGGGTGATAAAGGCAGTTTGTAAAAGGAAAAGGTTTGGGTGAGAGATAGCCCTGCAACTGAGGCTATGGAGTAATTGGTTCAGAAACTCCTGAACTTTAAAACTCTACTGAGAAAAAAAAGTGGAAGTTCTTGTTCTAGGTGCAGAAAGTAGTATTAACAATTTGCTCCTAATTAAAAGTGAGTGCTCAGTGTGAGATTTTTGGGTAGTGTTTTGTTGGGAAGCTGAATGTTTTGCCAGGCAAACTGGAAGATCTCTTGGTAGAAAAGAATGTGGGAAAGATAACGTGGGCAGTGCTAGAAAATAGCTGTTGGAAAGAAGTTAATAATTGTCTGATAGCAAAGCACCTGCTCACTCTACTGCTAACCTCAAAATGAAGGTACCCTGAGGAACAGGACACACCTGAGGTCTGTTGGAGGTGGCTTGTCCAGCCTGATTTTGGGAATCTTGTCAGGTTCACGTGACCAAAACTCCAGTTGTGGCCATGTCCAGGACTGGGGTTGGAGCAGGAAGACAAGTTCAGGGATGAGTTACAAGGGGACATCTCATCTGGCAGCCAAAGACTGGAGCCCAGTCTGGATCCTCTTTCAGCCCCAAGTATTCCCTCACACCTCTATCAGTGAGTGATACAAAAGAGCTGGTGGGTCACCAGAGGATTCACTCTCAGAACATCCATCTGGTGCCTGTCATACCAGCACCGTAGTTCAGTTTCTGATGTTCTTTTCCATGCAATGCACTTTTGAAACGCCCATGCACTGATATCCTCAGCCTTTTTCCAGGCTGCCCCCAGCTCCCCGTGGGCTGAGTCTGCCTGGCTGTAAATCAGTGCTCAGCACTGGCGCTGCCTTGTGCCCCTTGTGCTCCTCGGCCCTTGTTTGCCAAGTGACTCATTGTGTGTTTTGCCTTTCAGCTGTGACTCCCAGCACTTTTTCTTTAAATACCTGGTGAGGCACTGGCTCTGAACCATTAACTCTGTCTCGGTCAAACCCAGCTGTGTGCTTTCCTCAGCTGCCTCTTTTTCAATAAACAGCTAATTTAGGACAAGATGAGCAAAAGTCTACTTACTCAGAACCTGTTAGTTGAGGGGTTTGATTATTTATTTCGCTTGGTTTGGGAACATCCGATGAACCAAGGTAGTAAATAAGCAAGTTTAGGGAAAGTCTCATGTTTCATATCTATTTCATACAATGATGATGATTCCCCTACTGACAGGTATCAGATACCCACTTTCCCAAGAGCTTAACTGAATTTTATATCCTTTTCAAAGAAAGCTGGTTGAAGACTACAGTGATTTTTCTCTAGCAGGGTGAAGTTTTTTCTTTCGTTGGTGAGTCCCTGTAGGTTTGCCATGAGGAACAGGATCTGAGGAAAGGCAGCAAGCAGAAGGGAGCCAGGCAGGGAACTGCTGAGCTCCATCTCCCTCAGCACTGAGGCAGCAGTTGAGAAGAAGACATTGTTTTCTCCTGGTGTTTTATTTTTCATGCAAACCAGGTGCAAATACCAAAAAAAAAGTACTTAAGATGCCATTTTTTGGATAGACTTTTCAGAGCAACAGGGCTTTTTCCACTGGCACTGCTTGTAGATTCATCCAGTTCATGGCAGACCAAAGCATGTACAGCCTGCAATGATGTAATTTTAATGGGTTTTTTTACAATTTCCTATTTTAAAGCAGTTCTGTAAGGGCTGTCAAGGAATTAGTATAGAACACTTACTATGTAGCAGATTAATTAGGTGGAAGCACTGTGGGTGGAAATGAGCAAAAAGGATTAGAAGAAGAGGGGGAAAAAAAGGATGTTTGCAGTAATTTAATAACCTGATCTCATGGGATTTACTACTTGTATATAGCAATGTAACTGTTAATATTCACACACAATTATGGCAGTTTGGTAAGGAACAGTAATTTTTAGATTTCATATGCATGATGTTTGTACAGTTTCCAGCAGGGCAGAAAAGGGGTTATTGTGTTTTGTCATCTTTAATTGTCCCTCCACAGTACTTTTCTTTGGTTTTTCTTTTATTTTTAAAGTACTTTTAACTCAGAGAGCAGAGCTAGAGTGGGTACAACCCAGCCACCTAGAGAGGTCTTTTGTGTGTGCTCTGCATCCAAAACAGATGAGAGACAAGACAAGCACGGTGCCAGGAAATTCATCATCCCCCAAGTTGTCTCCAGTGCAGGGGACGAGCTGTCACAACTGCCAGGCTTGGAGTAGCATCATGACAGCCATAGGTGTAAAAGATCTTTCCCCTTGTCCCTAGAAATCCCCTTAAGTACAGGTTCAGTATTAAAACACATGGCCTTTTCCTGTTGTAAAAATCACATTTAATGGGTTTTGCATTATAATGTATTCACCTCCTTTTTGTTGAATATCTGAAAAACTTTTTCAGGTCCACAGGGAGTTTTTCCAGTCTTGCACCCTCATCTGTGAGCAGGAGTTTGGGCTTTGGTCTGATTCCTAACAACATACTCACTCGAGAAAAGCAAAAGTAAATCTTCTGCTTTTGCTTCCCATGGTGGCTGAGATCTGTCATGTGAGGTGTATTTGGTGCTTTGAGGAAATGGAATGACAGCTTTTCAACCTCAGTTTTTTGCTTTTGCAGATTTGTCAGGTCTTTATCATTATTTGGACACTTTATTTTTCTTGTGGTTCCATGTATCTCTGTATCAGCTGGGCTGTGATAACAGGGTTTAAACTTTGCTACTGTACTCAGACATGCTAAAAACCCACAACTAATATGGCTAAGCTGACTTTTGTGTGAACAGGAAGAAAGCATGAATGTTAGAAATAACAGTCTGTTGTTGTGAGGAAGGGCTTGGGATCCTTCAAGCGTTGTATCAACTGTGAATATCCATCTTTGCTTGGCAGTAAATCCCCAGGTAAAGCAGAGCCATTCTGCTTTTGTCTGGTCTGTTAGGGGAGCACTGCTAACATGTGCTGTGGGTATGACCAAGCAGGTCTTTAAACATGGATCTGTCATGCCAGGTCTGTGGGACAGGATTCACCAGCCATTGTAGGTAGTAGGTCCAAGGACCAAAAGGGTTTGTGTTCAGAATATTCATGTTTCACACCAAGAGCTGTAAAAGAATTTAGGATTTAAATTCCTAAATCCTGAGGATTTAGGGCAGCTCCAGGTCACAGATTTTCTCTAGCCACGAAGAGCTGCTTCCTTGGCACCCTGTCCCTTGTCTGCAGAGTGGAGGTTGTAGCAGTGCCTTGTCTGCCAAGGTGGCTCTGGGAGCAGCTCATGTTCCCGTTTGTCTGCTCACCATGTCCTCACATGGAGAGGTGTGTGCATACAGCTGACTGGAGAAATGTTGCATTTTCCTTGGTGCTCTTGGCCCATCTTCCAAAAGCCAATGTGTGTGGTCACCAAACCCCAGCAGATCAGTAGGTGCTGCTGCTCTGCCCAAGAGTCGGGCAGTGCTCGGGAAGCAGAGAAGTTGGGCTCAGGGAGCAGGGCTGGAGCTGGTCAGGCCTGGCAGTCCGAGGCTCTGGTCCAAGTGTGGGGAATGGTCGTCCAGTCCCAGCCATGCTTTGTGTTTGGTGCAGGTCCCCCTTGAGCTGTGAAACTAAAGCTGTTGCTGCTGCACAAGGTGGGAAACCACAGCATAGCCACAGCCTAGATGTCCAACAAGCTGGGGTTGAAAAAGACATCTGCACTGCTTATCAGGGCCCTTTTCACAGATGGGGGTGGAAGGCTCTTAAATGCCCCTTCAAATACCTCTCTGAGCAGGCGGCTGCTATCTGGTGTTCAAGTGGCAGCCTCTGCAGCCCTGCCCCCGGCAAAGCTGCCACTGGCTGCAGGGAAGGTCGGGCTCTGGCGGTCCTGTACCAACGGGAGCCCCTTGTTCATGGCCTCTCCACATCCTGGGTTCCCTTCAATAGACAAATAACTTTCTTGAGTGTGCCAGCAGACCATAAACTGAAAGGTTGGGAAATGATGGGAAACGTCTGGCATTTGCCACAAAAGAGGATTTGTCGGAGAGCACATTTCAAAATCCTGCTGCCAAGATCCTGCTGCTCTGGCATACTCAAAAGCTGCTAAATCCATCGTCTCTCCCTGTACCTCCCCTGCTCTCTCTTCCTTCCCCCCTTTTTTCTCCTGCACTTTTAACCCTGCTCATTTTTTCCCCCTCCACTGCCTCACTGCTTGCTCCTCACACCTGTTTCTCGTGGTACCTCGAAGGGCAGAGCAGCCTCCATGGGAGCATGAGGTTGCCACGCTCTGCCCTTCCATTTATTTTACGACAAACTCAAAGCCTACAGAACAGGCCCCTGTTGCTGAAGCAGCCCAGCTGCAGTGGGATGGTCCATGTTGCTGGTTCTCGTCTGTGAGTGTAAGGAATGGGAGCACCCTGGAGACCTTGGTGATGTTTGCCTGAGTCTGGTCACTTCAGAAAGTCACTTTAGGACCAGGCTGGGGTGTGGGCAGCAGCACAGGATGTTCTTGTACAATTTGGTGCATAGGAATTTGGTGGTCCTTCTAAAGAAATAGGGCTGTTACTGACATCAGCTGAATAATCTGGCCTGAAACCCTTGATTATCAAACTTTAAAGTATCTGCTCTAATTGTGTGCTGTTTCAGAGTATTTCTTTTGCTAGCTCTAAATATCTTGAAGAGAATGAGGTGACAAATGCTGATGGAAATGTTTTGAAGCATCTTCACGATGTAGGGTAATAGCATATCATCCTTTCACTGTGCAGCTCCACATTTCCCTGTATCTCCTACGTAATTCTCAAATTTGCTGGTATTTAGGTGTCCGTGAAATAACTTTCAGGTTAATTTTGAGAGACTGGTTGACATTTTCTAAAGGCAAGGCCACTCTAAATTCTACCTGTGCTATGCCTAAAATTCATTTCAAGAATTAGCTGAACATCAGATAATGACAGTCAGAAGGACCCTGGAGTGACTTATCCAATGATCCTACAGCAATACGAGAGAAAGTATTTGTGTGAGGTCAAGAGGCTCCAAGAATAGAGGAAAATCGCTATACAAAGCACTTTCCCTAGTGATAAATTTGTACCTTATAACGTGTTATCAACATAATTCGGCAGAGGCAGACACACCTGCCTTTGATTTAGTCAGTTAAGAGTTGTCTGAAGTCCTGTCCTCATCAAGTTGTTAATATTTACAAAGAATCTGTGGGCTGATAAGCTTCTATGCTGTAGTCCAATATATTGCTTTTGCTGCTGGGTGTGTCACTTGCTCTTCATGTTTTGTTAATCTCATTAACCACATCTTACTCCATCTGAGCTCTTACCTGCGTTAGCAATGGGCATAAGCTGGTTTCTGACAGTGGGTGCAGGGAAATGCCAGGGCACCCATTGACAAATGGTCCTAATTAGCACAGTTCTGTAAATCTTTGCCTGGCAGGGAGTGTTGTATCATTCCATTAGAAGCTGTCAAGATGTACTTTCTGGGGGCATAAATGTGTAACTCTGCTTTAATTTTAAGTAACGTGCTCTAGGCAGAGCATGCCACGATAGTCTGGCTTGGTTCCTTCATGGATTTCTGGTGGGGGTTTTAGCAAGATGCCTAAAATTTCACTGTAACATCAGCAGATTGTAGGAAGCTCATGAGATTGGTCCTGTTTTGCTGCTGGAGATAGTTTCAAGTGGGTAGTCATATCGATAGTCTGGTACATGATTAAGTATTTTTATTGGTTATTTTAGAGGCAAACTGCCTTCCCTCTCCATGGACCTGGCACTGACGAGCAGGGTGTGCTGGGGACAGCATCTTGCCCAACGTTTGATCATGTTGGGACAGAGAATTAATTATGGGCAGTACCAGGAGTGCAAGATGAGGTTCAGCATGAGTAGGCTCTGATGCAGATTTTCATTATTTCCATTTGCATTGTCCAGATTGATTCAACTTCTTCTTTGTATCTGCCAGAGAGAAAACTCCTGTTTAGAGGGTGGAATAGGAAGGAAAGGGTCTGTCTTGCTGCTTTTGTTTAATTCTTCTCCATAGTGGAAAAATACTTGAGATGAGAGTTTCCTATATTCTCCTCCTGGGGAATAAACAAACCTTTTGCCAAAAACTGTTCGGCCCCATTGACTCTGGGCGGTTTAAGTTTATGTATTGAAATTATGCCAAAAACCACCAGTCCAGAAACCCCCTCTGTAGCAGAGGTCAGATTAAATGCAAGTTGGGCCTCCCTGTCCCAACAGCCACGTCCTCCTCCTGGTGGGAACCCACCATGGACATGCCAGATAGAGCACTGGGTGTTTGGCTGGCAGATAGTGTGGATGGTGGGAGATCTGGAGCCGGGGCTGTCTGCCCTGGGATTGCTGTATCGGCTGGTGATCGTTGTGAAACCAAACAGGAACAGGTCATAATTCAAGCCGCAGCTCCTGCTATCTGGAGTTGTCACCTCTGGGGAACGGCTGGCTCTCAGAGGGCTTGGGAAAGTGATCCTGAAGGTCAAGGGGAGACTTGGTTGCTGCAGATGAAGTGATAATGGACTCTGTGGAAGGAGGGGGAGGACCGTTTGAGGCTTTTATTATCCCTGAAGCCGTGAATCATCCCAAATGCTAATCCTGGGGCGTGCAGTCAGCAGATCCAGGCTGCTGCGTGCCAGCCTGCACTGTCTGAAGGCATCCAGCGTGCAAGGAGCTGTGCCCTGTTTTTCCCAGGTCTTTTACATTTTTCTAGGATTGTTTCATGCTCCATCTTACAATTATGCAGGGAGAGAAAAATCCTCATGTTGTTTCTCAGAGAGTTTCAGGCTTTATAAGTCCATTTTGATGGACTTCTCCCAGTGCATGTGGATGGGATGGTGTGTCTGAACCTCAGGGTGCGAGGTTGGGTCCCTTCAGGAAGACAAGTCCCAGGGGCCAATCTTACCTCATAAAATCAGTGTATTCTCTGCTATTGCAAGAAATTGGATGGGTTTGTAGGTTGGCAGAAGAAGAGAGAAGGCCCAGCTCTGCTGTAAGTTGTCACAGCTCCGTGGCCTCTGCCTGCTGACAGTCTGCAGCAGGGCTGTGGTTCTGGGTCAGTGCTGCAGGGACGCGTCCCCTGTCATGGCACAGATGTGGTGACAGCCCTTTGATCACTCTGTGTCCCAGCTCAGAGCCCACAGGCCCTGCTCTGGGGCAGGTTTGCTGGCTAGCCCTCAAAATTTAAATTCAGCGGTAGACATTTTCGTATTGATCAGCTGCTACTCATCACTCAAGCTTAACTAGCACCCTTGTTTTGGCATTGATGAGGATAAAGTTGCCACTCAGATAGATCTGGAGAGGCGAGGGGCCCAAAAACCAAACAGGAAGGCGAGTAGAGCTGTTGGAGGCCACGAGTGTTGCAAGAGGTGGCATTTCAGAGCATGGGAGATGCAGCTGCCAGGATTTGTGGCATTTCTGCAGACTCTTGGCGATGGGGAGGCTCCTGGACCCATAATGATTGGTGAAGGACCATTTGGGACCTCTCCATCCATGTGTAGTGGTGACAGCTGGGGTGTCAGCTGTCCCCTGTGCCCGGCTGCCTCTGCCAGAGCTCAGGCCTGGCCTCCCAGCATCAGGCTCCTTATTGCCTCAGCCCTTACAACCAGGTTTCTAAATAGGGCTTTAATGACCACCCATTAAACCTCTGATTATGAATACTGCGGGGGCCCAGATTCTGCAGTTACAGAAACAGGCCTTTTGTTTGGTAAAAATGAGCTACTTTGCTATTACTTCCTTCCAAAACCTCTCCTACTTCACCGTATTTCCCTGCCAACTCTGCCTGCTAGAGCAGCCATTGCAGTGATGAGTCAGGTTTAAAAATGGGAGGAAATTCGTGTTTTAATAATCAGTTACCCTGTGAGTCTATGATTGAAGTTGGACAGGACGTTAGGAGGTCATCTGGCCAAACCTCCAGCTCCAAGAGGGAGTTCAGGCCCGGTTGCTCAGGGCTTGTTTTTTTAGTTTTGGGGTGGTTTTTTTGTTCTTTGCTCTGGTTTCTGAGGACTTGGGAGAGCATGCTCTGTCTGCATTTCCATGTGGCCCTACAAACCCCTGGTTATCTACCTTCTGTCTGCAAGCTGAGATGTCCTGCAGCCTTTTGATCCCATCAAAATGGGCTTGTAACAGGGTGAATAAAACTCAACTTTGGTGAGCGTTGGCTGTAATTGAGCGGTGGAAGGAGAGATCCTGATTTTCTACCCAGCTGTCCCTGTTTGTGGCCCTTGGGTGCTGGCCAGCTTGCAAAGAAAAATGGATATTCCTGGCAGAAGAGTGCAGCAACCAGCGCTCCTCGGCGTTAATTGACCCCTTCTTGGCAGCTTCATCAAAGACATTGAAGAATAAATAGGCTGTTGATTGAACTGTTTGCTCGTCCCCAGAGGTGGTCCCCCTCACTCTGGGCTGAGGCTCATTGTCAGGGCTGGGGAAGGGCCTTGCAGGGCGATTAGCCCGTGCTCCCGAGGAACAAAAAAACCTTTCATCTCCTGGCTTTCCATGTGGCAACTGGGAGATGGAATCGTGGGAGGGGGGGTTGCTGTGTCCTCGAGTGCAGAGCTCCATCCACAGTGCCCACGGATCTACTCTAGGGATGCGCAGGGTGTGGAATTTGACGGAAGAAGGGGGGGGTGGGCATAGCTCTGATGAAAACTCTAATAGTTCAGTCTGATGAAAACAGAAGTTGGGAGCAGAAAAATACCTTCAAGGAAAGCCTGGACAAAATTGAGGCAGATGCTGATGGACGTGACTGATGCATTCTTTGCATAGAAAAGTCATGTTGGTGCTTGCTGGCGCTGCTGCAAAGGCACGCAGAAATCCTGCCGAAATGGGGCGTGCAGGTTTCAGCTGATTAATTAATGGACTGTGTGAGGAGAAAACATGAACCATTTTACTGATGCCTGTAAATAGGTTTTTAAATATTCTGCTGGGTTTTTGTCGTGACAAATTGCATTCACATACTTCAACCCCGCTGTGTTTCATTCCAGGCTGAGCCTAGAGTCCAGAATACTTGAACTTTCTCGGCAATGGGCAGTACAGGACAACTATTTTCACTGAAAATATTTTAAAGCATATGAACTGAAACTCTTTGTTTTGAATCAGATCATCGTTAAACTCTGAGACTTGACAAATACCACGCTGCTTCATGAAATGTATTGTCTAGAGGAAGGGCTTTAGGGAAAGACAGAGCAAAACATTGCACTACAAGCCTTGCTTTTGAGCAGAGGCTTTCCTTCTGCAGCTGTTTCAGGGCTCATTCTGCACTCAGCAAATAAGAGTGAGGGTGTGCAAGATAAATATTGATACAGTGGTGGCCTGAGCATCACGTGTGTGCATAATGAGCCTGCATGACACCATATCCATCCCTGTCATGTGAGAGGGCCTCTAGAGTTACGTTGCTATGACAGCCTGACATGGGGCAACACGCCACGTTCTTGAGTAGCAAATACATCCCTTCCTTCTGCCCAAACTGATGAGTCCATCTCTGATTCACTAGCACTGACTCTGGGCCATTTTTGGTTTTTCAGCGATGAGAACACTAGAAAAGACCTGAAGACGCTGCCCGTCTTTCCTACCAAGACACTGCAGGAGCATCCATCACTTGCTTACTGGTGAGCAGTTTAATTTAAAATGTAAATCATTGCTATGAATGATAACAACAAGATCACTTTTAAGCAGTTTGCAAACTCTTCTGAAAGTTTTCAGCCCAGGACATGGAGTTAATTGCTTATGTTCAAGCATTTCCAGTTTTTAGAAGGTTATAAATTATGCAAGATCTGATGCAAATTCCTCCTTGAAAGTTTGCTCAAATTCAATTGCTATGTCAGAAACTGCTGGATCAGAATATGTGGGGACCCTGCGATAGAAGGAGCTGAAATCTGAGCTCCAGCCAAGCCTGGGTTTGCAGAGAGCACCTCGGTCTTCATCTGTCACACAGTGGAGCCTTTGTGGTTGGGTGACCTTTGCTGGCTGCCAGCTGCCCACCCAGCTCCTCTCAACAGGACAGGGGAAGAAAATAATCTAGAAAGGCTGGAAAGAGAAAGGTAGTTCCAATTCTGGGGCTTGAATTTGATGTAAAGGAGCACAGCATTTAGGATGAATCAGTGATATTGTTTCCTTGGAATTGATACCCTTTGTGCAAATTCAACTCCCTCATTTGTTTTGGTTTTTTAGGCTTGATGTGTACGTGATGGATTTTCAAGTATACCATGCTTGCTTATTATTTGTTTGTCTCAGAATGAATTCTGCTGGGTTTTTCTTTGCTTTCAAGTGTCTGACACATAAATGCATATTTTATTTCACATTCCTCCAAACCAAAATGTTGAAATATGTAACAGGAAAAATGCAAAAAGGTCATTGCTGACAAATGTTTTTTTCACCTATGAAATGTCAGGGGGAGAAATCCACTGGAATGAAAACAGCTCTGGTTAAACTTTTTCTGTCTTAGATATGGAGCATTAACCAGCCTTTGAAGTTTGGGTCCTTTAGAATGTTAAGATGAATTTATACAATTAGCACCATTATTCTGCAGCAGCATCTGCAGCAGAACAGGCTGATCCGAAATGATTTGCTAATTAGTCTGGAAGGCAGGATGCGATGGTGGGGACCAGCCAGGCAGCTCCACACTGCTTAATGAAGGGTGGGAAAGAAATCAGCAAGAACCAGAATGTAAACTAGAGCAAGAAACATGCAGAGGGACCCTGCTCTGCATGCTGAGCAGGTGGCTGAGCTTCGACAGATGCCGTCAAGACATGAACAAAGTCACTGAGCCTCTAAATTGGGTTTTGTGCTTGGTTTGCAGTGAGGACAGAGTAATTGAGCATTATACACAAATTAAAGGTCTGACCAGAGGACAAGCCATTGTTCAGTGAGTATGACACTTGTTAATTTGTGAAGATGATATTTTTACTTTTCTCCTGTTCTTTTTTTGTTGAGAAGTGGCAAGGCAGGCTGTTTGGGTCATTATTGCCTGCAAACGATGTTGTTTGTATCTGTCAGATTCTCTTTTTATTGAGTTATGTTGTGAAGGGGAATTATTTGAAGTTTCACATTTCACAGGCTTGCAGTTTGTCATTTGCGTAGTCATTTGGGTACCTCAAACACAAAAGAAGTTGTTTGGATCTTACTTTATTGGAAGACTCTTCTCCATACCTTGCTTGCCATCAATTAATTTTCACTCCAAACTCTTAAGGGCTAGTATTATCCTAAGTTCTGTAAGAAATTCTGAAATGTTTAGAATTTGGCTTTCAAAATAGCAAGGTCTTCCAAGTTGCACACTGAGCCTGTGGAATTGTATTTTTCTTTTACCATTAATATTTACTGTTTTTCCTACTAGCAAATGCAGTAGGATGTGTTATGAGATGTTTGAGCGATGGCCATGGCTGCACGGTGCAGGCTCCTTGTAGTTTTTCTCACGTACCTCAGTGCCTGTAAATCTGTCTCAATAATCCGTGGTTTTTTTCAGTAGGAACAAGGGAAAAATGGTCTGTTCAGTGGTTTTCTGAATTGCCTCATGAAACAGTTGTACAACGGCATAAACAGATTTATTTGGAGCCTATCCTTTGTAACCAGAGCTTCATAATGGAATAATTATAGGCAGGTCTTTACTGCCAACATTTCCCAAAAGACTCACATGTTCAGTTCAGAATTTTTGCTTTCAGTTCTGTGATCCTCTGATAAGAGATTGAATGTTCTGTTGTATGAGAGATTTTCCTTTTGCTTTAGCTGGGCCAAAATACCCCATCTTTCCCCAAGCCAAGATGCTAAATTTTTTTCTGAAAGCATGGGCCTTCAATTATTAAGGCCTTCAAAATATACAAATGATAAATGACGTGTCCTGGATGTATGTGTGAAAAAAATATGTTAATAGATATTATTCCCTCCAGAGAAAATCATCTGATATGCTATAAATCTGTCTGCAGGTACATGAAAGTGGTAGAAGCTTTGCCAACATACGGAGTTCATTACTATGGAGTAAAGGTCAGTAACTGCCTATAGATAATGTGATTGCTGAGCTTATTATGTGGGATTGCATTCCTAAAGGAGCAGTTGGATGATTCAGTGCCCTTCTATCAGTATGAAACCCCACATTTTTCAAGCTCTGTGATTTTTCCCCATTCAATATACTTTAAGAATTGTTTCCAGAGAGCAGAAAGGAATCTGTGTAAAACCTTACGTAATCCTATCAGGAGCTAAATTCCTATCATCTTAATTAAACTGGATATCACTTGTAGACCCGAAGCAGTTAACAGTTTCCCCAGAGACATTAATCAAGATTAGAAAAATAAAATGTGGAAAAGACTCCTCCTAAGTGGCAAGTGATTAGTGGTGCGTGCTTGGAGTGGGCAAATGCTGAGAAATACTTTTGGAGAGTGATGGAAATACACCGTTTATTCCCATTTGTAGAGCAGAGCCGGGGCCAAAGTGTTTTGTGCCGAAGAGCTCAGCAGAGATGATGTCTCCTTACTTTTGAGTCACGGCCGTGACTGTGGTACCTGAGAAGCTGATGTCTTACGCTATTCTTTCCTCCTGTGGCTGTCCATGCCTGAATTTAGTGGATGCAGTCATTGGCCACAGTTTTTTTCTGTCCCCTATCCTTCCCCTTCACAGCCACTCCTCCAGCCAGTGACACTCTGTTGTTTCAGCAGCACTGTCATTTTTCTGTCCACGTTGCACAGCCACCACCTGGTTTTGTGCCTCTGCCTCAGAAGGCAGAGGGAGAAAGTTTCCACGTTCACCCCAGCAATCCACTTCACCTCAATTTGTTTGCCAGAAAATCTTTGTTCTGTACCTACTTGTACTTGTCACAGAGTGAAAAGGGCTGTACTCTTGGAATTGCCTAATTCTTAAGTAGCTCTTGGTTGACGTAGACGTCCATTTTTCAGGATAAACAAGGAATCCCGTGGTGGCTTGGAATAAGTTACAAAGGAATCGGCCAGTACGACTTACAAGACAAAGTTAAGCCCCGAAAAGTAAGTTTTTTTGCATCTGATTTTTTTGTGGGGGAAACATGGTATGGTGTTTTATGTCAGAATGTACTCTTTTAAGCTGTTGCTTATTAGACTGGTGGGCAGAAGACCAAGGGCTGGAGGCAGAAGGAGATCTCTGCTGGCACTGAGGGAGTAAATCTCTCCCTCTCCTAGATAGTGGAAACGCCCTTTGGGAGCTTTGGCTCACGTGTCTTGAGTTTGGTGGTCTCAGGATGGGAATTTTTCAGCGCCCAGGGATAACTACAGAAATATGAAGCAGTTGTGCTTTGGCAAGGCCTTGTACTTGGGCAGTGTTTTTACTTCACTTTTGTAGTTTGGTTTTTTCTGTGTGACGTGCAAAAGGCTCCACTGATAGAGGCGGAATACGAGGGGAACTGCGTGAAATTGCAGGCTTGTAGAGGCAGCTCTGTAAGTCTGTGTTTCCATGAATTCTAAGGGGGAATTGAAAATAAATGCCAAGTACTGGAGATTGTTCTTCTCCTTCTCCAACCCACTGCTTCCCAGTGTGTCTGGTGCAAAGTGAACTCTGCCCACACCCTCCTGTGCTGTTTGAACAGGGCAGAGGGTCCTGCCTTGCTCTGCTGGCTCCCTTGGAGCCCCCAGCAGAGAGCCCAGACAGCAGTCTTGGAAACCCACCAGGCACCCAACACATGGGCTGGTGGGAGCTCCCCCCATCCTATAGCCACATGTGTGTCCTTGTGACAGGACTGAGCCCTGAAAGTCTTTGAAGGGTTCTTTAACCCCCATGGCTGGTGGGAGAGCTGGTGCTTCTTGTGCTGGAGCCATGCTGCTGGGCCAGGGCTGTCGTTGTTCCTGGTCATGTCTTCACATCTAAGCCATGAGGGGATGGAGACCTGGGAGTTTGCTGTTCTTCTTTCCCCAGGAACGATCTGGGCAGGAGTTCACATGAAGTTGTGCTCCCCGCCCGGGAATTTTACATTTGCAAAATGATATTGTTTAGTGTATTGGTGCCAAAAAGCACAGCTTAACAAAACTTCCTTGTTAAAGAGTAATCCCCCTTCAAGCTTCCAGCTTGATCTTCTCTTTTTCCAGAGCAGGCTATGACTTGGTTTTTTTTGGTGTATTTATATACCTGTGTGTCCAAGGGTGAGCTCTCGTGTCCTTCCTCTGCTTGGTTTAGTAAAACACAGAGTTTCATCCCAGATGTCTCTTCCCATGCCTGCACTAAAAGCAACACAGAGGAACTCTTTGGAAATCAAGTCAGCTTGATGAAGCCATTGAATGTCAAAGGAGAGCATCGAGGAGGTCCTCTTGCCCTTGAGCACTTCCCTGATTTAAGGCAACATCTATAAGATTTTCCAGCCAGGAAAGGATCATTCTGCAGCCAAGATGTCCAGCTGTGACCAGCAACGCTCTCCAAGAAGATGGAGCCTGCCTGGCTGGATGCATTGCTTTGCCAAGCATTTTTTATGCTTGTGGGATTTCAGTTTACAACATCAACCAGGCAGATTAAGAACATTTTTTAAGGTCAGCAGGGCCCAGATACCAAGTCACACCCTGCTACAGTTAGTTATGAGGCGTTGGCTTTGAATGCAGCAGGATTAAGAAAAATAAATAAAAACCAGAGGTCATCTCTGCAGTGGAAGTGTTACAATGGAAATGAGAATAGTTGTTGGCTTTAGTGAAATTATAATTATATAACAGAGGATAGAGATTAAAAGGGAAGGTGAGAGAGAGGAGCCTAAATGCGGGTGGAAGGTGTAATTCCAGTAAGCTCATTGAAACTGTGGGGATGGATATGGCTGTAATACCCTTAAGGATTTGTCTGGTGTCAGTGCAAAGGGACAAAAATTATCCAAGCCACAGCTTGTCCTGAGCCATGGCTGCCTGTAATATGTGGCTAAGTATACAGACAGTTTCTTTATATGAAAAATATTTCAGGGTTTGCAATACAAAGTGCACTTTGGATAAGTGATTGGAATCAGATCACTTTTGGGGGGACAAGCAGACATCAGATCTAGAGGGGCACCCACATCTGACATGGGTTTGGAATTAAAATGCTGCTGCTTATTTCAGTGTACCTACAGCCATGCTGCCTGTGATGCAGAAGGCAGAAGTTCCTTTTAATCAGTATTGTCGTATTTTCATATTTATGAATGTATCATAATTTATTTCAGAGAGAGAAGAGTATATGCAGCTTGCCTGAATCTCCCAAGAGTCTCTCTGGAGCAGCAGGCAGGAAGGGAATAGGCATGTAAACAATTCCTGTCAAAGGTGCTACTTTTGCTGGATTTAGCAGAATTTTCTTGCTTTGGTTTTTGGGAATGGAGCCAAACTCACAACTGCCATGTGCTGGTGTTATCCAGCTGTTTATGCTGTGGATCAAAACTGCTGTTGTGTTTATCCTTAGCCATCTGGGAAAGAGCATCCTCATTATGCTCCACTTCTCCAGTTGGTGATGTTTAAATATACATGCAGCTGATTAATAAATAGAGAATAATAGAAGGGAAAGGTTGAGCTCAAGTCTAATGAAGACCAAGTTGGCCTTCCCGAATTTTAAAGCTATGAGTGATCTCTGGGTGTGCAAACCTCTCTGATACTTGTTGTGGTGGGAAAGCTGCAGCATTTCGGATGGGAGGCTTTTAACAGGAATTGGTGCCTGTGCCCCAGTGAATTCACACCAGGGGGATTTATTCTATTCCCCATGTCTTTTCTGCAATGTTTATGACTGCTGTCACATGTGTTTGTTTCACTGTAGAATCATAGGCATTTGGCAAGAGATAAGTCCATATTTAGAATAAAATTTTACTATTAATAATAGAAATAAAACATATATTAGCTGCACCCATCAATGGAGGGTCCATTAAATCCAAAGAAATATAACCACCCTCCTCAAAAAGTGAAATCTTTTGGCTTTATCCAAGTAGGTCTTCAGGCAAAGATACCTAAATACGAGCCTTGGAGCGCAGAGGTTATCCCAAGATTTTGTTATTGGATCAACACTTGCACGAAGTCCAAGGCTGAGAGCTCCTCACAGGAAGCAACTTGCAGGAGAGTCCTGGATGAAGCAATCTCCAGATCCCTATCGCCCAGCCCTGCCAGTGCTCCATCATCACCATCCGTGAGGGGAGCGTGCGATGTCGGAGAGGCCGGTGTGTGACGTGGGGCTGGACCAGGAGAACCTGCCCTGGCTGTCTGTCTGTGTAGAGCTGGCTGGGGAGGTTTGGCTCCAGCTATTAATATTTTGCTGGTTGACCTGAGATGGTTTTGGGAGTTTTGTTGCTCCAAGTCACTCCTGGGAGCTTGTGTTGCTTTGGGAGCAGTTTCTAGCAAAGCCCAAGTGTTACCCCTCACCCAGGACTGCCAGCTGAGGCACTGAGGGAAGCACTGTGCCCCAGCTCCGTAACAGACTGAAAAGGGAGAATTATTTTGTGTGTCATTTATGAAAATTGTCTTTGTAGATAAAAACAGTGGCTCCACACTGGCTGGAGGTTACACTGAGCTCACTTGATTATCATCCTGAAGTCTCACAGGGCATTAAAACGGACTGAGTTTGGCAACCCTTGCTCAGATTTGAGCTCAGACCTGGGATTAGCTCTGCAGTCCTGCTGCTTTGTAAACATATTCTCTTTCAGCTGCAGTTAATACTGAGGGACACCTCCTGCTTGGAGAAGTGCCTCCTGCTTGCTGTAGGGTGGCATGCCAAGATCCTGTCCCTGGTATCCTCTGAATCAATTAGGAAAAATATAAAACACGTCCCAGGACTTTGTTTGTCATTTCAAGCCAGAATAGATCTCCCTTTATCTCTACCCCATTCTTCTCACTGGTGTCTGTCTTTCTTGTTAATGGAGGGTGTATTAGGGCACGAGTTGAGTTTATTCTGTGTTCAGCCAGTATGTGGGGATCCTCTGAGGGCTGGAGAAGGCTCTTTGACTTGTTCTCCCACTTACTGTGTTTATGTGGGTGACTCCCTCATGATAAATTAACTACATTATCTGAAGAGAAAAACTAATCTTGCTATGGTATTGTTTCAAATGTCCAAGAATATCGGTTCTACTGCTTGACGTCCTGACTGCATTGTGTTCTCAGAAGTGTTTTTGTTAGCATATACTCATTTTGAAATGGGTCATGTTTATCATAGGATGGTGTGGGCTGGAAGGAACCTGAAAGATCATCTCGTTTCAACCCCCCTGCCATGGGCAGGGACACCTTCCACTATCCCAGGTTGCTCCAAGCCCCGTCCAGCCTGGCCTTGGGCACTTTCAGGGATCCAGGGGCAGCCACAGCTTCTCTGGGCAACCTGTGTCAGGGCCTGCCCACCCTCAAAATATCCCTGGCTGGATTTAATTCTCCCAGGGCTTTAGCTTTCCAAACCAGACCCCTTGCTGCTCAGACAATTTCTCTGTATTTCTCCCACCCTCTGTAGGGCGTTTTTTGTGTGTGTTTGAGTTTGTCCAGGAGCTCTTTGTTCATCCTTGCAAGCCTCCTTACTCTTTTGCTTGACTTTCTCTTTGTTGGGATGCATTGCTCCTGATCTGTGAGGAGGAGGTATTATGATATTTCTTTCTTAATTCGACATATGCTAAGAGTTGATGCTGAAAGTTTTCCCTTGCAGAACATTTACTTCATGTAAATGTGCTGTCCTGCTTTGCTGAATAGCTCAGAACACAGCAGCGTTGGAACAGCCTTCTCAGCAGGCAGCTCTAATTAGGCAGAGATTTCTTTTATGGTGTTTATTTCTCACCAAGCCATTGATTTAGATAGAAGATACTAAGCTCACGTAATTACTTAAAATAAGCACAGGGCTTTTACGAGACTGCTCTGAAATTCAGTTCTTTCCAGATGTGCAAAAAGTTGCTTGAACGTCACGTGCCACAAAACACAAACGTTTTGGGGCAGTTTCATGTTGAGACATCCCTCGGTCTTGTGGTGCCAGTGCTAGTGAGGATCAGGCAAAAAAAGGATCATGAAGTATTAGAAAAAAATGTGATCGAAGAGATTTTTAGAGGACTGGCTTAATATTTAAGGCATGAAGGATGCCTGCGGGTGAGCTCTGCCAAATTATGCTGGCAGAGGTGGGAGCTGTCTGCCTCCTTCCCTCAGAAGTTGCTGCAGGTGGGGCAGTTTGGCTCTCCTGCCATCTCCTCAAATGCCTCTCTCCATGGGCAGGCGCAGCAGTGTAACACACAAGGATTCCAGCTGAAGGCAGGATGCCAGACAGCCGAGTGCAGTGGAGGGGCTGAAACACAGCCCTGCTCCCAGCGCTGCTGCCAGGGTGGTAATTTCCCTCTTTGGGTGGGGTGCATTCCTGTGGGCAGAAATCTTTTATGTTTCCTTGCTCTGAATTGCCAGATTTGTCTTTAGATTGCTGTTCCCAGCCAGCTCCCAAGGTGCTGGTTGCTGAGCCTCCTTGCAGGCACCGCACGTACCATGAGGTACTTTGGAAGTGCTTCCCGAGGGAAAGGCTCCTGCACTGGGGCATGGCTTGCACTTCCATGCTGACCTTAACCAAAGACTCCTTGGGTGGAAAGTCAGAGATTTGGGTAATTTAGCTCTCGGTCAGAATTTGCCACTAACCTTGGAAACATCCCAGGTACAATTATGACACGTGCTGTGCCTGGGGCTGGTGCAGCAGCGTGTGGCCACATAGCCCCTGCACTCAGCTGCTCTCCACATTTTCACCTCCTTGCAAAAAAAAAACCTTGAAAAAAAATACTAAAATACTATTTTTTTAAACAAAATCCATCAGGCTCACAGGAATATTGAGCCATCAGCCCCTGAGCAGCTCTCCTGCATGTCTCAGGGCAGGGGCTCTGCCAGCTCCTGCCTGCGATCCTGACGGGGCCGTTTTTCTGAGCCAGTTTGCTCCTGCTATCAGGCCCGGACAAACTTGCATTTTATTCAAAACTGGATGCAAGATCAGCCAGGTAAAAAACCAGCTGCTTCTTTTAAGGTGTTTCAACATTTGGGCATCCCATGTCTCTTAGACTATTACAGTTCTTTTTGTGTGAGAAGGAGGGCGATTCCTTTTCCTTCAGTGTTCCTTGGTATCTGGAACTGAATCACAGTAGAAATGCAGGAAGCCTAAACTCGTGGGCTGGAAAAGCAGCAGCTGGGTGGTAGGAGTCTGGCTGGTGCACAGAGGTGCCTGGGTAATGAGATGTGGCCAGAGCTGCACCTCTGCCTTCTACAAAAAATCCCGGAAAAGAAACCTTGACCAGGCCAAATTCTTCCCCAAGAGTCAGACAGGCAGCCCCTGGGATGCTCAGTAGGAGTTTTCAGGAGCATTTAAGGATCTGACAACCTAGATGGATGGGAAGGCTATTAAGAAAACATTAATTAGCTCAGGTGGACTTAATCATCTGGTTAAAAGGAACATACATTGCAAAACTTCCACAAAAACATTTTAATTATTCCTAATTGTTCTTCCAGCCCTCAAAAACCAGTTCCAGTTTGTTTTGGGGTTTTTTTTGCCACTCTTTTGTCTTTAAATATACATGTAGTTTAGGTAAGATTGAAGTTAGGAATTATTTAGGAACATGTCTGTACAGGGTAGGGAGTATTTGAAGGGAGCAGGAGATCTCTAGTGCAGTGACGGTTTCCTGAGTGCTGCCTTTTGACCAAGAGTTAGAAAAATTTCGGTTAAAGAAAGTTATCACTTTATTGCTTTTTTTTGTCCTTGTTTGTATGGAGTCCATTTTTTTCCCTCTTTGTTTTTATGAATCCAAGCGTGTTAGGCAGAAACTTGTAATATTTTCATTCAGGATTATTTCTATGTGCATCTGTATAAATATTATTAGCTCTCAACTTACTCTAAAGCTGTTCATTTAATCATCAACCTTTTTTACAAGGACCTGAGTTAGGAGGGTTGGTCAGGTGAGGTGATTGCTAAGGAGCTTATATTGTTCTTAAGTGAGATAGTTTGAGGACAGGGCACTTTTCAGTCCACAAGGGCAAAGATGTGTCTTTCGTACAACACCAATTCCCATCTCTCCTGCTGCAGAGCAGCAGAGGGGGGAGCTGGAGTTATCCCAGACTTTGGTCAAGGAGGCAGAGATGTCTTTGTGGTGAATGTACCCAGCTGCGAATGCTTGGGGCGCCTGTCAGCTCCTTTTGGGCTGGGGATGGATCTCACAGGGTGGGGAGGAAATGGGGCAAGGCTCTACCCACATCCTGAGGCAACTCCATGCAGGTTTTCTTAAAAATGCAAAGGCTTTTCTTCCCTTTCTCGGTACTGCAAGTGATCCTGGTGTCGGATTTGCACAGGCTGACGGAAGGGTCCGCCCAGACCCCTGTGTCCCTCTGCCTGGGCAGGAGGCTGCTCCAGGCGCTGGGGCTGCTGCCTTTTGTCCTCCTGCCAAACGCGACCCTCACCACCTTCGGGCAGGTGTCCCCTTCTCCCGCAGTCCTCAGGAATGTCGAGCGCGTCCGGAGGGGAAAAACCCGAAGGAAGTGATAAAGGGGACGGGGAGTCATCACCCGCCGCGATAAGAGGCAGCAAGGCAGTTTTTTTCCAGAGGTCGTGTTTGAAGCCCGCCCATGGTTTTTACGAGCGTGGGAGCGGGCGGCCGGCCGGGAACGCCGGGATGATGCTTCTGGTCGAACCTGTTGCCCCTGGGTGTGAGTCAAGGCTGGCGGGGCCGGGACACGGCACCGCGGGGACCCCGAGCAACCCCCACGCCACTGCCCCCGCCTTGGCCCCCACAGGCACTCGGGGTGCTCCAAGGGGTGAAGCCCCTCCGCAGAATCCTCCTCGTTCCCTCCGCCGTTGGGCTTTGCCTTTATCTGGGGAAAGAAAGGGGTGTGGGAGGCGTCGCAGCGGAGCGGGTGGGTGGTGATGTCAGGCGTGTGTCAGCAGTGGGAGGCGAAGCTGCCAAGGCAGAGCAGCGGGACGGAGGGACGGAGGGGCGGCACGGCCGCCTCGGCTCGGCCCTGCCCATGTCACCCCTGACACGGCCCGGCGGGGCCGGGGAGCCGCGATCGGCAGCGGGGCTGCGGCCAGGTGAGTGCGGGACGCGGGGAGGCAGCCGGGGCTGGGATCCCTGCTGGAGCACCCACGGGCGCTATTTCTCAATGTCCTGACAGACCGCTTGGGCTGTTTCCTTTTGCGTTTTTTAAGATTATGTATTTTCAAAGCTCAGTGCAGAGTTGTAAAGAGGCGCTTCTGGCGGCGGTATGACTGGGCAGGAGGGCTGTAAGACAAATATAAAACTTATTTAAGCAGCAGAGTGAAACTTCCACAATCGTCTAGAAAATAGTTTATTAATTTAAGTAAATTACATTTCCAGTTGCCTTCACTTTTTCTACAGCAGGTTCTGGTAGTTGTAGTCCTAGAAAGGAAAGTTTTAATTAAACAGAGGGAAAGGCTGCTTAAAGAGCCACTTTTTCCCTGAAAAACAAATGTGTTGGGTTATGTTTCATTGTGTTATAAATGTTTCAGATGCAGCACAGTGTAATACGTCATTTTTACAAAACCTGAAGTCCTTCTGTAGTGGGAGGGAGCACGGCAAGTCAGGTTTTGGCAGAGGCCAGTGGGAATGTTGTGTGTCCTGGGAGTTTCTGGTGTGGTGGCTGCACCCGTGGAGGCTTTGGAAAAACTCCAGTGGGGAAAGGAGGGAGTTGCTGTGATGGTCTGGGTGCCTCAGCTGGATCCCTGGTGTCGGAGGCTGGTCTCTCACTGAACCCTGTCCCTGCCTGCCCAGCTGGATTGAGGTACCTCCAGCACCTGCGTGTGGGCTGCAGGTCTGGAAAGCAGCTGATGTAAACTCCAGTGTGCTGCTGCACCTGTGCACCCCATCATGGTCAGGGGACATCCCTGGGGACACCCTGTGGGTCCCCATGTGCATCCAGGCACCCTGGCACTGCTAGAGAGGGGGCAGGAGGTGGTGCTGCTGAAACCTGGGCTGAGGGGCCGGGGAGCGGGCTGGGCTGGGCTGGGAGGATGCAGCCCCCGATGGCTCATCCCCAGGGGGTGGCTGATGCTGCTGCTAAAGGAGAACGAATTCGTATGAAATTCTGATCCCATGGGTGCAGCTGCCAAGCCCTGACTGACTTTGATCTCTTCTCCCAGCTGGCACTTTGCAGGAAATATGTGGGTTTCTAGCAGGAGTATGTGCTGGGGGTGGCTTCCTCCTGTAGCTGCTGTTGTTCTGTACATGCTGTACCCCTGCTCCAAAATGTCATGCTGGATGTCTCAGACAGTGTCTTCACAAGACTTGCTTTTTCCAAGCTGCTGCCATTCCCTGGGGATGTTCTGACTCAGGGAAGTAGACCATAGTTGTCTATACAATTACTTTGTAAAGAGATTTTTGTGTTTAATCAGAGAGAAAATTACTTTAACTGCCCTGCCAAGATCTCTGGGAACTTGTAGCAGTGAAATTAAATGTGCTATTGATGGAAGCAGATGTTGTCATTGGCAAAATCCTCAATTTGCAGTACATTGTTTGTAAGAGTGTGAAATTACTGAGGGGGCATTCTATATTTATGTGCTTCTTTTAATTGACGTTATGAATGTAGTTATTGCTCAGTCCATGCCATAGCTGAGGATACACAGGAATTGTAATTTGCTGAAATTATACCACCTTGGGGAAAGAGGACTGGTGATTGTTCAGTGACCATGTTCTGCTTCTCTCTCCCAATTCTCCTAGCTATTTCAATGGAAACAGCTGGAAAATCTCTATTTCCGTGAGAAGAAATTTGCTGTGGAAGTACACGATCCCCGCAGGTGAGGCTGGAGGAGGCAGTTCTGTCAATGAGGTTAATCTTTACCCAGTGGGAACTCATCATCACGTGTTAGTGAATGGGGTGGGAGGTGCCTCAGAGCTAAGCATGAGTTTACTCGGGGCTTTGGGACTGATCCTGATCAGCGTTTGGCAGGGCAGACCAGGGCTTTCACATCCCTGGGTGTCCTCTCAGATTCCCTGTGTGTCCATTCAGGGAGTTCTTATAGCAGAGGGAGGACTGTTTGTCATGGCCAGATTTGCAGCAGCACTGGGTGATGGGGAGAAGGAAATCTGAGTTTTCTCATCCCTAAAATTAAGGCTGAGCCTCGCCTGGTTAAGAGAGAGGCATTGTGGACTTCAAACCTCAAAGACTTGTCTTGAAATTGTGTTTCTTTTAACCTCCTCAGAATTTCAGTATCAAGAAGGACCTTTAGTCAGAGCGGGC
Organism: Corvus cornix cornix; assembly: GCF_000738735.6. Taxonomy (NCBI): domain Eukaryota; kingdom Metazoa; phylum Chordata; class Aves; order Passeriformes; family Corvidae; genus Corvus; species Corvus cornix. The sequence continues at coordinate 16,011,969 of NC_046342.1, read as the reverse complement.
TGGTGGTGCAGACCTGGTATGCAAACACTTCCCTGATCAAGTCCATCTGGGTGATGGCAATCAGTCAGCACCAGTTTTACTTGGACAGAAAGCAAAGCAAAGTAAGTTATGAGGCATTTTACTGCGAGCATGGGTTTCAACACCTTTCCTGTATATTCTTCAGCATGTGTTTTTCCACGGATGAACTAGTCTCCAGAGAAAAACTACAAATTGTTTTTGTCAGTTTTTTGAGCAGTCTGTTAGTGGCAGTATTGTTATTCGATCCATTTTAGCCTGCCTGCAGTTAAAGGCTATGGAAGTGTAATCATGGAAGAGGGAATTCCCATGTCTGGATGTCCAATCTGCCTTTTCTTTTGTCTCCTTCCTGTGTTTGTTTTGAAAACTGCAGAGATTTTGAGCTGGGAGATGGTTCAGGTTTTGGGGGAGAGGAATGCCAAACAGCCTGTGCACACCGCAAGCACCTGTGTGATGCTGTTGCTTTAGCCCTTAATTCTGTGGGAGATGAGGTGTGAAATGTCATCTTCTGTGATGTGCTCTGAAGTTAATTAGAGGTAACTCAAGGAGGCTGGATTTTTTTTTTAACTCCTTCAGGCAAAAATTCCTTCAGCCAGAAGTTTGGATGATATCGCCATGGATCTGACAGAGATGGGAACACCAAAAGTGTCAAAGCTGGTGACTTTGGAGGCCAAGAACCAGCTTATTATGGCCAGCAATGGCAGTTTGATCTCATCAGGTAATACTGCACGTAAATGTGAAGTAGCCAGGTATAATGGGGCTTGTGTTTGTTAAAAGGGAAATGAGGCTACCAGGTAATAAAAATGGCCTTTACGTGGAAATCCTCTGATACAAAGCATGTTTTCCAGGCTCTCAGGATTCAGAGGTCAGTGAAGAACAAAAGAAGGAGAAAATTATGGAACTAAAGAAGAAAGAGAAACTCCTTCAGGAAAAACTGCTTCAGAAAGTTGAGGAGCTAAAGAAGATCTGCCTGCGAGAGGCGGTGAGAACTGCACCTTACGCTGGGGTCAGGCAGGTGGGAGCCCTTTTCTCCCACTGAGCCTTATGTGGAGCCCTCTCTGTTCCCCAGGAGCTGACAGGCAAGATGCCCAAGGAGTATCCCCTGGGTGCTGGAGAGGAGCCTCCCCAGGTGAGAAGGCGCGTGGGCACGGCGTTCAAGCTGGATGACAACCTGCTCCCCAGTGAGGAGGTGAGCATGGCAGCTGGTTTGCTGGGAGCCAGACTGGTAGCCAAAGCCACTTGCAAATAATCCAGCTCTTCCTTGGGTGTTTTAAGAGGAGGCAGCTGGGATAGTTCCTTGCATGGAGTGGGAAAGCCAGATGCATTCTGCCCTTCTTTCAGCCACGCTTTGAACTGGCCAGGAAATTGGCTGTTTCTAAAGGCCTTAAGTTCACCCGACCTGAACCCCTGCTTTGGCCATGGCTGCATGAATTTTAATGAATATTTTGCTGCTAATTAGAAAAGATCAGGTGCATAATGCCATTTGGCAGCTCACGGCTCTGAGCTTTTCTGGAACATTGACATGTGTAGTGTTGGGATGGTGTTTGAACCCAGAACGTGGCAGGGGTGTGCACTGTCCCCCTTGCAAAATCATCTGTCCGTGAGCATAGTTGTGTGACAGGAGGAGGAGTTTTACCTGTGGCTTAATGAAGGTTCCTCCTGAGTAAAACCTCCTGCATTGCTCAAGAAGCTAAAATGAACTTTGCTGGCAGAGACTGACTCGATGATATGGTAATTCAGATGTTTGCAGTTTCTGGACACACTCCATTCCCCCTCATTCCTTCTGAGATTTGTTAACAAGCTGTATCATCCAAGTAAGTAGGTGTTGGGCACTTGGCATCTGTCTTTCGCCAGAAACTCTCTGCCCTGCCTCACAGGGCTGGTGTGCTCCATGTCTGCAGCAAAGTGATTTTATGTGAACTGCTTAAATGCTGTTAAACCAAAATCCTGCTGACCAGATTTAATAATGTGTTGCTAGCACTTCTGCAGTGCCTTTCATCTGAGCTTCTCAAAGTAGTTTACAAACAATTAATTAAAGCCTGAAACTCCCTCTTACGTAGGTATGGTGATACCAATTTCCATTTTTATTTTCTCTAACGTAGAGAGAGATTTTGAACAGATGTTTTCAGGGTTGGATTCATAGCAGGAGGTTTAGCAGCCTAAACCTGAATTTAAGAGCCTGTGTTATGTCACCTGGGCTTGAGACCTTTGGACCTTGCCCAAGAGATCTCGTAATCGTACCCTAGTCAGAAATAAGATCTAAGACTTTCATATGCTGAGATTGTCTTGTGTATGAACTTCGGTATTTCTGTATTTTGTGCTCAAGAGTTCACTTCATTACCACAAAAATAGATCTTTTCTTTAATAACCTTCGCTGGTAATTTCTCTCTGGAGTACAAGTAAATAACTCATCTCATGAATTTGCAGGATCCTACTTTGCAGGACTTGGAGAGCAATTTTATCATACACCAAAAGTTGGTGGAAGCTGCAAAGAAACTTGCCAGCGAGCCAGACCTCTGCAAAAACGTGAAGAAGAAAAGAAAGCAAGAGTATGCTGATGCTGTAAAAAAGCTGCAAGAGATAGAAAACTCCATAAACGAATATAGAATCAAGTGTGGCAAAAAACCAACCCAGAAATCAACTCTGGCTCTACCAGGTGAGAGAATTCCCCATGTTCTGATGCAAACAGGAGGGAAAAAGAGCAATTTGGCTTACTTAGAAGCTTTGTTTACATCTCCTCTGTATGGTTTTTACCTTCTCCGAGGCAGTTAAATAAGAATAAAAAGATGCAACTGCTGCATCTGATACAGTCAGTGCTCTGCTGTGGGCTGGGGGCCAAGTAAGCTGCAGTTTTGGGAGCAAGCACAGACGTGCTCCAGCACCAGGTATGGACTGAAGATGCTCTGCACAAAAAGGCTGGCAGCAACATCTTGGATGAAGCTTTTCTGGTGCTTGAATTCCTGGTGTGTTGAGTGCAGCTGTACATCTGAGCTGTCACATGGAAGATCTCTCCCCCGTCCCTCCCGCAGCACTTCAGTTCCGGCAGGAATAGAGCAGGCAGGTTTTTCTACAGGACTGAGGAAATAAGGATCAAAGACATTGCTCTTTGATGCAAAATTCCTGATTTCCAGGAAGTCATAAGTGAAGTTCAGGAGTTTATGAATGCAATTAGTAGCAAACAGATTTTTGACTAAACCCATTTGCCACTGATGAGCACAGTAAAAGCAGATCCTCTTGGTCCCTCCATTCTGAGAGTGTGATTCTCCTAAGGGAAGTGAGATTCTTGCTGCTTCATAGGATAATGTGTGCAAACCTGCTAGTATCCAAGCCAATTGAAGGAGTTTTGGATCCCTACCCCTGACACACCCCACAGCATCACTGGGCTATCCATCATCACAAAGTGTTTATTCTGAAAGGCTGATCATCGGTATTTGATGTGGCCCAGCTTGTTCCTGATTGACAGAGGGGAGGGAAACGTGTGTTTTTCCAGTCTCTTGCTCACCAGTCTGGATACTGATTGTGGAAGGTCCTGTATTACCTGGGGCACCTGGTGTGTGGTAAGGCCCAGGAAGGCTGGTGAGCAGAGAGATCCATGCATCCGTCCGCCCATCCATGGTCACTGTTGTTTGTTGCTGGCAGTTTCTTGCCCTGTTGTCCGAGCCAGAAATAAGCAGCTGAATTCCCTTCCAGTCCCAGGCTCTCACCCTGCAGTGTGTATTTGTTTACCTGAAGCAGAGCTGTCACCTGCTTCAATAATTGATTTTATGTGTAACCGTGCCACTGTCACCAGTGGTGCTCTTGGGCTCCAGGTCTGGGTTTCAGAAGGCTGAGCAGTGATGAGTCACTTGCGTCTGTGAATTCGGGGAATGACTTGTTGGAAGTAATATGTTAAATAGTCCCATTGATTTACTGAATCAAACCATAGCTATTTTCATCCCAGCCCCAAGGGAAAGGAGGTGAAGGACATATTGGACTGCTCTCCATGTTCCACTTTGTCTTTCCTTACCTCCATCTCTAGCCCAGAGTTTCTTCCACCTTTGCAGGGAGTTGCACAGATCTGGGATTTAAATTCAGATATGTCACCATATCTGAATATGTCAGCGTTGCAGACCCTCCCTGAAACCAGCACTATAGCTTTAGGCTGGCTTTTTTCTTTTCCTCAGCAGGCTTTGTTCCTCCCTGCACTGGGCTCAGTTCCATGCTTTACCACCCCGTGGTCAAATCCACATGAATCAGCTCCCCTGAAGCTTTTTCCCAGTGTCAGGTTGCAAGCTGAGCTGCAGCCCATCCTCGGTGGTCTGACAAGTCCCCCCAGGGCAGGGGCCAGTCCTGATTTTTGCTGTTCTTGAACAGCTGCTCTATTTACCACATTCTTGTAACCAGACCTTTCCTGGCAGCAAACTGACATCAAGAGCAGCTCCTTGCACATTGCACGTGCTTGTGGTGGCTGAGGACACGAGCAGGTGTCATACACAAAGTGGCTGCCACTGTAATTTTTTGTTGCTTCCTTTCTCTCATGCCTGAAGGTTCATGGAGATTTTTTTATCCCACCAGTGCCATATATTGCCAGAAACAGCCTAGGGATTGAGCTGTCCATGGGTTAATTATCTCTAGTTGAGCCTCATTTCTCTGCTGCTGGTGGTCTGCTCCAAGCCTTAGCAAGGACAGGCTGTTTCTCAGTGAGGAACAGTGTGTAGCATCAGGGTGAGGCAGGTACAGTGAAGTGCTGTGAATAAGTAACAAAATGTAAAAGAAACAAAAAATTAGTATGCCCATGCAACAGTTCCTGCTGTCTGTGTTGTTGGAATCTGCAATACCTTGATGGAAATCAGTGGAATTATTCTAAAATTATATCTTAATTTAATTGAAACAGAATCTATATGCTGATGAAACATTCAAAAGCGGATGCCAGATTTCAAAAGGCTTTTTGTACCTATCTGGTGGAGTTTCAGGTGTACCTAGAGGAGATTAGCTGCTAACAGCCAAGATTACATGTCTGTGTAGGCTCCTGACTCTGACTGAAGCACCAAAACACCCTGTGAGATCTTTGGAAGTCGGGTGGAAAACACCTTTGTAAATCTTGGCCTGATTCCTGCTGCAGATAAAAAAAAAAAATCTCCTTTGATAATTACCTGGGTTGCTAGCTGAACTGCAGTGAACACACAGAGTGATGGTGTACCAGGACTGTCTTCAGGCTGTGGGGGCTAAAGAATACGGATTGCAGTGTTACAAGTATCAGCTGGCTCTGAAACTCTAGAAAATAAACTGCATTTAGATATTTGTAAGTTGATGTTGGCTCTTTTATGCTTAAGGTCTTTGTTTTTATTCACAGATGATATCATTCCATCCGAGAGCAGCTCCCTGTCAGACACAACCACCTATGATGATGGTATGATGCTTCTCCTTTTTTTTCCAAGAAGTGCGTCCATTCAGAGCTATTTCTTTGACTTAATGTCCTTCAGAGTGTCCCATCCCTGGAAGTGCTCAAGGCCGGGTTGGACAGGGCTTTGAGCAAAACTTCTAAGTGGAAGGTGTCCCTGCCCATTGCAGGGAGTTGGAACAAGATGAGTTTTAAGGTCCCTTCCAATGCAAGTCATTCTATGATTCTATCATTTTGGTGGCTTTCGATGATAAATTACTTTATAGCGGAGGAAAAAATAGCTACTCAGGAATGTCTTTCCTCTTAATGGGTTAGTTATTGAAAGTTGCTGCTCTGTGAGCTGATCTGAGTCAGCTTTAGAGAAGGAAGTTGGTTTTAACATGACCAACCTGCAAGCTGAGGACACTGTGGGTGCCAGATACGTCACCCCTAGGACCTGGCCTAGAATTGAAGGACTTACAAACTGGGATGATTAGCCCAGCCCTTCTGTCCTCACAGCTACCATAAAACTTAGAGAAAAGTGGAATAGTCACAGATATTAACGCTCTATTTACATTTATCTGTTCCCTAGTGAGGTTGCATCTTGCATGGGTTGGTGTTTGCTCAGCTTACTCATTTCACACACACACCCACAGACACACTCACACCCTGTTCCACAAGGTGGAAAGGACTTGGCTTGCCTCTCCCTTAAACTGGATAATCATCATTTGGGGACAAACATTATCTGAATTATTACTCACTTTTCAGTTCAGGCCTGATTCTGATCTCACTTTGTCCCAGTTTTAGACTTACACCAACCAGGTGATGCTATAAAATGGATTTACACCTGATTCCTGCTTGTACAAGTAGAAGTGGAGCCAGGCTTGTGAACATGTTCTCTGTGATGCTTGTCCTGCATTTATATGCATTAGTTGGAGTTTCCTGTTGGCTCTGTCGGGACCTGGTTGTGCCCTAAGCAAAGTGAGAACAAGGATCAAACCAGCATCTTCCCAGTTGCCTTCAGCCAAATGTGTCTGTCAGTTGTCTTTGCTCATTCAATTGCTTTTGAAGTCAGTCCCTTTTAGGTTGTGTTTCAAAACTAAAAGTGTCATTTTCAAGAGCTGGAAGGTGAGGGAGAGGAACTGGCCTTTGCAGAGGCTGAGCTTGCCTGCTTGGCTCTGAAAAGGATTGCTCTGCAAACAGATGTTTTCCCAGGAAGTTCCATTCTGTGATCTGGCACAGCCCCAAGCTGGGTGTAGTCTCCGCAGGAGTCAGTGCTGCTGGGATCTGTAGGAGCCTCCACGATGTCCTGTCCGTGTGGAGGAGAGCTCAGTGCAGGCAGGACAGCTTTTCTGGATCCACAGCTCCTGTTGTTGGCTCTGTACTGCAAAGTGCTTCTCCTTAGGGGCCGCAGATTTGCACACAGGGCAAAAATACCAAGGATTTTGCTCTAACAAAATGCATATTCCTTTCCAACAGTCAGTGAATCGCTTCCTGTGGTAGCACAGAGACCCAGCTCTGCGCAGCTTTCTCCAAGACTTCCTCCACCAAAGTCTCTTGGGGTGGAGAGAATTCATCTCAGGAAGTCATCCATAAATGAGCAGCTCTTGGAAACCAGGCACTCCAGGTAGGCACATCTCACTGCTGCTGCACTCTCCACCTGGTGGCATGAGCTCCATCCTGCCCCTGCCAAGCATTCCAGTAGAGCCCACTGCCTCCACGCTCTTCTGGGCTTGCAGGATTTGGTGATGAGAGCTGAATTTCCTGTTTAGGAACAAAAGTGTCTATTAGTAGTTGACACACTATCTGAAACTGAAGAGTATTGTAGTTTTTGTGAAGAGTTTTGAGATGGGTGAGAAATTTAATAGCAAGGGCTGTGTTTAAGGAGTTGCTCATGCCTACCACTGCTGTCACTCTTCGTCTCAGTTTCTGGGGTTTTTTTCAGTGTTAATTAAACAACTTGTCATTTTCCTGATGACTGTGCTTAGTGGATTCAGACAGCACCAAACCCTACCCATCCCTCCTGATGGTATCGGTATTTCAGCAGGTACATTGTCAAAGCAGGCACAATTCATGTAAGGCCTGATGGACAATTCTCCATTTACAAGCAGAGTTACTGGTATTAAACCAGCTTCCATCATTAGTGCCAGCTGTGTGTATCCATGGGATTTGGGCACTTTCCAAGCTAGAACAGCTCCATGGAGTACATAAGTAGCAGTAGGTTTGCAGATAATTGTGTGATCGTGCCATGTGTGATCATGTCAGATCTGGTGCTAGCAGCTGTTCTCAGTGTAGGGATTCCCACTGATCCTGAGATTTCTTGGACTGTCTTGTGTGAGCAGGCTGTTAAAGACATGCTTTAGAACGGTTTAGAGTTTTGAGTAATGCCGTGTCTTTGCTGTTTTGTCATCTGTGTCTCAAGACAAATGAAGCACTCCTCCACATGAAGTTCAGAAGTCAAATTATAGCCATAGGTACCCATTTAGCTGTGATGTGCTTAGTTTGAAAATCTAATTCCTTTGCTTCTCTGTTACCTGCTCTCTCCTCGATGCTTCTGTCCTTTGGCAGCAGCTTGTCCTGCTGATCATCCTGTAAAGACCTCCCTTGAACCACAGGAAGGGGTTGAGTTTTTCTTCCTATTTAACAATTCTGTTCTTTACATTGGGAAGCACATCCAGTTATGTTTGTTCCACCCTTCGTTTTTTTCTTCAAGACTTCAGGTGCACATACTCGGTGTGCTGTGACTTGTGGGATGTTTAACCTCACTGGGCTTGTCTCCTTTGCCACAGGGACGTGCTTTCGACCCACAGCAGCCCGTTCCGGACACTGGAGCGGCCGGCGCAGCCCCACGGTGGGAGGAGCATGCCCACAACCCCCGTGCTCACACGCAACGCCTACAGCAGCAGCCACTTACAGTAAGGGACCTGTGCTTTAAGGGCCATGTCCAGCTGGGGAAACACAAGAATAAAAGCAAATGGCGTTAATAGGGCAAAGGGTCCTTTGCTGTACAGTTTTCCCACAGCAGGGTCAGGCTCTCTAAACGTTGATTAGAGCCATTACTATGGGAACAGAACTGGAGTATGAGCTCACCTGTACTATCAGACAGCTGACAATCCATGCTGGGGAAGGAGAGATGCTGAGAATCTTAAAATGTTATCAAGAGCTTGAGAGACAGGTCCAAAGGAAACCCGTCTTCCCATATTCTGCTCCAAGCTCATTACTTGTGTAGGCTTTAACTACGTAAAAGCTGAGGGAGCCCTCCTGTAAATCAATACCAAATGTGCATCTGTGACCTTAGCTCTGTGTGTCCCTGTCACAGATTAACCTTGCTCACTGTGACAGATTATTATATGGGAGATCTCCTACTGTTGCAGCCAATACAAAATTCAGCCAAACTGAGTTCTGTGCATTGCAAATACTCTGTGTAGAAAGATAAGGCAGGATTTGTGTTGTGCTTCGACTGGGGAGGCAGCTGACCTGTCCATGTGTGCTCTCCGCAGCTCTGTGTGTATGTTTGTGTGAGACTGCCTTTAACCAGCCAGCATCTGTGTTGTTCCAGGCCAGATGTTTCCCCACACCACTGCCGGCAGCGCAGCGGAAGTCTGGAATCCCAGACCCACCTGCTGTCCGAGACTCCTGCTGAAAAGACAGCCTTCTCCCTGTCCAAGTCCCAGCGGAGCAGCAGCACAGAGATCCTGGACGATGGATCATCCTACACCAGCCAGTCAAGTGCAGAGTATTACTGCGTGACACCCACTCCTAATCCATATTACACCACTCAGACCCTCGACAACAGGACCAGGGGTCGAAGACGGTCGAAGAAACACAATATTTCTGCTGCAAGTTCGGGAAGCATGCCAAACCTGGCCCATAAGGATGTCCGCAATGGTATCTTCCAGAAAAATCAGGAGCAGCCTTCCACTAATTACTATATTTCTGGATACTCCCCGTACACTGAAGCTGACGTTTATTACAACGGAGGATATGTTTATGAGAGTGACACGGAGGGGCAGTACAGTGTCAATCCCTCCTACCGCTCATCGGCACATTACGGATATGACCGATACAGGGAGTTCCAGTCCTACCACGAGGACAAGGTGGACAGAGTTCCACACAACCCGTACGCAACCCTGAGGCTCCCGAGGAAGCAAGTTGCTAAAACGGAGCACATAACCAAAAACATTCACAAGGCCTTAGTAGCAGAGCATCTCCGTGGCTGGTACCAGCGTGCCTCCAGCCAGAAGGAGCAGGGTCACAGCCTGCAGGCAGGCTTTGAGTCTGACAGAGGGTCTCAGAGGAGTTTGGGCTTTGCTGGTCTGCAGACGCCGTGCTCGCCAAGCAGTCGGGTGTCATCTTTCTCTTCAGGTAATGTCTGATTTCAGCTGTGCTGAATGTTTTTGTAAGTTCCTGCTGTGCTTTCAGTTCTGTCCCCTGCAACTGCCTCAGTGAAGTCAGCAGAGTGGAAGCCAGGCCAGAGCTTTGTCCTGAAAGGTGGATGAGGAACCAAGTAGGATCTTGTTCTGTTCTTGGAAGGAAGGTCTTGCTTGTTATCGTCTCCCAAGTGTAAAATGACCTTTTGCTCTTTGTGTAAGTACAGTAACCCAGAGAAGGGCAAAGAGCATTTGAGTTTCAGACAGGTGTATTTAGCAACTAGACGCAGTGTACAAAGCTTCATGCCATGTAAACGCAGTGGCTGTGATGGCTTCCAAATATAGCCCGATGAACATCACTGAATGTGTCAGAAAGCATTTTTAAAGCTCCAGGATACCACCTGTACAGTGCTTTCCTCCCTACAGGGCTTGTAAATCGTATTTTATGTTTGTGTTGTCTGCCTATGTGCCCTGAAAAACCCCAGAGATCGCTGATGAGAATTGTCTTGTTTGCCTCAGCTGATTAGCTGAAGAAAAGTCTAATTTGTTGTAATCCTTTTTTTAATTGCAGCATCTTCTACAAACGCTGCTGGGAACTGGAGAAACCCCCTTGCACTGGGACTTTCAGACTACGATACGTTGTCTCATTCCTCCTATGCCAGCTGTTATGGGAATGTTTATGGCAACCTTCCTTTGCAGAGCAGGTGAGTAAAATATATGAAGATTTTCTGCCCTTCCTCCTGCATGTCACAGGCTCTTAAAACTTCTGAGCAAATCAGCTTGATTTCAAAGAGCCAGGGTGAAGAGTACTTAGAGAATTGACGTGAGAGCAGGTTTTCTGTGTGGAGCAGATCAGCTGTACCACCACTAACTGTACCCCAACACTGAAGGAAGTTGGGGGAGCAGTCATAATGAACTCACTGGTTGCACAACCTTTTCCTCTGGCTGCAGCTGGGTAATCAAAGATGTTCCACTCCCTGTAGCTGTGATGCCCTGGGCAGTGTTGCAGGCAGAGCTCACAGTGAGCCCAGTCCCTCTGGTGGGGGGCTCCATCCTGAACCCCTGCAGTTTGGCAGGACACAGTCCTGTTGGGTTTCTGAAGCTGTAGTGCTTGTGCTGATAAACTTCTGGAAAAACAAGGAATCTCCCTTGGCAGAGCTGGACCCAGGAGCCATGGGGGTTGTGCTGCTGTTTGCACAGGCCCCCCTGCTTGTGGGGGCTCTGTCAAGGGCTGCAGAGAGCCCAGGGTCTGCTTAGTCCTTGCAGGAATTCCTGCAGCTCTCGCTGCTTCTGTGGCGTTTTTGATGGGTCTCCTCCACTGTAGAACACTTGGCTGTGAGGACAGAAATCTCCTGCCCTGGGGAATGACTCTGCCCCCACAAATGCCATCACATTTAAATACACTTATGCTCAGTGTAATGAGTACCCCACGTGTGCCTCCTGCTTTGTGGGTTGCAGTTTGTGCTCGCTGCCAGACCGACTTGTGTGAAAATACTGAATTTTTAATTTTGTTTGTTTTAAAATAAATGAAAGTGTAAGGGAATACATAAAAGCTGCTGCTAGATCCTTTTTTTTTTCTCAGCTAAGTGCTATGGGCTGTTTTATCGAAGTGATTTAAAATATCTATGGCAACAGTGTTTAAAAATACTGTTTCTACTAATTTCTTAATTTCTTATAATTGAGCTTTGAAAATTCTGCTTATATTAGCAGCTTTATCTAAATGAGGTTCATTAGCTATTAATTTTCCATATTCTGAATCACTTGTCTGATTGTCCATCTGCTTTATTTTCTACTTTAATGTGATCATGGCAAACAAGCAATTAATACACCCAACAGTCTTAACAGAGCTCAAGGCCAGGTTGGATGGGGCTTGGAGCACCCTGGTCTAGTGGAAGGTGTCCCCACGTAGGGCAGGGGGGCTGGAACAAGATGATCTTTAGGGTCCCACCAAGCCAAATCAGTCTGCAATTCTATGACAGTTTTGAGCAGCTGAGATCCCTCTTGCACACAATTCTACTGATTGCAGCCCAAAAAAATGAGTTTGTGTTTGGAGGCAAGCTGAAAATAACCAGCACAGCTTTGAGCCCAAGGGAGGTGCATGTCTTTAGGGGCCCTGGGGAAGACCCTCAGCTGATCCCGGTGCCGTGTCTGCCTTCCAGGACGTACGCAGAGCCGAGCCAGCTGGGCGGTGACGAGGAGGATGGCTTGGAGGAAGACCTGCCGAGCAGCGAGCAGAGGCTGTACTGGCATGAGGACTCCAAGCCCGGGACGCTCGTGTAGCCCCAGTGCAGCCCCTCCTTCCTACCCCTGCGTGCCTTGCACAAAATGCTGCGGCGCTGAGGCGGACCTCGGGTGGAACTTGCAAAAGGAACAAAAAGAGGAAGCGGGCTGTTTTGCTGGGAAAGGTTGAATTCAGCATTAAGAGGGGGACTGTAGCAAACTGACAAAGTCTTTCCACAAATGGCGTTTCTTTGTGAATTCATACAGCCCATGGGAGCCAGGGCAAGCCACAGTTCATCTATGACCAGATGCAGCACTTGGTTGAAGTATTTATATATAGCAAGCACTTTTTGGAAAGACTGGAAGGTGTTGAAGGCAAACCTCAGAGAAAAAAAAATGTGAAAAGGAGACTCTTATGGAAAATTCTAGGAGCACAAGTCTGATGTCTGAAAGAAGAAGAAAAAATGAAAATTTATTCTGCCATGGCTTATGAGGACCTGGAAGGAGTTTCATAGGCTTATGAAGGATAGATACTGTGTGCATGAGTGAGGCAAAGGGTGACTGAATCAGTATTGGAACATTACTTGAAGGAAGGCTGGAATTTTTTTATTATGGAGGTTTGAATGAGTCTGTCCAGTTTTTGGGGTGTTGTTAAGAGTGTTTGTTAGCACCACAAGCAAGTTCTGGAAAGCAAAAAAATGCTGACACAATATGTCATGTAAAACTATAGGTAGTTGTGGATTTGGAAACAGAAGCAGTAAACTTTGAACTCTCTTTTCCACCATAAAGCATAATTAATAGCAGCCCATTTAATGACCTCTCCATGGTACAACTTCACTGTGTGGAGGAGCAGGCAAATTTTCACGGTGGCTGCACGGTGACCGCTGTTCACCAGGTGACAGTGACACGTTGCTGTGCCTCAGTGGGTCGAGGATCCACAGTGGAGAGCCCCAGGGAACAATTTGGTAGCAATGGCCAGTATTTTAAGTTGGATGCAAACACAAACAGCCAAGTGGGTGCCTTAAAATGGGGGGCATTAGGATTGTACCGCGAGTCACCTGAACTGCCAGGTGCGTTGCAAAGTCACTGAGTGACAGAACAGCGTTTTCACAGAACCATTTGTGTAGGAAAAAAACCCTGCGACTGCAGTCTTGATTTAAGAGGGATAAACCTACCTCAGGTCATCCATCTGTAGGAACAAATTGGCATGGGGTTATCCTGCCTGATTCCTGATGACTCGTCTGCATACGGTAAAATCTCTCTCGTTTCTCAGCTGTACTGTGCTTCAGGATTCCAGAAATGGTGCTCTTTTGTTCTTTTATACAAAGGATTAGTTACTCCTTGTTCATATTGTGAATAGAAAAGTTTCTGATAAACTTTTTTGACTTTTTTTACCAATATTCCAGAGCATGTAATATATACAGAAGGACACACTTGTTAAGCTGGTACTTAGTCGTTTGTATTATTAGAGTCGCGATTTGGAATTAAACGAAAAAACAAAATAAAAAATAACTTATTTCCTTGGTTTTGCATATTTGTATAGCCTTCTAGAAATGCGAAAGCTCTTTTTGCTTATTCTTTTACTACTCCTGAATTTTTTAGACCTATTATTTTGTATAGGTCAATAAACTAAAAAGTGTGTTACCAAAACCACTTCGGCATTCCTCCTGTTTCTCCTTGAGTGCTTGGAAAAGTGCAGTGTGTGTTATTTCAGGGCTTTGAAGTAAATCACCATGGTCTGATTTCTTTTGGCCTGAGGTATTGGGCCAAGTGCAGAGGGTCAGTGGCCTTATCTGCAGGAAGGTTGGCCCCAGGCAGTTCAGAGACTCCCAAAACATCAGGATTTCAAGTCAGAATTTCTCCCTCTCCATCAGCTGCACTGAGGATCCATGGTGGGCTCACTCAGCATCCCTGCAGTGATACAGAGACAGAGGTGGCCTTGTGTTGTTGAAAATGCTTCTTGCTTATTTGTCCTTGCACCTAGAACTTGCCACAGCCTTTCCCATTTGGAACCTCGCTCTTGGGGCTTGTGTTGCTCACATGCTGTGTCCTCTTTGGAGTTTGTGCCCCGAGACACCCACCTATCTGTAGGAGTGACTTGGCTTTCAGATGTGCAACTGCTTCTGCACCCTGGTCAGCCAGTAGTTGAGATTATTCAGTCTCACTCTCCTCTCTTCAGAGTTATTTGTCATTCCCTACTTTTTGTGGCATCCATAAACTTCACAACCACCAGTAAGGATTATATTCTTATTTCCAGGTTTCTGGTGAAAATAGGTGTTAAAAACATTTGCAGATGTGCCCGTTAAAATTACCCCCATGACACTGTACTTTTTCATTTCTCCCAGTAGCCTTTGAGGTTTGTCTGCTGGCAGACATTCTCCATTCATTGACTGCTCCCTGCTGCTACAAACCATCAGTGCTTTGAGCAGCAAGATGAGTGGTCCCAAGTCCAGTTCCTTACCCAGAGCTCATGGAGTCAGCACTCCCAAAGCTTTTCATACAAAAAGGAAACGAGATGTGTAACAAGGCCTGTGCCCCATTTAAAACTTTTTTTGCATTCCTTTAACGCTGTAGCCACTGAGTTTTTTACTGGCTTTTCTGTCAGTTCAGGATTTAGCTCAGCCCTGCACATCCGTGTTGGCACAACGCTGGCACTCAGCCTGGCCTCCTGGCTTGCTGGGACAGAACCAGGGCACTTCTGGGTGAAGTTGTTGAGAAGATGGGAATTTGAGGTGGGTTTGGGCTGAGGATGGTCTGCTGTATGTGGGGGTATTGTGTATAAAACCTCTAGGGCCAGAGTTCGGAGCCTGGCTGCGGTTTCCAGTGAGAGCTGGGCAGAGGAGCTGGAAATGGAAGCAGGGTGGTGGAGCTGTAGCACTCGAGCCCCTCTTGTCATTCTCCACATGCCTGGCTCTGCAAGAGCTGTGTTTTTGGGAACTTTTATGAAGGGTGGAAGTACGGAGTGAAGAAGGAGGCCCAGAAGAAGAGAGAATAAGAATATCCAACTTCTCTTTTCTCAGATGTTGCTTAGGGTCAGTCTTGGGTGGCATAGGGAGGGAAAGGGAGAGCGTGACGTCCCTGTGGCACCTCTTGCCAATCAAGGGAGCTGGTGCTGCACACAGTTTTTGCCAGTTGTTCCCCAGGACCTTTAACTTTGCCCTTTGCAGATTTCCAGCTTGCTTTGTTGCATTTCTGGAGTGATGTTTTGATGCACATGCACAACTGCTCACAGAGACCAGTCTGTATAACGCAGCTGAGGAGGTAATAAAGACATACTTGTAATGATTATCTTATTTGTTCACAGCTGAAATACAAATTGCCTGTGCTTTGTTCGAATTCCTATCTCATCTGCGTGTTGCTGTTTAACCACAGCCTGTCTCACCAGGATAACTGAGGACATCTAGTGCCTGACAGCAGAGCTGAAGAGAGGAGCCTTCCTGCCTCTTGTGCTCCTCTGGAATCCTTCCTGACCCTTCCAGTATGAAGAAATATCTAGCAATTCTTATCTGGTAATATCAGAACAAAGCCAAAAGGTGAACAAGGTGGAACACCAGGCCCACAGGTTTCGATTTTACAAACGTCTGTCTCTTCAGAATGTCGATGCTGCTGATGGGATTGTGGAGGGGAAACAAAACCCCACTTAAATCTCTGTGTAGTGGAGTGTTTCTGAGTGCTTTTAGTTAAGAAGAAAACCCAGTCCTTGCCGGAGTCCTTACAAAGGAATTTGGGCACTGAACTAAAATAAGCCATGCCTGATATTTTTAATTGCTGTCTGCTTTTCTCTTCTGTTTTGAACAAAAATACTCTGCTATATGGGAGGACAAACACCGATGGGAGTTGCCACTAGCCCCGTGGGAGGCTGGTGTTGGACATTCCTCTGGTGCAGGGACCAGGAGGGATGAGGCTCAGGCCGGGACTCCCCCAACATAGGAAAAATGTTTAAAGATCACTAATCTTCAACATTCACCTGGCTATACTTACGTGAAAGTTTTTGGCCAAGGTGACTCAATATGTGACTCTTGCAGGTTTCTGCTGACTTCTCATTGATGACCTTGGGCTTGCTCAGCGGGAGTGTGAACAATGCAGCAGCAATGTTTGCAGCTCCTGGGTAGGTGAGAAGCCTCCACCGTGACCCAGCCCGTCACAAAATGGGTGTAGGAAATCCTGTAAAGACTGAAGGTTTGCTCCATCTTCTGGGCTTTGGGATCATTGCAGGAGAAGCGCTCCTGAGCCTGGGGAGAAGCACCCTGTGCTTGCCCGGCACTGTCTAGATATGTTCACACTACTCCTAGGAAGATTTCTGCATTCCACACTATTCTTCCATCTCCTTTGTACTTTTCTATCATATTTAATAAAACTCAGAGTCTCGGCTACAGCAGGGCCTCACACAAGTAGTGAAATCTCTCTCAGTGAAATCTCTCCCAGGACAGGATTTTTCATCACAGATATTTACCTGGCGCTCTGATGGAGCAAATCAGGCCTGAGGTGCCATTTCCTCCTTGGAAGAAGGGACAGTGTGAGTTGTGATCAATGCTGGTAGCCCAGAAGGACACATGACACAAAGGTCAGGGCCTTAATGACAGAGAAGCAAGACTTCTAACAAGAAGCAGCTCCTTGCCATCTCTCCACCTTTGTTATACCTCTCTGTCCCGTATGATGAAGGGAATCACCATAAATCCTTCAGCAAGTCCTTGACTGCAGAGGGATGTGCTCTGCCTCCCAGGACATCTCCTGCCCAGTTCCAGCACAGCAGGAATGAGTCTCAATTTATATTTAATCATTAGTGTCATCAAAGGGCTGCAGATGGAGAAGAGTTTGCAGCCAGCCAGGGCTCAGCTGGAGTAACTCTAGAAGAAATCCTTCCACCTGTTCCCAGCCTGAGGTTAGGGAAGGACGTGCCCCATGTGTACAGAACGAGGTGGCCGTGTGGCTTCTGCAGCATCACTGCCTGTGGGCACATTTTGGTGGCAGGAGGACATGAGGTGTGGGGCTGTGATAGGTTTGGATGCTATAAAAGAAAGATACACCCTATTTCAGTGTGAAGGGTGACATTATTTCCCAGGATGACTTTTTCTCACCTGACCTGCTTGTGCTGAATTCAGTGTTTCATATAAATGTGGAGGTGATTGCTCCTTGCAAAGGTTATGATGATGGTGTTGCTCCTTGAAGAATCCTTGACATCGTGTTATTGCAGTTCTGATTTAATTGTGCTGGCAGGCAACACTGGGAGTGAAACTATAGATTTGGTTTAAAAAGAGAGGGTACATTTTAACATTTAATTCTAGCTACTGGTTTTATCATGAGGCTTTCATCACTCCTGAGGTTCTGCCCTGCCCAGAGCACAGATGAATTGTAAGAATAAAGGTAGAGTTAGCAGTAAATAATTGCTGAATTGCACATGCTGTCACAGATGGGTTTTTACACAGTTTTCAGGAAGATTAATATCTTCTCTGAAGGTCTGAGCTTGCATTTCTCGTGCAAAGTATTGAATTTCTGTGTTTTGCACACAGATTTGGAATAACAAGCCCTCTGTCAGTAATAGTTAACATTTGGGTAAATGCCCTGTGTAATGCCCATGGGCAGTGTGAGATTCAGCACTGTGTTTGCTTTGTGTCTGGGCGAGCTGCGCCCATCAGACAGGAGCCAGTGCTGCCCCAGGGTCTCTGTCCCCAGGCAGTGCCTGGTGCAGGGGTTGGTGTCCCCCTTTGATGGCCATAACCAGCCTCAGCTCTGTCCCAAAGCAGGTTGAGGCTCAGGGCACTTTTTTGGGTTTGCCCATTGGTGAAAAGTCTCAGGCAGAGCCTCAGCTCAGTCCCTGAAGTCGTGGTCAGATAATCAACATCATGAATTGCCTGTTCCCCCATAAAATAACAAAATTACTTGTGGTCTCTCACAGACTTGTTTTTATTCACCACAGGCTGGTTTTCTACTCCTTTTGGCAGCTGTTAGCACTATGCTTTGGGAAAAAGAGGTAACAAACCACCACCCAGGGATGAAAACATTCAGGTATTTAGAAGTGCTTCACCAAGGTCGCATAAATAACAAGCTGGGAAAGGAAAATACCAAGTTAGCAGAAACTAATGCTGAGTGCTTCAGTATTTTGTCCGTGTTTGTGCTATAAATGATATCTGGGAGCACAAACTCCCTCCTGTAGCCACAGAACTGCTCTGTGTAACTGAACATGGTGCAGAGCAGCAGCATGCCCCCCCCGGCTGTGCTGGGGGTGCTGCTCCAGCCACTTTAGAAGGTGGTCAGTAAAAAAAGAGCTGGGGGATTGCAGGGTGGGTGTAGTGTTGATCAGTGGCAAGCAAGCACAGAAACTCAGTCCTTGGGGGTCAGATTTGGATCATGTTTTGGCTCTGAATGGGGCAAAGGTTTGCCCTGCATCAGCCCAGATGCCCAGGAGCAGCTCAGCTGCCTTTCGTGTCATCTCCAGACCCCTACCAGCAAAATCTCAGTGTAAACGTTCATATGTGGGGCTGTCTCCTACCCTAAAATCATGGGGGTTTTGGTATTTTTAAATGGTTTAAAACAGTTGAAATTACTTAGAAATCCATCTCCTGAGTATTTAACCCTTTTCAATACAAACCAAGGCATACACATCCGACTTGCAAAAGCATTTCCCTCCAGGATTGCTTTGGACAGGCCAGTCTGGGAGGTCAGTGCCCTGCCCCAGGCTGAAATGTTCTGTCCTTAATTTCTGTCATGACCAAAGTCTTCTCCATACTCCCCTTTTCTCCCTACACTTGTTAACATTTTCTTTTCCCTGTAATAAGGAACGTGGATGATGACAAAGGTGGTTTCCTACTGCAGAGGTACTGTAGCTGCTCTCAGACGTCTCTAAAAATGGAATCTTAGAAAAATAAATAAACAAATCACTGAGTTATTTTTTGGGGGGCCAAATTAGAAGCATCCAAGTCCCACTGAAACAGGAGATGCAGCCCTGCTTGCTTCTCTAGGGGCAGAGGAAATACCAGACATCAATGCAGTGATGATGAGAGAGATCATGGGAGATGATGAGAGGTGAAATGTGGTGATTTGTTGAGCTGGGGCAGCACTAGAGGGCTGGTATCCCCATGCCTGCTGCTCCATCCTGCCCTGATCCAACCACTGCTGTGCCCTCTGCTTCTCACAGGGATTGACTTTGCAGCTCCCTGTCAAGTGACTTGGGCAAATACTTCTAAAGTCAGATGTCCTTACTCTATTTAAGCAACAAACTTAATCTGATATATTTATATCTGGAAGAGTTTGGAGGTGTGGTGGGTGTTTTTTTCCTTGGTGTTTTTCCCACAGGGTGTCTCTCTATGACTGCTCCCGCTCCTTAGTGGTTGTTATTGTTAAGATCCCATCATCTGACCCTTTATAATCCCTGTATTGGGTTGCACTGCATTGCTGGACATGCTTGGTGTATGCTACTGTCTGTCAATTTTAGACTCTCCCATCAGCCTATGAGTTTCTTAAAAGTAATGCAAGGTTATGTTACATGGGCACATTCTCTGACTCGTTCCAGCTGCACTTGGAAATGCCATGGATTGGTAATAGAGGGGAATAAATGTTGGGGGTGGGTATAAGCAAAAAAATGAAAGCCAATATCATAGAAATTGCTCTCCAATATTTGGCAACAGCATGTGTCCCATCAATTACCTTAAAAATAGAACAGTTTCAGGCACTCAAAACATGGGTTCATGGGCTCCCTCGTGTCAAATGGTGGCACAGGGGGCAAGCCTTCCTGATATTCAAGTTAAGAACTTGTCAACCTTTTGGCTTTCAAGAAGGATAGGCTGGAATTTTTGAAGAAAATGTGTAAATGAGAAAAAATAAATGAAATGAAGCAATCCTGCAGGAGAGGCTGCTGGGTTTCGTTCCAGAGTTCATCCATGTGTGAGTACCTGCCTCACAAACAGCGAGCAGTGAGTTGGAATTATTCACTACCAAGGGCAGACCTCTTCTTCTATCAGTTTGCTCCTAAAGTGCTTTTGTTTAATGCTTGTTGGGTACCTATTCAGCATGAATTTTGAGCTGCTACTACCTGTAGGAATTGCTCTGTCATTGCTCCAGGTACTTCTTGTCTTCAGCTGAGGCTTTGAGTGCAGCTCTGGCACAGCACAGCTCTGCCCTCTGGTGACAGGGCACCTCACGCAGCAGCTTGTTGGTCCGGGGTTTCCTGAACAAGTGTCAAATTGGTGTGGAAACAGCAAGTGTCACCAGTGGAAGTGGCTTTCCTGTCTCAATGAAGGTTGAGAAATACATAATTATTTTGAACAGCTCTGAAGGGAACACCAACGAATGTTATGGGGAAGAAGATGGGAGTTTAGACTTGGAAAAGTGTTTTAGACCCACCATGAGCATATCCTCACCTCAAGGGTGTTGTTTGTTGCTGTAATGTGCTGTTACCAGAACACCAAAACACTAAGCAGTGTGTTAGGAAGGAAGTACATCCTGGAAACATAATTTATGGAGGAGGGACCTAAAGCAGGCAAAATGTGATACCCACCTTGGAAATCTGTGGGATTAGCACCCGTGTCACCAGGAGAGGTGTCACCAGGCAACCCCTCGCTCTGCATCTGATGGGGAAGGCATCATTCCCAATATAGTGTTTCCTAACCGTGGTATTGACAAGTGATATATTTCTGCTTAGGAGAAAAAGTAGTTTTCGAATACCTGATAGTGTTCTCAGTATCCCTCTTTTCCTTCTCAAGAGGACTTCATAGGTTTGACCCTGCTTAACTTAGATGATCTGACAAGACCATGGCCCAAGATGGCCTGTCTGAAGATCATGGAAACCCAAGAAGGTGGCATGAGGCTTTATTTACAGTCAAGGAATTATCAAGTGAGAAGTAAGCACTGAATAGAGAGAGCTTCTGTGGCCCAAACTGCGTTGTTTGGGGGAGTAACATACCTCTACTGAAGAGCATGATTGATTTGATAACATCAGGAAACCATTTATGGACTCTATTATGGGCAGCAATCGCTGGGCCTTAGAACTGCTAGAGCAGACAGATTGATGTGTGGGTCTGCTGATGTGCTTGCTACTGCATAAAACAAGGAGAAGGATGTCCCTGAAATACCAAAGGGGCAAATGGAGCCATTGCATTCTTGGCTTGGGTTTTTATTATCTTTTCCTTTACCACTTATTCCATTCTTAAATTTTTGCCCTCTTCCCTGCTGTGTAACAGCATGAATAAAATGAGGACCTTTGGATGATGGACTTTTAATGGAGGTTAATGGGAGTTAGAACTCCATGTTTCATGTTACAAAACACAGCAAAGACACACAATCATCATGCAGAGCCTATTTTGCTGCTGGCAGACTCCTGCAGAGTGCAGTTGAGACTGTGATAAGAAATATGGCTTAAAAATTGGTGGGGATTGGTTTCACAGCCTCTCCTCCGTGGTTTTGTTCCTATGGAAGTTGCATTTGCATCTGCAAGGGGAGGATTTGAATTGACACCCCTGTAAAGAAAATTTGAAATTATGAGAGGAAATCTTCCTAATCCAATGAACGGCCCAAACTGTGAGTAGCAAATACATCCACCTTTGCTACTCTGCTGTTACAAAGAAGCCGTGCACACCCTGATGTTGGAGGTGTGACTTTCTGGTTTGCTGTGTGGATTTAGAGGCCTATAAAATATTCTGAAGAGAGAAGGATGGACTTAGGTGGAATGGACACCTAATGAAAAAAGGAGTTTGGGGAGTTACATCAGGTCTACAAATATAGCAAAGTAAACCTTTGTAGTCTTAATAATTCTGAAAAAACAATGGTAAGAAGTAGGAGAAGGATGAACCTGAGATGAACTGTCACCCAAGATGTGTTGAGAGTGCAAATGATGTTCATGGTAGGGACAGGCCAGTCAAGAAGCAGGCGTTGGCATTGCCCTGGATGGGAGCAGGGATGTGCTATGGGAAATGCTTCCCCTGGGAGCACTCAGGCTGGTTCAAAGGGCTGGTGCCCATCCTTGTATGGACCTGTCCCCAGGCACAAGGTGCTTGTTGTACCAACTCTACCTGCCTTTTTCCACCTTGGAGGACTTTCCTCTAACCAGGATGTGAGGCCTAGGAGAGGTCACCAACTGAGGGGGCTGCAGTCACACCAAAACCACCTGTGATGGTCAGTCAGGGCTTAGACCTGGCCAAAGGCAGTGCAGGGCCTGTGGTCTTCAGCCCTTTGGAGATAGATTGGATATGTTACGGATATGGAGACCTTTCTGATTCTTCCCAGAGGCAGGATTTCACCTGCACATCTCACAGATACCACTAATGTCCCTCCATCCTCCTCCTCCAGCCATTCCAGCATGGGGAGAAGCCCTAAGCAGTGCAGTGTCCTGGGAATCCTCTGGAACATGTCCGTCTCCTGCCTCCCTCAGTGGGGGACACACCAGCTGCACTGAAATGTCAGAAGGGTTTGCACAGCTGACAGGTTGCTGAAAATGGAGCATTGCCATAAATTCTCCTTATCCAGCCAAGTGCAGCTTAATATAGACTTAGCTGCATGGGCTGTCTCCCGCACTGAGCCTGGGAGCTGCCACAGCTCATGACCAAAACATGAACTTGTCGATTTAACTGGATCAACTACTGCTAGTGAGGGGGAAAGAGAAGAAAATCCTTTTAAATTTATCTTTCTCTTTAGGTTCAAAAAGTATTAGAGGAAGGAGGCAAGAACGAACATGTCTGAACTCGGCCAAAACTCCGATGAAGACGTGTGTCCTGAGGACATCGATGAAGATGAAATCCTGGCAAACCTGTCCCCTGAGGAGCTAAAGGAGCTGCAGAGTGAGATGGAAGTCATGGCCCCAGACCCTGAAGTTCCAATTGGGATGATACAGAGGGATCAGACGGAGAAACCCCCCACAGGGAACTTCGACCACAGGTCCCTGGTTGACTACCTGTACTGGCAGAAGGCATCCAGACGCATGCTGGAGGATGAGAGAGTTCCCGTCACCCTCTTGCCCTCTGAGGTAACAAGCAAAAAATCACAAATATTTATTATGCATCAGCAGTGGGATCTGGTGTACAGCTTTAATACCTTAACCTTCCTCTGCTTCTGTCCCTTACGTAAGGTAGAGTACAAAAAAATTTAGATTAATCCTAAAAGCCTCATCAGTGATAGAATCCAGCTTGGACTGATCTCGGGGTTAGTAATTTTTTAATTGCTTTTCCCAAATATTTACTTAAGCTTTTTAATAGAAGAAAATCCTAATTCTGATTTGAGTAAAGCAAATCACTGAGAAATTGTGACAAGATCAGTTTTGGAGGATGTAACTCTAATTTGTTTGACTTTGCATATGGAAGAACACCATGTTGCTTTTCCATTGAAGACTATATTAATCATACATATTAAATTAAATTAATTGACAGAATTTAATGACATACTGGAGAAAAATCCCAAACCACTGTATTTTAACAGGGGGAAACTGATGCCTTTTCCTGGTCTTAAAATCAAGAGTCAAACATGGTTAGAAGGGGAAAAAGAGATTTTACCTTTGTATTTATTTTAATGATAAAATGCACACCTCAGTGCACACACACACGATAGATCTGGTACAACATTATAGGTGTTACTAATTAGCACATCTATCAAAGATTCCCCAATGAGAGGCTCGAGTGAGCCCCCCTCCCCAAGGAGCCTTCCCCTGGATGGTTCTATCTTAGTTTACAGAATGTGTTCTGGAGAGGACCTTGGGGTCTGGGGCTGATCCCCAGCTACAAACTTCTAAAATGTTGAGTCTCCTAGCTTGACAAACAAGTCCAAGAATGTAGGGAAAAAGCACTAAGAATACAGAAGTTGTAAAAAAGTGTAAAAGGGGTATAAAAGAAAAGACAAAAATCATCATGGCATCAAAACATTCACTAACAACCAAGCATGCAGACTCTGTGAACTAGTTCAACCCTACTCAATACAGTGCTTAAATTTTTTTGACTATCCCCATGACTTTGAAATAAAGTTAAGGTCATACTTAGACATCTTTCAGGATGAGCGCTACACTTAAAAATAGGTTAATAGAATTGAAACTTGGCCAGATGAAACACATCCATACTTGAACCTAAGTGAACTTGAGGTAACTGATTTATTTTATTTTTGTTTTAAATACCAGTGGTTTGCTAGTGCACACCAATGTGGTACATCACAGCCTTTCCAGGGCAGGTTTCATGGGCTGCCTTTGGAGACCAGGGGAAATCTGTGGGGCTTTTCTCCTTTTGCAACACTTTTAGGCTCAAAGAAACAATTCTTTAAACAATTCTGAGGTTAAATCTGAAATCTGGGTGTGGAGCTGGCTGCTGCATTCACAGCTGGTCGAGCAATCCCCATACCAAACCCATTAACCGCCACAGCAAAGGGCAGCAGAAGTGACTGGGACCATTTTGTCTGACTTTGGGTGTGCCACAAGCCATGACACTGTCCTGCTTGAAGTAGTGCAAATCTCAGGGAAAGAGCTCGATTTTATTAGTGCTTTATTAGCATTTCTCTGTGATGGAGGAACCACTTGCAAAAAGATGCTTGACAAAGAAAAATCTCAGCTAGGAGTGTCTCTGGAATTGGTAGATGTTTGCAGCTAATTTATTTGGATGGTAGAAGCCTCACTGTCCTGCAACTGCTTTGTGCAGGGGCTGGTTTCTTACCTCTGGACTCCAAACTGAGCAAATATTTTATCTTCAGTGAGGTGCTGCCTTAGGTGTGATGCACTTAGGTGCCAGAGCAGGCAGCCTTGTTGTCCCTTGTGCTGGATGATTCCACAGTGGCCACAATGTGCTCTCTCCACTCCTCCTTGGGCTGAGCAAACCATCAGTGGTTCACTTTGCTTTGAGGCATATGAAGGAAACTTTCTCTCTTGTCAAAGAAATTATAAAGATTACACTAAATCCAGAAAGGGACTTTGGATCAGAGACTCTTAACCCCCACAGGGGTTCAAAGACCATCTTAACATATCATTAAATATATTCAAGATTTAATTGTCAGGACTTAATTTTATAGGCAAAGATGAGAAACTGGTTTGCAGCCTCTTTAGGAACAAATTGTTCCTGTGTTCCCAAGCAAGCTGCTGCAGCCTGAGCTTACAGCAATGACACTTTTAAGGATTATTCTCTATTGTATGGGCATAGAGGGATCTAAATCCAGCTGCTACGTGTTTATTTGAGCAGAAAGTTATTGCAACAAAGATGTTTTGCAGGTATTTCAGCTGTGGGGTTTTGTCTTCCTCAGAGAAGTGCTGCAGAGGAGATGGAAGGAGAGGCTGGCAGCAGTGGCAAGGTGGCTTGTGCGAGGATGCCAGGAACAGAGGGAAAAGAGAGACATTACCAAAATGAGCATGTGTCTGACTCAAGAACACAATCTGGGGAGGCAAAGAAAGATGGGAGTGATAAGGAGAGAGTGGTGGAGGAGTATGAGAAAGAAGAAGCAGAGGAGGAAGAGGAAGATGATGAAGAGGAGGAGGAGGAGGAGGAAGAAAGTGAGACTGAATTGGAAACAAAGGAGAATTACACCAATGAGAACAGTCACAGCAACCAGATAAATCAGAAGCCCGGTACAGAACCAGGAGAAATCAAAGAAAAGCCTAAGGAAAATGAAAAGAAAATATCAAAATTGAACATATCAAAATTGAACATCCCCCAAAAGTTAGCGCTGGATACCAGCTTCATGAAGCTAAGTGCCAGGCCTTCAGGAAATCAAACCAATTTAGAAGACAGTTTGGACAAAGTCCGAAAAAACAACCCTGACATGAAAGAGCTCAACCTGAACAACATAGAAAACATCCCCAAAGAAATGCTGATAGATTTTGTCAATGCTATGAAAAAGAATAAGAACATAAAAACTTTCAGCTTGGCCAATGTAGGAGCTGATGACAGTGTGGCGTTTGCCCTGGCCAACATGCTGAGGGAGAATAGGAACATCACCACCTTGAACATCGATTCCAACTTCATCTCTGGCAAAGGGATTGTTGCCATCATGCGCTGCCTGCAGTACAACGAGACACTGACGGAGCTCCGCTTCCACAACCAGAGGGGCCTGCTGGGCCACCAGGCAGAGATGGAGATTGCCAGGCTGCTGAAAGCCAACACCACCCTCCTTAAAATGGGCTATCACTTCGAACTGCCGGGGCCCAGGATGGTGGTGACCAACCTGCTCAGCAGGAACCTGGACAAGCAGAGGCAAAAGAGGCAAGAGGGGCAAAGGCAGCAGCAAATGAAAGAGCAGAAAGAGTTGATAGCGATGCTGGAAAACGGACTTGGGTTGCCTCCCGGGATGTGGGAAATGCTGGGGGGACCGCTGCCCCAGCTGAGGATGCAGGAGCCCCCACAAGCCCCCAAACCACCCATCCCTGCTGCTGTGTCACTGAGCAAAAGGCAGGAGAACATGAGGCCGCCAGCACCGGAGCAGCCGTGCAGAGAGAAACCCATCAGCTTCAAAGTGATCAAGCTGAAGAAGATTCAGCGCAAACCCCGCATGCTGGAGCACGTGGAGCCCGCTGAGAAAACCAACCTCAAAGATGTCATCAAAACGCTTAAACCAATTCCCAGGAGAAGACCACCTCCCCTGGTGGAAATAACCCCGAGAGATCAGCTCCTCAATGACATCCGTCAGAGCAATGTCGCGTACCTCAAGCCGGTAAGCGCGGAGTGGTGGCAGTGAGGGGAGGGAATGGCATCCACCTGCTGTGCTCTGAGCTCTGGTTGGGAATGCTGGGCATTGGTGGGGCTGGCAAATGCACCTGCACATGGCACCATCACTCTTGTGTCAGGCTGCCACTCCTGGGATGCAGGTGGTTGTTTTCCAGCAGCACTGAGGTATGGCTTGCACAGGGAACTCTCAGCAAGCACCAAGGCTGCAGCCTTGTGCATCCCTGTCCGCATCCACAAGGCAAAAGAAAGGAAATTCACTCAGGGTGTGAACAAACCCACAGAAACTCAATGTTATGATACTTGTTATAGTGTATTAGTTATGACAGGCACATGCTATTATGAGATGGTTGTTTCAGGAGTACAACAGGTATTTTTTTTCACATTAGTCCCCCATGAGCCCCATGTTTCTCTCTTCAATAGCTGCATTTTTCCTTAGCCCTCACTTTACACAAGAGAGGATTGTCACTTGGCCCACACTGAAGTCCAGCCTGGACTCAAAATCTGCAGCCCTGCTCCTGCCTGCCTCACCCAGTAACAAGGACCGTATTCTTTTAGTGATCCTTTGCTGCTCATTCTTTTCCTGTCCTTATTTAGACCAATTGCAAAATTCTAGTGCTAACAGGAAAAAAAGAAATTAGATCCACCAGCAGAGAGGATGGAGCAAGGTTATGGGAAGAAAGTAGTGGTACTGTGGGGGATTTTATATTTGTTTTCAAGTAAATCTTTGCCACTGAAAATTGGCTCAGTGGTCAATTCAAATGAGCTCAACATCATCCTGACTTAGAGAATGCAAGTCCAAAACTGAAAACTGCCTCTTGGGGTTGCTCTTACTTGGGTACCAAATTCACAGGCCTCTTCTCAAAATGCTGGCCACCATATTTAACCTCTTGCTCTCCTGGCCTGTTATATTCTCTTGCGTTGTACCATAATTCAAGACATCCTAAAAACTGGCTGATGTATTTGTAGCTTGATGCCTGTTTGTGCTGCCAAGGCTTGAGGAAGAGGACAGAAAATCCCGTGATTAAAAATGGTCAAGTAGTATTTTGTCATTATTTTTTCTTTCAATTTTGACATTTTAATATAGTGGTCCTAATTTTGCTTTCATTTATACCTACAAAGAAATAATTATTTCCTCAGTAATTCCATAGAGTAGTTTGTCCTGATATTTTGTCAGAGGCAGGTCCTGCAGTGACCTCGGATCCTGGTCCAGGATTACCCTGAACATTCTGTCCCCTAGGCAAGTTTTGGGGTTCTGAGTTACTGCTGGCCAGTCCAACTTGGCTGCAGCCAGGGTCTCTCCTCAGGGCATTGGCCAATCTAGGATTTGGACTTCAGTTCCACATCCCAGACAACAAGACCTGCTTGTGGAAAGCTCACAAACTGTGCTGGTGACAGCAGGTTGGTCCTTCACTGCCGTAGACCTGCTGCCTTCCCAGCTCTCAGGAAGGTGGAGGACAATGGCACCTGTTCTCTGCCAGGCACAGCCCTTCTTTTGCATGGCAATGATTGAGAAACCCACGTGCTGCCGGGTGCCAGAAGTGACACTGAACCCCAGCCACTCCCCCCAAAGCGATCGCGAGGATTTTATCCATGCGAGCTGTGGGGTTAGAGGCAGAGGGATCAATTCATGGTGCATCCTAAGTGTGCCAGGTAACAACTGCTATCACAGCCCATGGAAAAATGAAATGATGGACACGTGTATTGGGGGCTTGGGGAGGTATGTTTTGGTGGATTGTTTGGGGATTTTTTGGGTTGGTTCTTTTTTGGCATGTGTTATCAGACCACTTGGCTTGGATTTGGGCATTAGGGTGTTATTCTCGCCACCCTGCATGATATTGGTAACTCCTTATTTGCCTCAATTCCCTCAGCTTCATTTTTAAAATGGAGCTTTACTGCTTGGCTGAGCCACGGTGTTTGTTCTCTCCGTGGTGGGACTAAATGCCTTCAAATTGATTTCCTGGACCTTAAGCGTTGCAAACATTGAGTGGGGCATTACAAACAAAAGAGAGCTCCCAACCAGAGCTCTTTGGAGTTCCCAGCTGTTATATTTTTAGTTTCTGAGGGTTTGTATTAGACTAAACTGGCTTGGTAAATAAGACTAAGAAATTTCCTCCTCCTAGTACTACATGTCCTTGCCCAGGTGCCGTTGCCAAAGCAGCTGGAGTGAGAGACCAGACTGACCTGAAGAAAACAACTTGGAATAAGGACTATTCAAGTTTTGCTTACAACTGTTCCAGCAGATGTTTTCTGCAGAACCCAGGTGGTATATTCAACTCTTTGGGAACAAAGCCTGCGATACACACTTGTTAAGTGTGGTGAAAACAGCTGGCATGGGAAAAGTCAGTGCTAAGCATTTCCATCAGGTATCAAACAATCCTGCTGCCATCTGTCTGCCAAGTGGATTTGAGGCTTCAGTGTGTTGTGGGAGTATTTTCTCAGAGGCATCAATAACCTTGTCTTTCTAGCTTGTCAGCAAACTATTTTGCTTCCACGTTGTCCTTCTGCTGCCAGATTCTGCAGGAACACACTGTGCCTTATCTTATCTTTCTTTTCACACATATGCTACTTTATTACTCTCTTGTCCATGAGAAATGTATTTGGTTTCCATGTATACGGCTTCATTTTTTAGGCTAAGGAAACAGAAATGAAATAAAGCTCTCTCTGTAAGATGTGTGCAGCACTTCCATCGCTAACAAAGCGCTCACAGACAGAATGACTGCTCTGGTACAACAAACACATTTCAAGCTCCCTCCATTTCAGAACAATGTCTAGTGGGTATTGTACCTGATCAGCATATAAAAGATGATGCCATGCACTGCTTTGAGAGCTGTGATGTTCATTCCCCCTGATTCACCTCTGTCTTACTGTAATCCTTAATTGCAGCCACCTTGGAGAGCACTGAAATGCCATTTTAGGTCTCTCTCCACACTGTTCTTGTGGCAGGAGGATGAGTCTTACCTTTTGTCCAGGGGTTTAAGAAACTCCTAATTCCTCCTAGTATGATGTGTGAATAGCATGTCACATCCTGGCAGGGCTGGATTTGAAAGGGTAAAACCTGTATATATACAACTTAGTTCTTCCTTAATATTTTTGTGAATTTTTTTTCTCCTCCCTCTGTATAATCACATTAAATTCTGCTGTCCTTCTTGTAAAGCAGCTACAGGTAAGTCACACTCTTGTGAAAAACATACACAAGAGACCAATTGTTCTGGGTTTTTTTTTCTTTGTTTTTTAAAGCTATAAGGCATAGGGAAAGAAGAAAGGCTTTCCCTGTGCTAAAATGCAGCTCCCCTGCCTTCCTGTAGCTACTTGATCCAAAGGCACAGCTTTGTAGCTCCTGGCAGGATTTCCTTCAGGTGAGTTAATCTCTGAGCGGTAACTCTTAGCAACCTTCCCTTGGCAGCTAAATCCCAATCCCACCCTGCTCCCCCTTCCCATGTTATTTCAATAGTCCTGTAGTACCAGCAATGTCCAGGATCTCTTGAATCTAAGGTAGTCTCTACTATCACTTGTTCAAATTTTCATTTGTTCTTGTCCTTTTGGTACCTGTCACTTGGTCTCTTTCCAATATCCACCTTCCAAACTTGTAAAGCTGCTCCTCAGCTCTGCTTCTGTTTGCAAATGTAATGCCCCAAACTCAGGAAAGATGGTTTCTGTATTGCCCAGGAGAGAGCAAGTAGCTTTAAAGTATCATGTAAGAAGGAAGTGACATAAAACAGAAGCAATTTTCATTGCAGGCCTCTTTTTGTAAAGGAGAGTAGTAGGAAAGGAAGAAGCTTGGTACTTGCAACCAAGCCCTTGCACGGAGCGCAGCAGCAAGTGACAAATGCACCAAGTAACTCCCCAGGAAAGCTCTTGGAGCACGCTACTCTCCAGACTGGCTTCAAGGCCAGGCTGGTGCAGCTCAGACTGCAGCAGTTGGGACAGGGAAAGCACAAAAGAATATATAATATAGTGCTTTACAATCTCCAATTCAAGCTGCCAGGCACCAATTACTGCTACACCCAGAAGCTGCCAAACATGAATTTCTAGGGTGGATAGAGCAGGACCTGTGAATCCCTGCTCTGATCCATGTTCTCCCACCGAGCAGCCTCTCAGTGATCACAGGAGGAGGGAGGCAGACACAGAGATCACACCATTAGTTTGACTGCAGCAGAGCTGGCTTCCTAGTACTGCTCAAGGCACAGCTCCCAGTAATCCTACAAGCAGAAATCCCTCTCAGGTAATTAACAGACATGTGAAATCCCAGTTAAGTAGAGCTGAGTTATATAAGAGACCAAAACTGCATGAACAAATACCGTAAGTATTCCACCTCTGTAGAGCAGCCATTTTAAGGATGCAAGAGCAAGGCTGTAACATTTCAGCTCAGAGGTCCCTTGGGCCTCAACAAAGCTGACACAGACACAGAGCAGTCAGAGCCAGCAGCTTAATCCCCAGCACGGGCTTGTGGCACGAGCCGCAGGGTGACAGCGGATGTCCCACTACCCCAACCACAGACACAAGCGCAAGTTTCCAACCATTAGAATTTATTTTTCTTCATAACTGTGCAGTTTTTAAAATGCTACTGTAATGATGAAGTCATAGGCTACTATGTTCTTTAGGTGTGGAAACAGTTTTCAAAAAACAAAGACCATGCGCTACAAGTGAGGAACAGGCCATTGACTCTTCAGCTGGAATATACAGACATTTTTGATAAATACTGATCACCTTAACACTTAAATGGAATGACATGTTCAGATTTCTACACAGTTTACTATGAAAACAGCATGGCAAGTTACATAAAAGCTTCAACTTCAAGGATCTTTGCTTTTTTGTTAAATTAATTACTTGGTTAAAAAAGAGAAATGCAAGAATATTTGAAATGGAGTCTCACCTGGACAACTTTCCCCCCTGTTGTTGATAAGCTCCTGTTATCAAGATGATTCCATCAGAGCTGGCAGTTAAGTTGTGTATATATAAAAGAATCCCCCACACTGCTTTCAACATCAGGAGTTTTAACAGGCAAATATCTTCATGAATTTGGAATGGGTTTTCAAAAATTGTATCTTGACATTTATTGCTTTTACTTGTAAACCTGAAATCCAGTTTATTCCTTGATGAGTGTTGGAAGTACAGAGTCAACAGATGCATGTTTGACCTGTATCTTTGCATTCTGGGTGAGAAGAAAGAAAAAGATGACCCACGCTCAAGAACACACATACACCTCCATCTACAAACAGCCTGTGCAGACTAAAGCAGGTAAGTCCTAAAGTAGCAGTATTTAAAAACATCAGCGGAGTAGAAACCCAGCTCATCCAACCTATCTATTTTTCTCCCACGCTTGGCCAGAGTTTAGCTGGTACACAAGGCAGTTTGGCTCTCCTGCAGAAGGGAGCAGTTCTACAGATGAGGATTTCGGAGAGCCTGAAGATAAATGTTACTGGGACGGGCAGGCAGTGCCATGGATACTCTTCATGCTTACAGCTACTTGGACTGTCCCATGGCTGCTGAAGGACGGCTGTGAGGTGAGGACGGGAACCCAGACTGCATACAAGCACTGCACCGTTTTACCATGTGCCAGTTAAGCTGGTAACTAATACAGAGCACTCAAGGGAGGGATTTGGAGGATGCAAGAGATTCCTGCTTTTGATACACTTCAGCTCATCTGAGCATCACCAGGCTGAAGGTGCCACCCAGCATAACCTGGCTAAACTGCAATACTTTAGAACTGAGATGAAAGGGATGTTGCTTTAATAGACCAATTTGCTACAAGACAGTTTGAGAGACTGCATTCCATAGGTTTCCATCTCTTCCTCCTCTACCCCCAGCAGAAGAGACAAGCAAACATGGTTAAGTTAGTATGAATTTGTGTAAACACCAAAACATTTTGCTATACAATAGAAAAAGAGTTGCTGTTCTTATGTTCTTAGAGGAGCCCTGAAGACCTTGGAATACCTGTATCCTGCAACTATTAACCTGTACCACATGCATTTCCTGTTTTGTACATAAACTGAAAGCAAGCTTGAACAATAGTAAATAGCAACTACACTCCTGCAACAGGCAGAAATGCCACATTGCAGCTGCTTACTCCTTCACTTTAGATATGTAGTCAGCCAGTTTGTTGATACTATCCTCTTGCTGTTCTAGAGCATCCAGTATGAAGCCCATCGGGGTCTTCTTCAAACCTATCCCCTCCATCTTGTTCTGCAGCTTGTTCTGTATGTTCCGGAGCCTCAGGGAAGCGTGGACAAACATCACTGCATGACAGAAACACACTCATTAGTTGCTACTGCCCAAGGAATGCATGGTTCTTGCAGCACTTAAGACACATCCCAGCACCTTCAGAAGATGATGACGTATCAATGGCTGCTTAAGTACCACAGGTACCCATTTAATAATAACACTAAAGATGGCTTGTGCAGCTTTGTGTCCCCTCCCAATTCTGTTTGGGGACCATCTAAGCAGAGATAGCAAAGTTAACAGCTGACTTACACTCTGCAGACTTGTTTGAGAAAGCTCAAGTCACACACCTCTAGCTCACAGAGAAGAGAACAAACACTTACAGAGGAGAGGAAGTGTGATCCCAAACATGAACACCATGACATCTCCCAGGTAGGAGATCAAGAAGTAGCTAGACAGCATGATGGCCACAACAAACGTGGTTGGGTACTGCTTCTTCATCTTGCGGAGCATATCCTTGTTGTGTGACATCCACACAAACCCCAGGAACACCAGCACCACCACAGTGCCACCAATGAGCATGTTCAGGGGACTCAGAAACCTGGAAAAAACAGGAAACAACAACAAAAAAGAGTTCAATTTTACAACCTTCCTGACTTGTGTCCATATAGGATCAGCCAGCTCAGTGGTAGTGTTACTAGGAAGGTAAGACATTGAAAAGGCAGTTTCTGCTGTCCTTCACCAAGGTCTTTAACAGGAGCTAAAGTAAAAAGTACAACTGAACAAGGAACCCTTAGCACTGAATTTGGATAATCTTTGTCTTTATGTTCTCTTCCTGAGCTTAGCTTAGGATGCTGAGTTTCTGCAGCAAGTCATCAAAGAAGCACTTCCTACCAGGGCCCCTCCTACCTCTGCAGTCAACTCTTTTGATATCACACCTAGAGTTAGCATATCCAGACAGAAGATGGAGACAACATTGACTGATCTTCTCCCTTCACATGACCAAAACCAGGCTCAGGCTAGGCCTTCAGATGAACTAGCTCTTCATGGTATCTTGTCTGGGTTTGCAAAATGGGAAAGGTAGAACACCGAGTAAAGGAAGTTAGTTCACTATTTCTCATTTCTGAATAAACCTTCTCATTGGTTTACATTCAAACAAAAGAACTGTATGAACCTGCAGAAGGAGCCTGCCACTGTCAGCACAACAGATGGAAGCCCAGTCCCAAGCAAGGATACCTGAGAGTCAGAAGGACCTGGAGTATGGGATAAAGGCCTTACAGGAAGAAGAGCCAGGCCTGGCAAGAGTCACTGCTGAGGTTTGTGTTCTGTTACTGTTATCAGAGTTTCCAAGCAAACCAAGCCATTGAATGGATCAGCTTTGGACTATAAACAGCAACTCCCTTTTTTGGAAGAAGGCAAGAGCGTCATCTGCTCAAACCACTTTCCCAAGTATTTAGAGCTTGTTCAGAATCAAGCTCTCAGCAATGACTTTGCTGAGCTTGTTTCTGTACTCACACAGAGTTCAGGATCTACGGTATTTCACTTACATAGTATTAAGTTATGTGAATTCATGAGCATTCCAATTTTCTGGCTTATACATGCACTGATGTGATTACACAGCAGCTGAGGCCTCTGGGCTATTACAACTATGGCAGCAGCATGACACCACCCTGATAAAGCCAGACATGCTCAAGGTTTACTCTTGCAGACTTTGCAGCTCATCCTGCTGCTCCAAAGCTACCAGGCCCAGTGATTCACCACTCCTCCCCACTGCCAAGGAGGATGTTATGGTTTGTGGTCTGTGCTTCATATCCGGCCCAGGCAGAAGAAATCTGCTGCAGGACTGGTACTGCCAATGCTCTACCTGCAGTGCTAGGGAGCATTTTCCTGGAGCAGGAAGAACCCCCAAGAATTATTTCAGAGCAAGGACTGGCTCTTGATTCTTCAAGTCAGTTGTGCCAAGAGGAGATGGGACAACTGGACATAAAAAGATTAAAATTCAGAGTAGTTCCCCACCTGCTTCTGCTACTCATGCTGAAAAGCCAATCGGGCTTTTTGGAAGTGGTATCAGGTCAGACTTGCTCGTTGCATTTGAGTCACTCCCTGTAGCTAGCCAGATTATATTTAGCTCTGAATTGTCAATCTAAAGTTTCCAGGCTGGAAAAACTGAACGGCATTGCTCTGGAAAGAAATCAGTTTTGTCTTGCTCCTTTGCAGCAGGAGGAGGGTGACTCATGACTGGACCACAGTGGTGCCTGGGTTATATACGTACTACTGGACATATGAGAGTCTTAAAGTAGAATTCACCTCCACACCTCAGCTGTCTTGGAGCTGAAATGGCCAGACTTACACAACTCACAGCAATCTATTTTTTGTTGCTAAAAATACAGGGACAAGATAATCCTGGAAGTAACAAAGATCTAGGCAGAGCTCCACTCTACATTTTCCATGTGCCTGGAAAATACTCTCAAAGCCGTATCATCCCTACGTTTCCCGCTACTCCTATTACAACTTCAGAAACTGGTGGTGAAGAACCATGCCTCCTTACTTATAAGGAAGAGACCAAAGACTTCTCTGCTCTACATTTCTTTCTGGTATTGCACAGGTTCTGTATAACTGACTGGCTGAAAGGGATATGAAGTGGGGTGAGGGGAGAATGCATTCAGAAGATCCCTCTTTTGTGAGGAAAGTGATTTGAATTACATGTTTTCTGAAGTGGGCTGCATTCCAGTGTGTACAAGGGAACAGTGAACAGAAGTATCAAGTGAAGGCATTCAGAGCCACATGAACACAGATGGGGATTGCAGTTGCCACTGAAAACCAGTATTCAAATTATCAGCCATGTGTCCATAGACTTCACTACTGGTGATTACAGTGCTGGCTTGCACCCTTTATTGCTTGACTCGCCCACAGCGTAATTTACAGCACTAAGATTATCCTAGAAATTCATATATAGAAAATCCTTTTACAACAATGGCATTTTTCAGGAAAGCAGAACTCCATTATCCAGTTTCACTCAGATCTGTTGGCACGCTGCTCTCAATAACACAATAGCTAAAAACTAAAAAGGAAAAAACAGGGATATGTAATTTTAGAACACCACAGACTGGGGAAAAAGAGAGCTGTGTAACAGCTCTAGAAGTCACCTTACTGTTGAACCACCAACACCGATATTGGCCTTATTTATACAGAGGTCAGAACACAAGAGGACAAATTTGTGCTCAGGCAAGGAGGCTGGAAATCTTTCAGAGATCCAGAGAAAAGGTAAGTGACCGGCCATTAAGTATGTTACAAGACACTTTCTAAATATAATTCCCTTTAGCAGGGATTCATGAGACCTCAAATACCTAAGAATGTAATGCACAGAACTATCAGCATGGCAAGGGTATGGTGACTTGAGTTTACACTGTTCAGATGACTTAGGGGAAGAAAAACTCTTTCAGGGTTGGATGTAAAACCCACTAACTTCTCTGACCCTGAAAGCAGTCAGCGTGGCAAGACTAACAGCATTTGGGGGTGCTAA
Organism: Corvus cornix cornix; assembly: GCF_000738735.6. Taxonomy (NCBI): domain Eukaryota; kingdom Metazoa; phylum Chordata; class Aves; order Passeriformes; family Corvidae; genus Corvus; species Corvus cornix. The sequence goes on along the minus strand of NC_046342.1, from coordinate 15,975,708 downwards.
CAGCCCAGAGCACCCTGGCTGGATGACCTTCTTTGTTTTCTGTGGTGACAAGGTACAACCCCGGTGGGATGCTGTGACCTCCAGTACAGCTGGGACAAAGTGACAAGGAAAAGCCATCACCCAGATTCAGTTTCCTGCTGCCCTGCAGATACCAGGCTTCCTTCAGCATCTGCCTAGATACAAAGTAGAGACAGGGAAAACAAACACATGAAAAGAAACATCCTGCACGGCATTGTCCTGTGTCAAGCAGGGGCACGGGACACTCTGTATTGGTGGAAGCAGCCTCAGGAGAGCAGACATGCTCAGGGTGTTTGGGAAGAAGTACTGGCAGCTACCCCTGGCCAGCAGAAACAGATGAAGATGAAATACTTTCTTTTTTTAAACTAAATTCGTATTTCTAGGCTCTGCCCTACATGCATCATGAGACAGGTGAGAGTTCTCACATAGGAGCAGGAAAACACAAGAAGCTCAGCTTTCAGTGAGTGATCACATCACCTCTTCCTGTCAGGTTGTTTCATACCTGCACACTTGTGCACAGCCTTACAGCAGGAGAGGGGGAGGACATACAGCTGTAGCATAGGGAAAAAAGAGCTTGGTGAGGAACATCCTCTGTGCAGGACAGGTAGCCTCCGGCAGCACGAGCCCAGAAATAGGATAGGCCACATAAAAAGCAAAAGCAAGATAGCTCCATCCTCCTATCATCTCCATTTTAGATTACTGTCTTGGGGTGATTATTCAGCAGTTGCTGTCACATCTGTTTCTTTCGCATGTGACCAGGCAAGTCTGAACAAAGGCGCTGAGACTGGCAGTCATTGAGAACGTTTTTTTATTTAGACCAGCTCAGTTAGGCTGAAATAAGCATGAAAATTCCCTCTTAAAAGGCCTTTTGCTCCACCCCTGCCCAAGCACTGGGCAGGTTAGGGCACTAAAATGCTTCCTTCCTCATTTGCATTAATTTAAATAACTTGAAAGATGAAGTTCTGCCTCCTCCCTCCCCATACTCTGAGCTTCACTGAGGGTATACAACTCTAACTACAGGTAACACATAAAATTATAAATAGCACATTGTCTCAGGGGATAGCCCTCAGCATCCATGGATTTAGCAATGCTTCTGTACCTATTGTTGCTCACTTGCACGGCTTTGAGAACAGGAGACAGATGCCTGCCTGAAGAACTACCAGACCTTTATGAAGTTATGCACAAATGTTATTATGCAACATGTTTTAAAATTATGTGTTTTGCTCGTTCAATCTTTCATCAGGCATGAGAGAAGCTTAACATTTTGCTGCTCTGGAGTCTTTGTTTCAGCAAAGGGAATCACTGCAAGGACATCAGCTAAGGTAGTGGTCTGGGGAAGAAACAAGGAAAAAAAATATGACACAGCTGTTGACTGCTAGGGTTGTACAGATGGACAGTACATGTTTTAAAGAAGTGGCAAAGGAAAGAGACATCAAACCTCAGGCTGCAAGGAGAACATTATTCCAAGACAGAATGAGCACTGATGCAGCACTCTGAAATTCAGCATGCTTTTTAAAAACTGTCAGATTTAGAAGCTAATTTTTAGCAAGTACATGGCAACAAAAGCCTAGATGAAATTACATTAATTTAAAGCAGTTAAGTTTGAACTACATGACAGAGAGGCCTTGTTGGAGTAGGTGGAAGAACAGACAAGTTTCACTTATTAACCAAATTGACTGTTTGAGGGAAGTTGCAAGATGTGGGAGGCCCTGAAGGCCCTGATTTTAATAAAAGTTATACAGGACTCACAATGGCAGGGTCCTGGCTCAGGGTAAGAACAGTGAGTCCAGTTCCTCCATAATTGGGAGAAAGGGCACAATTTTGTCAAGATCTTGGTTTTGTCAGCAATCTACTGCAACAGAGTTGTAGGGGGAAAAAAAGAAAAAGCAGACAAGTCCAGAGTCCTTCTTAAAGGAACTTGCAGGGAGGGAGTGTGGAAGAGGGAGTGTGGCTGCTACCTGTATTTGTGGCTCTAAATCAGGAGTTTCAGTTTCTTGTTCACTGATTTATTATTTTATACCCAGTCCTGTCAGCTGAAAGTAAAATCTGCATTACTGCAAAGCACAGAGCTTCATTTACAGGTAACAGTAGCTATGGGAGAAGGCAAATGGAGGGAGAAAGGCAGGGACACGATGCAGTAAAGACCATTAAAATTCTGCTATGGTCATGGTAAGGTTATTCCATACCTTGTGGAGAGAAGGTAAAAGACTGCAGAAGTCAGCTTTGTTGTAGGTGGGGCAGTAAACTAAAGCTGTGGCAAAAAGCACTGTATTTCCAGTATCTGCTCTAGGCTACAATTTCTGTATCAGCCCAGCACAACCACAGCTACCAAGTACTGCAACAGCTGAAAATACTATCTTTGCATTTCAAGGCTGTCTATATAATTAGATGGTTTAAGAGCAGGTAGAGTTGGTCATTGGCTAAGTTTAGTTTTGATCACAGGAAGACCACTACATTAGTGGTTCCAGTAATCCTGCCCTTAGGCCTGGACACAGCCCTGGAGTTCCTAAAAAGCCATGATTCATCATTTATCACTCAGGGTTCCTGCCCATTATAGAATGAAGTGCAAGACAACTTAGTCATCAATTTAAATTTATCAGGAGAACTTTCTTTACCTTTCTCCCAAAGCTACAGTTTGGCCAAATGAAAAATATTTTTATTAAAAGAAATGGATACTTTTTTCTCTATTGAGGTATTATCCCATTTCCTTTAGAGTTCTTCTCCCATTCAATTTTACTTCTGTGTTAGAAGAATCAGGTTCATCATATACCAAAGACTCTAAGACATGCAATAAAAAAAATGTTTGAGATAAAGATCCCGCTTCAGGTCTTGTTCATCCATAAGTTTTAAACACAGAGCATTATCGCTCAATATTAAGATGTTGTAATTCCAGCTCTGATATTAGTTTCCATCTTCTGTGGCTCTCTTCCTCCTCTACCTCCCACCTCAGCACATTAGTAGGAAATAAGTGGGAGACAAATCCCCCTTGATCTGAAGAAAAGCAATCGGAGTTCAAAAGGAGCAATTTAGGAGGGTGAGTAAAAGCTGCTGCCATCCTGTTTTCCAGCTGGAGATACCAAAATTGTGTACATTCTTTCCCCACCTTGTTGGGTAGAAGAGCATCCCCCCGCTTTCCAGGGACACTGTGCTTTACCTGTTCATCAATGCTGGCTACAGCATCGTGCTGCTAAACAATGGTAATGAACACTGAAGTCTAAAACGAAGTGGCACAAGAACAGCAAGACCATGGAAGTCTCATTTTGCCAGTCTACTAGTCTGTAAAGATCACTGCAACATATCCTCACCAAAATCCACAAGAACAAAGCCTGTGCCACTATGCCGAACCTGAAACCATCATATGCATCAAGAAGAAAATGCAGGATTCTGAGCCTATCCTTCCACAGAGCACAGGTAGGTCAAAGCTCCTTGTGAGCCACAGAATCTTTACCAACTTAGATGCGGGGTCAACAGCTTCAGAAGCCCTAACAGGATGCAGAATGCTTATCCAAAAAAAAAAAAAAAATTGATTTAGGGGAATCATTTTAAGCCTCTGCAACATAAGAGATAAGATGTACTTCAGCCAAAGCCACTCTGGCCTAGTGGCTGGGCAATTCTCCAATTTAAGCATTTGCGCACTTTTTGTTGAGAAGAGTGAGTATTCCAGTTTCCATATTAAAATCTTAATCATCAGTTTCTGCTGCATGTCTTGCTTAAGAGCTTTCTGGCCAAATATCCTAGAGCAGTACCTGAAATAAGAGTCACATAGCCTTTGTTTCAGAAGGTGATTATAAGGTTACTTCCTAATTCCCTTCAGGAATGCTAGGTGTGACACAACATTGTACCAGCAGATGGTCCTACCTTGAAGGTCTCAATCCTGCCCACCAAAACGAAATAAAGGGATACCTTATTAATTTTATAGCAAAGTTTTACAGTATGAGCTAGCTCAGAAATAAGAATGGCTTGCCCTGAACATTACTTTAGAACTGTAAGAGAGAGCAGAATTGATCTATGCATTTTTTTAAATTCAAAGCTGAGCGTGTCTCAGCCTCAGCAGCCCCACTGGGCAGGTTCAGGAGGAAGCACAGACCCCGCTGTGCGGGATGCGGCTCCGTTTTCCGCGAACAGCGACATCCTGCACTGCAAGCATCGCTGCCTTCTGCCAGGCGGGGTGTCCGCAGCCTCCGCCTTGGGCACAGGGCTGGAGAAGCAGCGCATGGAAAAGGGGGATAACAGGGAGCCTCAGACCGGTCAGACCCCACCAACATATCACAAACCCGACTGCTGCCGAGTCCCCCCGCCAAGGGAGGCTGTAAACCAGGCCTCTACATTTTTAAACGACACCAGAGGTTTAAGGAGGGACGGGAAGAGAAAAGGGGAATGAAAGAGGGTATGGGGAAACGGGGGGAAAGGGGGAAAGGGAAAAGGCAGCTCCCCCGCCCCTGTACTTTCACATCCCGCCCGGAGCTGGCCGGGAGCTTTCCCGTGGCACCGGGCCGGGTCGCAGAGCCCCCCGCCCGGGGATTGCGGCCACCCCACCCCGCCCCGGCCCGCCGGCCCTGCCCCGCCGGCCCTGCCCCGCCGGCCCTGCCCCGCCGCACCGCGAGGCCGCGCACTGACCCCACGATGGAGACGAGCGCGGCGGCCACCATCAGGTAGTTGGTCTGGTAGTAGAGCAGGTTGCTGACCACGCGGTTGTTCCATTTCGAGATGTCCTTGAGGTCGGGCAGGGCGAAGCGGTCCGAGCCGGGGAAGAAATCGTCCCAGGCCCGCAGCGGGGCCACCTGCACCTCCATGGCCGCCGCCGCCGCCGCGCAGGCTCGGGAGCGCCGGGCACCGCCCCGGGGCGGCTCCGGCACCGCGGCTCCGGCACCGACAGCGACAGCGGCACCGACACCGACACCAGCCCCGGCCCCGCTCTGGTCCGGCGCCGCCGCTCTGCGCTGCTGAACCCGCGAGCGAACGAGCAGCAGAAGCAGCACAAGCGACCGGCGTGTGTCACCGCCCAGGGCTGGCAGCTGACAGGGGCTGCTGTCAATAATCGCTGTAAATTCATTGTTCCTTCAGCAAGAGGTGATGCACGTTGAGCATTCACGTGGCGAAGCCACTTGGCATCATCTGTGAAGCAAGGGATGAGGGGGGAAGGCACCACGAAAAGTGTCAGCCCCAGCCAAGGAGGCACTGCGGGGTGTCCCATGGCAGGGGGGCTCTGCTAGTGGGGTTGATGTCTTCGAGCTGAATTTTCTGTCTTCAGGCTGAATTTTCTCACCTTTTGAAAACGTAACTGATGTCGTCTGATAATTTCTATAAAAGAATTCGCCTAATGAAGAAAAGAACTTTGGGTTTCAGGTATTACCTAAGATTACATCACCTAAATAAATATGCATTAGGAAGGCGGAGAATATGTATTATATAGGCGTGTTCATGTAAATTTTACTATAGAATAGATGGAACTTTTTACCCCTTGGGGTGCTTGATTTGCGGAAACTTCTGCCTTGCACCCTGCGCAAATTAAACAATGTCTCCTTTCTAAACCAGACTCTGTGTTCAGAGAGCTCATGAAATGGCCAACAGGGTGACCGTGCCTTTGGAGGGAAAGGTTGGTGCCAGCAGCTGTTGTTTTGACCCCAGCAGTCCGTGTTGGAACACTTGTGTTTTCAGGCTGTCACACTTCAACCACCATGGCTCAAGCACAGGCTGTCTGTGCATCACACAGCATCACAGGTATGCTGCACTACCACGCCAAGCATCAAAATCCCTCTCAAAATGTAATATAGCAGTAAGAGGCTGGCACTTGCTTCTCGCAGCTCAGTCCATAGAGGATTTACATCCCTACTTGAGCACAATCTCTATTAGTGCTGCTCATCTGCTTCCTGGCCTGCGATCGTTCTGGTTTATGTGCAGTCCCTGTCCAGCCCCTGCCCAGGGAGTGCTGATAAAGCAAAAGCCCTTGTGGCTGGCAGCGACCAGCTCGAGCCTGATCACATTTGAGTTCCAGCCCTCCTGGAAGCTTTCAGGCACCATGATCTCCACACACTTTGTCCCTGAGGATGGCCTCCATGGGTCCCAGGAAGTTCTGAGTTCAGAGGAGGCCACGAAGATGATTCAAGGGATGGAGCAGCCCTGCTACGAGGAAAGGCTGAGAGAATTGGGATGGTTTGGCCTGCAGAGGAGGAGGCTCTGTGGTGACCTAATTGTGGCCTCCCAGTACCTGAACGGAGGCTGCAAGAAAGATGGAGCAAGACTATTTACGAGGGCCTGGAGTGACAGGACAAAGGGGAATGGCTTCAAACTGATGGACGGTAGGTTTAAATATTAGGAAGAAATTTTTCCCTGTGAGGGTGGTGAGGCCTCTGCACAGGTTGCCCAGAGAAACTGCTCAGATGGCTGTCCCATCCCTGGAAGTGTCCAAGACCAGGTTGGACAGGGCTTGGAGCAACTTGGTCTAGCGGAAGGTGTCCCTGCCCATGGCAGGGGGTGGAACAAGATGATCTTTAAGGTCCCTTCCAAGCCAAACCATTCCATGACTCTGTGATCATCAGAGAAGTGGGCGCAGGGAAATCCCTCGGGTGCGGGCAGGCAGGACGGGACGGAGCCTCTGTCTCAGAGACCGGGGGTGCCCGGAGGGGGTCCCCGCGGTGTCTCCTTGGCGATTATGGCGACCATCGCCGCCCCCGGGCCGCGCTCAGCCCGGCGGGCCCGGCCCCGCCCCTCGCGGGGCACTGTGGGAAGCAGAGGGAACTATGGCGGATGGTGAGGAACCGTAAGTGCCCTGTATGTGTGTGCTCGGCCGGCCCTGCCCCGGGCCCGGGGTCCCCTCTCCCTCCTCCCCGGTCTCTGTAGCGCGATACTGACCCTTCTTTTATTCTCTCTCTTTTAGGGAGAAGAAAAGAAGGAGGCTAGAGGAGCTGCTGGCGGATGGGTTAGTGCGGGGCTGCGGGCGAGCGGGGCAGGGGCAGCGCTTGCTGGGCCGGGGGTAGGTGAGGGCGAGCCGCAGCCCCGCAGGAGCTGAGGGCTGGGAGGAGGCTGCGGGGCCCGCGGGAGGCGCGGGCAGGGAGGAGGGAGCCCCAGGAAAGGTGGCGTAGGTGGGGCAGGGCCCTTGAGCAGCGTGGGCTCGGGGAGAGAGAGGAACCTCCCGGGGAGAGGAGCAAGGGGCTGCCCCGGAGCGGGGTGGGAGTTGTGGGCTCGCAGCTTGGCATGGTGTGCTGAGGAGCTTGGTGACGAGAGGGGGAAAAGCTGCCTTGCCGGTCAGGGACCTGGGAGGGCCTCTAGGCTAGAAGCAGGTGACTTAAGTTTTGGCTGAAAATTAAAAATTCAGACTGCAGAACAGTTGTCTCTGCACATTAAAACTCTTAAAATCTACGCACCTGACTTAAAGGCCATGAAAACTAATGTTGAGAAATCTTTAACATCATCTGCTTGCATCCCTTAATTTACTCCATTCCATGTGCTTGTGTCCCTCTTCCCCAGGATCACCAGGCAGGCCTGCCTGGGCACTGGCAGTGCATGTGTGTCGGGATGAGGGTCACAACATTGCCTGGGCATGTTGGATGGGAGGGGTGCATGCCAAGTCCCCCAAAAGCATGGAGCTTTGGAGATGTGAAGCTGGCAGGGAAAAGTCTGAGCTTAAAGCAATATAAGGACTGTGGTGCTCTGATAGATGAAACAAAATTTAAAATGAAAACAACTCAATGAAATAAATAAGAATTTTGTTAAACTCTTTTGATACCTGGTCATGCTGTTACAACACAAAAAAGAAACACTTGAAAAAATGGTCTCTGAAATAAAACATAAAATCTCAGGTTAAGTTACTGATGTTTTTCAGATCTCCACAATGTCCAACCCTCTAAAAAGCAAACTGTAGTGTAATTGCAAAAGTGAAACTAGATCTTATCATTTTTATCACTTAGGAAGGAAAATATGTCTCTAAACAGAAATACACATCTAAACAGAAAAAGAGTGCTGCTGCTTAATGGCTGTTTATAGGGACTATATAAAAGAATGAAAAAAATTGTTATTAGTGTCGCCAAACGCAGCTTCTACACTCATTTCCAGAAAAGCTAAAACCTGTAATATCCATAGAAGCAGTTTTTGTGATGTCTGTTGACCCATTTTATTTGCTCAAGTCAGTGCTTAATGCACCTCCTGAAATCTGGTGTACAACAGATGAGGGGTTCTGCAGAGGGAGTGTTGTGTTTATTTACACCATTTCCCATTATGTGGAATATGTGTATTTTCACATTATTATGAAAACTGGGGGAGGTACAAAAGTGCAGCTCAGGTCAAAAGACCATTATGAATTCAAATAATTTTTGTAGGTCTTATTTAACTGCTCATGTAGTAAGTTAACTTCCCTTAACAGTTAACTAGGAAAGAGTTCAGTCTGCAATCAAAATTTCATAGAATCCTAGAATGGTTTGGGTTGGAAGGGATCTTAAAGATCATCTCGTTCCAACCCGCTGCCATGCCCAGGGACCCCACAGGTGAATTATGATTTATTTATTCCTGCAGTTCAGAGAAGTTTTTCCCTGTTAATGAAAATTTTTTGCAAAATCAGTTGCCTGTAAGTTAAGTTACTATAGGCATGCTGTGTTGTCCATGTCCTGAATTCTGTGAAGATAAAGGAACTCACTCTAGATGTTTTCACCACATTTACCTTTTATTTTGAGATGAGTTACGAGGAAGTTGTAATAAATTCTAAACATTACCCGGCAGTTATCAGACAAGTGCTTTTCATAGTGCTTCATAGGAGAAAGCAGATAACACTTTATCAGTGGTGGCACATCCTTTCCTACTCATGATTTGCAGAGCTCGTTTATAACGAACTTAGTTTTATATTAACATAGAGTGTAATCATATTTATTGAGTGGAACTCCTATTTAATTGGGAAGTAAGTGTTGATCGTATAGTAGAAAATTACTTGAGAGCTGATTTTGAACTATTCCAGTAAGTCTTTTAAGAATTTAAATCTATACTTATGTACTACTAAAAGTGACCTGCAAAAGGAGAAAAAAATCTGTAAAATCTGTAAAATTCTGCATTGGAAATTTAAAGGAAGATAACTACAAACATTCCTTTTTTTCAAGTGAGACTGTTTCTGCAGACAGGCTCATGGATGACTGAAAAATGGCGCGGTTCTAATTCCATGGTACCATTTGAGGGTGAAGAACATTCAAGATTCATGTATTTTTTAAATATTTATTTAAATAAACTACCCTGAAAATTCAGAGGATGATGTTGGGGCACGTTGCTGTAATTTATTCAGAGCCTCACAATTGCAGTTACAGACTGATAAGTCTGTCAAAAAAGATACAAGACTTGACTTATGAAAAAACCATCACCCTCAAAATCTAAAGGAACAAACTCTCTTCCCGTGTCCTCTTCAAATATGAGGGAAATAAAAGTAATAAGACTAGACCCTTTTTTCAGTGCAGGTCAACTTTTACTAGTAACAGTTAAATCGGTGGGTTTATTGAAATGCCTGGGTTGTTTTTCCCCTCTGTGCATATTTATAGTATTGCTTTCTAGTTCCACAAATAAAACCCACTCATGCAAATGCTCATGTGCATAACTTACAGGCATAAAGAATATGCAGATGCATTTGTATGAATGGTCAATAATTTAGGTGGTCTTTGTGTAGAAAGTTGGAGGTGTGGCATTTTTCTGTCTGATTTTGCAGCTGAATTTACTGTGTTCTGTGCAGAATGGCTGTTGATGGTGGGTGTGGGGACTCTGGAGACTGGGAAGGTCGCTGGAACCATGTAAAGAAGTTCCTCGAGCGATCTGGACCATTCACACATCCCGATTTCGAGCCAGGCACTCAAGTGAGAAAGACTTAATTTCAATCAAATATCTGTAGAGTGTGTTGCAAATTAATGTGAATAGGTTCATTAATTGACCACCAGCAATGTGTGAGTACTACAGCTTCATGTAAAGCTTGTGTTGTAATCAATTGAACATTATGGTCATAGAACATGTTGTGTTCTTTTCATAACTTTGTATTTTTAAGTTGTACACTGTCAATTTCAAGCTTGCTGTCATCATATATAAATACTTAACATCATATGAATTATGCTCTTTTTGAGTTTCACATGAAAAATAGCAGCATTTTTCTCTCCATTTTTAAGTAATTTGATACAGTGAGGAATTTATTGTACTTAAAGAAGAAATTAATGTTAATACGAGTACTTTGAGAACTGGGTAAGACGTGTAGTAGGGTAGACTTTTAAGTATTTCTCCTGTGTTTTTTCTTTTGTTGTATATTTTGTTTCAGACCTTATGGTTGAAAGTATTTTCCTGTTACCTTTTTAATGTACTGTTCAATTATTCACTAGTTGGAGGCTGGGATCAAGTAGAACAGTTCACAGAAAGCAGTTATATGCTTAAAATTTTCAATTCTTTTTGTCCAGCAAAGTTGTCTGTGTCTGTTTAGATTTATTTTGTATTATGTATCAGTGAAATACTTGAAGATGAAAAGCATTATCACCTTAATCCAAATAATAATAAGAGTGGACCTTGCTTTTTTCATGGTCAAAAGTAATACAAAAGTAATATACTGATATCAGCAAAGGTCTTGATTTTCTCCAAGTGGGGATATAGGAACTGCATGAAGTGAACAACTGATTAAAGTCCAATATGTAATTGCTCCTGCTAATGCAAAGTTGTTTTATCTGTAACTCACTAGGCACTGAGAACTAGGCACTGAAAATTTATGGTAACATGTTTGTAAGGGTCATGAAACAAAGGACGAATTGTATTAATTTTTTGTTTCATGTTTTCTGCAGGCCCTTGATTTTTTGTTAAGCACATGTAAAATACTAGTTATTGGAGCAGGAGGATTAGGATGTGAACTCCTGAAAAATCTGGTAATTACTCTGTTTTAACCCTTTTCTTCTTAGAATCTTGTCTTTTTTTTTTTTTTTAATTCTCTTGACAAAACTATATTTTTTAATTGGCTAATATTGCAGTTTTGATTGTATATAGCTATTAGAATTCTAAATACTAATCAACCTGTGTAAAATAGGTGTTGATACAGACAATAAACATGAAGAATGCACTTGAAAGGTGGTATTTTCATATGTTGCATGTTATTTATTCAGCTATCTCAGAGCTTGTCTTGAGGGACAACAGGCTGCTCTTTATGAAAAGTAGCCAAAAGTTAATGTGCAGCCTTAGATCCAGTCTGATATTGGTGATTTTCCCTAATTGCCAGATCTAGGGAAATGAAGTCAACTAAGAACAAATCATGCTCATAATGGTACAAGGAAGTGTTGTTTGGAATGCAGTAGTTTAATTTCTTTTTATTTTGGTTTTTATCCTCACAAGCACTCATATTCATCTCAGTGTATCACTGTTATGATCCCATTTGAGTTTGGTACTTTGGACTATTACTCTACTTTCCCATGTTTCTGTTTAAGAACAAGGATTTCTGTCCATCCCTTACTCTGTGTGGGATAGCTCTGTTTGTTCAGAAAATGTAAAGGGAAAAATTTCAAAATCTATATATATAAAAAGATTGAGTCTTAAAGGAAAAAACATATTTTGTACATGACTCAGTTTTTTGGTCACTTCAGAATATCACAACTCATTTCTCTAAACCCTATGTTTTACAGTATTCATTTCCCTTTAACTGCAGTTCACATTGTTTCTTTGTGTGTGATTGATGTCACTACTTTTTCAGATCAGACCCACAATACAGTTTTAAGTTAACTTTTCTGTAAAGTTATTTGCCAGATGTAGTGATGGCCTGCATGCAAATGGAGATGAGGCAGAGTTTCTGTCAGAGGTTCGGTGTATTCTTAGATAGGGAGATGATTTTTGTGTTTGCCTTCTGTTCCAGCATTGAATGCCATGAGGAATGCTGCCTTATTTTGAACTGTGATTTCTGGGTCAATATGCCAGACTCATTTATGCCAACTGTGAAAATAGTCTATGTCCAAAACCTTAAAAGGAATTTTTTAAAAGCCTTTTAAAGGAATTAAACTTTGGTTTTTTGTTCCCACCAAGCAAGGAAGTGCTTATGGTATTTGCTTAAATTCTGTGCTTTTTTTCCCTAATGGATCCTTTTGATTTATCCCAGTTGTGAGGAAATCCTGCAGTTTCCCCTTATAGATCAGCCTACTGTTGGCCTCCCTGTTTTAGGATTAGGTAGGCCAAAGCAATATTGCCTTCAGGAGGACATTGTCTTGGACTGTTGAAATGTTACTAATTCCATCTGTCTAAATGCCAGCATTAGCAGCCCAACAAAACACCTTTGAACAAAGAATGACCATGTACCTGTCTGCACAGGCAATGAGGAGCAAATACATTTGTTCCTCCAGAGGTTGCTTTTTTGGCATGTGGAGTGAATTCTGGAGCTTTGTAAGCATTTAATTTCCCATTAAATGAAGCTGACCTTCTCTTTTCCCAGGCACTGTCTGGCTTCAGACAGATCCATGTTATTGACATGGATACTATAGATGTTTCTAACCTTAATCGACAGTTTTTGTTTCGGTGAGTGATAATTTTACATTTTCACAGCTTAACTTGTTTTGAATGTACACAAATAAAACATGTTAATATGTTCATTATTTTGGTTGGACAAGCTGTCAGTAAAGATTACTGGGCCTTCATGTCACAATAGTACTCAGAATTAACTAAATGTTGCATTTGATTCCTTCTTGTTTTGGGATCTGTGGCATGAAGAAAATCAACATATGTTCCTTGCCATTCCAGTACAGCTAATGACTAATGGAAAAGGTGACACCAAGGAATAAATGCACACAGATGGAGGTCTCAGATTTTCTGGTACCTTTTTCATCCAAGTACAGTGAAAAATCATTGGATTTTTTTTGGTGCTGATAACTGTAGTTAATTCTGAGGCTCTCATATCTGATGCTTTAAAGGGATCATGGAATGATTTGGGTTGGATGCCTTAGTATTATCCATATCAATAAATTGTCCTAAAGTAACGATTAGCCACTTAATTCGGTATTGCAATGCACAGAGATTGGAAAGACAAAATCTGCTAAAATAATGCATTTGGAATTGCTTGGGTTTTTCCCAGACCGAAGGATGTGGGGCGACCAAAAGCAGAAGTTGCAGCGGAATTCCTGAACAGCCGCATTCCCGACTGTGCTGTTGTACCGTATCCTTTCACAGAGAAGCCCTGAGGGCTTCAATATCCTAGAAAACTCTGTAGGTGGTAAGAGTATCTGAAGTATTTTGCTGCCATCCTGTTTCTCATACAATAAAGAACACATTCATTCAGCTGGTGAGTTGAAAATTCTTTCTATGTGCCATTAGCATACAGGGAATCTGCATGGGAAAGGCTTGGAAATTATTTTGTATTTTTCCATTGAGTTTTTATTCAGGTGCAATTTTCAATGAGATACTGGAATTATTCACCAGTGAGTTTTGCATAAGTACTGGTAGGAGGCATTAGTTTATAAACATAGAGCAGCACTTACTGATAGAGGACTTGGTGAGAGCACATGTTTTGAGCTTCCTAAATATTTCACCTGCTGGGCTTTCCCATTTGTGACAATTCCAGTGTGCCCTTTACTAGTTGTGTGAGATGTTACAGCTCCAGCAGTGGGAATTTGACTCTTAGATCACATAGTTTTTTAGGAGGTGTTGTATAGAACTACAGTAATAAATTAGATAATATTTTGGCTTTAGGTTAGCAAATAGAAAACAGTAAACTTAACTAAAAATATATTCCTTTACTGGGTTTGCATTCAGATATTTTAAAAAGATTCAAGACATGGATGAAAGCTTCTATCGACGTAAGTGGAATTTGTTTGCCTGACAAACACCCACTGGTGCTTTAGGGGAACCTTGCAGATGTTGCTGCTCACTGCTTTTCCTGGTAGTTTGCTTGCTAATTATTTTAGTCTTCCACAGTATACTGGAAATAGAAGTAACACGTAGACAAAATTTAAGTGCATCTGTGATACAGGTAATCTAGGGGAGATAGCTAAGCTACAGTCACTGGCGCTGTTATGGACAGAATACTTTGCTTGTCTTAGGAAGTCTGCATTAGTATAGATTTTGAATAATATTTTTTTCTCCCTAGAGTTTCATATTATTGTTTGTGGGCTGGACTCTATAATTGCAAGAAGATGGATAAATGGCATGCTGGTAAAGTCTTCAATCTTCTTAATGCCTGATTATTGCTTGAGTTTAGATAACTGAAATTAAACATACTTGTGTAGAATGTGTCATTTAAATGAATGAGGGCTGTTGAAACTCACAGCTTTCTGTACCTATTTCTGTTTTCTTTCTGTGAGCTCTCTTACCTGCCCTTTTCTTGAGGTGTGTTAGCCAACATTTGTGCAGTGACTCACAGGGGTAGTTTCAAAGTTAGGTTACATTGCTTCTGCAGTAAGCTTTTGAAAATCAAGAAGGAAAGTTCCAGAGCTTCTCTGGATGCTCCCATTGTGATTTTTTTCTTCATTACCCAAACAGTATTTTTTCAATGACCAGAAAACTGGTCATTGAAAAAAAACTAGGTAGTTTTACCATTGTGAATTTGTTTATAAAACAATGATCTGGAGTGTCTACCTTTATTAAAAAAAATAAAAAGACAAAACCAACAAATCGGGAATCAAACCCTCCAAATCCTTCAAACCAACCAACCAACCAACCAACCATTTGTTCTGATGAACTCTTAAGAACATATATAGCAAATAATAGCATTTATTGGGGAGGAAGGGGAGGAGGTAGAGGGTGAAGGAGGTTGATAAAGTCTTGTGCACTGACAGATAAGTAGTGTTTTATATACTATGCACCCCTAAAATAAAGTCTGTTTTAAAAATTCAGTATTATGGTGTACCAGTAAGAATAAAATGTTAGGATTTTTTTTTCTTCCTGCAACTTGTTTAAAAAATCAAACCAAACAAAAACCAACAACCCCTTCCTTTATTCATTAGATGTCATTTTTGCATTATGAAGATGGTGTCCTGGATCCAAGTTCCATCATACCTCTAATAGATGGAGGGACAGAAGGTTTCAAAGGAAATGTACGTGTGATTATTCCTGGTATGACAGCATGTGTTGAATGCACACTTGCGCTTTATCCACCACAGGTAATTCAGCCAGTGAATTCATTCATTTTTCATAGTCCTCTGATTTTCTGGTTTCTTTTCCTCGTGCTATGCCTAGTGTATCATGGTTTCTTCTGGTTTTCCTCCCCTGCCCAACCAGGTCAATTTTCCCATGTGCACCATTGCATCCATGCCCAGACTGCCAGAGCATTGCATTGAGTATGTCAGGATATTGCAGTGGCCAAAGGAACAGCCTTTTGGAGGTAATTAGTGTATTGTGCTGGTGCTAAATGAACATTTCTCCTTTTAATTAACTTGAGTTGGGTGTATACTTTTAATAATGCAATCCTGTCCCTTAACTTCATGTGGTTGATGGTCATGTTGGCTCTAAGCCTCCTCTGAGCTGGAGATGGATTTTCTTTTCTTGAACTCACTTTCCAGTTCCATCTTTGCTCATGTTTCTCACACTGCACAGTGTCTTTCTCGAATGAAAATGTAACCTGTAGCAGCTCTATAAATATGTGCAGTGATTATAGTTTGTGTATAGGGTGTGTTAAAACTAAAAATGTTTGTAAAAATAATACTTTGGTTATTTAAAATGTCTAGTTTCAATAGCTTCAGGGGGTATTCATTTCAAATTAAAGGGATTTTTTTAGACAAAAAGAATGCTGTGTTTCTGAAGAACTTTTGTAATTGCAATTTATCTGTAAATTCTTTACTGTAGAAGGTATTGCATTGGATGGGGATGACCCTGAACATATACAGTGGATTTACCAGAAGTCTTTAGAAAGAGCATCACAATTTAATATTAAAGGTGTTACCTACAGACTCACCCAAGGTAAGGGGGTGGCATTTTACCTCGTTGTGGCATTTGCACCTGGGCTGGATTGGCATTCTTTGTTATGATTAAGCTGGCAGCTGTGCTGAGAAAGAGTTCTCTTCGCCCTTAAAACAGTAACAAGCAGCTTGTTTCCTGTGCCAGCACAAATATTTTTATGACGAATCAGATGTTCAGGCATTCATGATGAATCAGAGGAACTTATCTGGGACAAAACGGAACATTTTTTTTGCCATTTTATTTTTAACTTGGAGCAGATCCACAGTTTACATTACACGGTGACCACTCTTGCTGGGTCAAAGAGTAGGAACAAAAGCACTTGATTGTCTTTTTTAGGAGTAGCAACATTTTGTGCCAGTTCAGGCTGGTTAAATCTATAGCATCTGTTCTTCTGCTGTCCGTGCCTCTGTTCACATGCAAGTGCAGTATGCTGTTGCTCATTTCATCAGCATTTTAAACACTAACCAAAATGAAAACTCAACTGTCTTTCCTTTATGCATTTCTCCAGTTAAACAGGAATAGAGCAGAGTTTTAAATTAATTTCCAGTGCTAAATACAGAATACTTGCATTCAGAGTTTGTTCAGTAGTTCTCTTTGCTTGATACCTGCTTTTTTTCAACGTGCTTGATCCATTCCTGAAATAAAAAAAGTGCCCAGATACTGGAGCCATTATACCTGTTTGTTACAGAAATTCCCGGACCCTTTAAAGTACCTTCAGACCCACCCTTTGAAATTATTCTGTCTAAAAATTCTATGGCAAACCCAGAGCTCTATGTTTTGTCTTTACAGGGGTGGTTAAACGAATTATTCCAGCAGTAGCTTCTACAAATGCAGTAATTGCAGGTATGCTGAAAGAGCTCATTTCACTTCTGCTTTACTGACTTAAGAGTTTTGTAGGACAATACTTCAGAATTGAGAACTTGGGGAGGATAATAGTAATTTTTAAATGTGTCTGATCTATTCTTACAGTCTCATTTCTGTTTTCCGTAGGGAAACTGTATGACTGGATACACGTTATGACTCTGGGAGAGAGCAAAAGCATTTGAGACTGGGGAAAAAAGTAACTGAAAAACACAGTACATAGGCTTGACATAGTGTCAGATTAGTGCCAGATCTTTGGTGTTAATGCAGCCTGCTGCCTTCAGATGTTTATTTTTCTCTTTACAGATTGTAATACTTGATTTTTTTTTTGTCACTTCTTTGGTACAACTGTGTGCATTAATGTCTGCATGTCTGATAGAGCTAGAAGGTGAAGAAATTGTCTTGTTTTTTTTTCTCATTCCAGCTGTTTGTGCCATGGAAGTTTTTAAAATAGCCACAAGGTATTTAATTTCTTATTAATAACAGCCATGTTTTCCAGCAGAATGCCATGTATCAACACTGACATATTTGTCATTACAGTGCATATGTTCCTCTTAACAACTACTTGGTGTTCAATGATGTGGATGGATTATACACATACA
Source organism: Corvus cornix cornix (assembly GCF_000738735.6). Classification (NCBI taxonomy): domain Eukaryota; kingdom Metazoa; phylum Chordata; class Aves; order Passeriformes; family Corvidae; genus Corvus; species Corvus cornix. Next base: position 15,958,366 of record NC_046342.1, on the reverse strand, counting down.
GTTTTGAAGCTGAAAGAAAGGTTAGTGCCATTAAAAGCTGGAAGGGTTGTTTCCTTGATTTGTATTTATGTAGTTTGTGTGTATTTCTGAACCTCAACATTGAATCAATTTGCCCCTAGCACTGAATGATAATATTTCTGAAGTTTTAAAAGTGGAAACTACAATGTTACTGGTCTGCTACTTCTGCAGAGTAGAACTACAAAAAAAGATCCTCAAACCTAAGACAACTCGTGGGCAAATCTTACCAAAAAGAGGTTATGGCAAAAATTGATCTGAACATTGGTGGTATTGGATTTTATGTCAGACGAAATTTGTCATTCATAAATACCTGAGTGCTGTTGGGAGTCAGTCAGTGACAGACTTCAGAAGGAAATGGGTTTTGTCATTAATATTTGCAACTATTAATATTTCTAGAGCTAGAACTTTTAAAAAACACAACACAAACACTTTTGAGATCTTAGTAGCAGCATTTCTAAAATCATATTTAACATAATGTGTATTCTTGTGCCGTTTCGTGGTAGGAGAACTGTCCAGCCTGCAGCCAGCTTCCCCAAAACATAGAGATTTCCCCATCAGCTAAATTGCAGGAGATCCTGGATTACTTGACAAATAATGCTTCATTGTAAGTTGCAACCATTCTGACTTACTTGATAATTTGTTAGTTTAGCGTTTAAAAATTGTATTTTCTAAATGTATTTTTGAGCTGATTGCCTGGTTTGTGTTTTGTTTGTTTTTAAATGTTTTATTTATAGGCAGATGAAATCTCCTGCTATCACAGCAACTATGTATGGGGGAAATAAAACACTTTATTTACAGGTAATCTGAACACATATAATTGTCTTTAATAATCTGAATTTACATTTACTGAATTTGAAAGAAAATATTTTTCCCTTTTTTTTTTTAATTTGCAGACAGTAGCTTCAATTGAAGAACGAACAAGGCCAAATCTTTCCAAGACACTAAAAGGTATCATGGAGCTGTCAGGTGTAGATTCTCAAGTCAGAGAAAGTCAGTTTCACCCCTCTGTATGGATGTTTAGCTTTATCTTGCATTATGGAGTAGAACATGCTTCATTGTCCTTTTACATTCAATACTCATTCAATTTTACTTTCATATTTCCCAGGTATATCAGTTGTTTAAAGGTGAAGTGCAGGCAGATGCAACAAAGCAACCTGATAACTGCTGTAAATTAAACATACTTCAGTAGAGTTTTACATGTATTTCTTGACGAGGTCTGTTTCCTGGTTAAATTAGATTAATATTAATTTAGCCAACGAGCTGTTTGCAGCTTTATTTCATCATATTTATGGTTGGTGGGAATAGCATTCCTAACTTTTTTGGTTTTTTTGAAATTAAAAAAAAAGGCAAAGCACATGGGTTTAATTAAATTAATTAAGCTTTTCTTTCTGTTTCAGAACTGGGGCTTGTGGATGGCCAGGAACTGGCAGTTGCTGATGTTACTACACCACAGACTATGTTGTTCAAGCTTCACTTTACCACTTAATTTATTTATAAGTAAAGTGCAAATACAGCAAGAGAAATCTGTGCCCACCTTATTAAAAAAACATACTCTGTGGGTGTTAAAGCAGCCTGAAATGTTCCTGTTAGTGCCAGCATGGTTGAAGGTTAGGAAATCTAAATGAATCACCGTATTTCAGAATTGTATGTAGAAGCCAATATTTGGTGGATTATATTTGTATAAATGCTTATTCATGTACAGATCTCTGATGTATAGAAATACACTTTTCCCTGGTTTTGTTGTCAAAATGTTCAAGCTAGTGTACTTCCAGACACATGGAACTTTAAGGTGGCTAAAAGTCTTGTTTTCAACATGTGTGTACACATATTTGCAGAGAAAAAACATTTTTAAAAGGAACCACAACAATCTGGTTTTAAGTTGTAGCAGTCCTGAGACTTGCTGAGTCGCCTTAAACCAAAGGAGGCAGTAGATGAAAATGAGCATTTCCCTCTTATTGGGTATTGATTTGATCAATTTTATGAAAGGTTTTAAATATGGAAGAGATGGATTAGTTTACAAGAAAGACAAAAAGAGAAAATTATCAACTGTACATGAAAATACAGACGTGTCTCCTCATTGTCCCCAAGCAACTGCCGTGCACAGCATTGCAAGGTTATGTTCAAGTATCATTGGTGCTGTTAAGGTATTTATTAATAAAAAAATCAGAAAGACACCTGAGTTTGTAGCTTTTCTGTGGGCATTCAGGAGCACTTACAACCTCGATTAAAAAACTTGGGGCATCATTTGGCTGCTTTAGTCAGAGACTAAGCAGTGCTGAGTGCCACAACCTGGATTCTAGTCTGATGCATTAGCTGTGTTTGAAGTTTACATTTTTTTTAAACGATGAACTGCATAGTTTAAAAGGACAAGGGTTAATGGGTACAAATTGAAACAGGGGAAGTAGGGGTACATGACAAGGAGTAATGGATACAAACTGGAAGAGGGGAAATTTAGGCTAGATATTAGGAAGAAATTCTCTCCTGTGAGGGTGGTGAGGGACTGGCACAAGTTGCCCAGAGAAGCTGTGGCAGCCCCAGCCCTGGAAGTGTTCCAGGCCAGGTTGGGCGGGGCTCGGAGTGGAAGATGTCCCTGCCCGTGGTAGGGAGCGGACCCGGACGCTCTTTAAGGTCTCTTCCAGCCCTTGAGCCAAGGCGTTCAGCTCGCTCTCGAGGCGCTGTGAGGGAGGGTGGTCCCGGCCCCGCCTCCCGGACGTGTCGGGCCGGATGCGGCTGCGCCGGGCCCGGGTGCGACGTGGATCCGGCGGCGCCTGCGCGGGGCTGCTCTCGCTCCGCTCCGCTCCGCTCCGCTCCCTCAGCGCCGCGCCCGGCCCAGCCCGCCGGCCCCGCCGACAGCGGGGGGAGCTGCGGGGAACGGGCGCTGCGGAGCCGCCGAGGATGAGCTGGTTCAACGCCTCGCAGCTGTCCAGCTTCGCCAAGCAGGCGCTGTCGCAGGCGCAGAAGTCCATCGACCGGGTGCTGGACATCCAGGCCGAGGAGAGCCCCTGGCCCGACGCCGTCATCCCCGACTACGGTGACGGTAAGGGCGGGCGGCCCGAGCCGCCGTGCCGAGCCTCGCGGCCCTTCCCCTCGCCCGCCCGCCCCCTCTGCTGTCTCCCCTTTACCTTGGGAGGTTTAACCGGCCCCCCTGCCCAAAGTCCCCCTGGTTAATATAATTCAAAGCCCCCCGGTTTATGTAATCCGCGCTCTGGTCCCTCCCGCGCCCCCCGTGCAGGGTGACACCGGCACGAAGCCGTCGCAGGCTGAGCTCAGAGCCTGGCTGGTGTCACCAGTGTCCTGCTTTTATCGCATGGGTAGCTCTGAGCTTCTTATACATGCTTCTCAAGGCGTTGTTTATTTTATTTTTTTTTTTTTTTGTTGAGGGGCTAATAATTAGTAAAAACTGCTCAGTAATAAAGAAGGGGGAATCATGCTTTTTTCAGAGGTGTGCATGGATTTGCTCTTTCCAGAAGGAATGGCAGAGTAGAAACTGAAAGTCTGGTCCATGTAAACCAAGTGAAGTTTCCACTTTTCGTGGCTTCCAGTTCATAATCCTGCAACATCTGTTGAAAGGAATGTGCTGGTGGAAAGGCTGTTGCGGCTATGGGGAAGTGTCTCCCCTGTACGTGTGCTAATGGAGAACCTGACAGAACGGTCAGCCCTAAGTTGCTGTTTGGAAGAGAAAGAACAAAAAGGAGCCCTCTTATGAGAAACTCCCCCCCAAAAATAATATCTTAAAGATAAGAATAAATAAAAAAAATGGTGGGAAACAAAGTCATTTCAAATCAGAGTCCTTCTATATCTAGAAGAACTGTGTGTATTTGGAGGAGGAAGTTATTTCCAGGTGAAGCCACAGCAGAGTGAGATTTCTGAAAACTGAAAGCTGTAGCAATTGAAAGTTGGTTGCTCAGCAAAGGTTAGTTTTGGATGTCTTTGTCCCTTTGTGGGCTTGGCAATCATGTAAGTAGTCCATTGTCATCTTAAAATGCAAAAATTTTTTATTGAAAACTCTGTCATGCTTAATTTCTCAAAGCTTTAGACTTGTCCAGTCATTTTCAAAATTTGATTTATATCTTAGTATTTATGGTAGTTCTGTAATTCATAAGAAGAGCAGCAAAGATCAGCCTGCATCTGGTTCTCAGGGAAAACATACTTGTTTTTAAGATATGTCAAATGTGTTCTGAATGTTGGTTCAGAGCTTTTTCTGAAGCTGTTGAATCATGGACAAGGTAGCAATAAGTCAGCTGTTTGTAGCAATAAATCACACGTTTGTAGTATTTTTGGCAATGAAAACAGTAATTATCTGAATTTGAGATTTGAGGCCAACAGCTATCAACTGTTGTGAAAGTGGAAGCCAGCTTTAAATATTATAACTCAGCGTTTTTAATAGATGCTGCTGTATAGAGTGAGTTTGTTTTTAAGTAGCCTGAAATAGTTATGTTACCCAGATTATGTTTGTAGGTACAAAATTGGATATTGTTTTTTGATTTATCTTTCTTACCTCAGATGCTACTGAAATTTGATGCTGAAATTCTTGTTCTTGCTGTTGACAAGTCTTGGAAAACCCGTAAGAAATACAATAATAGGAATTGTTGATGTAGTTTTAGGGCAGCTTCAGAACTAAACATTTCAGTACTCCTCCACAGGAGAAGAAAATTCTCAGCTGGGCTGCTGCTGATTTTTAGTGTCAGCTCCTTGCTAATGCTTGGGTGTGTGAGGAAAAATATGAAGCCTGTCAGAAACTGGAGGGCAAGAACCCTTCTTGTAGTGTAAATTCTGAAAATACTTCAAACCTTTCCCCTCTGTTTTCTGTAATGGTGTATGAAGTGTTTATGTGCTGTTTGCAGATAACTGTTAAGACCTAGTCATTTTTCCCTCCTTTTAAAATGTGTAGTTCTCTTAATGCCAGCTTTTCAGATTGTTTTGCCTGGACTCCTCTCACTCTAGGAAAGCAGGAGGCCACATTTGCTTTCACCTGTACTCCTTCAGAGTGGCTTTTTTGCCTAGCTCTCTTTTTTCCTTTTCTTTTAGGAACAAATTCTCTCATAAGTGGAGGATGGGACACATCTTCCTGGGGCTTAAGCTCAAACACAGAAGCCCAGAAGCAGCCGATATCACCCACAGCCATCACTAAGCCGGTGAGGAGGACAGTAGTGGATGAATCCGAAAACTTCTTCAGTGCCTTTCTCTCCCCGACAGACGTTCAGAGTATACAGAAAAATCCAGTGGTGTCCAAACCTCCAGCCAAATCACAGAGACCCAAAGAGGAGGTGAAAAGCACTTTAAAGGAGTCTCAACACTCCAGTCAGCTGGAAGGGCCGGTGACAACAGAGGCAGAAGGGAAGGATTCCTCCGTAGCTGTCCTGGACTTGAAAAGCCTTGATACTCCCAAGGAGAAATTAGAAGAGAATGCTGTGCTTAAATCTGATGTCCAGCATGAGGCAAGCACAAATGAAGTTACTGACAAAAAGGTGTCTGCTCTAAATTTGGAAGAAGCTGAAGATTCTTCTACTGAAAAATCCAGTGTAGGAGGGGATGGAACAGCAGGTGCACCCGAGGGCACTTCTCAGCCCCTCGAAGCAGCCGCAAAAGACCTGGGTTTGGAAGGGAAGAAGACTGAGGACAGACAAAGCAATACCCCATCCCCTCCCATCAGCACCTTCTCCTCAGGCACTTCCACAACAAGTGATATTGAAGTCCTGGACCATGAAAGTGTGATAAGTGAGAGCTCAGTAAGTTCCAGACAAGAAGCTGCAGAGTCAAAATCCAGCCTTCACCTCATGCAGACGTCGTTCCAGCTCTTATCCACGTCTGCCTGTGCGGATTATAATCGCTTAGATGACTTCCAGAAAATGACCGAGAGCTGTAGCTCCTCGGACGCTTTCGAAAGAATTGATTCATTCAGTGTGCAGTCCTTGGATAGCAGGAGTGTAAGTGAAATAAATTCAGATGATGAGTTATCAGGCAGGGCTTCTGCTTCAGCGTCTGTCGCTGTCAGTCCTTCCGTGCCGAAGCCAGAAACGGTTGACACCCTGAAAAATAAGTCTGAAAACTTGAATGATGCTCCGGTGTTACATGCTGAGGAAGCGGAGATGGAAGAGAGTGGCAGAAGTGCAACCCCTGTTAATTCTGAGCAGCCAGATGTTGTTTTGGTTGCTGCTGTGCAAACTGTTGAAGATCAGGTTGTGAAGGAGGAGGCTGAGCCCCAGCAGGATGCTGGGGAACGAGTGGTAGAAGAGGACACTGAAAAGCAAGAGCTTAAAAAGGTAACTAAAACATGAATTGCAAATGCACCCTTTAATTACAACTTAAACTCCTGACATTTCTTTACATTGTCCTGTATCTCTTCTATCAATTTACTTGAATGAATTAATCAATGCTGAACTACCTGACCCTGTAGAAAACTCTCCTTGATATCCTGTAGTGGAACAGTTCTGGTGAAATTTCTGGTCAGATAGTTGTGGGTTTCACCTGATCCACTTGGTTGTCATTGTTGGGAATTGTGAGTAGGGGTGGCAAACAGGAAGCCTTAGTAGGTCAAATGTGTTACTTTAATTCTTTGGTGTTTATATTTATATATTTTCTTGTATTTTTATTATTTATCTATATTCAGCTTTCCAAAATCTGGCATTAAGTGATTTTGAGGATGTGAGCTAAGAGCTTTTGACCCCGAGTGAGTTTTCCTCCCTCATCTGAAGCTATTCTGCTGCTCTGTGCTAATGTTTCACAGAAGAGACCTTCCCATAGAAATTATTCTGTAAAGAGTGGTCAAAGGAACACAGGCAGTTTTAATGCTTGATGTAAGCCATAGATTTATAGGCTATCAGCTCTAGTTAAGAACTTCATGCATTATTAAATATCACTGTTGATGATTTTTTTGAGGAACTTACTTGGGCCGCAAGTGCTGATTTAGTAGGATTTCTACACCTGAGAAAACAGGTGTCTTTATGTTCAGCTATATGGCAGAAATATGGTAATCCTCACTGACTCCTACCTCAAATTCCTGGAAACACTGCCCAGTAAATAATCTTGTGAGGGAATGGGGTGGTGGGGGGGAAGGGAAAGCCTGCCCCTCTTGTGTATTAATTGTCCCGTTCATCTGATCTTTATCTGTAAAAACCTTGTCCAGATGATTGATTCATTAACTGAGAAGCTGGAGAAGAGGGAAATACAGTTATTAAGTACTAGTAAAGAAAGGGCTCGCCTGGAAGAAGCTTATGATAACCTCAAAGAGTAAGTATGGAAATACACTCAGTGGTGTAACTGTGGCTTTGCTGTAATACAGTCTTAGACAATAGATAAAACAAGGAGCTTTATGACTAGAGCAGAGGTTACAGGGGATGTGCACTGTTCAAGAAAGGTGGAAACAATGATTGCATGTGCTGTGATGGGATTTTTTTATAGACGTGTTATTTCTTGGGGCCAAAATCTCTTTTGGGAAGGAGCTGGGGAAAGATTTTTCAGTAAGCAAGCTGTGGGAATGACAAATGTGGAGAATCAGTTTTGGTTATTAATAAAGGTCTTTATTATAAGACTGGATTCAGCTATTAAGAAAGACTGAGTTTCCTGATACAGAGGGATGAACCTGATTTACTAAGTAATTTGTTGGCTAAAATGTAGGCAGTGAAAGTATGGAAGAAGGGCTGGTTGTAGGGAAAAACCTGAAATCATTATTTAATTTGGTTAAAGTTGAAAGGGGAAAAAATGGAAAGTTGTATTTACCAGCTCATTGATCAAATATTGAGCTATAAAATTTACAGATATATGATCCTGTTGTTTAATGACTAAATTGATCCTAACTTAAATTAAGTGATTTACCCTTTATATGATACAGACTATGATTAATTAAAAAGTGCTTTATCAAGGGGCAAAACATTTAAGATAAATCAAGCATTTAGTTGTTTTCATGGGTAAACTACTGAATTAATAAAGATCTTTGATTAGGATTTCTAATACAGATATGAGATTTTTTGACTTTTGCTTATCACGTGTAATACAACTAAAATACTTTCTAAAACCATGTCACATAACTGTGCAACTGTTCTGGAATGTTCATTTTAAATGTAGTGAAATGTTTAGAATGAAAGAAGAGAGCAGCAGCCTTTCATCTCTTAAAGAGGAGTTTGCTCAGCGAATTGCAGATGCTGAGAAGAAGCTCCAACTAGCCTGCAAAGAGAGAGATGCAGCTAAAAAGGTAATTTGGCTTTTTTTTGTGAAATTAGTATTTATTATTTTATGACACAATTGGATTTCTTGAGGAAAATCAATAAAAATTAAGCTAGGGAAAAGCATGAGGCTGAGAGGTGCTATCATGTGCTGTTAGTAACCAGCACGAGCTGTTTCCAGCCATCCGGGCAGCTCGCTGTTCACAGCTGTGTTCTTGCAGCCATGCTGTGAACCAGCTTAGGGAACTCATTTAAGTTGGTCTGCTTTGGGGAAAAAAAGAGATTTAATGTGTGCACTCATTCAACTTGTACTAAATATGTATTTGCATTGGTGAGGGACAATGGCCTGGGGATGTGAGGAGGGGGTGAAGAATGGGAATGGCTTCTTTAGAGGATTAATGGGTAGGAAAATTAAGGGCTGATGACAGATTGATTTGGAATGAGCAAAGAAATCTACAGCAGCAAAGTTTATGAGGTTTAAATGTTCTTGATGTGGTGTCACAGTGTTTCATTTCTCTACCTTAATGCAAAAAGGAAACTCAAATCTGTAACTGGAAAACAAATATTTTTCAGCTGTTTATCCCTGTGTTGACACAGCAGTGCGTTGAACTAGTAAACTTATCCAGTATCTATGTGAGAATAGGACTGGTTGGTTCTTCTCTGTTGAAGAAGTTTCAAGAAAATTAAATGGATGGGGCAGTTGGAACAAATTGTACAGAGGATTTACAGAGTCTCAATCCTTGGAGGTTTTAAAAACTTGATGCAGTAAGGCTCTGAGCAATCTGTTCTGATCAGATAATCTCCAGAGTTCCCTTCCAACCTAAATTGTTTTCCAAGCAAAGTAAGAGAGGAAAGGCAGAAGAAAAAGGTGCTCAGTGTAATTCTGCATTTTTCCCTACATGTATTTTAATAAACAGTCTTAAGTATTCTATCCTATTATTTAGGAAGTAAAGACTGTTAAAGAAGAATTGGCTACTAGACTTAATTCCAATGAAACTGCTGAATTACTGAAAGAAAAAGAAGAGCAAATCAAAGGATTAATGGAGGAAGGTGAGAATTAACTTTTTTTTTTTAGTGTACCGGCATTGCATACAAGCCTTCTTTATGTGGGCAAAAGTGCTAAATTTGAAGCATGTTGGATGTTTCTGAACTTCTGAAGCATTTAGTGAGTAGCAAAGAGCAACAGGAGGGGTCAGGCAGGGACAGATGGCTGGAGAGGTGCTTCCTGCAAGATGCATTAAAAGGTGCTGAGAGATAAAACCAGCACGTGTGGAGCAACACTCTGTGTTCCATTCAGAAGAAATCTGATGAGGGCATTGCTCATGGCATTTTTGCAGTGTCTCCTTTAATACTTTTCAGTTTTGGAAGTAAAATATAGTTTCTAAACAAACATGCCATTTAATTTTTTTTTCTAACACGATGAGCTCACTTGCTTTATTTTCAAAGCCTTTTATGTCCTATCCTATCCTATCTCACTGTAGCTCAGTGTAGCAAGGGTATCTCAGGATAAGATAGATTTAAACTTAAGAACTTGCATGAAAAAACATTGTAAGAATAAGTATTTCCATATTTGCTGGAGTATTTTTTTCATGGGACTAAAGGGCAAGGAGAGGTGCTTCCTGCAAGGTGAATAGAGAGAATCTGTAGAATATCACCTATATGCACTGGCTTTATGTTCAATTTCTTCACAGGAGAAAAGCTTTCCAAACAGCAGCTGCACAATTCCAACATTATTAAGAAATTAAGAGCCAAAGAGAAAGAGAGAGAAAATATTAACACAAAACAGAGCAAAAAGATTAAGGAATTTGAAGAGGAATTGCAGCATTTAAAACAGGTGAGATATTTGGGGTTTTTGTTGGTTTTTTGTTTTTTTTTTTTTTTTAAGCTCTTTATATTAGCTGCAAAGTTCCCTTTTGGGAGGGCTCTTGATAGATTGACTTTTTTTTTTTTTTTTTTTAATTTTCTGGAGAGTTCCCTGTTTCATAGAATCCCAGAATGGTTTGGGTTGGAAGGGACCCTAAAGCTCATCTTGTTCCACCCCCTGCCATGGGCAGGGACACCTTCCACTATCCCAGGTTGCTCCAAGCCCCATCCAACCTGGCCTTGGACACTTCCAGGGATGGGGTAGCTCTCTGAGCAGCCTGTGCCAGGACCTTGCCATTTCACATTATTGGAGCACTGAGTTGTGATTTATATGTGTATTCCCTGTAAAATTGCAGTGAGGGATCTTTTCAGCTGCTTGTTTGCACTTGCACTCCTGTTACCATGTGAGCTGGAAAACCTGTACCACCAAAATTCGAGCAGTTAGTGATTGAACCAACAAGACCTTACAAATTTCAGATGTGGTATGTGGAGTTGTGTGAAACTGTGGTGAAGAGCAGCTCCCTCCTCTGGGGAAGGCAGGGAAGCAAAACCCTTCTCTTCTTGCCAGGTGTTAGATGGGTTTAGTCACTTCGTGTGAGTTCATCCCAAACTGGTTGCCATTGTTGTCACTGTCCTCAGAGAGTGTTGTCAGCCCCATGTCCTGGGGTTTGTTTCATGTTTCTTATTTGCATGGACAGGTGCTTGATGGCAAGGAAGACCTTGAGAAGCAGCATCGAGACAGCATTAAACAACTGAACAGTGTTGTGGAGAGACAAGAAAAGGACCTTGCTAAACTTCAGGCAGAAGTGGAAGAGCTTGAAGAAAGGAACAGGAGTGTGCAGGCAGCACTCGACAGTGCATACAAGTAAGCAAAGCAATCACACCTTCAGATTGTGGCTCTTTCTTCTGCAATGCTTGTGAAATATTTAAAATAACAAAGTTATTTGCCAAGCTGCTGTTGGCATTGTATAAATTGTAAATGCATTGGGTTTTTTGTTTGTTTTTTCCTCCCCAGGGAACTTGCAGATCTTCATAAAGCTAATGCTACGAAGGACAGTGAGGCTCAGGAAGCAGCCCTAAGTCGGGAAATGAAGGCAAAGGAAGAGCTTGGGTTAGCGCTGGAAAAGGCCCAGGATGAGGCTCGGCAGCAACAAGAAGCTTTGGCAATTCAGGTGGGTCTGAAATGCAGTCAATAAACTCTTTAATTCAACAGGTGACAGTGCTGAGGTGCTGTGTACACCTGACGTAATGAACCAGGTGGAGCTCATTTTTGTGTACTTAGCAAATACCCAGAGGATTTCTTTCCCATGGAACTTGTTAAGTATTGAGGGCTGGTTGTGCTAACCTTTAAAATACTAATTTTATTCAAAAGTACTTATAATTTTACTTGTCTAAATGAAATTACTTTGACAGGCTCTATTCTAAGTTTGTAGTACTCCTACCTGTTAGACAGAACTTCTAGTGATAAGGAAATCAGTGTAACTATTTGTGTACATGCAAAAATGAAGCCTTTACTTGTAAACAAAGTTATCCTGTCTAACACTGTTTGAAAATGGTGTAGGACTGTGGCAAGGAATAGGTGATGATATAACATTTGGCAAGAGTTGAGTAATAATTTCTGGTTTATTTAGGTGGCAGACCTGAGACTGGCGCTGCAACGTGCAGAGCAGCAGGCAGCAAGAAAAGAAGATTATTTACGGCAGGAAATCGGTGAACTACAACAGGTACTAAAATAAACAGATGATGCCAGCTTGTAACTGCAAGGAGGGCTTCTAAAAACCCAAAAATAAAATGGCATGAACAGCCTGAAAGAGAGGCTTTATTTTCCTGGTTACCTGCAGTGGTTATCCTTTACAGAGGAGCAATGAAAATATTAATGGAAGTGGTTTTTTAATCACATAGTGGAAAAAAAGTCATAATTTTTTATGATGCCTCTTAAATAGAATGCTGTCCTTTTTAAATATGAGACAAAATACAGGCATTAATTTTCTGATAGTCATCTAAAATTGATGGCAAGTACATTTTTGAATGACTCTTTGTCTGCTTCTTAAGAATATTTTTATTGTTCTTAAGGGCCAGAATATAGATCGTTGCCAGAATGTTTCAAATGATGTCCAGAGGTCTGGAATTTCTGGGCCCTTGCTCTGTTATGTATCTAAACATATTTAACTTCTCTCTTGGAATTTCACACTTTACTGTGAGTTTGAACCACATGAATGCTAGATTGTAAAGCAATCATTTTAGAAGGTAAAGCAGCTGCGATTTATTTAGATGAATTCTGTATTAATCTTCCAATCCATCACATGATTTTAATTATATTTAATTTGTGTTTTCAGAGACTCCAGGAAGCAGAGAGCAGGAACCAAGAACTGAGCCAAAGTGTCACCTCTGCTACACGGCCCCTTCTGCGGCAGATAGAGAACCTGCAGGCCACGCTGGGAGCACAGACCTCTGCATGGGAGAAGCTGGAAAAGAACCTTTCTGACAGGCTGAGTAAGATAGTTCGAGCTTTTACTGAACTGTGAAGCTCTGGGTGAAGATATGAGATACCTCAAGGTCAATACACAGTGCTTAACACTTGCCCAAAGTGCAGATGGTGGATCAGGAGAGATGAGCACCAAGTGCTTCCCTCCAAGGGAAGTGGTGTGGGGGGGTTTTGCCCAGGTTCTTGGACAGGTAATCCATTGATTCTCTTTAAAACACACTCTAACATAACATTGTAAGGTGGAGGGGTTCAGGTGTACGTGTCCTTACAGCATCTAAGGGCATTGAGTATTCCGGTATGGAGCCTGGTGCTGAGATTCCAAATTGGAAAGTTTGGAGTCATTTCCTTACCTAACTGCATAGGTGATGATACATACATTGGTTGATACAGTTGTTTTAAATGAAAAATACATTAAAAGCCCAAAGGTGGACCCAAAGAAATTATTTCCTTTCTGGAGGCCATATGTAGTTGTATATTGCATTCTGAAAGAGTTTGAAATAGCCTCAGTTTCCATTGCTTTGATTCTCTGTGTGTGAAAAATATTTAATTTCCCTCACAAAAGAAATCAAGATATGTTTTTTAAGAAATATTGGTTGCATATAAAAAAAAAAATCTCAAATTCAGTTTTGATGCATAAATAAATCGTCCATAGTATAGATGTTTGATCAAAAGAAGTTAAATTCCATGGTTTTTTTTACTATTAGGTGAGTCTCAAACTCTTCTAGCAGCAGCTGCTGAGAGAGAACGGGCTGCCACAGAAGAACTTCTTGCTAATAAAATTCAGATGTCTTCTTCTGAATCTCAGAATAGTCTTTTAAGGCAAGAAAATACCCGTCTCCAGGCTCAGCTGGAAGTGGAGAGAAACAAGTTGAAGAAAATGGAAAATGAAAAGAGCAGGTGAGTTCATTTTCGGTTGACAGCATTTCTTTGTAACTGTAGCAAAATGGAGTGTTAATATGGCTATGCAACATGTTTGCAGAATGTTACAAAATGTTAAGGATACTTTTTTTCATGCTGAAGATTGAAAGTGTTACATTCATAACATTTTGTAGCCTTGCAGCTATGTTTGTTTTAAAAGCATCTGAATCTGCAGAGAATGGAACAGAGAATACTTATGTAGTGACTTTCTCTGCCTCTTTCCTTCCTCCATGTAGGTATGAGGTTGAACTAGAAGGGCTCAAAGATGAGTATGCAAAAACCTTGGAAGATGCAAAGAAAGAAAAGGTATTGCCTAGTTCAGCTTTAATCTCTGTTATGGTTGGAATCTGAGCTGCAGGAGGTTAACAGCTTGTATTTATCTTTGCAGACACTGCTGGCTACTCAGTTAGAAATGGAGAAGATGAAAGTTGAACAGGAGAGAAAAAAGGCAATTCTTGTGCAAGAAGCAGCAAAGGACAAGGTACCAAAACCTAATATTTCTAAGTCTTATTGATATTGTCTTTATTTAGTAGATATCTATACCTGAAAGTTTTAGTACCTGGCAGTGAAATAGCTGTTGTGTGAGACTCACTGAAATAAGTTTTAAATATTAGTCTATTTAACCTGTGAAGAGATAAAATATGGGTTGTTGTCTTAATCCTCTGTGTTCTTTGAGTGCTCTTAGGTAGTTTTTCTTCTGAAGCTACTTGTTTTCTTTGCTTAGACTACCAGCATTGCTTCCACTGAATTCCTGTTTTGTTTCACATGACTGTGTGTAATGTTCCACATGCTTTCCAGCTGAAGTCACAAGTCATAGAGCAATCCTCAGTAGTCATTAAATTCATTATCTCTAATTAGCAGTTAGTATTCAAGTAAAACAACTTCTGTTATTTGTTTCTTACTGTTTCCAGTTCTAAAATCTAACTGCTTTCCCCTTCAGAGGTTAGTATGCTTGTAGACACTGCCTGGAAAAAGGGGCCAGTCTGTTTTGAGGAGTTATCGGTAAATCATTAGCATGTGAGAAATCCTGGCATTTAATTCATACACTTTATTTAAAAAGAAGAAAAAGGCCTTAACATTGCTCATAACATTCATTCTAAGAAGAGATATCTTCTGGGTGTGAGATACTCTTTCTGTGATACATTTGGGCGTACAAAACTGCCTCTGAGTTCTCACTTGGATACTTGAAAGAGAACCTTTCTTGGTGTAATTTGCAGCTTTTGTCTTAATTTCCTAAAAGGTCTGAGATCTTGAAGATACGCTGTAAGTATTAAAGCACAGAAATTGTTTGTTGTTGAGCTGTCACGTGTTTTAGTGATAGGACAAGTAAAAAATCTGTCATATAATGTTCTGTAGTTGTTGGTGGAAAAAAGGAGGCTATTTATAGAATCTGGTTTTTAGCATGTTGTGAACATTTTTTCTTTTTCTAACTGTGATATTGGATGTCTTTGTTTGTTTTTAAGGACCGGAAGTCATTTACAGTTGAAACTGTATCAAGTACGCCGTCAATGTCCCGCTCCAGTTCCATAAGTGGGGTGGACATGGCAGGTCTTCAGACCTCTTTCCTCTCACAGGTAGGATAGATCACCTATAATGGCTTTTTTTTTCTTGACAGACCACTTACTTTCCTCCTCGAGAACTTTTTACTAACATAGAAAATGACTCTAAGAGCGTATATGCCTTAGACAAGGTAACGTCCTGTGCAGAAACATCTAAAACCTGTTTACAAGATACCTGTGACTGTAGAACATACAAGTGATTTATTTTGACTGCACTCCTGGTTTAGGATACACCCCTGCTCCCTAGGCAGCATCACTGACTGCTCCTTCCCTGTCAATCCAGTTCATGATGTCAGAGTTAAATGGCACCTGCATAAGAGTCAGAACTTGCCAGTAGGGAGCTATCCCAAATGTACCTATTCACCTTAAGCTTTTGTTTTGAAAACAAGCTTTAAGCATTGAAATGCTTGTCTAGCACAGTGTCATTTTAAATCTTAAATGATGTCATATTTAGGAGAGGGAAGATTCCAAAATGGACATGTTTTTCTCTTAATTTTCAGCTTCTCTAACCTTCTGTTTGTAGGATGATCCCCATGATCACTCGTTTGGACCAATAGCTACCAGTGGGAGCAATCTCTATGATGCAATAAGGATGGGATCAGGTTCAAGTATAATTGAAAACCTTCAGTCACAGCTAAAACTAAGAGAAGGAGAGATTTCACATCTACAGGTATCTTTTCAGAAATCTTGGTCAGTGTTAAGATAATTCTGTGAACCAGCACAGCTGTGTGGGGATGAGCATGAGAAGGACTTGTTGCTTCCTTTTTTATTTTGGCAAGGACCTAACCAGAAAACTTACCTGTCTGAAAAGTAAAAAACCCAAGCCATTGAGATGTGAGGAGAAAGTGAGAGTGGATCTGAAATGTGCTGTTTCACAGTCTGGCTTAAGAATAAGGCTTAATTACTATGTATTTTGATATGGTGTTTTATAAATACAGTAAATTCTTTCCTTCTCCTACTTGTTATATGTGCTTACCTTAGCTGGAAATTGGAAACCTGGAGAAAACTCGATCAATAATGGCAGAAGAGCTGGTTAAATTAACAAATCAAAACGATGAACTTGAAGAAAAAGTGAAGGAAATACCCAAATTACGCACACAGTTAAAGGTAAGTGTATTTCTGATGTAAATCCATTGTGAAATGTAGATAATTGCATTTCTTTAGGAATAATCCTATCAGTTTAGGAATATATTCAAATCTATCTCTAAGCATAAGTGACTGAAGAACCTGGTTTTGGTTGTTTTTTTTTGTGTAGTAGCATCTAAAAATGCCCACTCCATTGTTAGGGAGTCACTTCAAAACACAGTTGTTGGAAACATGTGCTGTGCATAGGACTGTGTGCTAAATCAGGGAGAGACCATTTCTGTTTCTATCATCTAGGCACTTGTCTGGAGCTGGATTTTTTAGTAGAGGGAGTGTTGTGATAAATAGCATGGGTTTATGAGAGGTTGATGCAGAATCTGAATATGTGTCCAGTAGACATACAGGAAACAGGAGAAATAATTGAATCTTAATGTTTAACAATTGAAACTGAAATATTTGAAATTTTGGAATAATTTTTGACTACAGAACATTCAATTTCCTCTTGAAACATTTCACAAATTGGTCATTCTTGTAGTAAAACAGTGTAGTCTTCTAACTGATTTTAATGCTTACAGCAATTGAACTTCAAGGTGCTTCAGTATGTCCTCTGAAGCCAGCACTAATTCTTTGCAGGATCTTTGGAATATCTTCCTTTAACATCTAGAATAGAAATCTAGCTGTATACAAAGCACAAAGTATTTTTGAAGAGTTTACTGTGTACTTCACTGTAGTCACACTTTGATAAAGTAATGCTGCACTTGTTTCCCCTGGTAGTGTAAAACTCTGTCCCAGCAGCAACTTGTTTGAAGTTGAAAAGCAGTGAGATAACAAACTGTGTCCTTGCAGGATTTGGATCAAAGGTACAACACAATTCTCCAGATGTATGGAGAGAAGGCAGAGGAGGCTGAGGAACTCCGACTGGATCTGGAAGATGTGAAAAACATGTACAAGACTCAGATAGATGAACTTTTAAAACAAAGACAAAATTAATTCCTCATGGAACTCCTAACGTTATATGGTGACAGACTGTAAAGATAATTGTTTATGTAAATGCTGAATTTAAATGTCTTGTAAAAAAACCCTGTATTATAGAAGATGTGACTATATAATAGAGTTCATATGTTGACAGAAGAATCAATGCTTTAAGTGTTCTGTCTGTTCTGTCTGCAGTTAAATTATTTGTGCAATATTTAATTTTTTTTCTTCAGTCATCCCTTTATTTAAGTTTTTGCTAAATGGTGGGTCTTTTTACTTGTAAACAGCAGAAATGATGGTGGTTACCTCGTGAGATGGCACTGGAAGGCATGAGTAGTACTAAAGCAGGCCTTGATTCATAATCCTTGTAAACCTATGAAAAACACTTTAGAAGTCTTTTTTAAGTGTTCTTCATATGAGTTTTCTAAAATCTCTTCAGTTAATTTTTAATAGCAAAGTAGCAGGGGCTTGCTGACTGAAGCATAACTGGTGGTTATTTTTATGACAGGAAAATCTTAGATTTGTACTTGCAACATCTGAACGTGTCAGGGTGATTATTCTTAGACAAATTAGATTAGTCTGACTACTTTACACTAAGTACTCTAAAGCAGAGTGTGAGGTTCAGATGAGACTTCAAATTACATCTTCATCTTGTATATTGCTTGTGTTCTCATGAGCAGTCTGGAGACAACAGCTCTGCTCGTAATTATGTGTTCAACTTCAAACACCAGAAATCGGAGCTATTAAAGATCTGTTCTAGATTTAGTAGCTGATTTTTTTAACAGTAGCTAAAACAGTTCAGAAGAATGCAGAAAACTGATTTTTTTAAAAATAAATTGCTGCAGATCTCATGGTTCCTTTTATATAAGTAGCAAGGGTTAGACTTCTTGCAAAATTGAACTGTGGCTTAATAATAGTTTTCAAGCAAGTCTCCAGTGGTTGCAGAGTATTTCTCATGCCATTCCTTAAGCGAGGTATTGGTCAAACAGCACTCACGTGACTTGGAGTTGAGCTGCATTTTTGGTAATGTCAGAGGAAATGTTTGAATTGGACCCTTGGGAGTGCTGAGAATCGCGGGAAGAAGCTTTCGTCTTCCTCTCGGCATTCCAGAGAGCAAATATTTTGCTGCATCTCAGAACCTACTCGTGTGAAATGCTGGGCAGTTGAAATTCTTTGCTTATCACACCAGTGCCTCTGTTGGGAGAGGGTTTTTTTTCCCAGACCAGTGCACATTGTAATTTGGGAACTCTTTTCCTGCTTGGGTATTCGGTGGCCTGACAGACAAAAGATGTGAGGATGAGGAGTTGCTTCTGGAGAAATGCCTCTCGGTAATATGACTTTACTATGGGGGTTAAGGATTTATTCCTCACTGGGAGAACAGTTAGTCACTAAAGTTGCACAGGCAAGGGAATGTTCATGGAAAATGCTAGTCTAATTTGAGATTCAGGCAGTTACTCTGTGAAGATTTCATTAAAGCCATAGAGCAAGAACACTAAAATTTGTTATAACTCCCCATCTGTCATAGAAACTTTTAACTGCTTTAATAAAAATGCTTTTTTCATTTCTTTTCTTTTTTTTTTTTTTGTCATTGGGAGGTGGTAGGGAATTACCCTCTTGCCTTCATTTCAGTTTTGGAAACTATGGTGGTACGATTTTTCTTCTAAAAACTTGAGAATTTAACGCTTTGCCTTCATATTGAAGCATGGTTGGTTGCTCTAAGTTTCAGAAAAACCCCAAACCAATCAACCCTAAACAAAATTCAGTCCATATTAAAACACTTTGTGGAATTTTACTGATTTATTTTGTGTTAGAATTATGATGTGCAAAGATTAACTCAGCCTTTTCTTAAGAAAACAACTTTTTATGATGGTTAAAGATTAGGAATTCTGTTTAGCTTTTATCTACTACAGCAAATCAATAAATGGCTGGTTTTCACCATATCTTTTTGCAGTCTTGGTAGACAAATGCAGCAGTAAAAAAAAATAAATTATCCTTTGAACTTTTATTGGGATCTCTTGCTGCCAGTGCTTTTGAAGGTAACATTTCCTGTGTAATGTGAGCACATGCTCCAAAAGGACTGAGGCAGTTCTGAGTATGTCTTGGGCTATCTTGGGCTTTCAGGAAGAGCTTAGGTAAAAGGGAAATTTTAACATGCAATCAGCATTAACTGTTTTAGATGTAAAAATGCAAAAAGTATTAGATTTTTAAATTTTACTAAAGTAGATATAAATATTTGTATTGACTATTTTTGGATTCTGTATTCCATTGTAGTGCAACCTTTACTATCACCTGAGAATCAGATGGCCTTCTGTGTCTTAATCATCAAAGCCTTAGAAAACAAAGTGGCTGTTGGAAGGTAACATGGACTTTAAAGTATCCCGGTTTGCTCATCTTTGATGTAATTGTCTGCTTGTTTTGGAGAAACATTAATGTCTGCTTGGACACAATTCATTGCTCTTACTGAGATTGCCTAGAAGAGTAACATGCAAAATGAAATGAATTAGGTTAGATTTCTAGTACTCACATTTGTCTAAATTTATTATTTTAGAACATTCCTTCTGAAAGCAACTAATTTAGCTCTCATTTTCACTGCATATGCAAGTATGAAGAAATGTTATTTAAAGGTTACTCGGTGTAGTATTCAGAGGGAACTGAATTGCTAATGGAAAGGCCTCTGTGGATCTAGGTGGGTTTGGATGAGGAATAGATTACTCTGGTACTCAATTCCTTTAGGAACTCAAGAGCCCATGTTCAAAATCCCATGTCAAAATCACATGAGAGAAGAGTTCTATTTTTTTTTCCCTGCTACAAGTTTGTTGTACATTATGTGCTTACATTTTACTAAGGGCTATAATGATCCTTAATATGAGGTGAAATGGTTATTACAGTGAAATTAAACCCTTTGGTTTCTAGTTGTAAAATATGTATAAACTGTAAAAAGCACGGGTTCAGGGTAAAATAAAATTTTCCGCTAACAGTGTGTTCTGGT
This sequence comes from Corvus cornix cornix, assembly GCF_000738735.6. NCBI lineage: Eukaryota > Metazoa > Chordata > Aves > Passeriformes > Corvidae > Corvus > Corvus cornix. The sequence goes on along the minus strand of NC_046342.1, from coordinate 15,938,314 downwards.
TCTCTTTTAGAGAAAAGACTTAAAAATAGTTCTGGGGTGAGTGGGTGGGTGTGGACCTAGTGCTGTGAAAGGAAAATATTACTTAAGGTAGAAGATACCAGATGTAGTTGAAATTCAGAGTCACAGATGCCAGTTCAACTCTTGTGGTGCCGTGGGTACTTAGGTGCGAGGGGCTGGTTTATTTCTAAATGCACCGCAGTGATGGGGTTGTGGATAATGTGAAATGTAGAATAATCTGCTTTATTCAGGTAAGCGCTGTCCCTGCGGGATCAGCACATCTGCCGGCGCCTTCTGTTCCGCGTTCTCCCGCAGGTTTCCTGGCTCGGGCTGAGCGTTTTTTCCTCGTTTTCCACCTGAGAACGAGGGGAGAAGAGGCCTGGGCTGTGGTGGAGGATTAAAAGCTCTTGAGTGTTGGCGCTTGTGCCTCCCTCGGCGTTCGTCACTGCGGGAATTGGGTCAAACCGGAGGAGGGTGCGGGGTGCCAGCCCAGGCAGGAGCGCTGCCGTGTGTCAAGGAGAGCCGGGCATCGATGAACCTCTGTCCTTGCGCCTGGGAGTGTTCGTGAGCGCGGCGGTCCCGGGCCGACCCCGGCCCCGCTGCTGCCGGCCGGGGCTCGGGGGGACGCCTGGAACAATGGGGTGCCGGAGCCTGCGCTTCCTGCCGGGCCGCGGCAGGAAAAGGCCCTTTTCCTCCGCATCCTGCGCTCGCCGCTCCCGGGGCGGCAGCGCTTAATTTCCGGCAGCAGAAGGAAGACGCGGCTGCTCCGCCGCCGCTCCCCTGCGGGCAGGTGCCCTTCCCCGAGGGCCCCACCTGAGCCGCGCCGCCGGACCCGACCCGCACCCGGGCGCCGCTCCGCCGCCCCGGCCCGCCGGCTCCCCCTTCCTGCCTGCCTTCCTTCCCTGCCTCCTTGCCCGCTCCCGCCGCCCAGGGCGGGGCGGTCCCGGCGGCCGCGGCTGCTCCCGGCGGCGCTCCCGGGGCGGGCGCGGCGGTGCCGCCCGCCCCTCCCTCACACCCGCACGGCGCTTCCCCGCGCAGCCCGGCGGGGCCGGGCCGAGCGCTGCCCCCGGACATGAGGATTGAGACCGGCGGCGAGCGCCGAGCAGGAGCAGCGGCCGGTCCCGTGGGCCGCGGGGCTCCCCGGGGCCGGCGGGGCTGAGGTGCCCTGAGATACGCGGTGAGATGCGATGCTGTGCCGGGGCGGGGGAGCGCAGGGCGGGGCGGCTGAGCCGGGTCCAGCACGGGCATGGCAAGAGTGGGTCGGGCACCAGGTCCGGCTGGGCCAGAGGCTGGGTCCGGTTCTGGGTCTGTCGTGGAGCCAAGCACGGCCTGGCGCAGCGTGCCGGGCACCTTCCCGAAGCTACGGCCCCTGAGCCAGTGCCCAGGGGTGGGTAAGGACCGCGTGTTTTGGGGATACCGCAGGGTTTGTGATGAGAGGAGAGGTGGGATCCTTGCGAGATCCCCCCCCGCCCTGCCCCAGGCACTGTGCCGGGGAAAGGGGCCTGAGTGATAGGTCAGCAGCGTGCCGGGGCTGTGAAAGCTGCTCTCATTGCTGGGAACGTGTCTCTAGAAGCTGGACAGTGTCCTGAGGAAATCTCCTTTTGCGGGACGCATCTAACTCCATCTTCCTCCCCCGCTCTAGGTTTCTGTACCTGCGAAATCTGAAGTGGTTCTTCTCAAACCAAACAGGTAAAACTACTTGTATCGTAGGAGTTTTGCTAAAGGCTTTGGTTGAAAGCAAGCATGCAAATTTTAGCAAATTATAACGCCAAAAAAGGTGGAGTTTAGATACAGGCCATACATTTTTTTTCCTCAGGAAGTTTAATGGTTCAAAGCAGAGGTGTTAGATGAGAAGGTTGTATTAACAGGAAGGTATGCAGTCTGCTTTAGGGTATACAGATATGTGTGGGCCTGTGTGTGTGTATATGTATATATATAAATACACTTTCATTATATATAAAATGATATATAGAATATATTCAGTAGTCAAGTTTCTTTAACATGATGTTAAGCACTAAAAGCAGGCATCCTGTAACAGACTTATCTGTGACCCTATATTTGTATCTACATAGTTTTCCTTCAGCTAATGACTAGTTGAAAGTGGAGAATGCACTATTTTTATACTTATTTTGAAACTAAAAATCCTTCTTTTCTCACCCCTCCCCCTGGTTCTTCTACTTTTTCTCCCTTCTCACTGGATATTACATGCTCTATACTTAGTTTCCACATTGAACTCTCAGGATCCCTTGGCATTTAGCTAAAGTAAACACACCCATTTTAGCTTGACTGGGAGTTTGTAGTGCGTAATAACACTCAATGACTAATGATTCAAAGATAATCCTGAGGTTGTGCAGTCTGGCCTCTCAGTGAAAGTTTGGTCTTCACAGGAAAAAGAAACCACCCCAGAAATGCAAGTACAAATTCTTTGACTATGTGTCTGACTCTGACTGAATTTTGTCTTTTATCCTTGAAATACTGCAGTTAATTTCCTTTTTTTTTTTTCCTGTTTTATTTAGAAAGTACAGAACTCACAGGTTGCCATGTTTATGTTGCTTGTGTTTGGATTGCTACTGCAAGAAATTCTGGCTAATTCCCAAGGTGAAAATCCTACTGAATTCCCAAACATTTGGGAAGAGCCATTATATAGCTACAAAGCCATCAACTTGCCAGATGAGCATATCCCCTACTTTCTGCACAATAACCATCATGTTGCTGACATCTGTAAGCAGGATGCTCTTTGCCCATATAAAGTAAGTTTGCTTTTTCCTGTTTGTTTGTTCAAATATCCTGTTGGGGTGATTTGTTCTTGGGAGTTGTAGCAATTGAAGATGGTGAATAATTGGTCTCCTTGCCAATTGGTCAGGAAAAGGGTTTGTCTTAGAACATATTAAAGACAAGACTAACATTGCTGTGCATGTGTGTCCTCTTTGGAGCCTCTGTTGTGCATGAAGAATCTGGGTGTTGTTTCTCAAACTCTGTTTGAAAACAGACCAAACCAAAAGCCTTTTATGCAAAGATTTATGAGCAAGATGTCATTTAAGAGCTAACAACAACCTTAAGTCATTTCCCATTTGCCTGTTGCAAAACATGATTCAGTCATTCTGTGTTGCAGAAACACTTGAAGAAACTGAAATCCTGCTGGGGTTATGAGAAATCTTGCAGATCAGAGAACAGGTTCAGTTACCCAGTGTGTGATTATGTTGAAACTGGATGGTAAGTTCAATTTTAAAAGTCTACTGTAGATTATGGTAAAAAAAGTGGGTAGTGCTCACTTTGATATAACTGTGAAGTAAATATTATTTTGATATTTAGAATTTAAAGCATGATTTTTAATGGACACCTGTGTATATATATATACACAATATGTATATTCATTCATAATGAGCCTTTCAACATGATTAAAAAAATTAACTTTTTAAGGAAGAAAACACTGTTAGAAATGCTTCTTGCCAGAATGTTTTCATTATTCTGATTTAGCCTTGAATTCAGTTTCCTAAAATAGCTGTATTTCCTTTCTTAGCTTTAAAAACAGAGGAAAAAATGTTAAAAAAAATGTATACCCTTTTAGGGGAGAATAGCTTTAAATTGCGATTGATGATTTCACTAACGTGCAGCTGATAAGTGCTTCCTGTTTTGGCATCTTAAATGCCAATAAAATAACTGGCTGGTTCTTCTGTTCCACTTTCAGTGGAAAAATGTTATCTGTTGAAGTTATTACTAGAATTGAGCAACAGACCTTGATTTGTTTCCTCTCTCCTTCACACATCAGGGCAAGTGACATCGAGACAGCCCAGCAGATATTCTGGAAACAAGCTGACTTTGGATATGTTCGAGAGAGGCTCAGTGAAATGAAAACCCATTGCAAGCCTGCAGCAACAGTAGGTATTTCTGATAGGTATGATACTTTGCACTTGGTTTTAAAAATAGTTTTCGTTATTGACAGAATTCTACTTGTTCTTAACAGGGGGATTCATCTCTGACCTGTTCCCAGTACCTTCAGCATTGCAGAGCAACAAACCTGTACATTGATTTACGAGCTGTAAAGAGAAACCACGACAGGTCTCTGATTTACCTGTGTTGTAGCAAAAATGGGATCTCAGGGAAAAGGATTTGAAAATTAGTTTAACAAAGCTGGTTTGCTTGTTGCCATGGGTTTTACTGCTGATCAGAGACTTGTTGCTGAAGCCCTGTAAAAGTTTATACCTCTTCATTGCTGGCTGCTGCTGCTGCTGCTGTCAGCAGCACAGGTTGTTTAAAAAACCAAGTTCTCAGTTTTATGGAAGTATGATGGGTGATTGAAATCCTCCCTGGTGGAAGAGAGAAAGATTTTTCCGTGTCTTCAGTCATGTCCTTCCTTGATCAGATGATGTGCAAAATACAACTGTTTTTGTCTGAGGCACCAACGCCTTTCCTGTGCCTTTATAACAGATCCAGGAGTTGCATTTTTAAATACCGAGTGACTGAGGAGAGATCTGAACCTGGATTCTCCACATCCCAAATTAAAATGCTGCATATTGGAAAACTGGATGAAAAAACCATGCCACTGGTGCTGGCATGACCCTCTGCCTTGTCTTTGAAGTCAGTGTCTAGATCTGGTTCAGGACTGAGACTGGTATTACCCTTCAGAATGGGTTTTGTCCTCATCACAGCCTGTCCTGAAAAACGAATTTAGACAGTGCTTTTAGCTGGCAACTTGTTTTCAGAAAATCTGTTCTTGCACCTCTCTCTTCATATGTCATGTAAAATCCTTGGGTATTGAACTGAGTTGTGAAATCTGAGGTAAATTTCAGTGAGAAACTGTTAAAAACAAACAAAAACTCCAACCAGGGATGCTCCTGTTATTCAGTGATGCATCAGTGTCATGTAGAAAAATCTAATTAAATTAATAATTTGGGTATGTGTAAATAATTCTTAATAACAAGATTGTTATTAGGTGGATTAGTGCTATTTTCTAAGGTGATGTCTGGACCTTCAAGGACACCACTATCTTTCTTTGGGAGTTGTGGGAAATTCTTGATTTATGCTGAGGAAAATACTCAGGTTTTAAATATGTATGAAGTGCCCTGCTGAACTAAGTAGCACTGTCTTGAGTATGTAATTGAGATTGCAGGGCACTGGTAGCCCTGTTGCACAAAAGCTGATAGACTTTTTCTAATTTGTGTTAGATTCAAAGAAGACTTTTTCCAGAAAGGAGAAATTGGCGGTCATTGCACCCTCGACGTTCAAGCGTTTTTGGCTGAAGGTCAGCGCAAGAGCCCTCTGCAGTCTTGGTAAGAATCTCTTGTCAAGGCTGCTTCCAAGTTCACTTGCTAATCGTTTTTGATTTTTGTCATTGACATTAGCAGCTGTGTGTAGGGGATTTCATACTGAGGAAAGACTTGCTTCTTTTAAGGTCAATTTGAGAGTTTATATTAGAAACCTCTGATAATTACATCTATGCAGAAAGTCTGAACCACACTGTGTGGAATTGTGTCCTGCCTCATTTGCAGCAGCAAAAGATGTGAAATCATCTTGCAATTGGAAGTTCTAACCTTCAGGTGTTTTCTGGCAAGGTGCTGGTGCTGTGCCTAATCTGTGTGTGGAAGGGGTAACTGCTTTGTGGTGAGATGTCTTGAAGCTGGCACTTGTGTGTGAGTTCACACAGTCCTTGGTGAGGATGATCTGGGTATGTGCTCACACGGCCTTCCCAGGGAGGCTGTGCTTGGAATGTGAGGTGGCCTGAGGCTTCAGGCTGAGTAGGAAGTGCAGAGCATCACAGCTTGGATGTTAGCACTTCAAAGCTGCATTGCCAGTTAATTGATGAAGGAACAGGAGCCATTAAGGCCAATGTAATAATTCATTCTTTTGTATTTTCTTTTTCTTCCCCCATTTTGCATTGATGGTTAATTCAAGTCAAGAACTGCTGCAGAGGAGAAAGACTTTTCTCCTCTACCTGCTATTGTCATCACAACTGCTCATCCTTGTTTAGATCCAGGAATGATAAATACTGCCTCTACCTTCATTATTCCAACCAAGGCATGGAAATCTCGATTAAGTGTCTTTGGCAATGCAGATCAAGTTGGATGGACCCACAGATCCAGGCTCTGAGGTTCTTTGTTACATCCCTGCTGCCTTGATTTGGAGATCAAAGGTGCTGCTCACTCCTGAGATCAAAGGCAGTGTTTAACCTCTAGAAGCCCTGAAGAACCTTCCCATTATAATTTCAAATCATTTGAATTGTCAGACTCTATCAGTTTTCAGCAGTCTTGTTAAATGGACTGGATGGACAGTTACTAAACCTGAGACATATGAAGTACATTTGTTTAAATGTGTTGATGTCAAAGCATATTCTGTGTGATTGAATCTTTCTAGGTTTGCAGAACTCCAGACATTCACTGCATTAGACTTCAGGCCTCTAGAAGATGAGAAGTGTGACATTGTTATTGAAAAGCCAACATACTTCATGAAATTAGATGCAGGTAATCGGTATCTTTATTTTTTTTTTGTACTGCAGTAAAAAAAGTTCATATTCAACTTGCCCATCTACATTATGCCTTTGTGATTAAGTTCACTTGTAGTATGAAAAATGATGTGACTTTTTCATTCCTTTTTTTGGTGTAGTTCCAGTGATGAACTTGAAAGCTGAAATTTGAAAATCTTATAATTTCCCACACATGATTTAAAAAAAAAAATCAGAACGATTTCCTGTTGTTTGCCTTGCACAGTTGTTCTCTGGACTGTGGTTTGGCAGTGTCTGACTTTGTGCCAAAGTCTGTTCTGTACAGTCTCTGGCTGTGTTTCTGCATGACAGGTTTCATACCATGAAACACCAAGTATGGGTGTCTGTGTCCTGCAGTGTGTGCTCAGCAGCAGGATTCTGTGTGGGTTGGATGATAGGGAAGTGCTGTTCCAAGAGGGGCAGCACCCAGGCACCTTTAGGAATCTGACATTTTTTGAGCTTCACCAGCCTTTTTGTTAGTGCAGCACCGTTTGCAGCCAAGAGTTGATGGAGGAGGGTGTTGAGGATGTAGACAAACCAAGCAGCTGCAGTGGGGCGAGCTGTGTTTGAGCAGGGTGCTGCTCGTGTGCTGTGTTCTGTCCCTGTGATACACAGAAGCTGTGACCCGAATTCCTCCACTTCCCCTGCCACTGCCTCACATTTTAAGCAAAGTTGTTGCAGGGAACTGGACTGTGTTTCCTCCTTTGTGTTTCCTCCTTGTTTCATGGCAGTTTGCTGTGCACCAAGAATGAACAAGAGAGAAACAAGGAGGAATGACTTGGGCTTTGGCCTGTGTGAAAGTACAGGTTCCGTCTTGTAGTCCCACAGACGGAGTTTCCCTTAGCCTCACTAAAGGAGAACCAAGGTCTGTGCTGAAAGCCAGTTTTCATGTTTCCTTATGCCTGTCTGGGCTGTGGTAAAGCAGGAGTTCCTTTCATATCCTTCACAAAATAGCTGCAGACTGTAAAGAGAAATAGCACATGAAGCTCATCTTATTCTTTCTTTTGGCCACTCTTCTAACTCTTTTGTACTTTTCAAAATCACATTTTACCTTCTTACCTTGATTCCTCCCTTTTAGAGGTTCCCTTTTTTAGGGTCTATTGGGAGGATTCAGTCAGAAGCAGAGGGAAGCTAATATAAAATACAAGATGCTAACAAGGAAAAAAGCATAAACCAATAAAAGTGGAGCAAGTAATGCCGTGTTTTGCTAACAATTCTTTCTTTCTCAGGTGTTAATATGTACCATCACTTCTGTGATTTTGTCAATCTTTACATTACCCAGCATATCAATAATTCCTTCGGTACCGATGTCAACATAGTCATGTGGGACACTGTAAGTCTGCTTTTAACCTATTTGTGCTTCTGCTTTGTAGAGACTCTCAAGGTTTTAGTAGCCAGTCCTTAGCTCTCTTGTGGGCATAGCCATGTGGAACTGATAAATTTTTGGATCCTTTTAATACAGGTACATGAGTAATAGTTAGGGAACAGATTTTCCATGATAAACCATGTGCTGTTGGAATGCTCAGCTTTGCTAATACATAGCTATGCCTTTTTTTGGTGTGACCTCAAAATAACCTGATCAGTATTTCTAACCTGTAGCATTTGAAGTTTTAACTGGTTTTTTGTAGGTTTTTTTCTCTTGGAAAATTGAAGTAGATTTGCTCAACTGTTTCTTCTATATTTAAAAAGAAATGCAGTCTTGCATATTGTTTGTAAATCAGTAATGTGCAGCCTGTAGTAAAGAAAACAGTTAAATTAAATCCTTATATATATTAAAGCAGAGTTTAATATTTAATTCCTTTGAGTAGCCTTCTTGCAGTTACTTCCCTCAACCACCTCTCACATTGCCATGATAACATATAAAAAGAGTTTTTAAGTGGGGCTGTTTCTGCTGTACTGCTGAGTTGAAACCATGACTGTGTTTAAGAGTAATATTAGTTTTATTGGACAGTATTTAAGTTGTGTAGGAGGGTATTAAACTAAAGAGAAAACAACTGGGCAATTTGTAATATGCCAGCTAATGTGTATAATCAGTTCCAGAAATAACAGTTCTTAAATATGACACTGTCCCACATCTGTTTTGTGATCAAAAAGTGCTGAGTTTTCTTTCTGAGTATTTAGTGCTAGGACAACTAAACTTCAATATAGAACTGCAAATATCCCCTGCTTGCTGGTTAATGAGAAACTGTTTGGCTAGAAGAAACTCTTTTTTCTAATTCTATTGCATTTTAAAGCTAAAATCAGTGCCGTCTGTCAGATAAGTGAGCCCTCTAGGTGTTGTACAGGGACCTGTTAATCCAGCTCTGATGGCTTTCTGAAAAGATCAGGTGTCAGATAGCATTGTAAATTGCTTTGAAAAGCAACTCTTTGTCTTATATCAATTTGCTGAATGAAATAACTCTTTCAAATGTACCATTCAAAGTAGTGTCACACTGTTATAATTTTAAATGAGCATTACCTGCTTGGGCAGCTTGAGTTCATTGCTGTGTAAAACCAGGGGATGGCACCAGTCAACTGCTGCTGAACTGTCTGTGCTCGTCAAAAGGTGGACTTGAGGCTATTATTCATTCTCTTTTTTTTCCCTTGATATAATTAGATTTGGCCATACTTCCTAGCTAATGTTCTTATTAAAGAGCAATGCCCTTAGATGTAGGTTAAACAAAGCAGAAAATTAGTAGGAATTCTGCTGGGTGTTGGTGTGCAGATCCTCTGTGAATGCAGGGAGGCAACGTTTATAAAGCAGTTTTAAGGAGAGCAGAGAGGGTTAGAAAGTGGTGCTTTCATCAGTTCTCCACTTCTAATCCGGGAGAGCAGTTCTTGTAAGACGTGGCCAGAAAGGAGTCTGGATTGTAAAATTCATTAAAACTTAATGGTAGAGGAAGAGGAAGGCCTCTTGAACTGAAGGAAATCTGATGCCCTTTAGATTCTTTTACATTTCACCAGATATCTGTTCTCTCCTGCTATCATTTGTAGTCTTATTTTCAAATTTCTTTTTGAGAATGTTCCCACATAACTTTCCAAGCTGCCTGAGCCAGCCCCAGAGCTGAAAGGCAGCTTTAGTGAGAATCTGCACCAGGGCTACTAAGGGCACATTTAATTGCATCCAAAGAGCAAGAGGTGGTGACTCAGCCCTGGGATGTGTAGGAAACGTGACAGACTGAAGGCAGGAGCCCCTGCTGCTGGGATAATGTTGTAGGGAGTAGATGGCTCTTTAAAGGCTCCCCACAGAATGTTACTGCAAAGGGGAAAGTTTTTTACTGCTCTGTATAGAAACCTCTTAGCTGGTTCTTCCACCGAATCAGATCATTGCCTTCAATTTGTGATACGTGTGCAATATGCAAGTGGCAATCCCAAAACAGGCAAATGCAAAACAAGTTTGTTGTGACTTTTTACCTCAAGCTTCAGTGCTGCACTTGAATACCCAGATGTTTGTTTGGTTTTTTTTAATCTGAGGAGTTGAGGTTCAGACCTTCTACCATCCCTATGTTTGTGTTACTTCAAATTTAACTTGTGTTCTGTTGACTCTGGGAAAAGTAGTAAGTAATTCTCACTCCTAACTCAGAAATTCTAATCTGCTACAGAAGAAATTGTCTAGTTTTCTAATGTAGAGAAATTTTTATTAAAAATTAACAACCTGACAGGTAATTGGAGTTACCTGCCAGTGCAAACACAGAGTTTGGTGCTGTGTAATGTCTATGTTCTGTGCTAGGCTGCCTTGGGTCCCATTAACTGTGTATTAAAACTCATATGCAGAACTTGCAAATCATGAAGAGAGGTTCTAATATGCATTTATGTAATTGTTGTACCCTTGTGTTTTCTGCTTTCCTTCTAGAGCTCATATGGCTATGGTGACCTGTTCAGTGAGACATGGAAGGCATTTACTGACTATGAAATCATTCATTTGAAAACCTTTGACTCTAAAAGGGTATGGAATTCTATATTTTGTTTTAATTCATGGTCATTAGGGAGCAAATATGACAACTTCTCAAGCTGCTTGTGGTTATGGGTGTCCCAGAGGAAAGCATTAATACTTTCCATGCATGTTTAATTTGTGTAATATGAGTGTTCCACCTTAGAAACAAGAGACAGAGCTGTAACCTAATTCTGTGGTGTGTCTATCCTTTATATAGATGGACGTAACTTTTGTGTCCTTAGAGGTGGTATTTATGAATGGGTTTTGCTTCTTCAGGACTCCTGACTGAAGTTAAGGATTATCAAATGGTCTTTCTAAAGTCTTCTGATTCCTCCTGAGGTGTTTCTTTCCCCCTGTAATTATTGACATTCCTGCTACTTATCATTAAAAAAAAATTACACCAAAAAATATATCCATTCATTCAGAGCTCATTTTAGCCTCTTAAATCTAGTTGTAAACTCACTAACCGGTTTCCTTCCCTTTAGTCCACGTTCGTTCTGTTTTGGGGTGTTTTCAACACCTCTTCCCACACTTGCATCTGTATCATCCCAATCGAGAGCTCTTTTGTGATGAGGATTTTCTTTGTTCTGTTCATTTGCACAGCCAAGGAAGTGAGGCTGTCCTTGGCAGGAGCAGTAATTGCTGGCTCATTTAGAGCAGGGCTGGCAGTGAATGGGCTGGGGGAAGGCAGCAGTGGGGTGTAACTCCTTGTGATCCCCTTCCCAGGTGTGCTTCAAAGAAGCCGTGTTCTCTTTGCTGCCTCGGATGCGATACGGATTGTTCTATAACACACCTCTGGTGAGTCCCTTTATCCATCCATTCTCACTAGGGGAGTGTGGCAGGATGGAATCTGAGCCAACGAATCTCTCCGATATCATGAAATGCACCGCAGTGAAGGTTCCAACTCCAAATGGAATGATCTTCCCTAAAGATTGGGATTTTAAAGTTACTCCAGCTGGCTGTGTGCAGTCTCCTATGTCACAGCTCAGGAGGTGCATATTATTCCTCTTTAATGGGTGGGCACTGTGAACTAACTGGTGATTTTGTGGAGCACAAGAGCTTGAACACAGTCATGCATCCCTGAGGGTATTAGCTCACACATTCAGCTCTAACACTAGAGAGAGTTTATGTCTTTCTCAATGAAAGTGCCACTTGTGTTGCAGTGAGCAGTGACACGTGCAGCACAGTGCATGATACTGGGCTTTTGTTCCACAAAGCTCAGTTTTCTGAGGAAAATATCTTTGTATATTAACAATTGCTTTTTAAAATTTCAGATCTCTGGCTGTCACGGTACGGGGCTGTTCCGAGCATTTTCTCAGCACGTGCTACACAGATTAAATATTACTCAGGAAGGACCCAAGGTATGGTAACTGCATAATGCAGCTGTAAGATCGAGCTGGTGGCTCTTGCCAGGGAACAGCAGTGGCAAACTGAACCCAGTGGGGAGTGAGGGTGTATCTGTGTACTTTCTGTCCTTTCCTGTGATGTTTTGGGTTTGTTTTTTCTCCTGTAAAGGCCTTCAGGAAACATTTGTGTATGTTTGTGACAGTCGCCCTTGTGTCATATTTCTATAGGACAGACTTTAGTACATTCTCCTTCCAACCTTAGGGTCTCATCCCTGTATCCATTCTCTGTGCTTGAGGCCTTTCTGTCCTTCCTAGTTAAGTCAGACCCGTGTTCCATGGAGCAGCAGTGGGAATCCCACAGAGCAGTGCAGAGCTTGCCCTTTATCAATCCTCTTGGATACTTCTGAGTTTGGATCAGAGCTGGAAACAGTGGAATCTGATCCTTCCATGCTTGCCCAGCACCATCTGTCTGGTCTGGGCTTCTCTGTTGCTCACACTGATGTTTTTTGCTCTTGGTGGCCAGGGCAGTTCTGGGCTGGTTGAGGTTGAAGTGTCTGCTGGAGACTCGCCCACGTATTATTGCTGAGGGGCACATTCAGAGCTCTGCACAGGCATTTAGTTATGCTTCTCCTGCTGACACTAATGGGAGTCATGCAGCTAAATCTCTTTATTTCACTTGGAACGCTCACCCCTGCGAGTCCAATTAATTAAAAGAGGTAAAACGAGGAACTGGTATAGAAGTAAAATATTTTTTTCCCAAGGAACTTGTGCACAAGCCATCCAGCAAGGTGCTTTCCTGCTTTCAAAAACTGCCATGTAATGTGTGATACAAAGGCTCTTTTGTACTGAATCAAATAAATATTTCAGAAAATATTTTTTTCTTGGTTAATAATCAGACTTTCATAAAGTTTTTGATGTTTTGAATCTGTCAGAAAACACGATGTGAATTTTAAAATGGTTACATCATCTGTTTATTACATGTGGAAGGAACATATTTAGTTGCTCAAATAATTGCCAGATGTAAATATGGAAGAGTTGGGATTGTTTTTTTGTGAGAGCTGCCTCTTAGCTGATACACTGCTGCTTCTTTCTTTTTAGGATGGGAAAATCCGAGTCACCATCCTTGCACGCAGCACAGATTACCGGAAAATATTAAACCAGAATGAGGTGTGGTCCTTTTTATCTTTAAAAAAGATTTATTAGAAGTTAAGTCTTGCTCATTGGATTGGACATCTATTTTCTGGCAAATCTCAGACAAATACGTCCAATATTTTTATTAATTTGTTCTAAAATGTCTTCTAGGCAGTCTCCATTTCTGTACCCCAGACACTGAACCTTGCTGCCCTTTCTAAATATCCAGTGGAAGACTACAAATGTAATACTGAAAGTATTTCCTCTGAGCAAACAGACACTGCAGAGCTTCAGATAAAATTAAATTATTTCACTTTTGGATTATTCCTTTTATTTATACCATCTCCAGTGTTGAGGTCTAACAAAACCCTTTGTAGTGCCTGCAGATTGGAATGCACAAGCCCTTGTATCAGAGTTTGTGCACTCGAAACGTAATGAATTTTCATATTGATTTATGTTTTTCCATCATGCAACTTCATGGACTTGTGTAAAATCTTCTTTCATGGTAAAATAATAACATTTAATGTTTTTATGCCTATTTTCATTCTCTACTGTTAGTGCCTGACAGAAATGAATTGGGATTATCATCCCTACCTTATGCAGGGAGAAACTGAGGCTCATGTGATGCACTAGCTCAGTGGCAGAGCAGACAGAGCAAAGGATTTGTGCTTTATCTGCTGGGCCGTCCTCACTTCATGCCTCCACTGCTGCATGTAGTTTGTGTTCTGGTAAAATGGCAAAGAGAGAAGTCGGTTTTATCTTTACCAGGTCAGGAGTGCAAGGGAGCAATTAACTGAAGGAGGACACCGAACCATTGTCTTTTTGTTATTCTCCTCAGCTTGTGAATGCCTTGAAAACGGTGTCGACGCTGGAGGTCAAAGTGGTGGACTACAAATACAAGTGAGTTGTGGGAGGAAACTGGTGTGAGCTCGTGCTGCCTGTGGCTGCTGACAGCTGTTTGCAGGCAGTGCTGTGTCTGTCCCCAGCTCTAACCTGGGCAAAATCCAAGGACTGGGAAGGAAAAGTGTTACTGAGAGAGTGGTGGGTGAGGTAGTCGAACACACCCGTTCTATAACGCACTACTTAGGGTTAGTAGGCTCGGGTTAAAACTACTATACAATGAGCAAGGTTTGAAATCCCTTTTGTTCCCTCTCCCAAAGCCAGCTGTGTTCCAGTCACCATTTGCATTGGCTAATGCTCTGCAATAACTGTGTCAACAGGGATTTCTGTTGTATGATGTTGGTGTCTTATTTTATATGAGCCTTAGTTTAGTAATCAATGATAATTCTGATTATTTGCTGCTCTGGTGGCCGCTGAAGGCACCACTTGAGGTCAGTTTGTGGTGCCAGACGTAGTAGGCACTGTGCCAGGAAGAAATGGATTGAAGGAAAAGTTCCCAAACAGAGCATGCCTGTCCCAAATGGCAGCAGCTCCACCTGGAGCTGTCATGAATCATGCAGGAAGAGTGAGAAACTGAAGCAGCGCTGAGATCTGTGTTCTCACCAGAGACAGTGGGAGGAAGTTTATTTGTGTATTTTACATTACACTGAATGCAGTTCAGAAACAGGTCTTTTATACTGGGCTCTTAGGTTTTGTTTGGGGTATTTTGTTTGTAGTTTTTGGGTTTTTTTAAGATTGTGCATTTTTTTAAAGGCAAGTAAAAAGAAAAACCCTTAAACTTACAAAAACTTTACCCTGACAAAAAAATATTTTTTAAAAAAGTTCTTACGAAGTTTTGAAACCTGCCTGCATTTCTTTTAGTTCTGTGCTGAGTTATTGCTGGCTGCAGCATTTATGATTCTTAGTATTGCTCCTTGAAAAATCAGTCTCAGTATTCCCTTAGGCCAATTTTGTGCTTTCCCTGTGTTCTGCTGGGGTGGATAGAGCTGCCACATCATCACCACTTTTGTTGTGTTGTCTGCAGGGAACTTGAATTTTCGGAGCAACTGAGAATTACCCACAACTCTGATATATTCATTGGGATACACGGAGCTGGACTGACCCATCTGCTCTTTCTCCCAGACTGGGCTGTTGTATTTGAGCTGTAAGTCTGTTTGTCCCTTCTTCCCCCTCTACTACACACACAACTGCTCCTGTTGGTTCCTGTGTGTTAATGAAGCCTCTCCCTTCCTGGTATTTGACCATGAATGTTTGTCTTGTTTAGACTTCATTTTTGGCAGCCTCTTCTGGGGATCAAAACAGAGAAAGCTTTCATTCTAAAATACAGTGTAATTATATCATACAGGCTTAGCCTGTGATTTCTTAATCTACCATGGTATAAACATAATGGCAAAATGGCAAACAATGAGAAAACCTCACTGCTCAAGCTCTGCCTGGTGAGTCTGACATCTAATGATGTTTCAGTGATCCAGGTGAATTGATTATGTGCATGTCCAGGGTGCTACCCACCCCCTGGAAGTTTTTATATTCTCCTTTTTCTGCTCAGGACGTGAGCACCAGCTTGCTGGCCAAGGTCAGCCCTGTGTTGTGTTTTGCCTAAATTGCTCTTGTAGCTTCCTTTTAAACATATTTTGTCACAAAGTGTGGGTGTTAGCAGACACTCCAGTCCTACAGACCTAAGCAGAAATCCAGAATGCTTGTTTGAAGAGCGCTGAATCCTCCATCCTGAGAAATTCTGCTGTGGGAAGGCTGCAGAACTGGTGTTTTGCAGCACAGTCTTGGCTTGAGAATGTTTTGTCCAGTCTCCAAATAAGTTCAGAAAGCCAGAGGTTGTTTTTCACATGTCCAAGAGCTGCTGCAGCTGGACAGGGATATGTTTGATGTGCAGACGTGTCTCCAACTGCCTCCAAGGCCACATCTTGAGAGCAGAAGGCAACCCTTGTTGTTTCAGTGGAGCAGAATTTGTCCATGGTTTTAGAACTGGACAAAAGACATTTCAATTTTTTCCTGTTTCACCCTGGTAAACTTCAGCACGATCTCTGTAGGTAAATGTGTTTTTTCTGTCTGTCCCTAGATACAATTGTGAAGATGAACGTTGTTACCTGGATTTGGCAAGGCTGAGAGGCATTCATTACATCACTTGGAGGAAAAGGAATAAAGTATTCCCTCAAGATCAGGTAATGGTGGCCACACTGGAAGGGTGAGGTGCTATAACTGAAGGCCTTCACAGTTATCTTGCTTTACCTACCTATGTTCTGGTATTTGAAATATGATTTTCATTCTTTAGACCAAATTAACTTCCCTGTTGTGATTAAGAAATCATTTGATATTAATGGCTGAGGGAAGAAGAGAAATTAAATTAATTGGCCATAACCATTCATAGAATGGCTGTTATGCAGTTACTTTGCTGATTCTTTTGCCTCAGAGCAGATCAGTGGATCAGAAATAATAAATTAAAATGGCAGATCCTCAATTTTTTTTTGCTTTTTTGAATGGAAGATGCATTGATTTTTTTTCTGTCTAAAAATCCTTATCTTGTTTTTCTAGGGACACCACCCAACACTGGGAGAACATCCAAAATTTACAAACTACTCCTTTGATGTGGAAGAATTTATGTATTTGGTGCTTCTGGCTGCAAATCATGTTTCACAGCATTCGAAGTGGCCATTTAGGGTAAAACATGATGAATTCTAAATTAGACTTCTAACTGAAATACTGCTTTTAATTAATCACAGAATGCCCTGGATTGGAAGGGATTTTAAAGACCATCTCATTCCACCCCCTGCCATGGGCAGGGACACCTTCCACTATCCCAGGTTGCTCCAAGCCTCATCCATCCTGGGCTTGGACACTTCCAGGGATCCAGGGGCAGCCACAGCTTCTCTGGGAAGCTGTGCCAGGGTCTCACCACCCTCACAGGGAAGAATTTATTCCTAATACCAAATCTAAACCCACTCCCTGCCAGTTTGAAACCATTCCCCTTGTCCTGTCACTACATGCCCATAAATAAATAAATTTCCCCCTATGAGGGAAATAACCCATTATTAATTTTTCAGACTACTTCTTAGCACCATATCTTGTCTTTATAGCGCCTTTTTAATCTGGGAGGTTTTGAGATGTAAAAACTATTTTTCAAACTATTTCTGGTTTTTTGCACTGTGTTTCTACATTCCAGATTCTGAAATACTCTTTATACAAAGGTATGTCCACCCATTTCATGTAAGGTTTCCTGGGGGAGATCCAGGGTCAACAGACACTGCAAGCTTCTACTTTAAATTTAGAAACTTTTCACATTAGAGAGCACAGTCTTATGATTTTGCATTTAAATATAAACTTCAACTCTTGTCCCTGTAGTTATAAGTGCTCCAATATAAGAGGTCTGCACAGTAGGTTCAGGCAGTTTTCTGTCTCATGGCAGGTAAATATCCTCCTAAGTGAATACTTAAAATTTCAGGTAATCTGGGCATTTCCTACTTTTTCATGTAAACCAGCACTCTGCATTGGAAAACTTCAGCAAATTGGAATAAAACTTGAGTTTTTTAAGGATTCTAGAGGGAATGGCCTTCTAGTTTTTTTAATGACAAATGATAAGATGTGTAGAGTGTCTTTCAGCTGCAGCTGAAAGGAAAGGAATTGGTGAGGAACCTGGTTCTTGTCACTAAAAGCCTAATTTTTAATATTCTTGTTTCCTCAAAATGTTGAAGAGTTAATCCAGAAAACTTTTAAAATGAAATCTTTCCAAAGCCAGTAGCACAGTTCACTGTTTTCAGTGAAGGGAATATTAAGCCAAAGCTGAGTTCTTTTTGAAATTTCCCCTGGAGCTGAGATGTTCTAGTGGGGAAAATAAAGGTAGTAGTCCTGTTGTCTTAAGTGGGGCCAGACAGATGTGTAGAAGAATCAAGTTCAGTGAGATAAAACCCAAGAGTTCTGTGTTAAATTATGGATTTTTGGGGAATGTATCCCCATGCTGGACTTGCAGTTCAGCCACACAGTCCCGATGGCTCGGAGCAGGCACACATTTGTATGGAAAAGCAGGAGAGTTCTGGTAAATACAAACATTTCACTGCTCTAATTGTAGATGGTATTGACTTCCCTTCCCCAGCAAGTTCACAGAGTGTGGATGCATTTACTGACCTGTCTGTACTGGTAGGGATGAGTTACTGTAAACACAATTTTCATATAGATCTCTCATGACCTTAACCAGTGCGTAGGGGAAGCTGGGTAGAGCTGAGACCTTCATGTATTTTGTGCATGTGGTGCAATTCTTCCTGCAGAGTGTTGTTTTACTGAGGGAGAAAACTGTTTCACTTTAAAGGACCATAGAAGCAAAATTGCACTTCTTAACATGAGTGGGACAAAAAAAAAAAGCCCTTGAGCAATACCATTTCCTGTATTTGTATGTGTCTGTTGGGGTTTTTACCTTGTGGGATTTTTAAAGTAAAAAAATGTATAAAACTTAAGTCAGTAAAGTTGTCTGTGTTTGAATGAAACCAAGTCAAAGTAAAGAAGACATTTAATAATGAGCTGTGCACGTAATTTTTTTAATAAAAAGCTTTTTAATTAAAAAAAAGTGTAAAATTTTTGGTCACAGTTTGCCAGGTTTTAGAGGTAAATGTTTTAAATGCTATTAATGGCATGGAGTCACATGTCTCTGCTTTTTCCTGCCGTGACAGCCTGATGTTCTGAGGTCCAACGTGATATTCAGGTCTATTTATTTAGGAATTGTTCAGAGGTAATGCTGCCATGCTGCACTGCTGGCTTTAGTGCTGGGCATTTGAGGCTTGGTTTGTGAAAATCTTTGTATATATTTAACTTCCTGTGGTGCAGGTGATGCTGCTGAAGGCAGTGAGTGAGTGCTCGAGTCTGCACAGAAGCAGCTAATGAGGAGCTGCTCTTTCAAGTGATCACTAAAACAAATGGTTGAACATATGTGTGGAGGAGAGGCTGCAGGGACTTAATCCAAGGGCAAAACATCCTGCCAACATTCACCAGATTCAGCAAATTTGAGTGCACTGTCAACAGTTGATGGCCAACATGTTATTCAGCCTTTATGGCTTAATATTGCTGGGATGGAAAGACTGTTTGTGTTGATTAACTTTGCAAATAGTACACAATTTTCTTGGCAGCAGAAGGAGGTTGGTTGGATTTTTGGGTTTTGCCAGTAAATCCTGAGGGAGTTTGGACAACAGCAGAGGTGTGGCTTGTGACTTGAAGAGCATCTGGACCATCTTGGGTCTGTCTGGAAGCTGGAATTTGAGGGAATGCATGAGACTTTTGGGCCACTTCATCTTAAGGCAGGATATAGCTCTGGGTTAAGTTTTCCTAACAGACCATGGGAATCTTGTTCCTTGCTGCTTCTGATTTGTTAAAATTTTTTTTTGGTCTCTTCATTTTATCCAAGTTTAGAGTCTAAGAGGCACATTGGCATCAGAGTGATGAATTCAGTTTGGGGACTTCATGTAATGTTGCCAATCCTGAATGTTTTTATGATTGCCTGTATTTCCTGTACAATGTAAACTGAGAGCTGGATTTGGAATAAAAAAATAATTTATGGATGCATGTTGTTTCTTTCCTTTTTACTTCAGAAGTCATCAAGATGTAATTTCAGTTTTTTTCTTTGGGAAGTTCTGTGGAAGTTGGGTAAGTGTGAGAAATGGTTTGTGATGGGGAGGTGGCAAATCAGGATTATTAATCTTAAGAGTACGATTATAAATATTAAGGCAATACATTTTTAAAAGCCATTAAGTAATAATGGAATTGTTTAACTTTTGCTGTTAATCTTACCAGTACCATTAATGAGATAAATCAGGGTTTAGCATATCTCTTAATCTTGAACTTTTTTAAGGAGAAAAACTGAAGAAAATGTTCTCCTTGGAGCTTTTCATGTGCTCAGAAGGGTAAAATGTTTGATTTCAACACTGAATAATTGTTTCAATTTGCAGCGTTTGCCTTAAGTTGAGCTCTTACTCCACTCCTCTGAACACATGTTTCTCATGGATTGGGCTTTTTGCCTGAAATAAATTAACTGCTACTGCATATCCCCTGGCTCTGGCTCTGAAATGGCCACAGAAGCTTGGGGTTTTTGTTGTTCATTCATGAACTCTCCTCATTCTTGCATCTCAGGTCCTCACCTCAGGCCTGGGTGTGAGGATGCTACTGAAGCCCTGCTCAGAATGGGAGCCCTCCTGGGCTGGTGCCAGGGCTTGGGCTCATCCCAGCCCAATCCAGCTGCCTCCCCCAAACCCTGCAGTTTGAACTGTGCCAGCAGTGCAGCTGAAAACAGCATTTTGTGTTTGGTGGGAGAGAGATGCACAGAGGGAATGAGAGAGGTGAGGAGGGAGGAACAAGTGTAAGGTTTCAGATGGGTAAAACAGACAGAGAGTCATTCTCAAGCCTGGAGCTCAGAACACCTCTGGGAACATGATTATAAATCAAATGAAATGTGTGGAAACCCTGTTGGGACAGAGCCAAAAATGAGAGGAGTGAAAATATTCCTGTCACAAACTGCGGGGAGGTACAGGACAGGGAAAGGAAAGGTCCTGAATTCCCTTGAATCTGAGCCAGGAGAGGGGAGCAGCATCCCGGAGCAGGGTGGTTGTGGGGAGAAGGGACAGAGCTGAAAAACTGGGTGGTGACCTGGGATTTGTGCCGGAGAGGTGAAGGAAAGGACAGGGCAGGTTGAAAGGGGGTGTTGCTGCAGTTGGGTAGAGCTGACAGCACATTCACAGGTGTAATTTTTTATTGGCTGCTGTCCTCTCTTAGAACACTGAAATATTTTTATAATATAACAATATAATATAGATAAAATACAAAAATACCCTTTATATATATATAAAATAGAATAAGTAATATATGAATATATATAATATAACATTAATTACTTGTTATTACCGTTATCTTTTGGATAGGTGAATAAAACTCAAATAACAAACTATTTCTTAATTTCATTTATGTTTTCTTGGTTCCCCTTCCCTTTCCAATCATTCCATAGCAAATCAAAAAGAAGAAGTAGGAAAAAAAGAGAAATTGCACTATTACTGAGAATAAATTTGTTTTGAATATGTATAACTTCTACAGTGGCATTGTTCTTTTGACTTGGAGTTTTAAAAAATCAAATCTTATTTTGGCCTTTAGAAAAGTATTTATTAATGTAGTACACAAAGTGCACAAAGCTTTTGAGTAGTGGGTGAGAAATCAATTGTCTGGAGCTCAGCTCCCCATCACTTGGGAACAAAACAGTGTCAGGAATGTTAATTCTGGTTGCCAGGTGTTTGAGGGTTGGGTTTGTTGGAAACTGAACAAAAGATGACGTTCAATCAAGATTTTATAAGAGAAAGTTGAGAATGCATCAGTTATTTTCTCGTTTGAGCTGATAATAAAGTCACTGTCGAATACAAATACTCTCAGTAAGGGCAACATACAGAAAAGGAGGAAATCTTACTAAATCAGTCATCACTGATAGAGCCTGGAGAACAGAAGGCTCTGGGGGGACCTTGTGGCTCTCCACAGCTCCCTGACAGGAGGGGGCAGCCAGGTGGGGGTTGGGCTCTGCTCCCAGGGAACAGGGACAGGACAAGAGCAAAAAGGTTTAAGTTGTGCCAGGGGAGGTTTAGATTGGATATTAGGGAAAAATTTTTCACCAAAAGGGTTTTCAAGTGTTGGGAGAGGCTGTGCAGGGAAGTGATGGAGTCCCCATCCCCGGGGGTGTTTAACAGACCCAGAGCTGTGGCACTTGGCAACATGGTTTGGTGGTGGCCTTGACCGTGCTAGGTTAGAGGTTGGTCTCGATGTAAAAGCTCTTTTCTAACGTAAAGATTCCATGATTCCATGCTGATTACCCCAGCTCAGAACTTGCAATCTGCTGTCTCTGCTCACACGCTCCCTGGCAGTGCTGTGCCTGTGTTTCAGTGTCTCGGTGCTTTCAGAAGATCACCCTGGCCCCAGTGTCGTGCTGTCAGGTGACAGCCTTAGCTCAGGAGCCTGCTGCAGGCCCGGGGGTCTCTGCAGGCTGGGAATACCCCTTGCCTTGGAGGGACATCCTATTCCAGGTAAAGCAGGAGAGCTTTCACCACCTATTGTAGCAGAGAGCAGTAGGTGTCACTAGAGCCCTTTCCAACGCTCAAAGGGAATCTCATTGCAGATGCAGAATCCGCTCACCGACGACAAAGCAACTGCTCCTGCAGTCATGATTTTGTTTTTCCTCCTTCCTGTTTGTAGAAGCAAAAA
The DNA here is from genome assembly GCF_000738735.6 of Corvus cornix cornix. Classification (NCBI taxonomy): domain Eukaryota; kingdom Metazoa; phylum Chordata; class Aves; order Passeriformes; family Corvidae; genus Corvus; species Corvus cornix. The sequence goes on along the minus strand of NC_046342.1, from coordinate 15,916,323 downwards.
ACTAATCCGTGGAGATTTTAGCTTTTAGCCTAGGATGATTCAGATTCTATAATATCGGTATATTTTTCTTCAGTTTTTCTTTAAGCAAATGAGATGGTGTTGTAAACTAATTTTCAGTTAATCTTTTATAACTAAATCCTGCTTTGTGTTTTGTTCTAAAACCACTTTGTGCCAGGCTGTCACCTTTTAGTAGTTAATTCAATTCCTGTTTTGCTGCAAAGTCTTGATTTTTGCTTATGCAACACATCACCCAGCCATGCAATATATCCTGCACCTTCCACTAGGTAATTACTTCTCTACTGCAGTTCACTGGGAAGGGTGGTGTGTGCCCACATGCATCTGGTGTCATGGAAATATGGACCACTGACACCTCAAAAATAGTAAGAAAATACTGAAAAATGACGGAGTTGTTTTTCTGTTTATTTTTAAAAAGCATCTACCATGAAGACAGTTGTTTTTAAAGAAAAATATTTGAGCTTTGCAGACTGTCCCCTTTCCAAACTTATCCCCCAGCTGGTCACTAAAGATGGGATTGGTTGACTTTTCTTCATAGCTGTGGGAAGCTTTGAGCTGACACAGGGCTCTGGCTGCCCAGGGAGGGCTGTGGTGTCCAGCATTATCCCTTTGCACTGGGTAAAGCCAGAGGAGATGATTTGTCTGCCTGACATCTGATCCACAGCTTTCAGCAGCTGAGCAAAATAAAAATAAACTGGAAATCTTAATACAGGGTAGGAATTGTTTGAGTTACTGTAAGAGAAGGGTGGAAAGCAGGTGAGGTTTGTAATATGATGGAAACATTGAAATAAGGCTGATGTGATGCAGGAGCAAGGTGTCCCTCATCAGCTTTGGTGGTTGAATCAGGGCTATTTGGTGTCCCCATATGTGAGGAAACACTTAAACTCTCATTTTGCTTTCACTGATGCACTGCCAGGTTAATGGTTGGACTCAATGATGTAAAAGGTCTTCCCTAACCTAAATGATTCCATGCTGACTAACACCAGTTTGGAACTGTCTGGTGGGCGGATCCTGTGAGAAGAGGAAGGCTGCCATGGACAGTGAAGGTCAGTAAATGACTGGTACAATTCATCATCTCTCGGCCGTTCTCCATGGATCCGCGTCAGGTGAGGAATGTGGACAGGTCCTGAATGTGCAGTGAAGTGTGGGCAGCTCTGGTGGAGCCTGCAGCAGGCGTTATTCCTGTTTGGCATTTGATTTGTTTTGCATCTTGCGGGTAATTAAACTCCTCATCATGTTCACCTGTCAGGTGTAGGAATCTGCCCTGGCCCTTGGGACAGGCAGGAGGGGACTGAAGGGGCTGTGTCCAGCATAGGGAAGGATGGCTGTGCTGGTGAGGGCTCTGGGAGGATCGTGGCACCAGCAGGAGGGCAGTGGTGACCACACTGGCCATCATTCACTACCCATCAAGGGCTCTGCACAGCAGTCAGCACCAAGGCATGTGTTTCGAGCTGACAGCTCCCAATTGTTTCCTCACCAATTACTGCGCCCAGGCCTTGATAGCACAATGAAATGTGCCTCCTACCCATCGCTTCATCTCTGTCAGACTGACTGGGTGTTCTCAGTTTGTTATGACTGGGAGAACTTCAGTGGCGTCAGAAAAATAAGTGAGCCTGTCTCTGGTGTGAAAGGCTTAAAGACAGGGTGGATGCTGTTAAATAAAAATGCCTCAGTCCAGATGAAAATGTACATGGAAAGAAAACCTCATGGACCAGATGAGCCCTCTCAGCTCTGTGTTCATTTGGGACCCAGTGGGGGATGAAAAGAATAAGAACTTTTCTTTTGCTAGATGTCTTTATACTTAGTATTCAGCCTTTCTTATAATTTATTCATTGTGGTCTAGCATAGTCTAAAATATCAGCCCTTCCCTCTCTGTCCTTTTACATACGCATTTTTGATGCTTCTTAATTCATTATTTAAGCAGCCTGCGTTCTGCTTTACAAAACACCCTCCTCCCTGGTACCTTAATGCTATCAGTTATTTGTGTATCCATGTCAGCAGCTTTCCAGCAGGGAAAGGGAAGGGGCAGGGTGGGATACTGATCCCCCAGCCCTCTCCTCCTGCACCCACCCCAGCTCCCCTGCTTGGGGAGGAGCAGAGGGCTTGGCAGGGAAAGGAGCTGAGCAGCCAGAGTTCGACTGCTGCAGCTCCGGCAAAGCACTCGAGGATGTGCTGAAGTGGTGCTCCAACACGTGCTGTTTTGAAGCCTCAGAGTTCTCTTGAGAGAGAAAGTGGCTCAGTGGCACTTTAGGGGGAGTGGGACAATGGGACACCGCAGCTCTTGGTGCGGTGGAATCCCCGCTCCTGCTGGGACCTCGAGTTCCCCTCCTGGGACTGTGAAAATCCATTTCAGCAGCACATCCTACCCAGCAGCAGTGTCTGAGTTAGCGCTGGTGAGAGGCAGGGGATCCCTTTGATGGAGGTGCACCTGGAGTGCAAAGTATTCCCTGTCTTGTCACTAATTACAAAGTTGGATAGCTGTCAACAGGAACATTTGCAGCTGAAAAACGAGCCTGTACATTGTGAAGTGTGAGAGATGCTTTGATTGGAATTCTTGCAGCAATCTGTTTGCTCCCTGGGTGCGGTGTTTGAAATGCTGCCAAATGTGCCATTCCCCCCAGATTCCACGGGTAATGTCTGCATCCGGGAACGGTGGGTCCGGAAGGTGTCACGTTCCTCGCACTGCCTTTCCCTAACAGAAGAAAACTGGGTAGTTAGTTCAGTGCAGAGTATTATAACACTCCCTTAAGAGCAAGGAATAAAGGTTAAGTAAATTGAGAGGAACACAGATGTTCCAAACCTCCTTCTTATGCCCTTGATGGCAAAAATGCCCCAGATATTAACTATTCAGTGTTTTTAACATTCCAGCCAAAGAAAAAGTTGGGAATATTTGACCTGTTAGTGCACCTTTCAAAGAAAACACTTTCGAATGCTGTGTGATAAATCAAGCTTTACTGACTCAGTAGTCTCAATGTTTTCTTTTTGAGTCAGGAACTCATGAGAAAGTCTAGGACTGAGAAACAGAACTGACAGCGTTCTGGCCATTTAATGTAAGTTCTATTTTATTGATCAGATTTGAAAGCATTTAATATTAGTTTTGTGCAATGACATCAGCTGAGGATGCTGCTGTCACTTTGAGGACAGCAGGAGGAAGAACAATCCCTGCATGGCAGGAGCTTGTTCTCAGCAGGAGGGACTTGGCTGAGGACGTCACAGATCCCACTGACTCAGTGCTTGGCTAAACACTTTTACCTTATGTTTTGCAAATAATAAACAATGTTGCTTATTTCTATGGCTTTGGGGGTTTGCCCCCTCCTGACAAAACAGTATTTACTTATTCTCATATTTACTTTGTCCCAGCTCTGTGTTAATATCATATTTACACAGTCAATACTCTTCTGCTGGCAGATTATTTTTAATAGAGCGCTTTATTAAAGCGTCTTTCAGGAGAATATTTGCACTGCAATGCACGTCAGAGCACTGCTGTGTGAGAAGGGCTTTTCCTGAATGCACCAGTACAGTCACTTGCTTATCAAATTTTGTGCTTGGAACATTTAGATGAAAGAGGATAAAAAGGAATGTGACTGCAGATCCTGTGTAGATCCTTGTGCAAATCCCACCATGGGCGAAGTCTTGCTGGACATGGACATGGTGTGAAGTAAGTGCAGAATGTTCTGTGCAGCTTTTTTGTCCCCCAGATTATCTTTCCATCACTTGTAAATTCCTGATGCCCAAATTAATTTTTAAAATTTTTAAAATTTTCCTTTTTCTCATTACTGAGAAGAAATCCCAAGCTTCTCTCCTTTGGGACAAGTGTCAATTAACCTCCAGTATATTCTGTCACTCTTGGAGTTAACCAGATCCCAGCTTCTCCTTTTTTGATGTTATTTTTCGGTTATCCTTTGGACTTTTGCTATCAGTCTGAGATGGAGGGTGGTGGCTGGCACTGTCCCTGCTGAAATCCACAACTCATCTCTCCTGGGACTTCAGTGGCACTAGGATTACATCAGAGGAAGGATCTGATGGCACTGGAGATGGGGACACTTCTGCTCACCCCACTCCCAGCCAGCACTCCACAGAGAAAAGTTTAGGCAGGGCTGCTGTAGGCATCTCCATTTAATTTTGTTCTTTTTCACTATTAATTATGAAGCAGTATCCAGTGAATTAAAATCTGCATGTCTATTGAAGAGTAGGGCTGCATCATGCTCTGAGTGTGTTTATTTTTCTGTCTGTCTGCTCGTGCAGATTTCCTGAGCCCCTGCAATTTTCCTAGCTTCTCTCTGCTATTTGACATTTATTCTCTGTGTATGTTTCCAGCTCATTAATTTATTAAACATCAATGGTGATGCAGGTCTTTCATGCACTTAAAAATTAACCACCTACGCCTGTCTCCTAACCAGTTCTTGAGCCATGGCAATATTCCCTCTCTGCTGGATATTTTGGCTCATCAACAGACCCTTGCCAATGCCTGTGCATGAGAAGATTTCAAAGATTATGTGATTTTTAATGAGTTTCCCATATTACTTTCAGATTTGCTTGCAGAAAGGTGCAGTTTTGCTCTACAGAAATGTGTTGTTCAGCAAAGTGTGTGTAACTTTTGCTGACTTCCCAAATCATCAACTTCTTTGGCAAGGAAAAAGAATCGTGGCTGGGAAATGGATTTGTCTTGAGCATTTCTCAAAGAAGGGGGTTAATGGGAAGGGACCCCCGTGCTAGCAGCTCTGTTGCTCTCTCCTTGCAGAGCTTTTGGGTGAAACCATCTGGCCCTGAGAATCTGCACTTTTCTCTGTGCTGCTGACTCAGGTGATGCTGCACCCCTCCTCTGCCAGAAGCTCCTGGGTGTCCCTCGTGCCAAATCCATGACTTGAATATCCTCCCTTACAGGGCTGATTGGTTCCTGTGCACATTCCCAGATCTTTTTTGTGATGCCTGCTCCATTCCTTCGGGAGGTAAAATACATCACTACAATGTACCACAGCCCCTAAAACCTAACGGTGCAGTCAGAGTTTGCTGCTGAACTTTGGTCCCCAGAAGGTGGGAGCTTCCCTCCTCAGAAGGAGCCCTTCCAAAAGCTGCCTCTGAGTTGCTAAGAAGCAGCCTGTCACTGTGGCACGGGCTGTAGGCAGTTGTGTACAGGTAATTACAAGTCACTCTTGCTTTATTATTAACTATTTTTTGACTTTTTTTTCTTTTAAATAATTTTCCTCCCTGTCCCCAGAGCGTTCAGCACTCCTGGTGCATCTGCATCAATTATGCATCATCTGTGTGATTTTTCTTCCTGTGGAAACTTGGCTTCCAGAGGCTCTTTGTGATGCTCTAGCCATGACCTAACCCTCCTTTGCTGAATAATTCCTACCGAGACAACACAGTTTCCCCGCTGTGTTTTCCACGCTGCCGTGTCTCAGCAAGGCAAATAAATCAGGCTGTCTCCCACCACCAGGCAGCCTTGTTTGCTCAATTTTGCCGTTCCATTTCTTGCTTTATTGAATAAGCATGTATTTATGTACCTTGTGTCCTTTCTGTGCCTGCTCATTTTTTATTGAACTCCTCTATTGGCTGCACGGTTGGATTTTCCTGACAGAGTTTTGGATCTTAAAATGCTATTTCTTCAGACCAGCTGTCACTTCTGTCCTAACCTTGTCCCATGAGGTCTCTGTGCACCGCTTAAGTGTCTACTCTGCCTGCCCCTTCACCTCCTCCTCAGCTCTTTTAGTTTTAATACCTTGTACACAAAATCTGGTTGGGATTTTCCCCCTTTCTCTTTAATTAAGGTGACTCTCTTATTTTTGGCATTCTCCAAAAACCAGCACCCCTACAATGAGAACCCCTCCACAGCTTTATGTTCTTCACGACCCCTGTTTGTGCTGGTGCAGCACCAAGCCTGTGTCTCTCTGGGAATTAGCAGGGAGATGCTGCTGTACCAGCCCCAGTCTTAAATATCTTCCCCAGCGATAAAAGCAGTCTCCAGCCAGACTTTATTTTAGCTCACCTCAGCCTGCAGTGGAGCCCTGGTGTGCAGCTCCTGGGGCAGCTCACGGCCCGCTGGTTCCGAGGGCTCCGCTTGGCTGGAGCCAACGCCCCGCGGCAGCTGGGGAGAGCTGTGGGAGAGCAGCCCCAAGATGGGGTTCTGCTCTCACCCCATGGTCTCTCATCCCCCACCTAACGAGTTCAGGCTTTAGGACTGGAGAGGGAGGTTTTTGTGCTGAATCACCCGTTTGGGAACATGTCACTTGGTGGGATTTCCCCCCCACCCCAAATCCCCATTTCTCTCAGGAGAGCACAATGGAGCTTTGGGGATGTGGGGGAACAGAAAAACCTTTTCCCTAATGGCTCGTATTTCTGCTCAGTAACTGCCTGCCAAATTTGATGTTGGGAGATGCCGAGATCTGTAGGGCTGGGAGTCGGTGTCTAATGAAGGGACGTCAGGCTGGGAATGAGGTTTTTATACCCCGCACAGCAGAACTCCGGGATGTTATTTATAGCTGCTCACTTGCACCACAAGCACCTGTAGAGACTTTATTCTCCAGCCCCTCAGTGGAATCACAAATGACAGAAAGAGCTGAAGATGTAATGACCCTTGAAGTAGGAGAAATTATTTACCAAACTGTAGATAAGGCGACAGATCTCTCCTGCACTGTGTTTAGGGCATCCAATCTATTGCAGATGTTACCATAGTCATGCTGCTTAATTTAAAATTGCCCTGCCTTCCTTGTGTCTCAAATTCTTTTCTTGGGAAACTAAATCCTTTCATAACCTAAATGCAGCAGAGGAGATGAAAGCGGCTGGTCTGGGGATGGATATGGCCATTCCAAGGGAGCTCTATGTAATTGTTTTTTAAATGGACATGCTTGCTCTATTTTTTTTGGTCTGGTTCATCCTGGTTTTGTTGTTTGTGATATGTCTTCTGACATGTGCTCCTTGTCTAGCAATAAAAAGCTACCAAGATTAAAAACCTTTGTTAATTTATTACTGGCATAGTAAGAGCTCTTCCCATTTTACTGACTTTGCGACCACTGTAGCAGATATAATGCAGGGATTAAAAAGGAATGGTTACTATTGGTTTCCTGGAGTAATTTTCTTTGTGCATGGATCAAAAGAATAAGGATTAACAAAATTATTAGGTATTGGAGACAATAGCCCAATCTGCCTGCCTTTAGCTTTTAAAATCTGTCTCTTACCAGGGCAGGTGACTGGAATAGAAACCTTGCCACTCTCTTGAACTGAACATGTTGTTCAGACCAATCTCTCAATACTAAATACCCAACAGGTCTTTCTCCACTGAAATCAGACAAGGATCTCAGCTTCATCTACATAGGACAAGACTGATTTACATTTGCAAGACATAATATGGTTGGTCCCAATTTTTCATGTGTGCTTTCATGCAGTGCTAAGCAGCGAGTTGTGTAAATCTCTCCAGTGTGAGCTTTGCTTATCACTTTTCAGTCACGTGTGAGCCCTGATTTTAGTTTTCCTCCTACTGAGACAAGGCTTTGGAAGCACTCAATGAATGTCCAACACATGCAAGTGGAGATAACCCTGGGGATTCATTTCACCCATGGCTTGGTCAGGGCTCAGTGAGACCCAGGGTAAAAGAGAGGCCTTTTGCCCGCAGCTCCTGGATTGTTGCTCTTCCTGGTGGTATTGCAATCAAAGCTGTCAAGGAAAATGATCTACAGGCAGTAGCTTGATTATATTTGTCCTGAACTACTACTACACGAAAGGATTTTCAAGTTTTAATCAGTCTGCATTAACTATGGTGCTCTTGTAGTTGATCATGGAAAGAAAGCAACTGTTGATTGCACTAAAAGCATTAAGTGACCTCTGCTAATTAAAAGATAATGTCAGTGCAACTGAGTGGAGTGCCTGGGTCTTTAGCCTTTTAGATAGACATTAAATGAAAATCAAAGAGTTTGGAGGAAATATTTGTGGTAAAGTTAAGAGACTTGTTTGTGGAAATAGCAAGTCATGTTTCATAAAAGTTATTTAATCCATTAATGATACCTAGTATGCCATAGAACCAGCAATTTGCTGGAAAAGAACAAGCTTCCTCCCCAGCTGTGGGATGTCTTCACTTACTCTGCCTTGACTGGAGCATTTTGCTTGGGAAGCCTATGATATAGTGAATCCAGTGTGTCCCTCTGTTGTCCATAAATAAACCAAATGCTTTTTCTCACAAATGCATGTTACCTTTTAAGTGACCCAGACATTCAGTGTTAAGTTTGGGTTCAGTAATAGTGTAGTCAGTGTCTACAAATGCAGCCTTGCCTTTTTTTCATTAATCTTGGTGTCTGGGAGAGAAAACAAAAGAGGTGCAATAACTATGTACAAGCACATCCCTTGCTCCTTGGAGACAATTGCTGGTAAACATTAACTTCTGCTTTCTGTATTTATATAAATGCAGAATGGAAGCCCTTTGGACAGAGAAGCAATGGCACAAATTCTGTATGAAATCACCTGGAGATGCTGTTGTGTCCTCCGAGGAGCACAGTGGGCAGAGAGCTCTTGGAGGAGGTGCCAAAGCAGTTGGTAAAAGTGTGGGATAATTTTTCAGGTTTCAGTGTCTCACTCTGACTCCTTCCTCTGTGAGAAGAAACAGAAAGAAGGAAAGTTAAAATATTTTTTTTCCATGTGGAAGAAGGTAAATCCCACGTGGGAATAGAGAAGGGAACATAATGGTTCAAGCTGTGGTGTTGGGAATGAGGTTGACTCCGTGCATAAAGCAGAGGCTTCATGGGGAGGAGAGGGGAGGTGTCTGCTTCTCTTCAGATTAAAAGAAATGTTCTGGAAGCTGAAGGTAATCTCTTCCCAGGCATTTGTAACCGAGCTTCACAGCTGCCAGATTGCATTTGATCACATCCAGCAGCCCTGGCTGAGGAGGCTGCAGGGTGAGGAGCAGCACAGCACTGAGTGTGAGGGCATCCGAGCCAGCCCTGGCTGAGCTCTGTCAGAGGCTCCATCCAAAAGGTCTCTCCAGGCAGAATGTGCCAGATTTGCCACCATCCCAAAAGCTACAGGAGGAGGTAGGCTGAACCTCCAGTGTATCAAGATGAGGGGGGAATTTTCGGACAGGAAATACTGATTTTTCTCAATGGCAGCCACCTACCTGACAAAAAATATTGTTCATCTGAAGGGAAATGTAAATGTAAGCCTTTGACACAAATATCCCCTTTAAAGAAGCCTTTCTGCCCCCCATCCCTCTGGAAATAGAAAGTTACATTTGCTTATGTGAAACCTGAAGAATTTTCACTTTGAAAACTTTAAACTTTGAAAAAATGCCCTTTATATTTGCCCTTAGCACTGAACTTTGTGGAATCCACCCTTTGCTGTACTGAGGTCTCAGCAGTGCTTGCTGCCTCATTTCTCTTTTCTGTTTTACAATTAACTCTTATTTTCAGTGTTTTTTTAAGAGCAATATGCACACCTGAAGATATTTTAAAGAAACTATTTTAAAAGGTTATGAAGAAATAAATACTTGGCATCGAGATTCTTGGAGTGCATGATGAATATTTTAACAGTTAAAAATCTAGCCAGAGAGAAATGAAAGGATTTAGTGCTCTAAATAAAACTCTTTGTGGGTTTTAATGTGCAAAAATGGACAACAATGGCTTTAAAGCCTCTCCACAGATACTTACATCTCTGCCCTGGTATACCCTGTATATGTTATATGCGTAGCCAGTAATGGTCTGTTATGTCTTTTTAGATGCTGAGGGAAGGTGTTACACCAGTTTTCTGCTCTAGGACTTTGCATAATAACCTTTAGGCTTTGAGCAGAGGGTTTGGACCCTTGGGAAGACAGTTGTGGATGCAAAGCTCTATTTTTGTACCCTGTGATGGAAAGCGGAAACCAGAGAGAGGGGAGGGAAAGGGAGATTTGGGAGGTGATCATTCCCCACAGAGGGGCTCAGCCAGCATAAATTGCAGAAAGCTCTGTGCTCCCATAACTTCTGATTGTCTTGTGACTGCAGGGAGGTTTCACACCAACAGTGGGATAAGGTTTGGTTGTGTCACTGCTTAATATTTCCATTTCTTTCTCTCCCTCACACACATGCCCACACAGCTGCAAAAGACAAGTTTTCTGTAATAGCAGCTGTTTCAGAGGTGGAACATTACTTGAGTTTTTATTTGTGTAATTGATCAATTCACTAGCTAAGAAAGCCTTTTTTTTTTTTTTTTTAATTAACCAAATCCATGAAATATGTATTTCTGTAAAGTAACATCTTTGGCCTGGGCAAGAGCCCTTCAGTCCTGCTGTAAGGTTGCCTTTCTGCAAATCCTCCTGCTAATCGACTCTTAAGTATTTTCTTCCTTGCTGTTACAGAAATTCCTATTGCTAAATGTAGTGAATGCAATTTCTAAAGTGATGGTGCCAGTATAAATTATTAAAATTACATAGAGTAATAAAAATGTGTTGTGTATAAAAAGATACTGAACAAGGCAGTAGGACTCAAGCTTTTAAGTTACCTCAGAAAATTCTCTGTATCTGTAATCAGGACAAGTGGTACAGTAACTACAGTTGGCTTTTGTCTTTACACGTTTTCTAAAGCAAAATGCATGGATGCCATAGTTTTCAGGCTTCCAGCTTTCCTTGAAGAAAGTGAGATGCTCACTTTCAGCTCTCAGGATTTTGATAATTTTTGGAAGCATTTTTGGCTTGGAACATTAAAAACATAATGTCCAAAATCGTAAGTTACTTTTGAAAATCTATGTGGTTTGTTTGCAACAAGGATAACTGATAAGATTTAACTGTGAGAAGATCACATATATGTATCAAATATATAAATTTATTAATTTAGTACATAATATCTGTTTTCTTATTATCAAAACAGAGAAGTTTTTGAGAAACAGGAGAAACCAATTCACCCCTTCACTATAAATTAATAAAAATCATCCCTTTGAGTTTTTTCTTCCTTGTAGTAGGCACTCAGAAGATGGACATGGGAACTTCTATGGAAAGTTGGAAAGAGACATTAAACAGCACAGATGCAAGGTTAGTGTTATACAAAAAAAAAGAGTTCAGTGCATAATCTCAGCCCTTGATGGAGAAGATATAGTGAAATGTTGACTTTAATTGCCATGGGACATAGATTAGCAGATGGTCCCATGGATAGACTGCTCTCCATGTCTATAAATAGCATAAGTTAATTTATGCAAGATCTTCCTTTTCTTTTATAGCTATCTCCCAATGTGTCGATATCTTCTTGGCAAGGAAGTATCCAGCCCCAGAGCTGGAATAGAGGCCCTGTCTCAAAGCCTGGTATCGTGTGATTATGTTACAGCAAAAAAGCATCTGATCAAGTAACTCCTGATTGAAAAGACAGGCCGTGACAGTCTGATCTGAACACACCTTCATTTCAGAAATAACTATCAGGTATCTGCAAGTCAGCTGGAATAATGTCTGGGAGAAGTGGGGGAGGCAGCACGGCTGCGAGCGGGGTCAGGGAGCTTCTGCCGGTTCCCATCACAGGCTGCTGATGCTGTTTTGCTTTGCACATCTTTTCTGCCTTCATCTTCCACCTCCCCAATGCTGGGTGAACTCCTTTGCTTGTGGTCTCACTGCCACAGTCACAGCTAAGTGGCAAATGGGTTTTGGGACCTGGCATTGCTGCGTGCAGCCAGCCAGCCTCCAGCCTGGCCCCTCTGTATCAGGTTTGGCCTCCCCGACGCGCAGACCCTCGGTGCTACAGCTGCCCCTTAGCTCCTTATCACTGGAGTCGTTTTCCCTCTTTACTGGGCTTTCCCAGCCCTCCTATTCTGTGTCTCTCTGTCCGTAATTTCTGTAATGCAAACCTCACTTTTTGGTTCACAGCTTTGCCTTCTCTGTTGTTCAGGAAGCCTCATGTTTGGAACTGTCACTGAGTAACTGGGTACCAGAATCCCACAGATATTTCTGCTTCTGGGCTTGTGAAGCCATTTGTGCCTTGTCCAAAGAACTCCTAGAAACTCCCACTTTTAAGCTCGTCATCCATCACTGTGCAAATGTTGGCATTATAAATCAGGGTCCAAGCAATCTTTTGGCCCAGTTCTCCCTTGCTATTACATTGAATTAAAGAGGTACCAGTAAATACAAAATAGGCAAAGAATTTTCTAAGCTGCCTGTGTAAATACAGGCAGTATTTTAAGCCAGAGCACTTTCTTCTCCCAACAGTGGCACAGTATCTCCCAGCCCCACAGAAGGGCTGAGCCATCCCTCTTCACCACCTGGGCAGGTAAATGAAAATGTAACAGAGGACCTGCAGTAACTGACTTTGTGCCATTTTGAGCCTGATATCCATCAAGATCAGCCACCAGAAATATGCATTGATAGATCAAGGACCACAACCTGCTCCATGACAAATCTGAACCCCCTTTGGTTCAGTAGGGATATTCTGGATTTACCTACATGTAATTTAGAGCAGATTTTGGACCCTGCCCATGAGCATTATGCCTTTCCCTACAGGAAGGAAGATTGATTCTGACCTTACTTAAACTAAGCAGCTTTAATCGTTCGGCATAGAAACACCAAGACTGGGCTGGGGGCTGGGGACACAGACATGGGAATCCTGTAATCTTTGGTTAAGTTGTAATGAAATTGTCCAGGATGAGAAGGAAACAGATGGATTCTGATTAATTTCTCACAAGTGTAGACCTCAGCATCCGATGTAACATATGTGGTGAGCAAATGTCACTCATGCCTCCAAAGTGCAGAAAAAATCACTATTGTCAGGATATATTCATTGGCATATTGGCTGCTGAACTCCCAAGGGTGCAAGGATGCTGTGCATTACATTTAGTCCTGAATTAAATATTCAGAGGCAGAGATACCTAACCCTTTCCTGTATGCCTCACTGGTTATCACAGTTGAGCTTAATGAATTGAAAGAAGGAGGGGAAGGGAGATTTCCCTCCCTCCTTTGTAAATCATTATTTACTGTGGAAGGAATATCAAGATGAGTTGGTATTTCTGCTTTAGAGTGTTCAGTTGACTACCAATAGAGCCTGAGTTAGGGAAAATAATGCAGCTTTGAGCTGTAAATGAGCAACTACATGGCTTTCATCTCGTATTGATAGAAATCAGAGCCCAGGTCTGTGTTTGTGGAGTTGTTCTGGGTTTTGTCACTTCTATAATCTATTCCACATAATTGCATATTTAAAGAAAATGTAGTTCATTTATTGATTGCCACTATATTGTTCGAGGCAGGTAAGATAAGAGGCCAGAGCTACTTTCTCTTGTCTCCACGTATTCTTAGGAAGTGGAAGGAGCAATGCATGTAAGTAAAGCGAGGCCCCATCTGTGCTGAGGAAACAGATTCATTACAGTTGACTTGTCCTGTCAGAATTACTGCCCCAGACTGTTTCTCGGAAAAGGATGTCACTAAGATATCTATTAGAGTATTTCAACCACAAACTTGAGAAGCGAATATTGAGCAGTGGGGCTTCTCTGTGGCTCGGGCTCTGCCCTTGGATGCAGCTCCCCACTTCCAGTCACTCCCTCTGCAAAATCAACCAACATGTCAGTCAGTGTCTTCTCTTCTAAAAATTAATTCCTCATTAGAAAAACGGGGGAAAATGGATATTTTGCTCTCTACCTCACTGTGTGTTGAAATTTAATGTCTGTCTTAACTTGCACATTTCCCTCTCCACCTGTGGCAGGCACTGCTCCACTCACATTATGGGCTGGTTTGTTTGTCTTAACAATCTTCTATTTGACAAGAGTGTGCATCTTTTTTGGGGGAAGCTGAATCCTCTCAAAAAGAGCTTTATTTCTGACTGAAGAAGATGTAGCTGATAAGGCTGGGGAAATCTTGAGACAACCACATTAGCTGCTGTCATACACTGGTGGAAGTTGGCTCTTCACGTGCAGCCTTTTGTTTTTTCCTGAATGGAAGATGAAGCAAAGCTCAGTAATAGCTGGAACTACACGAAACAGCCCCCATCTGCTGCAGTCATAACCTTCATTTTGAAACCCCTAGGTTTTGGAAAACCTGACCTGAGCTTCTTGTTTCCCTTTTTCACTGCTCCAGCTTGTGACCTGTGCTGGACTCCGGGCTCCTCTGGCCTCGTGAAGCACAGCACTGTTTGGTTTGGCCCCATTGCTCATTAGAGACAGCTCATAGTCTCTATGCTTAAATTTTTAAAATTCTGGTGAGACAATCAGACCCTGATTTCTCAGGAAGCTGTACGCAATTGAGTGTTGGTTTTGCTAAAATTCCTGATTTTTTCTTTTCTGGGTTGTCTCCAACATTTTTATGGTGTTGTTGACTTAATTGTGTACCAAAACGGAGCTAACAATTTGTGCATCTGCAAAGCACTTGAACACAGTGCTCCCCTTTGTCAGCTGGAACTCCAGCTCACTTTTTCTGTTTTTTCCATGGTTCCTGACAATGCATCACTTAGAGCTCCCTCCTTTAAGCTGTGGTCAGTGCAATGAGCCTAAGTTTGATAATTGCTTGTTGCATCAAGACTGCACAAGGCAAAATCACTTAAATCCTCTGTTGATCTCCAAAGTCACTGAGCAAGACCAAACTGCCTCATTTTTCCTTGTTTTATCACATGCCACTGGAATTCCCTGTAAGTGTTGCAGTCTGCTTTGCTGTCCTGGAGACCAGGAGCTGTGCTGGGATTCCTTGGCCCATAAAAGTGACATTGCAAAGCTACATCAAGACTTTTTGACCCAGCTTGTGTTGCGTGAAAGCTTCAGTCTCATGATGCCACCCCAGCTAAATACACGGTTTTCTGGACAAACCTACCCACTGCTTTGCTTGGCAGAGGTCTTTGTGGATAACCAGGCAAGCCTGAAGCCATGAGAATAGGTGAAGCCAAGGAGAGTGGTGGGAGATGGATTTATAGGGAAGATAAATTGGTGGGCACGGACATTTGCGTTAATTAATTGCAAAGCTACAGAGAAAAGGAATATAGAACTGATGCAGAATTACCTTGTGACCAAAAATATTTCCCTAAATCAGATAAGTGAGAATCTACTCACTCAAGTGAAGCCATTTTCAAGGAGCAGTGATGAGGATGGGACCTGAGTGCACGTTGCCTTTGTCTCTCCAGCTGAGGAATCACACATGAAAATCCCAATCACTGCTTCCTGTATACAGCAAACCAGCAGAGATATAAAATTGGGGCATAATGATGAATGAAACTGTGGGATGTGTCTTGATTATCCCAGGTTTCTAATGTATAATTGAATTATTTTCATAAGTGTATTTCAAGCCCTTTGATTTCTGGCCTCTGTTTTTAATTACTCAGCCCCCTCTTGCCCTTGTGCATTATTATGCTGCTCATTAGCATTCAGTGAGACTACAGAAGTTTGACTTCTGAATAAAGTAGCGTACAAAAGAGAAGGGATGCTTTTTATCTTACCAGTTAATAATTTAAATGGAACCCTTTTCTTTAATCAATGTTTAATAGTACAATAGTTGTTTATTTAAACTGTGTTTTGCCTAATTTTGCAAACAAAAAAGAGAGGCAGGATAAACATGTTTAGAAATAAAAACCTTTGTAACCATTTTAATCTTCAGAAGACTTAAAATATCTCCAGCACTTCTAATGTTGGTTCATCTCAACAAGGCAGGAACGTGGGCCTTGAATGTCTCTGTATCATTTATGCAGTGTTAAGAAGCACCAGCCTATTTTTTATTTGAGGGAAGCAGAAAACCTTGCTAATTGCAAAACTGAAAGCTACTCAGCAGCGTTAATATTGTTGGCATGACCGCCAGCTGTGATGATTAGGATGTGTGACAGAGGGAGAGATAATTTGATCACAGGCCTGGGGACCAGAAGCTCCTGTGTCCTGCTCCTTCCCAGTGCACCTGCAAAGGCAAGGAAAATACAGGGGAGATTTAGTTCAGCCCCACAGCACCCAAGCTTTCTGGGAGGGTCCTGCAGGGCACAGTGGATGCCAGAAATATGGGTGTAACTCCAGGGTGAGGGAGAGGATGAGAGCTTAAGCCTGGGCATTGACTTGTCAGAGGAAATAGCTTTGGGGGGGTTTAGTAATCTATTACTAATTGGGTAGTAATTAATAATCAGATGTAGAGGTTCTGCATGTATGGAGCTTGTTCTGTGTCACCAGAAGAACATGGCTGTGGATGGGGTCAGACTCTGTGGGACAAAAACTGGGAGCCTGAGCCACGGCAAGGTCAGGGGGACCCTCAGAACACAACATAAAAGAGACGGACTAAAGCCTCTGTCCCTCTGCTTGGCTTCCTCGTATGCAAAACAGGAATTGATCAGGGATATCTTGAGGATTTAGAGATATCTGGAGACCGCTTTGGAGACATTAAAACCAGCGAGCATAATATCTGCATTTCAAAGTACTCTTTGGACCTCTTAATTCACTTTGACAGCAACCCTGCGCTAGAAATGGGGTTGGCTCTGTTGTCTGGATGGGAAAACTGAGGCTGAGAGATGGGAAGGAATTGTGAGCACAGGATAGCACCAGGCCAGGGAGAGCTGTGAACTCCTGTCTCCTGCGCCTCAGCAGCCCAGTAAAAGCCCCCACAGCTGGTAAACTGCTCCATCCACACATATCAGGGGGTTGCTGATCCTACATAATCCCTGTCTGATGTCCTGACCAGCCTACTTTCAACAAACTGTACTCCAGGCGGCAAGATGAGACCTTGTTTCCTGCTAATTTGCGTCTCCTGTCCTCTAAATCTTTCCCTTTCCCATCAGTACACCCAGTTCCCTCCCTTTTGCCCAGATCTACTTCTCACGTTTCTTTATGCAACCTTGGAGCTCCTTCCTGCTTCTGCCTTTTCTCTCTCCCTTTTTCTACGCTCGCTAGAGGTCTGGAGGGGTGTTAAGTGTCAGGAACAGTAGGCAAGAAGGTGACAGCTCCTCAGGTAAGGAATCAGATGGAGAGATGTGATCTCATGCTGTGGGCTTGTTCCCTCCTACTTTGACTATATTGTAACTCCTGATTAAAAGAGCGTAGCTGAGTTGTGCTAACACGAGATGAGGGAGAGCTAAGGCTGGGGATTTGGAGCCTTTCTTTTAGGCTAAGTGAATTTGTCCAGGATGTGAGAGTCTGCTTCTGGGTTATTAATTTACCATGAATGGTGGTGTGGAAGCTGCTGAGATTTTTACTGTATTTCACATGTGCACAAGAGAACTTGCACAAAGAAAACTCAAAAGGCAATTTGCAATTCCACAACGGTAGCCAGAGTGTTTTCCCGTGATAAAAGTAGTCTGCTCTGTTCCACAAGGCATTTTTTCACTGGTTCTTCCAACTGAAGGAGTGTTTGTCCAGGAGGATGACGATTTGTATCACAACAGGATTTAGGTAATATAGCTGAAATCAACCTACTGTTGCACTGAGCCCTCTGGTTACCTACGGTGAGACACTGCCCTCTCTCACAGAAATGAGACTCGATTCTACACATATTTAAATGCCTGACACCCACTGAAGCATTTATTTGGACGTCACTGTTTAGGCGAGCAGCAGAGCTCCGAGAATCTGAGGGTGTAAAGTGAGGTGATAAAGGTTGTACAGAGAGTCAGTGGCAGCACAAGGAGGCGACTCTGTTTCCCAGTGGCTGCTGCAAAGGCTGTCAAAGTGACCCCCACTTTGTAGCCAGGGAAACACCAGCTTTCATTTTGAACATTTAAACCAAATTTGCGAAGATGATGATTTATTGATAAGCCGCAGGACTGTGGACATGCAGTAAGAGGCGCGGGGAGGTTATGGCCTGAGCCCCACACCCTTCTCAAGTCGCAGCTGTTTCCGAAAGATGCTGCGAACTCCGGCCCGGCTGCGAGCTACGAAACACCTCCCGTGTCTTCCCTCGGCTGAGCAGCCAGCACTCGGATGCTGAAATAAGGTCAGGATTCCGTCAGGCGGCTAAAAGCCCGGGCTGAGCGAAGGCTGTGCCTCCGGAAAGCAGCGCGGTGTTCCCCGGCAGCAGCATCCCGCTGCCCGGTGCGGAGGGAGGGAGGGAGGGAGGGAGGGAGGAGAGGGCACCTCGCCCGAGCAGCTCCAGCTCTGCGCTCCCCGTGCGCGGTGGGGTCAGGGACCGGCGCGAACCAAGGGAGGATGCTCCGCGGAGGTGGGAAAGACGCCGAAGCCGTAACACCGTGCTTCCTCCCCAGGCTCTGAGGAGGAGGAGGAGGAGTGGGAGGGGAGTTCCAAAGCCACTTTGGGCGCTGCGCCGCTACGTGCAGGAGTGTATGCGGAGCATCCTCCTCGCAGCCCGAACGCAGGGTGCGCTCCCCGCTCCCCCGCGGGTGATTCCCCGTTCCCCGACGCTGCTCCTGCTTCCGCAGCCGCTCCCCGGGCGAGACGGCGGCCAGGTGAGCGGGGCCGGGCAGCGGAGCTGGGGCACCGCGGGGTGCGGGGTCGGGCCGGGCTGCGGCCGGGGCTCCCCTCCGGCTGCCCAGGCTGGTGCTCGAAGCCGGGAGGAGCGGGACGGGCCGGAGCTGCGGCTCCCCTCCGGGAGGTGCCGGGCCGGGCTGGAGCCGGGGGTCTCCGCCGGCTTCCAGGGCCGGTGCTGGGCGCTGCGCGTCCCGGGAGGGGGTGTGTGATGTGCGCCGGGGGGAGGCAGCCTGGAGAGAAGCATCGCTTCAGCTGCGGTGTAACTTGTATTTCGGAGCGCAGTTACCGGGAGTGTGATGGCTAACAGTGACTTATTTATTCTCAAAGAGGCCACGGGAGCTGCCCGGCCAGGGGCAGCGGGATCCCCCGAACTGGGCACCCCGGGATCCCCCGCACCGGGCATCCCCCGTGCCGGCAGTGCCTGCGGTGTTCGCGCTTCCCAGAATGTCTGTAGCGAACCCCGCGGGCTGGGCAGGCTCCGGGAGAGCGGCTGCGCGAGTGTCAGTCCGGAACACTCCAAGTGTTGGTCCTGGAGTTAAATCTATCTGTGCACTGGGGTGTGTGCGTGTAATTCATTTACTGCCCCCGTTACTCCAGTGATGAAGGTGTTGATAGCAAAGGGTCAAGCTTGCTCCCTAAATATCACTCTTCCCCCCACCCCCCCTTCTTTTTCTTTTAGAAAGTGCTTATAATTTCAGCTACCGATTTTATAGCTCCTGAAATACTTTCACTTCCCAGAGCAGTTGGTTTCCCACGACTGGCACTTTCACCTTTTTGAGTGGGAGGATTTATTTTCTTTAAAACAGAGCTCTAACAATACCCACTCCTTTCAGCGAGGCACGTGTCATCTCCTGACCCCAGCAACTTCACTTTGACAAAATAAAAGCTGGAAATAATCACTTAAGAGATGCGACTTTGCTCGTTTCAACAAGTTGCTTTGTTCTCTGCTCGAGTAATTTCCTCCAAGGCCCGTGGTCATTGTCGTTAGCAGAGGATGTGGTGATACGTGTGATGTTAAACCTGCAGTCACCGGGGATTAATGCACGGGCATGACATCACCGACAGCCAATGAGGGGATGGGTTTGGACACACACGGACCCAAACTGTCTTCCAAACTGGTGATCCTGCCGTGCTCCTGAGAAATAACGCCAGTTCGGGCAAACGCCGTGATTTCCTAGCACGCTGTCACTGTGTTTCTCAGCCCTGTGTCCTCCTCTGAGACAGTCACAATTCATTAAGCAGCCACTCGTGTGTGGTCAGTCTGGTTGGTTAAAGGTTTCACTTCTTGGGAAGAGATTATTGAAAATGGGCATATCAGTGCCCTGGCAGAGAGAGAGCTGACGCGACTGAGCTGGTTGCTGGCAGAGTGTAAACAGGCAAAGAGTTCTCAGCCCTTGTGGCAGGAGAGCTGCCTAAGCAGCGTGTTTGAGCACACAGAGCTTTCACCTGTAGTAAATTGCTTTCCTTTGCCTGATTGCTCGGAGCAGAGCTGCTCCCGTGGAGATGGGCACAGACTCCGTGCCAGGGGAGTGAGGAGGGGCCCCGTGCTGCCAGGTGGATGTTGCCGTGGCTGGCGAGGCAGGAAAACGCCTTGCCCCGCTGTGCCAATGGCTCCTGCTGTGCTGTCACCCTCACCTTGGTGCCTCCGTGCTGCCAAGGTCCAGCAGGTCTGAAGCCCTTGGCCTCAGTTCCTGTCACTTTGCTCTAGGATTGCTCAACAAGTCAGGGTGGCTTTTGGAGAATCACAACAGATGTTGCCTGGCATGGTCTGGCTCCTGAAATGTGCATTTCGGAGTTCAGCTGCCTCTTCTGTCTAATGTTTCCTTAACCTTCATTATTTGCTGCAGACTGATCCAATTCCCCTGCAGGTCAGGCAGGGGCTTCCCCATAGGCTGTGCAAGACCCTTTTTGTCACGATCACAAAATATTTTCACTCAAATAACTTATATTTCCCTTTGCTAGAATTCTCAATGCTAAAACATAAATTTTTGGGTCCAGACTTCATTCCTAAAGTCTTTTAATATTTTTGGTTGTGATTTATATGTAGGTACACACACAGAGTCCCTTATCAGTGCCATTGCATCGATAGCCCTTTGCACTGAGGGACCCACACAGAATATTAGCAATATGACTGATGTGCCTCAGAGCTGTGTGTAAGATCCTTATGCCTTCATTGCCAATAAGACGTGACAGGATACATCTAATGAATTACCTTTAAATTAGAAAGCAGTAAACAAGCCATTATTGGATTAGAGGCATATTAAAATTAGAAGAACGTTACCATCTTTTGATATCCTGTGGCACATTTTTACCAGCTAGGAAATGACATGGGGAGCTGCAGAGAGAGACAGAGGGTCTCTAGAGAACTGTAATGATTTTCATCTGTGTGAAATAGATTTTTTTTTAAATGCTATTACTTAGTGTCTTATGTTTAGATGATGCTGTAGCAGATTTCTTCCTGTTTTTTCCCTTCTAGTTTCATATTGATGTTTGATATATTTTGTCTGAGCGACTTCAGTGCTTGTGGAAGGTACCAGTTTGGTGTACTCTGAAAGCTAAAAGCTGCCAATTATTGAAGAAAAACACAGGCAAAAGGAAACAAGAGTCTTGTTGATAGGTTTTAGTCCAATATTGAAGAGCTTTCTGCCTTGCCAGGGTGCAGAGATTGCCTGGGTTCATGCCTCTTATTCCATGGCTCTTTTCCTCAGCTGTTTAGTAGGCTGCACCAGCTCTGGTGATTGTGGAATATTATTTAAATTGCATAAAAGAATTCACACTGACTTCCCTGAGTTTTATATAAATTCCTAAGAATCCACCAGTTCTCCTGGTCATACAGCTCAGGTGCAGGTGTTACCTGGTGTGGCCTTCCAGATGTGACTGCTCTGGATTGGATCTGAATTGGTGGAACTTGGGAGCAACCCCTGATCTCTCCATGCCAATCTCCTATTAATTGAAGGCCATCACCTGCTGTCCTCTCTCTGGCAAACCTTCCCAATTAAGGACTGGGCTGAGAGTGAAAAGGGCAGAATTTGGCCAGTACTCCTCAAGCGTTAGAAAAAAATGTACATGGAGAAGTAAATAGTAAAATATATGATGAAAAGCAATTAATTCTCAGGCTTGTGTAAAATAAAGTTTCTTACGAAACCTTGAAATCATTGTGGTTTTGTAATGTCACCTACCTCTGTTGGCCATTGAAAAAATAAGATCTTAATCTAGAACTAAATTTGAATTTGTGGGTCCAAAAAGTTTGTTTGGACTACCAATATTTTATAACTCTCTAAGACCAATCTTTTATTCTTTTAAACACTCTATCAATATGAATATGGAGCAGCAATAGACCTTTGAGTCCTAAGCCTCATTCCAGTCTCCGGAGGAAAATCTTGAGCATAATGTTTTGTGCTGGATTTTGGAAGCACACTCAGAATAAAGATCTCTCCTATATAAATACTTTTTACCCAAGGTATTGGATTTTCCTTGTCTCACTCTCAGAGTTTATGGCCCTGGGACTCCTTTTCTCAAGGTCTAGTAGAACTCCTTCAGCATCTCTTTTCCCCTTTGAAAATGTGATAACCATCACGCAAGCAGCAGCTTTGAAGCTGGTGCCAGCCCTGCAGATCAGGAGATCACAGCACACTTTCACCTGGGGTCAGGCAGCTTGAGCTGAGCTGCTTTGCAGTGCCAGAGCATCCTGACTACTTGCAAGGACGGGGATTTCTATCCGACTGTGGCACCGAAGCCTCTTTCCTATTCTGAAGGGGCTTGTAAGGAGGAACAAAGGACTGTGGATTTCACCTATTTTGCTCTATTTTATGTTTTCCAGCAGTTATTTTGGAAAGGCTGTGAGCTGAAAGGCTGATTTTCTCAGACTCGGTACAACTATGCCAGAGTAAAGCTCAAATGAGGGAAAGTACTACTGGGTATCTCCGTGACTCCAAAGGTGACCCGTTGTTTTTATTCCCCTTTCTGTTGTGTTTCAATTTCAGTTACACTTTACAGGGAACATCTGTGGAATAAAAACTCTGGTGGGGTCAGGTCTTTCTCCTAGAAGGATATTTCCCTCTGCACAGCATCAGTGCAAGTTTTCTCCCTCCTCCCACAGCAGCTGTGCTACATGTGCTGTGAGGTATAACAAGGATAAATATATTAAGGGGCAGAAATCCCACCCTTGGTGTTACAGGATGGTAAAAGATGGTTAAAGAACTTCCTCCCCAACCCTCACTGCAGAGCTCTTGCCCCTTTCTGTTCTCCAGCCACTTGCCAAGCACGACTCACTCGTGCTACATCCCTTTGAGCTGAAGAACATGGAATCAGCTTGGACTTACTGATTCTTACTGGTTTCTTTTCTTTATAGAGGAGAGAGCAGAAC
Source organism: Corvus cornix cornix (assembly GCF_000738735.6). Classification (NCBI taxonomy): domain Eukaryota; kingdom Metazoa; phylum Chordata; class Aves; order Passeriformes; family Corvidae; genus Corvus; species Corvus cornix. The sequence continues at coordinate 15,893,645 of NC_046342.1, read as the reverse complement.
TCAGGTGCTTGAGCTCTTAAAGCATTTGTAGGCTTTTTTCTGAGCCTGCAAGAGGCTGCTAACTGCTAAACCAGAATCACTTGAGTAATGCCTAGACATGGATAAACCAATTAAGAGGAGTTCTTTCAGCTTTTTAAAACAAATTGCAAATTTCAGGTTCGTATTTGCATAATTCAGGTTATTAATTCATGTGTTTGCTTTTCCTAAACTGTGTGCCAAATTCCCATTTGGTGTAAGTTTCAGAGTGTTGATCTCAGTGTAAAGGGGAAAAGGTGGAAATTGAGTTGTTGTAGGAAGCACTAAATGGTTAGTGATTTTTCTTTTCAACAAAATTAAATGAGCTTCTTTTTTTTCAGAGTCAATTCAGTGTCACCTTAAGTATTCAGTGAGAAATTCAGAAATTCTTAATTGATAGGGTACCCAATCTCTCCTTTGTGCATCTCTGGGATTTATATACATCACAAGTTAATAAAGCTTCCAGCATTCATTCTGTGCATGTGTAATTAAGGAGCGACTGTACCTCGATGTCATTTGCTGTGTTATGTGGATTCCAGTGGTGAGGACGATGGTATTTTATGCTATCGAACACAAGCAGGAACATCCCTGCATGAGTGAATCTGTTTGAAGGACTAGGCTGTGGCTGCTTTAGTCTGGAGAGCAGTTACCCTCAGATTTTCTTGCTGCTTCCATTATTCACTGAGAGTTATGTGTGTTTATGATAGTCTGATCAGCAAACACAAGTGTGTTGCAGATGCAGATATACTGTGAAGTACAGCGGTTTACATTAATGGGAAGGATTTATCTTGTTGCAGTGTTGAATTTATGATGCCAAGCTGTGATATTTCCCTGTTTCAAAAATGTTATATTGCAGCGGGCTGATATCAGGGTGATAAAATAAATGTTTCTTTTTTAATTCAAGCCACTGTAAGATGCTAATAATGTTGGAGACAGGAAGAGAAATGCCATGTTTCAGAATTTAATGTAATGCATCCATATTACAATTTCCTGGCTAAACTAACTTAGCTTGGACTCCTAAATGAAACTTCTTGTTCAGTTTAAACTATTAAACAGGTGTGGTTGAGTTCTTTAATGGAAGTATGGCTTATATGACAGAAGCAGGGGAGTTATAGTGCCCTGCTTAAATCAGTCTTTGAGACTGTTCCCTATAATTTACAAGGGCTTGTAGTGACAGGAAAAGGGGGAATGGCTTTAAACTGAAAGAGAACACATTTAGATTGGATATTGGGATGAAATTCTTCACAGTGAGGGTGGTGAGGCCCTGGCACAGGCTGCCCAGAGAAGCTGTGGCTGCCCCATCCCTGGAAGTGTTTAAGGCCAGGTTGGATGGAACTTGAAGCCACCTGGTCTAGTGGAAGGTGTGTGTCCCTGCCCACAGCAGGAGGAGGGATTTGGAACTCTAAGGTCCCTTTCAGCCCATACCATTCTGTGATTCTAGGATAATTCTGAAAATAGAGAAGCTCTGGTTGCTGGTGATGGTCTCTTCACTGGGCATTCAGGAAGCCCGTGTTCCCTGCTGGTTTCCTTCCAGCTTCCTGGTGAATGCTCAGCAGACAGGGTTGCTAGGGAGGAAGAAGGGATCATCTCTTCCCCTTTGCTGTTACCTCCTCCTCTGGCCAGTGCCAGGGTCTGTGGCAATGCCAGGGCTGTACTCAGGATAGCCATTTGTTTTATTCCTGGAGGAAGTAAGATAGTGTGAAGGAACTCTTCATAACCTTAATGACAGAAGGTGTCGTGGCTGCCCTGCTCTGCGGCATTCCTTCTTCCCTGAAGAAAATTGGGATGCAACTGGAATTGGCCCAGTGTGGATCCAGGCAGGTGTAAAAGCCTGATCCTGGCTGTCTGGCAGGCTCGTGTTGACTGTGTTACTATTTGTGCTGAGCACTGCCAGTTTAATGGCTCTGAAGCACCATGGTTAGAAGTCAAGTGCTATGAGAATTTCCCCAAACACAGATCTACAGCAGTGAGTGCACCTGCACATAAAACAGGCCACTGAATCTCAAAAAAGGATTTTTAGTCATTTTGTGGAACACAGAGAGATTGTCATGTGTGCATGTTCCTGTTACATTACTCCGTTAAACAGTGCCTCTGAACTTCGGAGTTAATATCCTTTATTGTGGAAGCACATCACAGAGTAATTGAAATTGGGTTATTTAACTGCAAAGTATACTGGAGTAACAATTTAATTGTGGAAATACCTGCCAGTGATGTGGTGTATGGGCTTAACTGGGGCTAAGGGAGGAAAAAAGCGAAATAATTATTTTAGTACGAAACTATCCCCTATTTTTGGTGTGCTGCTGAAATGATTAATTCTGATTTTGTTTAATAATAGATCTGTTTCTGTTCAGGGACCACTGAAAGAACAAAAATTTGTTAGATCAAATACCTTTTAAAAACCTGTGCTTATTGTCTTAAGAGAGAAGCAGGTAAAAAGGATTATCCCTCCTTTTCTACACCGAATTGTCATGGAGAGATGGATCTGGGGTGAAGTGGGACAACTTCTGGCAGAAAGACTGTAACCTTCCACCTGAGAATGACACTTCGTTAAGTGTTAGAAATTAATTGGTATATTGAGCTCATCCACACACGTAAGAGCATTTCCCTCCAGAACATTTCCTCCTTGCAATTCTTCTCATATATTTTTGTGACATATATTTCAGTTTAACAATAGAAGAATAGTCACAGAAGCTGTAAACATTTAAGAATAATTACTGTTTATAACTCTGAAAAAGGGGCACCCACTTTAAATACAATTAGTGCAGCCACTTTAAATACAATTACTCACCTTGCCAGTGGGTACCATTCACCTGTGAAATGCTCCAGGTGCGCTTTCCTCACTGGTTGCACCCCAGACTGAGGTGGGTGGTGGTTTTGGGTGGATGAACAGGAAGCTGCTTTCTCCCAGTGTCTTTGCAGACAGCTCCAGGAATGAGAAGGAAAACATAATTCAAGCAAAACTCCTGGGTTTTGCATGTGTTAAACATTCTTTTTCTTGAACATGCTCTTCAGAAATGGATAAACTATTACTGCTAAATCTTGCTTGGAAATGTAGGGGAGACGGTCTGCTATTTGTAATTCGCATATTTGGAATATACATAATTGTATTATGGCTAGAGATCTGATCTGCCTTCTGTGTTTTCCTCATGTAAGAGGAAAAATAAAGCCTGTATAAAGCCAAATTAGTCTTATTTTAAATGCTTTTATTTTTTTTTCCCTTACAGAAGAAACATCTTCTGTTACAGTTAATGAGCACTGTTGTCTTTTGTTAAAGTCTTTGTTACAGAGGCTTAGAGCAAAAGGGCTTTAATAATAAAAAGGCCTTCTTCTCTGGAATGTCTGTCTGATAATAGTCTGTATGATTTAAGAATAATGCTGTAAAATAATTGCTTTTCAAAAGAATAATTTTATATAACTAATTGAAGGGCAAGTGGAAAATCTGCATCCTCCAAATAAATGTATTGTGTCTCTTTAAATATCCAAACAATTTTTCCTCCTATTTTTCCACCCTCAAGACAAAAATAATATCAAATCTCATTCAGGTTGTACTTAAATATGACCAAACTGATAATTACATTATTACAGAGAAGGGCAGGATAGCTGGAGGATATGTACAAGGTGCATTAGTACTGCAAATAGAAGCTGATTTACTTATTGATAGTGGAGACACGTTTTAGTCACTTTATAGAATTAACAATTGATCAGCTTGTTAGGTTCTAGTTCTTCATAAGCACAGCATGTTTATTCATTATTGTCATTACATGATGCAGGCAGCCGAGGTCATGATTAGCAAGGCAAAATCTAAAAAAAATTCAGCTTCATTAAATGTAACTTCTGCAATGGGCAGTTTCTGAGCAATGCACCACTTCTCACTCCTCTGACATAAATAAAACTTATACCTGCCTGGCTAATTTGCATTTCATTAACATTTTTCAGAACCATCAGATCTATTTGTTTTGCCAAATGCCAGCGATTCAGGCTTGTAAAATTGTAATAAGATGGGCAACATCAAAGCATTACTTTCAAATTGCCTTGGTCACTGTAAATATCCCCCAATCTGCAGCACTGCAACTGATAAACGAAACACGCCGCTGGAGGAGAATGGAAAGATGTTATTCCAATAAATATACCCCTGATTGTTTGTTACTATGGGTAAGTTATGTTTTCTAAATCAGCATTGACTTAGGCTTGAGCGAACCCGATAGCAAAAATTCCCACAGAGGCTTCTCCTGCTGTATATGACTAATATATTAAAGAAGATAAGTAGTCGTTTTTAAAACTTATTACACAGTAGGATTGAACACAAGAGGAAACCATTTTACAAATCTGAAACTTAAGGTCACCTTGAGAAGAAAAGGACACTTCAGATGGCTAGAAAAAGTCTGTTTCCTCCAGAAATTGAGATTCAAAGTTTACTCTTTTCCCAGTGTCTTTTATAAAGCTTTAGACTCCCAAGTGTAAAACTAGAGTCTGTTTTGATGTGCAAATATTTCAAAACTATGTGGTGGATAGGCATTTAGACACTCGCATCTAACCAGTGCTACAGATGAGCTTCCAGTCTCTTAGTAATAAATAAAATGCAGAGTAATAATTAATAAATAATAAAAACCAGAATATAAAGCTATTCTGCTAGTGGTTTTTATAATATAATCCAGAATTAGGGCTGACTTTTCTAAAACATTTTATTAGACTGTTTTAATAATTTTCTACCTTTTCCTTTTTTATTTCTAAGCATTTAAAAAAAAATCATGATGTATATTTTAGTGATACTGAACACTATTAAACTTTTGGTTCATAATTCAAACTTTTAGGAGTATGAAAATGTGCTCAATAGCATTTTCTTAGGGCTTGTTAATAAAGTTAATGAACTTTTTTTCTATTAGTCAGTCCTAGCATAGATAATACTGCTCCCTTGTTTGAGCTGTAGCAAATCAGGACAACATTGATTTTCTTTAAGAGATGAATAATGAAAGATCTACATTCTTAAATATGTAGATAAAGATAAGTAACTTAATTAAAAAATTATCAGTGGAAGCTAATAAGATGAATTAACTGTTTCAATTTGTTGTATATGTCAATAAGCTGTACGATAACCTGGATTTTTACATAAAAGCCATTTATGATATTTTTTTTTCAATTTTCAGTGTAATTTCATGGTGTCTTTGGCCGCCAATTCTTTTGGAAATTGCTCATGTCTTGGGAATGTTAAATTCTTGGAGCTATCTCCCTTAACTTCAGCTGTGTAGGCGTTGACTCTGCAGATGTTTAACGTCCAGAGCAGTGCAGCCTGATGAAAATAGTTCTGCCCTGATCAATAGGGATGTTTACAGGCTCTGTCCTCGGCGGTGAAGTCAGGTTACAGAGCCTGATTGTTTTTCCAGTGACTGGCAAATTCTTGTGTTTGATCACATGTGCTATGAATATCTGAGCTGGCAAACTTCCAGGCTAAATTGCTTGCTATTTTTTGACTAGCATTACAAATTATACATGATGAAAAAAAGGACGTCTTGGGGCCTCCGTCTTTCATCCGATGCTGCTTTTAATATCGAGGAGGCATCATCAGGGTACACAGGGTGGAGGAGGAGCTGTGAGGAGGATCTGCTCTATTAAGATGTGGTAGCTGATGTTATTAAAGGAGGAGACAAACAGCCTTGTGCTGGAAGGGCTCCTCTGTGTCGCACACACGGGGGTTTTTGGTCTCACATTAACAGAGCAGGCACCCACACCGGTCTCACGGGCGGATTCGCTGGTGGGAATAATGATGTGTATGGTGTTGCACCTGCAATAAGGCTTTCACAGTCCTCATGCTTCAATTCTAAGGAACTCCTGAGTCATGCTGGTTTTCAAGCTTGAATCTCAAATCTCAGTGCAGCTACAAATGCATCATTGGACAAGCACGCCTGAGCTGCTGCTTCAGGCCCTTGGGTCACTGCCTTTCTGTGGCAAATGTACTGCCCAGTGGCTGGGCTGGAGTTTAGTTATTCCTGTCTTTTTTAGACATCTCTGTTTGGCTTCCAGGGTAGGACAGAGATGCTTCACCAAGATCTGCAGATTTTGCCTTCTTCTAACTCAGGGCTGTCCTGTTTGAAGTGACTCAGCTGGGTGCTGAGAAAAGGGGCAGCTTGTAGATGGGCCATACCTGTAATGGGAAGGCGTGGGGGACACTTTGTAAAACCTCTGGGCAAGGCATTGCTTGGCAGACAGGGCATGATTTGAGCAGGATGTCTCTGTAGAGCTCCCACAGGATGGTTTGACAATAGAACGTGATTTGGGAAGCAAATTTCACTCTGTCTGCTCCACCCAGCAATGCCCTGCCAAACTGCAAAGTGTTGAGGATACTCTGGTGCTTCAGACTTTACTTTAACTTGTTTTACTCATTTAGTCTTACTTCAGCTCTTGATTAAACATAATATTTGTGTCCCTGAGATGAGTAACAAACCCGTGCCATGCTATGGATCTTGCTCTGTTAATATGGGTGGGAGCCAGTGTTTCTTGTCCGGAACAGGACTGTCAGAATCAGAGGTGTAAATAAGAGCCAAGGAAAATTGCAAACCTCTCAAGTCCAGTCTGTCTGTATTTTTATTACATGGTGCTCAGCAGATCTTTCTTAGAGACTTTTTTAAAAAAAAAAACCTGTTCCAAGTTCAGCTGAAATTTACCCACTTACAGCAGAGATTGTTCTTGGTCCTCTGTGCCAGGGTAGCAACCTCTGGATTTTTCCTTTAATTCGTGGTTTTTGTCAACACTGTTCAACACACAGACAGGACCTGGCTGTGGCTCTGTGTTTTGGGGTATGCACCTCAGGACATGAGTGGCCAGAGGTCGGTGGTGGGTGAGAGCTCCAGAGGGGTCCCAAACAACCTCCAGCTGTGTCCAGCGTGTTGGAATGGAGCTTAAGCTGGGCTTGAGCTCTGTATTCAGAGAGCTCTGCTGACTTCTCCTGAGAGGAGAACAGGAAACTTCAGAAAGCAATACTTTCCAGTTAGGGTGACCATCATAGGAATATTCCATTATTCAATTAGAAATTTTTCATATTCTTGAAGACTAAATGCTGAGACCTTCAGGTTAAAAAGGCAATAGATTATTTATGCTATGCTGCTATGCTCAGGTGATAAATTGGATGGTGCTATTGCAAGCAGAGAAATAATTAAGAATTCTGGTACAATTGAGAAGTCAAATTAGAAAGGATAAAATCATGATTTAAGAAACCAACTGTCTTTGGCTGGAGAGCAAAAATAATTTAAAATGATAAACCATACCCTCCACTGGCCATTTATTCTGGTTTGTGCAGCAGTATCAGTGTTCCAAGTGGGTTCTTCTGTCTTTCTGACACAGCTGCTACAAGACACTTTGTACTCACAAGTACCTGCTCAAAATCATGCAATCTGAATGAAGCTGAAATACCCAGGTATTTATTCTATTTGCACAAAGCCATCCGCCTAGAAAAAGAAAAAGGACCAGGAAGGTAAAATAAAGGTGGGTGCACTCGCTGGAAAATGTTCTTTGGGTTTGGCTCACCAAACAATTTCTGTGAGCAGAGAAGTGAATTTTTGGCATTGTCTGTCAATTTTAAGGGAGGATAGAGGTGGACAGGACTTCATCCATGGTATAAAAATGATGTATTAGACTAAATTGGCAGTATATAACTATGTGAAAATGTGGGGTTTGCTTAGTGCAAGGCACAACTCTAAATTAAAAATCTGTATCTTCCTTTTTGGGTGTGGGGGTACCCTCTGGTGAGTAAAGGTTTGGCTGCCTGCAGCCTCTCTTGCCAATCTTAGCCAAACATTAGTCATTTGCAAGGAGGGGTTTCAGTTGGTGAGGGGAAAATATAAATTCAGTAAGTAATTTTTTTCAATTTTTTTTTAAATTAGTGGTGCCGTTTCTCATTTAATTAGTGACCAGTACTAAAGCAGCAGACTTAAATTCCTGCTCTGGTCCTGAGATGTAGCACATTTTTAATGAAAGCAGTTTTTAATGTAAACCAGTTCTGTGACTGTCTTTGCTGTCTTGCCTCTTGCCAGGCCATGGAAGTGCTGTGTGCAATAACCCTGGAATTTGAACCAATGGTGCAACCACTCCATGGGCGTCTATAAAAATGTGTCTCACAGTGCAGGAAACTCAGGTGGGAACAGTTAAACTGAGAGAGTTCCACTTTTGTGTTCCAGTTCATCAATCTTTAAAGAGACACTAGTAGGTCAAATGGGTACAACACTGATCGATGGACAAGAAGAATCCCTTTTTAAAGTCATTGCAATTCACCTCCAATGGGCAATAGAGAAAATAAAATAAAAAGATACAGCCACTTGGGGTCCTGGTGGGGGAGAAGTTAATTAGCTGAGCACTCACATGCTCTTCAGAGAGCTGTCCCTTAGAGTCCATAAGGGATTTGCAGTCCATTACTTTTTTTGGAGGGCAGGTTCCCTGCAATGTGACAGTGACAAAACCTGTCTGTCTCCCAGTCTCTTACCAAAGGCTCCTTGTGGTGTAACTGCACCTCAGGAACAGCCAGGACACCACCTGGTCATCACCTGAAAGACAAATACCTGCTGGGCAGGACAGCAGCAGTTGTCTCAGGACCCAGCAAAGTGCTCATGATTGAACTAATTTGAGTTACATTTGAGTTACAAGCAGTGTACTATTAAAGTCTATGTGGCAGTATTAAACGAGGCACATTGGCATTTTTTGTAGGGAAAGCTTCTGGAAAGTTGTATGTGAGCTGAAATGTCTATTCAGTTGCCCATCTGAAACCACAAAAGGTGATATGTGAGGTGTTTCATACCTGTTGCTAATTCCAACATAATTGAAATTTGGAGGTTGCTCTCTTTACTGTAGTTAAGTTTGAGTACTGTTTCCCCCAGGACAGAAATTCACAGACTATTTACTCAAAAATGGAAAAAAATGTGTTCTGTGGGAACCTGAAAGCCAGGGTTCTGTGAATAGTCAGAAATCAGAGGAACAGAAGACTCGTGCAATCCATTTCCTTAAAAAACCGTTAGGCAGAAATATCTGAGCGTCTGCCCAAGGTGACTGAAGATACTGTTTCTTATTCAAGTGCCAATATCCATAACCTCATACAAACTCAGGAAGCACAATGCAACCTCTGGCAAACAATATCTCATTGCTAAAAGAGAGAACTTAACGTGCCACCATATAAAGTTTTTTTTCCTGTGAATCTTGAGGTGGTTTTTTTGGTTGGTTTTTTTTTTTCCCCCCATAAAATCTCAGTTTCCTGGATGAAAATAATTGGAGAAGATTTTTCTTTTCTGTTTTCTAATTATTTTTAAGAGACTTAATAGCTCTCTAGTGGTGATGAGAAGCTGATTAAAAGCTGATTGTTGTCTACCCTGAAAATAAACAATCAACGATTTGTTACTTTCAACAGATCTCACATCTTTAAGGCAATCATAATTGCCTTCAAGAGAGGCAGGAGAAGTGGGGGGAATCTCATACTTCATTTCCAACCCTGAGCATTTCAAAGCATAATCAAAATTATACCACTTACCCTCCCCCTTGCTCTTCCCATCAATCACGCACATGGTTACATGATCATGAAGTGGCTTTTGCATGAATGAAGAACAGGAAAAGAAAAATCCATTGTAGGCAGATTGGGAAGTGAAAGCCTGATGTTCAGGCTTCTCTGAGCTTTGTGGAAATGAAAATTATTATTATTAGGAAAAAAAAAAAAAAAGAGAGACCAAAAAAACCCAAATAAAAAAGAAAGTTTCTAGCCTTAGCCATGAAGAGGACGTGGCATTACTCATTCAAAGCCTGGCTGGATTCATACTTCAGTCAGAGGCACTGGCTGAGCCTCCTGTATTGAAACATGTTGTTCCCTCAGCTGTGACAGGTGCTGGAAGGAAGACCCTCTGACAATTCACATGCTTGAGGGGGAATACCATGTTAACACCTCTCTTACTGTTTCTGAAGAGCAGTTATCAGCTTTCTGTGGCTATTGCTCTCCTGTCCTGGTAGTGCAGCCACAGGAAGGTGTTTGGGACCTTTAGAGGTTTGCTCCTTTTCCATTGCAACAGTGCCAGAGCTCTGTGTGGCTTCCTCGTGCCTGTGAAGGGATGAAAACAGCATCCAGCAGATGATTAACCTGCCATGGGACATCTTCTTCTCTTCCCCTGCCTCCCAGCCCTTTTGTTGGGGGTTCACATGTGGTCTGCTGCCAAGCAGGACAACTTGCCATGGGAGGCAGGGAGAGGTGCTGTGCAAGCACGAAACAGAGGGCTGAGACTCACAGAGAAGAAGGCATGAAGGATTGGGCAGGAAGAGGAAAGGAAGGAAAGGATGGAGGAAATTCCTTCTGGATGTGAGGAGCAAAATGTAATTTATGGGACTTCTGAAATTCTCTTGCATCAGCGAATGCAGTTCCTGGTGCTGCTGGAAATGAAAAGAGCTGAGTGTTGCTTTATGCATTCTTAGTGGGATTTGGAATTTTTCTGGTTACAAGGAGAAAGGCAGAGCCTGCTGGAGGCACACAGAGCCAGTGCACGCACAGACAGGGCAGGTGCACTGGGTGTGATGGGCAGGGCTTCCATCCAGCCAGAGTTGTCAAACAACAGAAAAGAAAATAA